>NC_058083.1:45127605-45727605 GCF_014858855.1 Bufo gargarizans | reverse complement strand
CGTTGGTGGTTGAGCAACTTGGAAGCCTGGAACGGCAGAGCAATTTTCGGATTCCAACCGGAATTCACGGTAGAGTCGGACGCGAGTCTCCAAGGCTGGGGGGCCCACTGCGAGGGTATCTCCACTGGGGGTCGATGGTCGGAGTCCGAGACCCGTTTTCACATCAACGCTCTGGAACTCCTAGCGGGTTCGTTTGCCATCAGGAGTTTCACCAAGGGCATAGCTCATGCATGCATCCGTCTACGCATGGACAATGTGTCGGCGGTCCGATACGTCAATCATCCTAGGCGGCACTCAATCGGCCACCTTAGCCCGACTGGCGAAGGAGTTCTGGTCCTACTGTCTGTCCAGGGACATCATGGTTCAAGCGGAGTACCTTCCGGGTCTTCACAACTACCGTGCGGATTGGAGTTCCCGATGCTTCACGGACGGCAGCGACTGGAGGTTGAATCCGGAGATGTTCTCCACTGATCTCGGACATCTGGGGTCCTTGTTCCATAGACCTCTTCGCGTCCCGTCTCAACAGTCACCTGCCCAGGTTCTTCAGCTGGCGTCCGGACCCGAAGGCAGAGGCGGTGGATGCGTTTCTCCAGGACTGGTCTGCAGCCCTACATTACGCATTTCCGCCGTTCGCCATGATTCCGAGGATGCTGTTACAGACTCGTCGTCAGGCGGCGGAATTAGTGGTTGTGATCCCCTTCTGGGGGTCTCAAGCCTGGTACCCGATTATCCTGGAACTCCTGGTGGATGTACCTCTCCTACTCCCGACGCGGACGGATCTCCTCCAGGACCCGCTGGGTGCCCCACATCCCCTCCTGGTCGACGGCTCCCTTCAACTTCTGGCGTGCCGAATCTCAGGACTCCAGGTGAGGTCGAGGGAATTTCGGAGGCAACTAGACGCCTCCTGGACAACGCTTGGGCTCCCGGCACCCGAAAATCTTACCGGGCAGCTTGGGGATCTTGGGTTGGCTGGTGCATGGAACGGGACCTGGATCCCGTTTCGGCGTCTGTGACCCATTTATTGCAATTCCGGACGTCTCTTTTTGAAGCAGGGAAGGCTTATCGGACCATCAATTTGTTCCGTTCTGCGATTTCCTCGACTCATCAGGGTTTTGATGGCGTTCCTGCTGGTCAACACCCTTTGGTGTCTCGGCTTTTACGTGGCTCGCGTTTGGCTCGGCCTCCTCGGCCGCGTTTCACCGCTACGTGGGATGTCTCCCTGGTCCTGTCTTTTCTCTCTTCCTGGCCCGACAACGCGGCTCTTTCCCTCCGTCAGCTGTCGGCCAAATTGCTGACTCTTTTTTGCCTGATTTCCTGTAAGAGGGTCTCTGATGTTAGGGCTCTGGATCATGATGCCAGGTCCTTTACGCCCGAGGGTGTTACTTTTAACATCACGCGGCGTACCAAGACCAATATTCGGTCGGTGTCCTATCCCAGTTTTCCGTCTTCTCCGGCGCTCTGTCCTGTAGTTTGCCTGCGGGAATATGAGTTGCGCACTCGGTCTCACCGTTCTGCGGACACTCCGCAGCTTTTCCTCTCTATTCGCCATCCCTTTGGCCCGGTGACCAGTCCCACTTTGGCGCGATGGATGAAGTGGGTCATGTCCCTTTCCGGGATTGATACGACGATCTTTACCGCTCACTCGGCCAGGGGCGCGGCTGCTACTGCCCTGACGGTTTCGGGGGCGCGTTTGGAGGACATTCTGCGTCTGGCTGACTGGTCTAGGGCCACGACGTTCACGGAATTTTATTTCCGTCCTCCTACTCATGTGTTTTCAGCTATTATTGAGCAGCTTTGAACTTGCAATACGAAGCCTCCGTGTCTTGCTGTAAAACTAAATGATTTTCCTATTTCATGACGTAAAGTCATAGTTTTATTAAAGACACGGAGGCGAGTATTGCCCGCCCTAGGTTTCTCTTGCCCCCCCTATTGTTATGGTGTTATTGTTATTGACTATTCAACTGTCTTTTATGGTTGTTTATGACGTTTTGACCGTTCAGGTTTATTATGGTTTGTTTCAGCGACCTTTTTGATGTGCGACCGTTATAGGGTCGATGATTGCGCATTTTGTACCCATGTGCTTACACTGGCTATATTATTTGTTCTGTTTCAGGTTGAGAACTCCTTGGCAGATGGCATTCCGGGTTGTTCCAGGTTTCCTGAGATGTTAGCCATGTTGGCTTGAGTTCTTCAGTTGGAGGGACCAGAAGGGTCGGTGTCGGATCCAGTTCCAGTTCGGTTCGTGTTCGGTTGGTTGGCGGTTGGTGTCGTGGATTCAAAGAAAGAGGAAGATATGAGAGGACACTGCTTATTATAGGATCTGTGAGGGGAGGGTCCTTTATTGTTTTGATTATGTTAATTTCTCCTTTGCTGCTATTGGTGGAAGTAAAGAAGGAGAAAGCAATACTCGCCTCCGTGTCTTTAATAAAACTATGACTTTACGTCATGAAATAGGAAAATCATTAAGTTACATCCTGTATTATACTCCAGAGCTGCACTCACTATTCTGCTGGTGCAGTCACTGTGTACATACATTACATTACTTATCCTGTACTGATCCTGAGTTACATCCTGTATTATACTCCAGAGCTGCACTCATTATTCTGCTGGTGCAGTCACTGTGTACATACATTACATTACTTATCCTGTACTGATCCTGAGTTACATCCTGTGCTGTGGGTGGTATTATGGGGCCCTATGCCTCTGGCAAGTACTATGGGGTATTATGTCTCTGGCTGGTATTATGGGGCAGCATGGAATTTGACTTTACTGATTGTAATGTCCTTTGTGATGTCGTCACTTCTTGCTCTCGACATCTTTATCCATTTCCACTAACGAGAAGGATTTAAGGACAAGATCTGTTCCTACTATGGCTGAAAACAAGCACCCGGTCCTACATAAAATGGCTTTACCTAAATGGTCTCCAAGAAAAACCGAGCGGAACCCACAAGATACTGCAGCGGTCGGACCCCCACCAATCAGACAGTGACGGCGGCTCTGCATTAAATAAAATAAAAGTTAGGGAAGGTGTCAGTTACAGGAACCCGTCAGTAGGTCGAGCTCCACCTAAGAAAATGTCATAAAACGCTTTCATTAGAAACCTCGCCTTTATCCGCCTTTCCTATTTTGGTGACAAACTTTACTTTCAGAGTTGCAGACTATGTATTTTTTGCCCCAAAATTTCATGTATATGAGGTCTCTCTAGCCTTTTACTAGGCAGTAACTGAAAATCACTCCCCAGGTTTGATAGAAAGCTTTCGAGGATATTTGTCGTAGCAATATTACATGTGGGTTTTATCTCTCTTTGTCTTCACCTCTAAATGTTGGGTGCTTTCGCAGCTGCTGCCTGGCATTGTGTGCCTCGTCTCAGGTGCTCCACCCATATCTTGTTTTTCTATAGCTTATTCAAGCTTAATGTGACTGCTAGACTATTAACCCCTTCTGCAACAAAATATCTCAATATAGTCGCCCCCCCCCAACTTCTTATAGGTCACATGACTCATTATGAACATAACCCAGTTGAGTTCCCGCTCATGTGCTGACAACAATTACAAGAGAAATAGTAAACTAATTTATTAATCATTTGCTATGTACAAGTTTAATGGAGAAATATTTGTATGAAACAATTAAAAATAACATTTTCTTTTTACAAACAGTTACGGCAGTGACGGGACAAGGACCCGAGGACTCAGGTCCGCTGCGTATCTTCAAAAAGTAACGTTGGACATGCTGCGTCGTCTTCTGCTGTGGGAGGCTGGACGGCTCGTCATCCTCTAATGTGGCTGCAGTGTGACAGACAATACAAGGCAAAGCTGGGCTAGCGGAACATTAATAAGCACTGCTGTATACATGAGCAGAAAGTCAACCAGGGCCGCGAATATTCCTTTAAGGATTTACAATATAGATAGCATACCAGAAAGACAGCTTAAATATCCGCTGGATCTACAGTGACTGCAAACTTCAGCACCATCTCTTAACTCATACTAGAACGTAATATATATAATCTACACAGAAAGATGAGTCACTGTGTACATACATTACTGATCCTGAGTTACATCCTGTATTATACTCCAGAGCTGCACTCACTATTCTGCGGGTGGTTTCACTGTGTACATTCATTACATTACTTATCCTGTACTAATCCTGAGTTACATCCTGTATTATACTCCAGAGCTGCACTCACTATTCTGCGGGTGGTTTCACTGTGTACATACATTACATTACTTATCCTGTACTGATCCTGAGTTACATCCTGTGTTATACTCCAGAGCTGCACTCACTATTCTGCTGGTGCAGTCACTGTGTAAATACATTACTTTACTTATCCTGTACTGATCCTGAGTTATATCCTGTATTATACTCCAGAGCTGCACTCACTATTCTGCTGGTGCAGTCACTGTGTAGACACATTGCTTATCCTGTACTGATCCTGAGTTACATCTTGTATTATACTCCAGAGCTGCATTCACTATTCTGCTGGTGCAGTCACTGTGTAGACACATTGCTAATCCTGTACTGATCCTAAGTTACATCCTGTATTATACTCCAGAGCTGCACTCACAATTCGGACTCCACCAGCAGAATAGTGATTACAGCTCTGGAGTATAATACAGGATGTAACTCAGGATCAATACAGGATAAGTAATGTATGTACACAGTGCTTACACCAACAGAATAGTGAGTGCAGCTCTGGAGCATAATACAGGATGTAACTCAGGATCAGTACAGGATAAGTAGTGTAATGTATGTACACAGTGACTCCACCACCAGCAGAACAGTGAGTGCAGCTCTGGAGTATAATACAGGATGTAACTCAGGATCAGTACATGATAAGTAATGTAATGTATGTACACAGTGACTGCACCAGCAGAATAGTGAGTGCAGCTCTGGAGTATAATACAGGATGTAACTCAGGATCAGTATAGGATATGTAATGTATGTACACAGTGACTTCACCAGCAGAATTGTGAGTGCAGCTCGGGAGTAGTACAAGGTATGTCATATAAAATATTTACCATATGACACAACTTTAAATGTAGATTATACAGTCCTGATCAAAAGTTTAAGACCACTTGAAAAATGGCCAAAAATCCTATTTAGCATGGCTGGATCTTAACAAGGTTCCAAGTAGAGCTTCAACATGCAACAAGAAGAAATGGGAGTGAGACAGAACATTTTTTGAGCATTCAATTTAATGAAAACAACGAATAAACTGAAACAGGCTGTTTTTCAGCTGATCAAAAGTTTAGGACCACATGCCTTTAAAAGGCCAAATCTGTGCAAAGATGTGGATTCATTGTCATTGTCTGTCAGGTAGTCACACGTTGTGATGGCAAAGGCAAAAAAACTCTCCCTTTTTGAACGTGGTCGGGTTGTTGAACTGCATAAGCAGGGTCTCTCACAGTGCGCCATCGCTGCTGAGGTGGGACGCAGTAAGACAGTCATTTGGAATTTCTTAAATGATCCTGAGGGTTATGGAACAAAAAAGTCAAGTGGAAGACCCCAAAAAATGTCATCAGCACTGAGCCAATTGGCTGTCCGTCAAGACACTGGATGATCCTCGACCCAAATTAAGGCCCTTACTAGTGCTGACTGCAACCCCATAACCATCAGACGGCATCTGAGACTGAAGGGCTTCAAAAACAAAAAACGTCTTCAAAGACCCCGTCTCCTTGAACGCCACAGAACTGCTCGTTTGGACTTTGCAAGAGAGCACCAAACATGGGACATTCAAAGGTGGAAGAGAGTTTTATTCTCTGATGAGAAAAAATGTAACCTTGATGGTCCTGATGGTTTCCAACGTTACTGGCATGACAAGCAGATCCCACCTGAGATGTTTTCTACGCGCCACAGTGGAGGGGGCGCCATAATGGTCTGGGGTGCTCTTTCCTTCAGTGGAACAATGGAGCTTCAGGAAGTGCAGGGGCGTCAAACGGCCGCTGGCTATGTCCAGATGTTGCAGAGAGCATTCCTCATGACTGAGGGCCCTCGTCTGTGTGGTAACGACTGGGTTTTTCAACAGGACAACGCTACAGTACACAATGCCCGCAGGACAAGGGACTTTTTCCAGGAGAATAACTTCACTCTTTTGGCCCATCCTGCATGTTCCCCTGATCTAAATCCAATTGAGAACCTTTGGGGATGGATGGCAAGGGAAGTTTACAAAAATGGACAACAGTTCCAGACAGTAGATGGCCTTCGTGCGGCCGTCTTCACCACTTGGAGAAATGTTCCCACTCACCTCATGGAAACGCTTGCATCAAGCATGCCGAAACAATAACGGCGGAGCTACTCATTACTGAGTTCATGTTTGGAAGTTGGATTTCTGTTTTGGGGGGGTTTATCTTATTTTTTTGGAGGTGTGGTCCTAAACTTTTGATCAGCTGAAAAACAGCCTGTTTCAGTTTATTCGTTGTTTTCATTAAATTGAATGCTCAAAAAATGTTCTGTCTCACTCCCATTTCTTCTTGTTGCATGTTGAAGCTCTACTTGGAACCTTGTTAAGATCCAGCCAGGCTAAATAGGATTTTTTGCCATTTTTCAAGTGGTCTTAAACTTTTGATCAGGACTGTATATGCTGGGAAATGGTATTGAAAAATGACTATGCATTATAGATTGCATGTAAATGTTAAAGTTTTTAGAACCTACCTATGCAAGATGTTAGGGTTATGATTAATCTCATAATTAATGTGCATAATTAAACAGGAAAAGTTGAACTTGATGGACATGTGTCTTTTTTCAACCTACAATATTTAACTTTGTAACTTGAGCTACTAAGAATTGCTTAATAAAATAAAAAAAATGGCGAGGTCTATGTCCACTTACACTGTATTTCTATAGTTACAGTAGCTAGCATACACCAGCCAGCCTGCTTCACTTTACCTAGTTCTTCAGATCAAGCCAGACTTGGCACCGAGCTGAGTCCGAAGATCATGTTATTTTATTTGACATAGTAATCAGATTAAGAAAAGAGGAAAGTTTTGTCCTATATCCCTAACAATATTTTACAAATTTTATCGCAGCAATGTGAAGTATACCCTGATACATCAATCTTTAGTCATTAGCGTAGAAACCTGATGTGGAAAGTCACGTGGTGCACAAAGCCACCGATTTAATGTAACATCAACCATTTTCCTCCAAAGAGGTTGGTCTTACACTTTACAGCGCACCTGCCTCAGATGAAAGGATTTACATTTTCTCACATCACTCTAGGCAAAGCTTATGCAAGTTCTGCGGGGGCGGTGCTTAACAGCGAGAGAAGCAGAGATAATCTATGTCTCATGCTCCACCCCCACAGGCCTAGTACTATATGAATCAGTGTTGTCAGATTGCTAGATGTCATCATTTAATTGGAATTTTGAAAAATATCAGGATAAAAAAATAAATAATATGATTTCACTCATAGCAAAAATCGGAATAATAATATTTTCCTCGCCTTGTATCTTGATGGATTGTTTTTATGGTGCTAACACTAAGGACTAGCGCTTGAGAAGAAAATATGATGACTGTACAATTGTATTGTCAGCAAACTAATTTTAGCTATGATCATTTATATACATATCAGAGATTGCAGGATCAGACTACACAGGTATTGTTTGTAGTCTGTCACCATGGAAACACTAAAGTCTGTATGGGAGCTGTATACACATTTAAAAGTCAAGGCTATATTCAAGTAGATTTTTTTCTTTTTCTTTTTTTCTTTCAATGTGAACGGATGCGTAAGTGCAGCTTTTTCAGCAAGTGTACAGGATGAGGATTAAGGAAAGAAGAATCTGTAGGTGTTAGCAAGTCATGGTAGGAAGGGTAGGTTGACATCATCATTTCATTTGAATGACTATATGCAAACTGGCGTAAAGAGCAGATGCATTTTGAGCTAAATTTGTTAAACTCTGAAATGATCACCGAGAGCCAGTGGTGGCTTTTATGGTTTTAGGTAGACCATTGTCCACATAGTCATTTTTGTGGTGATTTCACAGCATGTAGATGGACTATCTCATGAACATTCCTCACAGCCCTATAGCTTCAGGTACATCTCTTGAGATAGAAAATACTACTGGCTTTAGAAGCCACCTAGACCTCCTCATTGGTCCACCATTAAGACCCTTTTATAGGAACCTGTACACCAGCATCATTCAATGCTGGTTCCAAGTTTTATTGTCTGCCTGACTTGTAGGAATTATCCAACCATGATGGCCTTCATAAATCATTATTTTGGAAGTCACTTTAGTCTGAAGCTACTGCTTTTGGTCTTCCATTGTCTTAGACCTAAGACTTGTTATCAGTCGACATGCACCCAGCTGAGTTGAGCTGATTTGTATTAAGTTGACCACGACCTACCATGAGTAAACACAATACATTCCTAGAACTTTCATTTTATTTGGAGGCTATTCTCCATTGTATATCTTATTACATGAGTACTCTCTCCAGCAAGCTTGTATTCTATGGGTAAATACCGTAAGTCATGGCGGCAAAATATGGCAGCACTACTGTCCATAATACTTTGCTGTGCACATAAGCCCTAAATCTGTATTCCACTATATTCCATTTTCTAGTTAAGGGCTACTTTGTCCTTCACATATGAGGTATCTAGTAGAGGAACTTTTTATCATTTTATACATGTGCCTACTTGATACCGTTCTCATACTCCTGAACTGAAGATTGTGAGATCGGTGAAACCATTACCTTATTTCTCTTTCATTCAGCTTTCAGTGGAGATTATTATCACCTACAGGGATCTTCTACTTTGAACATCGTTTTTCTCACAAGAAAGTTAGAAACCTGATGATGTTAATATGTTTTACCTCAAACAGAGATTGGGGCACACAGAAGCTTTATTTGCCATCTTTGTTGAACGTTTGAGGAATGTAGAACACAAATTCTGACCTTAAGCAATGGTGGATTGGCTTCCAACCTCTGTAGTATCTCCTAAAGTTGACCATACATGGTAAAATATCTTCTCAACACCTATGGTCAGTGAGACACCCCTCAATTCTCTGGATCGACCGTTTCAGACCAAGATCTTTCACCATTAACTACTCACCAACTACATCATGTATGGTCAACTTTCAATTTCCTACCAGTTGGTCGACTTAGTGGAAGGTAGAGTATTATCTTCTTGCAGGTTTTGTTTTTTTGTGCTACTCATGTTTATGCTATAGTATGGAAATTAAATCACCGAGCCATGTTCAGAAGTAGAAATACATGGCTGCTTTCTTCCAAAACCAGCACCACACCTGTCCATGGGTTGTGCCTGATAGTGGTGTAGCCATAGGTGTTTCAGTGTTTATAGTTGTAACCAGGTGGGTAAGCCAGCGGTTCCCACAGGCCCCCATAAACACCCTAACACTGAGCCTTTAAGAGGCATTCCGTTTTGCTCCGTCCTAGACTTGCATTATGAGGGACTGCAAAACGGACGCCTTTAAAAATCATTCTGTTTGCTTTCCGTCCTAATAGAAGTCTATGGTGAAAACATAACGGATCCGTCTGGGTCCCGTTATGCAAAACAGAAAACAAAGTCCTGTCTACAGGACTTTGTTCTCCGTCTTGCATAATGGGAACCAGACAGGTCCGTTTTGATTCCCATAGACATCTATTAGGACGGAGAGCAAACGGAATGATTTTTAAAGGCGTCCGTTTTGCAGTTCCTTATAATGCAAGTCTATGGGCAGCAAAACGGATCCGTTCTTCCGTCTTATGGATTCCGTTATGTTCCGTTATAACCCTGTTATAACGGAAAGCCATAACGGACTCCATAACGCTAGTGTGAACCCACCCTTACTGCCCAGGTTCTGACTGGGAACTTAAAGTGGCCCTGGAAAAAACCTAAACATGGCCCCATGTTGTAGGTGGGTCCAAATTGACAGAAAGTGATGCAACACAAAGAAGCAGGGACAACATAGGTAGGCAAGGACAGCAGAAAGAGGTGGGGCCAGCAATACCATAGTGCAGAACAAAATACCCCAGTGCAGCACAAAACACTGACGCCTACGCCATAGTATTCAACTGTACCGGCTGGAGGCTATGAGGAGGGGTTGGGTGGCCCCACTAGGCATCGCCACACATAGAAATTTCGCTGCAGGGTCTATGGCCAGTCCGTCCTTGTTACTGCCAATTATCACCAGGTGTACAGATATTAACTCCCTCAGTGACCAAGACCACCAGGGATACAGAGGCTTAGTTGGAGCACTGCCGGACAAACTGTGACCAATGACCATGAAGGGAAGTTACGCAAAAAGGGTGGGCAAGTTGTACTTTTGTGCCAGTGCTCAAGAACCTTTAACTATACATTGCAGGTCAGCTCCGGCCACTGACCTGCAGTGCCTGGTATTGCAACTCAGCTTTACTGAAGTGGCCGGAGCTGACCTGCAATGTCACACATAACCTGTGCATAGGTGTGGCGCTGTTTTTGGTAAAAAAAAGCAGTCATGTTTTCTAGTTCTGAAAACCTCTTTTAAGGTGATATTGCACCCTTCTAGATACAAAATCAGCAAACCTCGAATCCCGCACCACAGGTCCATGGGCTAACTTTATAATTCTAGGAGTAATATGCAGTCATGGCAAAAGTAAATGTTTAATTAATGAAAGAATTCAACCTAGGTGCCAAGTGAGACCCCATTTGCATGCATTATATTTACATAAATATTGTATTAAATGAGCAAAAAAGAAAAACTGGACAATAAATGAAGTTGGTGGAGCTTTCCCGTTTTAGGATCTGAGCAGAACATCATCCAGCAGCCATGTGCCAAAACATCATTGACATTTTTGAGAAATTCCTAAAGTATATTCTGAGGTGGAGGTTGACTTTCTGCCTTCTTAGTTCTAAATCAAATAACTATGTGCATCAATGAAGAAGAGTCTTAGATTTCATTTTGCTCGTTCAGTTCATTCATATCATTGGTGAAGCTGTCATAGTCCACAGAACGTGTGGACATTCCCAAGTACTGCCTTAGAAACTCACTAAACCTCTTCTGATTGTTCCATTTCCGGGCTGACTTTCGAACACCAATGAAGCCTCCATAACGCTTCTGAAGATCTTTTGATGGACCCATGAATTTCCGGTAGCTATATTTGCCTTTTACAAAACCGCCAAATCGCTTAGCCATGGCATTTGTAGGATCCTGCAAGTCCCCAAGTTCATCAGTGCCGGCGCTCATCCCCAGAGCGGTTTCTCCACCATCAATGCTGGTATCTTCTTCTTCTCCTTGCTCATGGATCAGGTTACTAATTTTAGATAATCTTTTCTCATCCTTAATTTTACTTAAATCGACCACTTTTGTGAGATCGCTCAGCCGCTTGAAGTCTCCGGTAAACTGGCTGTCTTCCACGTTGAAGGGTTTAAAGTCTTGTTCGAAACTGTCCATGCTGAGTCTTATCGATGACTTTATAAGAACTGTTTTGCATGCACCCCACATGGAACTTGAGTAGATCTTTCCTTCACACTCCACAATGCAAACCTATAAATACAGAAATGTATGTGTTATAAAGATATATGCAACATAACATAGATGGCCTGGTATCGGGAATCTTCCTATAAAGATTGTGTTGAAGCCTACTGTGGCCTTCTTCAGGCTTATGGCAGACTGGTTAACAGGAGCAGATTAGGAACTTAAAGTAGCGCCGGAAAAAAAACTAAAAATGGCCCCATGTTGTAGGTGAGTCAATTGTCAGAAGTCTGGGTAACACATGTAGGCAGGGTCAGCAATACTATAGTGCAAAATACCAACATATACCACAGTGTAGCACCATTTACAGTATTCCCCCAAAAGATGTCCTTTTGTGGTGGTCATCAATAGCTGCTATTTTCTGTCCTCCTCCTCCAGTTATCTCTGATTAATATATGGAGAAGGGTCTTAGGAGGTGAGATGCGGCCCACCGAATCCAGTAGGGTGTGACCAGCCGCAGAGAGGAGGGCTTGGACGGCCCACCGGAAAATTTTGTTGTATAGTCTATGGCCAGTCCACCCCTGCTGGTCAATGGAAACAGCCATGACTCCAACAATTCGTAGTAGTACATATAAGAAGAAAATGCAACAAAAAGTGGTTAGCACTATGAAAAATTAGATGTCCTCTCCCATGAGTAGGGTGGACTTTAAAGGGGTTCTACAGAATTATAAAAACGTGGTTGCTTTACCCAGTAACAGTGTCACACTTGTCTCCTGATGGTTTCTGATACTGCAGCTCAGCTTTACTGATGTGAATGAAACTGACCTGTAATACCACACACAACCTGTGGACAGGTGTGGCACTGTTTGTCAATGGAAACAGTCATGTCTTTATAATCCTATACAACCCCTTTAACATCTACCCAGGTGGAAAAAGACATGTGTCCACCATGGACAGCCAATCACACAACCAACTGACTGAACTAGAGTAAGGCTACATTCACATGACCGTATGTGTTTTGCGGTCCGCAAATTGCGTATCCGTAAAAAAAAAAGATGATGTCCGTATGGCATCTGTTTTTTTTTTGCGGATCCATTGTAACAGTGCCTTTCCTTGTCTGCCAAACGGACAAGAATAGGACATGTTCTATTTTTTTTGCGGGGCTACGGAACGGACATACGGATACGGATAGCACACGGTGTTCTGTCCGCATTTTTTGCGGATCCATTAAAATGAATGGGTCTGCATCCTATCCGCAAAAAAAACGGAACGGAAAGGAAAAATCAAAGAAAAAAAATCTTTCCTGATCTCACAGTTAGGCCTCATGCACAAGACCTTATTTGGGATTCGTGTCCGATCCGGATTTTTTTGCGGGTCGGACTCTCTTTCCATTTCCATTCATTTCTACCGGTCAGCATCTGTGTGCCCGTTCCGCATATTATAGAACATGTCCTATTCTTGTCCATTTTGCAGACAAGAATGGCCATTTCTAGTGATGGGTCTGAGGAAACTGTGGCAAGCACATGGATGGTATCTGTATTTTGCAGATCCGCGGTTTGTGGACCACAGATTTCCCTGGATAAATTAAAGCATATATCCCAAAAAAAATTATAATTAAATTCCAGCAAGCTTCAGGCTGAGTTCACACTTCATTGATTTGGTCCGTGATTTCCATCAGTGATTTTGAGCTGAAACCAGAAGTGGAGCCTCCATGAGATAAGGTACCAAGATCTTCACCTGTTCTGTGTTTACACCCACACCTGGTTTTGGCTTAACAATCACTGATAAAACCACTGACCAAATCATTGAAGTGTGAACTAGGCCTAAATCTTCATGTGCCGAACACCTGTGCAGGCTTTCTGAGCTGTCTGTGCTGCGGCGCTCTCCTTCATCTTAATTCACTATCAAGAACCAACGGTGGAACTGCAGCCCAGTCATGGTCACTATATCTACATTCCGCAGCTCCCAGCGTCCCAAAATTATCTATCTATCTAACTAGAAGGAAAAATTCCACGGCACTTCTGTAGATGGAAAAAAGTGTCCTTTATTCACACATGTCACAGCGACGTTTCAGTCCCTTCAGGGAACCTTTTTCAAGCCAAAAGCTAAGATAACTGAAACATTGCGGTGACATCTATCTAATATCTATCTAATATCTATCTATCGCTCATATCCATCTAATGCAGGGGAGCTCCACCAATGAGGCCAGTTGAGGAGATCACCTCAGGCAGCACCAGGTAGGGGCAAGAGAGGGGCAGCCGAAGGACCATGGGCTGAAGGAAAGGGGTTAGGTTAATAAATTGGCATTGGGGGGGGGGGGGGGGCGTTTCAGTTTTCGCCTCAGGCAGCAGAAAGGCTAGGTGCACCCCTGAGCTAATCTCTCATATCTATCTATCTATCTATCTATCTATTCATATCTATCTATCTATCTCATATCTATCTATCTATCTCATATCTATCTATCTATCTATCTATCTATCTATCTATCTATCTATCTATCTATCTATTCATATCTATCTATCTATTATCTATCATCTATCTATCTATCTATCTATCTATCTATTCATATCTATCTATCTATCTATCATCTATCTATCTATTCATATCTATCTATCTATCATCTATCAAATCAAATCAAATCAAATCAAATCAGCTTTATTGGCAGGACTAAATACATTTAGCCAGGGCTTTTTTTCTCAGAGAAAAGGTGGTGGAACTCACCCCCCCCCCTCCCCTGGCCACGCCCCTACCCACCCCTAGGACCGCCCCCTAAAACCGCCCCTTTAGAGAACAGGGATGCAAGTAAAATTTGAGTGGGGTTTTAAAAGTCCAGCCCAGCAAAGAAACCCCCCAGATGGGGATGGCACTGTTAATGGGGGATCTGTGGATGGCACTGTTATGGGGGATCTGTGGATGGTATCCACAGATCCCCCATCCTATAACAGTGCCATCCACAGACCCCCCCACCCCATAACAGTGCCATCCACAGACCCCCCCCACCCCATAACAGTGCCATCCACAGACCCCCCACCCCATAACAGTGCCATCCACAGACCCCCCCCACCCCTTAACAGTGCCATCCACAGACCCCCCCCACCCCATAACAGTGCCATCCACAGACCCCCCACCCCATAACAGTGCCATCCACAGACCCCCCCCACCCCTTAACAGTGCCATCCACAGACCCCCCCCCACCCCTTAACAGTGCCATCCACAGACCCCCCCCACCCCTTAACAGTGCCATCCAGACCCCCCCCCCCCCCTTAACAGTGCCATCCACAGACCCCCCATTGCCGCTCCAGTAGAGTTATAGAATGTGGAAAATGAATAATGATTCTTCAATTCATGCTGCCCCCTCTGTGTACTTTATAACATTCAATATATCCATCCGATCCTACTCACAGGGGCAGGGCTACTGTTCTCTTAATGCAGGCCGGCCGCGCAGACGAGCGGCATCGTCACTGACTGACGTCACGTGCCTGCGCCGCCTACTTTATGAAGTAGGCGGCGCAGGCACGTGACGTCAGTCAGTGACGCTGCCGCTCATCTGCCCGGCCGCCCTGCATTAAGAGAACAGTAGCCCTGCCCCTGTGAGTAGGATCGGATGGATATTTTGAATGTTATAAAGTACACAGAGGGGGCAGCATGAATAGAAGAATCATTATTCATTTTCCACATTCTATAACTCTACTGGAGCTGGGGGCTGGAGCACAGTGAACGCACCGGCCCCCAGCTCCTCCTCCCAGTCCCTCCACGCTGATACATCGCAGCCTGCGACGCTGGAGCACGGCAGGCTGCGATGTCAAAAGGTGGCGGAACGCCGTTCCGGTGCGTTCCGCCAGAAAAAAAGCCCTGCATTTAGCATTGCCAAAGCAAGTGGTAAATAATTGGGTAGGGTTGGGGGATGGAGACACATCCAGGGTGGGGGTATAGTAGTCCATGGTATATCAGGCTCCTCTCAGTCTATGGCAGGCAGTAATATATTGTGCTGCTGTGGCCGCTGTGTTCTCCTCTCCCCCCCCCCCTCCCAGCAGTATGGAGAGTCTCTCTTCCTCCTCCATGGAGGTGAAGTCTGGGCAGAGATCAGACAGTCTCCTGAAGTGAGTCTCTCTCACTGCTGAGTATTTGGGGCACCGCAGCAGGAAATGAGCCTCATCCTCCACGCTCTCCTGGTCACACTGCTGGCACAGTCTGCTCTCTCTGGGCATGTACCTCTGTCGATGACGCCCGGATTCAATGAGCAGGCTGTGGGCGCTCAGTCTGTACCGGCTCGGGATCTGTCAGTCTCCTGGAGTTTCTCCAGATATGGGGCCAGTTTGTACTCCCTCTGCAGGCTCTGGTATACTGTCAGCTTCTGGGAGGTTCTTATGTCGTTCCTCCAGACGCTTATATACTCCTCTTTGTTCTTGTGTATCGTCCTCTGGATTCCGCCCTTTGTCAGGCTATATTGGTTGGTGGCTTGGGCAGGCTGGGTTTGGGTGACTTGTTGCGGGGTGCTTTGTTTTTCTGGGGCTTCTTGGTGTAGCAAGGCTTTGTGATGGTAGGAGCTGGGACTGCTACTATGAAGATGGGCTCTGAATGATAGCGCCCTCTTCTGGACAGCAAAGTAGATTGGGAATCTGCCCAGTTCTGTGGACCTGGAGAAAGTGTTTGCAGACTTCTAGGTGGAATAGTTCTGTTGGCCCAGAGTCCCACTTTGCCCGCTCTATATGTCTGGGCCCCAGACTTCGCTGCCATACAGGATGATTGGGGCGATGATGGTGTCAAGGATTTTAAGCCAGACGGTCACTGGTGCTTTAAGGTGATACAGACGCCTTCTGATGGCATAGAAGGTTTTGCTCGCCTTGTCTTTCAGTATTTCCATGGCTTTCTTAAAATTCCCTGATTGGCTGATTTCTAGGCCCAGGTAGGTGTAGCTGTCTGTTTCTGAAATTGGACAGTTGTTTAGCAGGAAGGGAGGACGCCCGGCTGCTTTTCGATTTCTTTTCTAGAATACCATGATGTTGGTTTTCTTTGGATTGATGGGCAGTGCCCATGTGTTACTGAACTTCTCCAGGATTTTCAGGTTATCTTGGAGACCTTTCTCAGTTGGCGATAGTAGCAGAAGATCATCTGCATAAAGCATCTATCTATTCATATCTATCTATTCATATCTATCTATCTATCTAAAACAGAAAAATCAGCAGCACTCTGTTCAAGTAAAAATAAAGAGAAATGTATCCCCCCATGTGGACGAGACACTAGAGCCTTTCTCAAGCAACGTGTAAGAATGTGTACAACATATTTAAGCGTAAAGTGCAGGTGCAAATAATCAATAATCAATTAACATGATTCCATGAAATAGGTGAATTACAAAGTATACAAAGTGCATATAAGAATATCCATAGATAAAATGTATGAGTCCCCCGGCGAGTCCGACTCCATGATCATCAAGACGCATAAAAACTGAAAAATATTTTGTAAATCGATATATATAATTCTATATCTATAAATGTTACATGCAGGAAAGACCTATATGAGAAATAAGCAGAGGGCCGGGCAGGGGTGCACCTAGCCTTTCTGCTGCCTGAGGCGAAAGCTGAAACGGCACCCCCCCATGCCAATTTCTTAACCTAACCCCTTTGCCACAATAAAAGCACTCATTGCCCCTGGCCCTTCCGCTGCCCCCCTCTTGCCCTACTTGGTGCTGCCTGAGACGATCGCCTCATTGGCCTCTTTGGCGGTGCACCCCTGGGGCCGGGGCGAGCTGATCTATAACAGCACGCTAAGTTTAAAGTCTGGGTCTAAGTGTATTTAATTTGTGCATCCATTGTAATTCTTTTCTACTCCAAAGACTGCCTCTATCACCACCCCTCCTCAAGGGGGCGACGTGATCGATAATGCGAAAGCGCAAATTATGCTCACTATGTTTTTTCTCAACAAAATGTCCGGACGCCGGTAAGTCCAAAAGTTTTTTTATGGATCGTGTACCGGTGTTGGTTTAGCCTTGTTTTAATGACATATACAGAATGGCATGTCAAATAATATTTAATGAGGTACGTCTCACCCGTATTCGGGTGCGTGAACCGCTCTCTTTTGATCATGAGGCGACAGTTGATGCAACCGAGACACGGAAAACAACCTAACTTTCGTGACGCAAAGAAGGATTGACGGGGAACATTAGTAGGTAATGTATCAGCAGAGACCAATCTATCGCTCAAGTTTCTAGATCTACGATAAGCAAATATTGGTGGTTTCACATACTAGGAACATTCCTTAAACAGTTGTATGTTGTCGTGTGATCGCATTGATCCGTGTGCTCTGTTCATTGTATGTAGAAATAAAGGCAATCCTCTGATGAGAACCCCGTCTGTTTGTACCCTTATGTAAATCACATCTGTCTAGTTCCAACACCTTGGATTTGTGTCTATGTAAAAGGGGAAGAGGGTAACCCCTACTTTGAAATTTGTGGACCATGTTGTCCAGTGAAGTATGGAGGGAATCACTGTTGGACACGATTCGTTTCACCGTCAAGAATTGGCTCTATGGGAGATGTCTCACCATATTGCGTGGATGACTGCTACTGTAGTGCAGTAAGGAGTTTTTATCAGTTGGTTTCACATAGAGTGTTGTATGTAAAGAATCTTCAGAAAGGGTAACCATGGTATCCAAAAATTGTATGTGACTATACAAATGTACTAAGGTAAATTTGACCTCTGGGTCAATATGATTAAAAAAAGAATAAAAATCAAGAAGTGACTCAAGAGAACCCAGCCAAATAAGGAAGAGATCGTCTATGTATCTCCACCAACGTGCCACGCGTGCAAAGTGGTGGGAGACATAGAAGATGTGCTCCTCTAGGTGGCACATGTACATGTTTGCATAGGTCGGGGCCACATTGGACCCCATGGCCATGCCTCTTCGCTGGATGTAGAACTTATCCTGAAACATAAAATAATTTGAGCGTAAAACCGCATCAAGTGATGTCACAATAAAGTACTGAGCTGCTGGAGACAGATCGGAAGAGTGTAACTGATCCTTTACCACCTCTATCGTGGTCAATGGATGTGTATAGACTCACTACGTCAAATGAGGCTAAAATAACTTCCGTATGACCCGACAAGTCTATCTCCTGGATTTTCAATAGGAAATCAGATGTATCCCGAACATACGATAAGGCATTGGTGGCATATGTATTCCAAATTGTATCAAGAAAAATAGCTATGTGTGACAAATATGGAATTTGATCCAGAGATGATCGGACGTCCTGGTGGGTCCACTAGTGTCTTATGAATTTTAGGTAATATATACATTACTAGTGTAACTGGATGTTTCACAATCAAAAGCTTCGCTAGATCATCAATAACTCCTTCCACCAATACCTCAGAAATAACAGTTTAAATCTGTCTGACAATATACCGTAAAACTTAGGCCTCTTGCACACAAACGTTGTGCATCCGTTCCGTGCATTGGGGACAGCAATTAGCGGTCCCCAATGCACGGGCAACATCTGCGCGGCGGCCGGGTCGGATCGAGACCCATTCAACAAGTGAAGAAAGCACAGTGGGGCAGGTTGACTACTGCAAACGCACTAAGATTTTGTCTCCATCAAGGGGAGTATATCTTAGAGGTGCCAATGTGCACCAGAACTTTGTGCCAAAAGTCAAAGAACACTTTTTGAAAAATACCAGTCAGGGGATGGATATAAGAACATGCCGCTCATTCATTGAAAATAATTTGGCACAAATCTTGGTTTGATATCAGCAGATTCAAACGGTTATTTCTGAGGCATTGGTGGAAGGAGTTATTGATGATGATCTAGCCAAAGTTTTGATTATGGAACATCAGTTACACCAGGAATGTATATACAGTGATCCCTCAAGATACAATGGCCTCAGGATACAATATTTTCAACATACAATGGTCATTTCAGACCCATCATACGTTGAAACTAGACTCAACATACAATGTCTCAGACTTAGATCCAACCAATCAACACCACTTCTCTGGTGAAATAGCTGGATTAGTTACTGGTTAGACTGTTATATGTAAGGACTTGTTTTATCTGACTTAATTATCTGCTTATTTTTCTTAAATCTTCATTTTCTCTTATCTTGGATGACATTTTGGAGCTTTGGAACCGATGACTCAAGTTACAATGGTTTCAACATACAATGGATGTCCTGGAACCACTGAATATTGTAACTTGAGGGACCACGTCATTACCTAAAGTTCATAAGACACTAGTGGACCCACCAGGACGTCCGATCATCTCTGGATCAAATTCCATATTTGTCACACATAGCTATTTTTCTTGATACAATTTGGAATACATATGCCATCAATGCCTTATCGTATGTTCGGGATACATCTGATTTCCTATTGAAAATCCAGGAGATAGACTTGTCGGGTCATACAGAGGTTATTTTAGCCTCGTTTGACGTAGTGAGCCTATATACATCCATTGACCACGATAGAGGTCTTAAAGTGGTAAAGGATCAGTTACACTCTTGCGGTCTGTCTCCAGCAACTCAGTACTTTATTGTGACATCACTTGATGCGGTTTTACGCTCAAATTATTTTATGTTTCAGGATAAGTTCTACATCCAGCAGAGGCATGGCCATGGGGTCCAATGTGGCCCCGACCTATGCAAACATGTACATGCGCCACCTACAGGGGGACATCTTCTATGTCTCCCACCCATTTGCACGCGTGGCGCGGTGGTGGAGATACATAGACAATCTCTTCCTTATTTGGCTGGGTTCTCTCGAGTCACTTCTTGATTTTTATTCTTTTTTAAATCATATTGACCCAGAGGTCAATTTTACCTTAGTACATTTGTATAGTCACATACAATTTTTGGATACCATGGTTACCCTTTCTGGTTGTGAAACCAACTGATAAAAACTCCTTACTGCACTACAGTAGCAGTCATCCACGCAATATGGCGAGACACCTCCCATAGAGCCAATTCTTGACGGTGAAACGAATCGTGTCCAACAGCGATTCCCTCCATACTTCATTGGACAACATGGTCTGCAAATTTCAAAGTAGGGGTTACCCTCTTCCCCTTTTACATAGACACAAATCCAAGGTGTTGGAACTAGACTGACGTGATTTACATAAGGGTACAGACGGGTGTCATGGTCTTACCTTCTTGCTGTTCTCCTTCGTTTGACATGTGCTGGCGGCCATCTTGGTTTCTGGGTTTCTTGTAGCCTCCCACCCTGCGGCTTCTCCTTCCCACTGGGAGGAGCTGGATGCCTAGCTCATATATATAGGAGGTCTGTGGCTTCAGTTCCTTGCTTGGTCCTCCTGTGTTCACATGCTTCTAAGACTGCTGCTGCTTCTGGTTCCTGATCCTGGCCTCGTCTGACTACCCCGCTGGTTCCTGATCCTGGTTTCGTCTGACTACCCCGCTGGTTCCTGATCCTGGCTTCGTCTGACTACCCTTCTGGTTCCTGACCTCTGGCTACGCAAGACCCTGCTTCGGTTTAGCCATCCGTTTGGACTTTTGCTTACAGCTTGATTTTCAATAAAGCCTTCTTATTCCCACTTATCTCTTGTTGTACGTCTGGTTCATGGTTCCATGACATTAGGACCAAGCCATGAATTCTGACGGTACAGGGCCATCCTCGCTACCTACGCTGATTGCCAGACTTGATCAGCAGGATCACCTGTTGGGTCGGTTCGCTGTGGCGTTGCAAACCCTGCTTGAACGCACGGCTCATTTCGCTTCCGTTGCCGATGGGTCGGTTGTCGCTCCTGGGGCCGCTCCTACTGCTGCTCCGGTTGTTGCGCCAGAGTCTACCCCGACACCTGTTGCTGCGCCTGCGGTGTCTCGGGGTATGACCGGTTCTGCCCCCCTTCCACAGCGCTTTGGGGGAGAGCCAACTCAGTGCCGAGGTTTCCTTAACCAGGTGGGCATTTATTTCGAGTTGCTGCCACATGCCTTTCCTACTGAGAGATCAAAGGTGGGCTTCTTGATCTCGCTGCTCTCGGACAAGGCCTTGGCCTGGGCCAGCCCTTTATGGGAGAACAACAATCCGGTGGTTGCCGAGTTTTCCGGTTTTGTTGCTTCTCTTCGGAAGGTATTCGATGTGCCGGCTCGTGCTGCCTCTGCTGCGAAGCTCCTTATGTCCATCAGACAGGGTTCACGATCCGTAGCTGAATACGCCATTGAGTTTCGTACCCTGGCAGCAGAGGTGGGCTGGAATAATGAGGCTCTGGTCGCTGCTTTCTCTCATGGTCCCTCGGATGCCTTGAAGGATGAGGTTGCAGCTAAGGACCTACCAGTGGAGCTCGAGTCTCTTATTTCTTTCCTGATTTTGATTGACACCAGACTCAGGGAGAGACCTTCCTTTAAGGAGAGCCTGCGGAGGCCTTCTAACAGATTGGCGCCTACGTTTGCTGTCCCACCCGTGCCTCCCTCTCCTCCCACGCCTCCTGGGGATGACTTGTCTGGGGGTGAACCCATGCAGCTGGGGTTTGCTCGCCTGTCCGAGGGGGAGAGGGTACTCCGGAGACGCGAGGGCCGATGCATGTACTGTGGTCTCGGTGGGCATTTTCGGTTGGCATGTCCGAACCGTCCGGGAAACGCTCGCACCTGAGATCCTGTCGGGGGCAGATCTTGGGTGGAGTCTCCTCGTCCCCGGTTTCCCGTGTTGACAAACCACTGATCACTGTTGTCCTCTCCTGGGTCGGGGGCTCGGTGACGACCCAGGCGTTGGTGGACTCTGGTGCTGGTGGTTTGTTCATTGATAGTGTGTTCGCTGCCGCCAATTCCATTCCTCTGCAGCCTCGAGGTTCCCCACTGGCTCTTGAGGCGATAGACGGCAGACCCCTTCTGCCGCCACACGTGACTCATGAGACCCTTCCAGTGGGGATAGCCATTGGTGCCGTTCACAGAGAGTCGGTCTGTCTCCAGGTGATTTCGTCTCCACACTACTCGGTGGTCTTGGGGTACCCCTGGCTCCAGAAGCATAATCCGACTTTCGATTGGAGATCGGCCGAGATCCTCTCGTGGTCACCGCAGTGTGGGGCTAGTTGCATCCATGGGCCTGTCAAGTTGCTGTGTACTTCCTCGGACTCTCTGTTGCCTCCTGAATACGAAGAGTACCGGGATGTATTCGATAAGGTGCGCGCGGTTGCCCTACCTCCGCACCTCCCATACGATTGTGCCATAGAGTTACAATCTGGTGCCGTTCCTCCTCGTGGCAAAGTCTATCCACTGTCGGTAGCGGAGAATGAGGCCATGGAGGAGTACGTGAGGGAGGCGCTTTCACGCGGACACATTCGCAAATCCTCGTCCCCGGCAGGGGCTGGATTTTTCTTTGTGAAAAAGAAGGGCGGTGAGTTGAGGCCTTGCATCGATTACAGGGGTCTCAATCGCATCACGATCAAGAACGCTTACCCGATACCCTTGATTTCCGAGCTGTTCGATCTCCTCAAAGGGGCCACGGTCTTTACCAAACTCGACCTGAGGGCGGCATATAACCTGGTAAGGATCAAGGCGGGCGATGAGTGGAAGACCGCGTTTAACACCAGGACTGGTCATTATGAATCCTTGGTTATGCCCTTTGGGTTGTGCAATGCGCCCGCAGTCTTCCAGGAATTCATCAACGATGTTTTCCGTGACCTGTTGCAGCAGTGTGTGGTGGTCTATTTGGATGACATCTTGGTATATTCTGAATCCATGGAGGCCCACATTATGGATGTCAGACGAGTGTTGCAACGGTTACGAGAGAACAGGCTGTTCGGTAAGCTTGAGAAATGCGAATTTCACCGATCCCAGGTAACCTTCTTAGGTTACATCATTTCCGCTGAGGGGTTCTCCATGGATCCTGAGAAGGTTTCGGCTGTCTTACAGTGGCCCCAGCCCAGTGGTCTCCGTGCCCTGCAGCGCTTTTTGGGCTTCGCCAATTATTATCGGAAGTTCATCAGGGACTTTTCTATGCTAGCCAAGCCTCTCACGGATCTGACCAGGAAGGGCAGTAATTTCCAGGTCTGGCCGCTCGAGGCCATCCGAGCTTTTGAGGCTCTAAAGTCCGCCTTTGTGTCGGCTCCGATTCTGTCGCATCCCAACCCTGGGTTGCCCTTTGTCCTCGAGGTGGACGCGTCTGAGACGGGAGTAGGCGCCCTTCTGTCTCAGCGTAGAACACCAGAGGGTCCTCTGCTTCCTTGTGGGTTTTACTCCCGGAAACTGTCTTCCGCGGAGTGCAACTATCAGATTGGTGACAGGGAGTTATTGGCCATCGTGCAGGCCCTTAAAGAATGGAGGCACTTGCTCGAGGGTTCGGTGGTTCCGGTTCTCATCCTGACGGACCACAAGAATCTGACCTACCTTTCTGAGGCCAAGAGATTGACACCACGTCAGGCCAGATGGGCTCTGTTCTTGTCACGTTTTAATTACGTGGTCTCCTACCTACCCGGTTCCAAGAACATCAGAGCGGATGCCTTATCACGGCAGTACTCCGAGCTGTCCAGGGAGGAGTCGATTCCGACTTCGGTCATACCTCCGAATCAGATCCTGGCCGCCATTCGCACCAGTCTGACCTCTCCTCTGGGTGAGCAGATTTTGGCGGCTCAATCTGGTGCTCCCTCTGGGAGACCCAACGGCAGATGTTTTGTGCCTGAGGAGTTGCGCACTCGGTTGTTGCGAACCTACCATAACTCCAAGGCCGCGGGGCATCCTGGAAAGAATCAGCTGTCCTGGGCTGTTTCACGTCTGTTCTGGTGGCCTTCTCTACGTTCCGACATCGCCGCATATGTAGCGGCATGCTCCGTTTGTGCCCAGAGTAAGTCCCCTCGGCACCGTCCGTTGGGCCTTTTGCAACCCATAGCCACCGGGGAGCGCCCATGGTCACACCTGGGGATGGATTTCATTGTGGACCTCCCTGCATCCCGAGGCCATACGGTCATTCTCATGATTGTGGATCGGTTTTCCAAAATGTGCCACTGTGTTCCTCTCAAGAAGTTACCCTCTGCACAAGAGTTGGCCACGATTTTCGCCAGGGAGGTCTTCCGGTTGCACGGTTTGCCCAAGGAGATTGTGTCGGATCGGGGGAGTCAGTTTGTGTCCAGGTTCTGGCGCGCCTTTTGCTCCCAGTTGGGGATTCATCTCTCCTTCTCCTCGGCCTACCACCCTCAGTCCAATGGGGCCGCAGAACGATCCAATCAGGCCTTGGAGCAATTCCTTCGTTGCTATGTCTCCGATCACCAAGACAATTGGGTTGACCTCCTGCCTTGGGCTGAGTTTGCCAGGAACACGGCGGTGAACTCTTCCTCTGGGACGTCTCCCTTCATGGCCAATTATGGGTTCCAACCTGCCGTGTTACCGGAGGTATTCTCTCCCCAGGATATTCCGGCTGTGGAGGATCACCTTTCCGTCCTACGTGCTTCTTGGGTACAGATCCAGAGGTCCCTTGAGGTCTCTGCGCAGCGCCAGAGACTCCAGGCTGATCGCAGACGAGCGCCCGCTCCTTCCTACCAGGTCGGAGACCGTGTATGGTTGTCCACCCGCAACCTCAACCTTCGAGTGCCCACTCCCAAGCTGGCGCCTCGCTTTGTTGGTCCCTTCCGAGTGCTTCGCAGGGTAAACCCGGTAGCCTATGCCCTTGCGCTTCCTCCTGGCATGCGGATCTCCAACGTGTTTCATGTCTCCCTGTTGAAGCCATTGGTGTGTAATCGTTTCACTTCCTCGGTTCCTCGGCCCCGTCCGGTCCAAGTGGGCAATCGTGAGGAATATGAGGTGAGCATTATCCTGGACTCACGCCTGGTCCGCGGTCGGTTGCAGTTTTTGGTCCATTGGCGTGGTTATGGTCCAGAGGAGCGTTCCTGGGTTCCCTCCGCAGATGTCCATGCTCCTGCTTTGCTCCGAGCCTTCCACGCACGCTTCCCTCAGAAACCGTTCCTTACTCCGCGGAGGAGGGGCCCTTGAGGGGGAGGTACTGTCATGGTCTTACCTTCTTGCTGTTCTCCTTCGTTTGACATGTGCTGGCGGCCATCTTGGTTTCTGGGTTTCTTGTAGCCTCCCACCCTGCGGCTTCTCCTTCCCACTGGGAGGAGCTGGATGCCTAGCTCATATATATAGGAGGTCTGTGGCTTCAGTTCCTTGCTTGGTCCTCCTGTGTTCACATGCTTCTAAGACTGCTGATCCTGGCCTCGTCTGACTACCCCGCTGGTTCCTGATCCTGGCTTTGTCTGACTACCCCGCTGGTTCCTGATCCTGGCTTCGTCTGACTACCCTTCTGGTTCCTGACCTCTGGCTACGCAAGACCCTGCTTCGGTTTAGCCATCCGTTTGGACTTTTGCTTACAGCTTGATTTTCAATAAAGCCTTCTTATTCCCACTTATCTCTTGTTGTACGTCTGGTTCATGGTTCCATGACAACGGGGTTCTCATCAGGGGATTGCCTTTATTTCTACATACAATTAACAAAGCACACGGATCAATGCGATCACACGACAACATTGGCCCATGCTACACAACTGTTTAAGGAATGTTCCTAGTTTGTGAAACCACCAATATTTGCTTATCGTAGATCTAGAAACTTGAGCGATAGATTGGTCTCTGCTGATACATTACCTACTAATGTTCCCCGTCAATCCTTCTTTGAGTCACGAAAGTTAGGTTGTTGTTTTGTGTGTCTCGGTTGCGTCAACCGTCGCCTCATGACCAAAGGGGGCCGGTTCACGCACCTGAATACGGGTGAGATGTACCTCATAAAATATTATTTGATATGCCATTCTGTATATGTCATATACTTACTTTCTTGTCCTTGCATATTGTGGCACATAGGAGAAACATCTCATGATCTTAAAACAAGGCTAAATCAACACCGATACACGATCCGTAAAAAAAATGCTTGGACTTACCTCGTCCGAACATTTTGTTGAGCAAAAACATAGTGAGCATCATTTGCGTTTTCGCATTATCGATCACGTCGCCCCCTTGAGGAGGGGTGGTGATAGAGGCAGTCTTTGGAGTAGAAAAGAATTAGAATGGATGCACAAATTAAATACACTTAGACCCAATGGCTTAAATGCAGACTTTAAATTTAGCATGCTGTTAAAGATCAGCTCTCCCCGGCCCCAGGGGTGCGCCACCAATGAGGGCTGGTGAGACGATCGCCTCAGGCAGCACCAAGTAGGGGCAAGAAGAAGGCAGCCGAAGGGCCATGGGCAATGAGCGCTTTCATTGTGGCAAAAGGGGTTAGGTAAAAAAATTGGCACGGGGGGGCGCCGTTTTAAGCTTTCGCCTCAGGCAGCACAAAGACTAGGTGCACCCCTGCCCGGCCCTCTGCTTATTTCTCATATATGTCCTTCCTGCATGGGTTACATCAACTATGTAACATTTATAGGTATAGAATTATATATATCGATTTATTCAAAAAAAATGTTTTCTTTCTGTTTTATCTATGGATTTTCTTATATTCAGTGGCCAGTTTTTTAGATTACTTGTGGAATCGGAGGAAATCTATACTTTTTTTGTGTTTTGATATTTGCACTTTATGCCGTATGATGCCGTTATGTCTGGAGTGGTGGTGCGGAGGCTGTATGGCACATCCTTCCACTTAAGCGGGGGTGGTGTACCTGTGCCGTTGCGGGGATGCATGCCCGCTTGCCCCTAACTGTGGTGTCAGGCATGTGATTGACAGTTTCGATCAGGAGATCCCTGATTCTGTTCATTTGTTTAAAGATCTTAAACATTTTGATGGATCCTTATTATTTATTTAGTTCCGTTACATAATGGGACAGGTGGCCTTACCCAAGATGGCGCTAGTCTATATCACCGCCCTATTGCGCCTGCGTGCGGGCCCTTAGGTCTTTTCCCTATTCTAGTATGGCTGACCTATCTTCCATCTTTGATATGCTCATCTCGCGAGAGCTCCTCCGCATTCCCTGACTCTGACCATGCGTACTGGCCACTACCGAACGCCGATGTACGACATGTGTCTTCCCCAGGATGAGTCCCACTCCCGTTCATCGGACCCTGGTATTGGTCGTTTATTATTGTATTCAGATGTTTTTTATTAGCACTAATCAATAAACACGACATCACGTATATATTATTCATTGCTATATGTGTTAACACAATTATGCGTCAATGAGATTTTGTAGAACACAATAATGTGTCTTTACTGATGTTTCTGCACTTTATATACTTTGTAATTCACTTATTTCATGGAATCATGATAATTGATTATTTGCATCTGCACTTTACGCTTAAATGTGTTGTACACATTCTTACACATTGCTTGAGAAAGGCTCTAGTGTCTGAGCCGAAACGTCGCGTCCACATGGGGGGTACATTTCTCTTTATTTTTACTTGAAGAGAGTGCTGCTGATTTTTCTGTTTTGCATACTGTACTTGGATAATAGTCCATTTAGGCTTGTACCTCTGGCATTTATTACATTCATTTTTATCCAGTGCTGCCATATTCCTGTATCTATCTATCTATCTATCTATCTATCTATCTATCTCATATATCTATCTATCTATCTATCTATCTATCTATCTATCTATCGAGAGTAAATAAATGGCTGCAGTAATTCAAGTCTCCTACTTTGCCCCAAATGGAGTGTGTAGACTGCAAATGAAGCTACCAAGCAGCATGGAGCCCTCGCTTTTAATCCTGGATTACAAACCTCATTTTGCACACTCGGATGCATATCAATATACAGCGGTCCCTTAAATTACAATATTATTTGGTTCCAGGACAACCATTGTAAGTTGAGTAATCGGTTCCAAAGTTCAAAAATGTCATCCAAGATAAGAGAATATGAAGATTTAAGAAAAATAAGCAGATAACTAAGACGGATAAGACAAGTCAGGAATAGCTGCTAACTAGTAACTAATCCAGAGAAGTGGCCTTGATTGGTTGGATCTGAGTCTGAGACATTGTACGTTAAGTCTAGTTTCAAATTACGATGGGTCAGAAAAGACCATTGTATGTTGAAAATATTGTATCCTGAGGGATCCCTGTAGCTCCATGGTAATGGTGAGCTGTATTTACACCACGCGTACACTATAGTCCATAATCCACTGCACAGTTTCTACGATGAATAGTTTACACGCCAATTCTGTTGTATATTTAGAATACTGTATATTGGAGTTACCCACTTTTTATCCCTTTTTTTGCCTTTGCAGCTGCTGCTTGACATTGACCGCCTCTGCTTACATTAAGGGTAATAATTGTGCCCACATCCCACCATGGCTCTGTTATTTCCAGCTTTAGTTCTTTTATGTATACATTACCATGCTATTACTATGGCCCCCGGTCCATTACTTTACATTTATCAACATTAACTTTCAATTCTCACTAATTCCTGTGATTCCTCCGAGCTGTCGGGTCTAGTACATTGCCCACACAACGGCTCAATCCACTGTGCCGTTACTTTTATGTCCTTGATGTCGTATTAATTATGGACATGTTTTATTCCATTTATTCATATTTTAAATATATCAGCATCTGATTGATTCCTTTATTGAAAAAGGGATAAAAATTGCAGTAAAAAATATCATACAGAACTTTTTTATATTCCGGTGCCTTTAAAACTACGCAGGGTTATTGTCTCTAATTGTGCATGGCGCTTACTGACAAATTACTGCATTTTGTGGTATTTTATGGGGGGTTTTATGCCTCATTTATGGATTTAAGTAATTGGTATAAAAAAGCAAGTATGTTACCCTAAAAGTTACTACGCTCTTAAATGGGTTTTCCTGAGTGAATGCAAATCAGGTTCACATTGCTTTATTCCAACCCGATTCTTTTAAAAAACTACCTACGTCTTTCTGGAAAATGTATGTCCTCCACCGAGACCTTTCCAAGGTTTGTGCAAATATCGCCAGACTTGCTTCGTCTCGCTTCTATCAAATGTCAGTTTGATTATTGGCATAAATGACTGTATCAAATATGAAGCTGTACTCAGCCTCGTGAAAGAAGCATGAGGACGACATGTGGTAGAAGGGAGGCGAAGTAAGTCTCGCTATATTTGCAGAAAATTCGGAAAGACCTCTGCGGAGGACATGCATTTTACAGTAAGACGCAGCCCATATTATTAACAAAGTTTTTAAACTAATTCGCTTTAAACCGATTCGCTCAACCCTATTGATAACCAATCTTCATGATAGGTCATCAGTATCTGATCTGTGAGGGTCTGACTCCCGTCATCCCCATCGATCAGCTGTTTGAAGAGGCCACGGAACTCCGGTGAGCGGCATCCTCCTCGTAGCTAACCCTAGGCCAATGATGTCACGTTTACTGGTCACGTGGCCTAGGAGAAGCTCAGTTCCATTGAAGTGTATAGGGCTGAGCTCCGATACCAGGCACAACCGCTCTCCAATAGATGGTGCTGTGCTTGGTAAGCGCGGAGAAAGCCGCTGGAACTCCGGTGAGAGCGCATCCTCCTCGTAGCTAACCCTAGACCAATGATGTGACGTTCGCTGGTCACTTGGCCTAGGAGAAGCTCAGTTCCATTGAAGTGAATAGGGCTGAGCTCCGATACCAGGCACAACCGCTCTCCAATAGATGGTGCTGTGCTTGGTAAGCGCGGAGAAAGCCGCTGGAACTCCGGTGAGCGCGCGTCCTCCTCTTAGCTAACCCTAGGCCAATGATGTGACGTTCGCTGGTCACGTGGCCTGGGAGAAGCTCAGTTCCATTCAAGTGTATAGGGCTGAGCTGCGATACCAGACACAGCCGCTATCCAATAAATGGCGCTGTGCTTGGTAAGCGCGGAGAAGGCTGCTGGAACTCCAGTGAGTATGTGTCCTCCTCGTAGCTAACCCTAGACCAATGATGTGACGTTCGCTGGTCACTTGGCCTAGGAGAAGCTCAGTTCCATTGAAGTGAATAGGGCTGAGCTCCGATACCAGGCACAACCTCTATCCAATAGATGACACTGTGGTTGGTAAGCGCGGAGAAGGCCTCTGGAACTCCGGTGAGCGCGCGTCCTCCTCGTAGCTAACCCTATACCAATGATGTGACGTTCGCTGGTCACGTGGCCTAGGAGAAGCTCAGTTCCATTGAAGTGTATAAGGCTGAGCTGCGATACCAGACACAGCCGCTATCAAATAAATGGCGTTGTGCTTGGTAAGCGCAGAGAAGGCTGCTGGATCTCCAGTGAGTGTGCGTCCTCCTCGTAGCTAACCCTAGACCAATGATGTGATGTTCGCTGGTCACGTGGCCTAGGAGAAGCTCAGTTCCATTGAAGTGAATAGGGCTGAGGTCCGATACCAGACACAGCCGCTATCAAATAAATGGCGTTGTGCTTGGTAAGCACGGAGAAGGCCGCCAGAGCTTCGAGGATTCTTCAAGCACCAAACAGATGGTGATGACGTATCGAGAAAATAGGTCATCAGTATAAAACATTCACCTATGGACATTAGAGAGAAGGGGCCACTGCTTATAAAGGGGTCCCTGTCCATAAAGGAGAGCCAGAAAGCTAAATATCATGAAAAGGCAGGACTGCAAAAAGCCGCGTACATGTAAATCAAAAAGTTGCGGCCAATGATACCCAGGGAGGCCACATTTTTAAAAAATAGTCTCCAGTTCCGAAGGTTAATGGATTTCTTAAGGGGTTTAATGATGTCTCATGATATCGTATCATAGCACTAGTACAGGGGTTAATCTACACGTCTTGAGGTTAATTAGACCCGCCACTCGCACGCTATGTTAAGGGCGTGTAGCAGGGCTCGAGGCGTACAGCATGGTCGGCGCACTCTACGACAGGTACTGCGGCTTGGCATGTCCTGTCATTGACTTGTCACTAATTATTTTATTTGCCCTTTACATAGGCACCAGGGCCCCTACGTATGTTCTACGCCAGATATCATGTGAGTCATACTTGCCTCTGGCCGCAGCCTTAACTAATTAAAGGATCTGCAGCGCTGAATTTCCCAAAATATCTACGTGATAGAATTCTTCTTGGGGACTGGAACGATAAATTTGTCATTTCTGGAGGACACTTCATTCCAGAGTTACCGCATTTTACAATTCTGAGTTTTGACTGAATCAGATCACTCGGTTGGCACTAGGGGGCACTGTTGCATTGTGTTTATGGAACTTTTATGTCACTAATTGTGGCGAGAAGTGGTATTGCAAGTGCAGGAAGAATCTCACAAACTATCTACCCCAGCTATGTGACATTGTGTAGTATTTGGCATATTAAAAATATCTAACATTTTTCAAAGAAAATCTAAAAAAAATTAAAACTAAAGTCGACCAAGATCTTGTGTGTGTGTGTATATATATATATATTTTAACTATGACTCAGGGTCTGCACTGTGAAATGTGGTTGCCTGCAAGGTGTGGTAAAATCATGGGATTTCCATGACTCTCAGGTAACTTCAATGGTTGCAAAGGCTGGAAGCAGAAATGCACTTTTTGATGTGTTTTTTGAGCCAAAGCCAAAAGTAGATCCGGAAGGAAGAAGTATAAGCCCTTCCTTTACATTTCCTATTCCTTTTGAATCCACTGCTGGCTTTGGCTCCAAAAAACGGCATCAAAATCTGCACCATAAACTGCATGTGTGAATCCGGCCTAAAGAACCCATGAAACTTTTTGAACATAGAGAAACATGGACATTACTCAGGGAGTGCAGTAATGTCGCACGTTTTCTGCAATTGTCAGGCAACCAAACGAAGCTCTAGGCTAATAGTGACAAAAATATACCAGAAAATCATGGTCGGATTAGGTCTACAGTTTACACGTTTTATTGTTTTGGTATTTTTTATTTTTTTTTCAACATCTTTCTATATTTCTTTTAATGTTTTTCTGTCTCCAGATGACTATTTTCAGAGATCAATATGTGGTGTGACCTGTCACCATTAATGGTCTATTGCGGAGCTTCTCAATTTTTTTCTCCCAGGGCTTTACCAGCCAACCCACAACCAGATAAAACATTGGGTGTGTAGATGTGGTATGGATAATGTGTTGTAGCCTAGGTCCGATAATGTCCCCAATAACAGTTCTAGCCAAGTCCTGATGAAGCCACCTGTGATAGAGCGCCTCAAATTGCAGGACATTAGGACCTTCTAACAGAATCTGGAGCAATTAGGAGGCAAACCATCAAGAACTATGGTGCCCATCTCCAGCAGAGCAGACCATATGCATAAGATGTCAGATGAACACTTGTTTGGCCAACTGCTTTCTCTTTCAATCCCCGTAGACACATGCATGCTTGGCTTTCATTGCTCTAAATGGGAAGAGGTGAGGAACCCGCTGCCAGACACTTCTAGTTGTGGCTTGTATGGGGTATCACACCTGACAGCATAGGTATTTTTGGCCCGGAGTAGTATGTGTGGCTCCCCATTCTAGGTTGGAAGAAGGAATCAAACACAATCGTAACTTAAACAACAAGGTCTTTGGCTCACATGGGGAAACATGCCTACACTTTGAACAGTCTTTGACAGGCAACAGGCTTAGGCATCATGCACACAACCGAAATTTCTGTTGTGTCTGATCCGCATTTTTTGCAGATTGCATGTGGACCATTTCATTCCAACAGAATACAACACCTATACAGGGAACTAGCAAGCTAGACAGCATATTGCTCAGGAACCTTTCATCAAGGAAGGGTGCCTTAAGTATCCTAGTATTGCCAGCCATTGGCTGGTGAAGATTACAGTGCATGAGTGCTGGCCCTTTAAGAGCCAGGAAGAGAGCTTGTGCCACCTATGGGCAGAGAAGTCAACCTGCATAGAGGGACAGACCAGATGTGGCAGCTGGACCCTCTGGGAACAAGACAGCAGGTCCAAACCGCCTGGCGAGCCCAACAGTGGCGGTAGTGGATGCCAAAGGCAGAAGTGAACTCAAAAAGAGGAAAAGTCGTATCTGTCCTTTCATACTTTCTCTCCCTTTATGATCCCCTCTTGATTCTGATTTCCAAAACTGCATGCAGAACCCCGACGGCATGGTCGTACCTTTATAATCTCAGAGTTGTTTCTTACAGTGCACACAATTATGTCATAGAGGGACATTGTCTCTTGTCTCCAGTGGGCAATTTCCATCACATCCCACCCAAGGTACATGACTTCCCCAGAGTGTCAGTACGCTGTCATCTTCTGCCAGTGATGTCCTCACTTTACATTGCTGGCTGCTATATTCCCAATACCTACAGGGCGTCTCATACACAGTAGTTCACATACATCCACCATTCCCTCGCTGGCACAGGGTACGCAAATGAGCTCTCAGCAAGTTCTGCCTCTGATGCCACCAGATGTAAGGCAGATATCCTATAAGTCAATGTTCAACCTTATAAACAGGTCTTGAGACACGACTTGGCTTAATTATTAAAAAGTCATGTCTCAAGGCCTGTTTAAAAGGTCACCCATTGACTTATAGGATATCTGCCTTACATCTGGTGGCATCAGAGGCAGAGCTTGCTAAGAGCTGTGGGGATTTGCTCTGGTAGTTAGGACTAGCGGATGCAGTATACAGGCAAAGTACACAGTTCTGGAATCAAACAGCAGTGCTTATTCACACATTGGTGTATAACAAAATGCAGATAAGCTGTATCACAAAACCCAGGTGGCTTGGTGTTTGTCCACACACAAGGAAAGTCCATAAACAATAAAAGTCACCTTTTCTTCTGGGTGTTAATTCACACCCTGTTAGCAGTTCAGCCTCATCAAGTCCATAGGCGGCCTGTTCGCCTTTAGAGGGGTCTGAGTCCTCCAGCCCGGCTCAAACCTCAAATCCCAGCACAGCCCTCAGTTCACAGCACACAGACCCCTGAGCTCCACTGTCAGAGGGAGGTAAATCCACCACACCTGGCAGTGCTGGCTGGTTTTTATGCCTGGCAAAACCCAGACTGGCACATGGGGAGTAGTCACCTACCCAGCACTTTGACTACTCCCAGTAAGAGCCGTCCCGGATCAGCTATGACAGCCATGCTAAATCTCACGGTGTCAATTAGCAATAGCTGCTGCTGACACATTAAATACCGGCTCTTACTCCATCGAGGCCAGGAACCTCGGTGACACATACCTTATTTAGCTCATTTGCATCCCATTCTTCCCAGAATTCCAGAGGAGCATGTATGGCCTATAAGACTCCTCACGCTCATAAGGAGATACAGAATCCTCCGAACAAATATTCATGGATGCAAGGCACATGGAACACCTAAGAGGTGGTGCAGCGTCTCAGCAGATCACTGCTAAAGAGTTAAATGTTGTGATTTGTTGCCAAAGCACTTACGGTAATGTATTTTCATTATGCTTGTGCACTAGGTATCTCTAATGGTCGTCTACGGGCAGCAATTAGTTAAAACTGTCAGTCTTAGTTCAGTTGCATGGGTGATGGGCTGGTTCCAACCCCTGGTTAGCGAGTGTTTGCTGAGCAGGCCTAGAGGAAAGACATGTATCTGAGAGCCTGGTCCAGGGAACCTTCATCCCTGAGACTGAAAACTACCAGACAACAGCTAAACTGAGAGACTACCCCCAAGAGAAAGAGAGCAGACTTTTACAGAAGGTAGAGAACCATTAAGGCGATGCTGGAAAGACAGTAAGGTGTTCGTTTATGGCAGCAGACTTTACTGGTGTGGAAGGAGTATATTCCTTTGGTGCCCACCAGGCTTTGGAGAAAGACTGGCCATCGGGATCTGCGCCCGGCAGACTGGGCAATTCACATGGTTATTTGGGAAGATTGCAAATTGTATCTAGAGAGCGAGTCAGGGAGGACTACTACTACCACCATTACTGCTGCCTATACACAACTATTAGGAGAAGCTTACTCTGTGCTATATACTTCAGACCTGTGCCTACTGCTGCTATATGTACTACAACTCCCATCATCTGCTCAGTAAAGAACAAAACAGGCCTGGCCATTGATTCCGCCATCTATTCAGCGGTCTTCTGCCTGTCTTCCTGCCTTGCACGCATCTAACTAACATCAAGGGCACCCCAGGCAGGAGCCTAAAAAAGATAAGGGAAGAAAGGGTGTGCCCTCCGCTCACTACACGCGCAAAATCCCAGAGAGCGCTGGGTAGAGGGATTAGCCACCGTGAGGACTACAACCACCTCTATTACCACCACTCTCCCATCCTCTACCGCTCCAGCCACCACACCCCTGCGGCCTGGCGCGCTACACTGACAGACACAACAGCATGCATAAGTATAATAACAATGCTGGCGCAACAGTCACATTACAGTTCAACCAGGTGGTAATGCCGCCATAACAGGGTAAAACGGTAACCCATTGCAGCAGTTACCGTAAGCATTGGATGGTGGTGCGTTCCCGCTAAAATCAGCAGGCTCGGCCAACATTCATCTCATTTGTATGGCGGGAGGTCTGTCGCCCAGCTGGCGAAGTGCTGTTCTAGGGATTATAATGTAATAAAAAAGAGTCACTAAAATGTTTCTTTTTCTGAACACTTCAACATCAATCACTCCGTCGGGTCAATGAAGAGGGACCCAGCGTGCTAGATACTTAACCTGCTTAATGATCCTGAAAAATTAAAAAGATCAGTGGCCTAATTATTGCCATAATGAGAACAAATGCACGGAGCGCGGTGATGTCAGCTGCCGCATCTGCTGCGGTGTGTTTCATGTCAGTGTAGCGGTATTTACAGACTGTATGGCTGCGCGCTCTCATTAGTCTTCCCGGTCGCGAAGCAGATTCCTGATCTATTGGGAGTCGAATTCTAGCTCCTTACAGAAAATAAGGGCATCCGACAGAATCCCTGTATAATGCTGCATCATTAACATGTTTTATGAGGCGACTGGTATGTATCATCATCGTATGTAACCCTTTCCTGACACAGCCATGTTCTGTTTTTCGTTTCTTACTCCCTGCCTTCCCGGAGCCATAACTTTTTTGTTGTTCAGCAACCTCCGGCACTCCAGCTGTTCAGAAACTACAACTCCCAGAATGCTTCTTTCCCTTCTGTGTGAGTTACAAGAACAGCTGTGCATGTTTGCTTGCTGGGAGTTGTAGTTTCACAGCAGCTGGAGTGCCGAAGGTTGCTGATCCCTGACAGACGTATGACGGCTTGTTTTTTGCAGGACAGTTTACACATTCTAATGTTATCATTTAATATTGCATCCGATGCAGTGGAAGCTGAAAAAAAATTCCAAATGGGTGGAACTGGTGTTTTAATACTGAAAAAAAAAATAATATTAAAATATTTTTTTCTTTTTATCACCGTATTCTGACTTTCCCTATAACTTTTTTTTGCAGGGCAATCCGTACTTTTTATTATACCATTATGAAGTGTGTCTGACTTTTCAATGACTGTTTATTACTTTTTTTTTGCAAGGTGAAGCAACAAAAAAAACTGTAAATGGCCATTAATAGTTCGAGAATTTTGGGATGCAGCAGTGCTAATGATTTTTTATTTTATTTTATATTTATTTTTATTCTGGGGACTGGGGGGATCGGGTGATTTGTTTTTACTTTTTTTTACATTTTTTTTCAATATAATTTTTATTAAATTTGTTTTCGTATCATATGATCAGTACAAAACAGAATAATACATATGGTATAGGATAATGATTCATTATCAGTGTATACAGAGTATAATAATAAGAACATAACAACATGTCCCCATCCCACCCTTGTTTTTACTTTTTTTTAAACTTTTTTTAGTCCTCCTAGGGGACATGAATCTGCAATCATGAGATTGCTTCTCACATACACTACTGTAAATTAATATAGTAGTATATGTGCAATTCAGTGTATTCTAATGCAGGGCTGTCACTGACAGGCCTACATTGGAATATGCCCTTGATAGGCCTGGTAGATATATACAGACTCCAGCCGATTAAAACCAACGACTTCCTGGATCTCAGTGCCGAGAATTAAAAAATTAAATATACAGATAGATGATAGATAAATAGATAGATAGATGATAGATAGATAAATCAAACACATGATCCACCACTGACCATAGGTGATGTGACAGCTCAGCTACTCCCCCTCCCTGCACAATGACCTCTGCACAGGTTACAGAGCATGCCCACAACATCTCCTACAGATGTCAGTGAGTCATGTTCAGACACCAGTTACTTATAAAAATGTACATGCTAAAAAGCAAATCTCTAAACTGCTGTTAATATAGTTGAACAGCAGACATGGCAAAATGGCTGCCCCCAAAATTATGTAACATGCCAGTGGAGTGGATACTTCTCATATGTTTGGGTTGTTAGTGATGGAGAGCATACAGAGGAACATACACGTATATACAGTATGCTGTACTTAAATGGAGTCTGCACCTCCAAAATGCAAAAGCAGCAGCAGCATGAGGAGACCACAGAGTAGCAAGGTGACATAGTGTGGAGGTGGCAGCAGCATCAGGAGGCCACAGAGTGGCAAGGTGACATAGTGTGGAGGTAGCAGCAGCAGTGTAAGGAGGCCACAGAGTGGCAAAATGACGGAGGGTGAAAGGAGGCATCAGCAGCATGAGGAGGCCACATAGTGGCAAGGTGACATAGTGTTGAGGTAGCAGCAGCATCAGGAGACCACAGAGTGGCAAGGTGATATAGTGTGGAGGTGGCAGCAGCAGCATGAGGAGGCCACATAGTGGCACAATGATAGCGTATGGAGGTGGCAGCAACAGCATGAGGAGGCCACAGAGTGGCAAGGTGACATAGTGTGGAGGTGGCAGCAGCATGAGGAGACCACAAAGTGGCAAGGTGACATAGTGTGGATGTGGCAGCAGCATCAGGAGACCACAGAGTGGCAAGGTGACATAGTGTGGAGGTGGCAGCAGCATCAGGAGACCAAAGAGTGGCAAGGTGAAATAGTGTGGAGGTAGAAGCAGCAGCATGAGGAGGCCACAGAGTGGCAAGGTGACATAGTGTGGAGGTGGAAGCAGCATCAGGAGACCACAGAGTGGCACAATGGCAGATTGTGGAGGTGGTAGCTGCATCAGGAGACAACAGAGTGACAAGGTGACATAGTGTGAAAGGTGGTAGCAGCAGCATGAGGAGGCCACATAGTGGTAAGGTGACATAGTGTCACCTTTCATCCAGTACAAACAGGAACTTCAGGCAGAAATGAACTGAGGTCATGGTTGGCTACATAGTTGATAAGGCTGAACAAAAGAGCTGGGTCCATAAAGTCAGATCTATAATTCAACTGTGTTGATCCAGAGGAAGACAATAAATCAACCTTCACAACATCTTGTGGTAGAAGAGCTCCATAATAGCACTGCTCTTACAGTAAAGAACCCTCCTTGATGTCTTCTGAAATAATAATAGTTGAGAACCTGTGCTGACCACATTCTTGGGGTATTATGATAAGATATGGTCATTCTTCCAACATTTTCAAAAAGGAAAGTAGAAAATAAATCTGAATTTGAACTTCATATGAACTATGGAGCTGTGTAGTATTGCAGTTCAGTCTCATTCACTTCAATGGAACCGAACTCCAATTCCAGACACAGCCATGTCTAAAGAGAGAGCAAACAAGCTTTCTTTTGTGGTCACCCCCAATAAGGATATCCAAAAACATTCAGACAGAAAAATAAAGAAAATGTATAATAAGACGTCAAAGCAAATGATCTAATATGAAACAATGCTTCTGACGATTGGATGTTCGCAGGGCGAGAGATTTCAATTAAATGCAAATCAGTGAAGGATTATTACATTGCTGTGAGCAGCTCATAACTTCCATTGTCATTTCAGTGACAAAACATGAAAACTCAGACATTCTCCAAATGAAAGGGACAAGGATATTATAAAATGCGATAAAAACGAAAGGTTTTGTGGTAGCGGTTGTGGACTAAGGTCTTTGGAATAAAATGCATTTATTTAGAAATGGAAAGGGGCTCAATCAGGGGTTACATACTATAGATTAGTGGTCTCCAAACCGTGTCTCTATTCTGATATTTGGTGTGACCACCCTTTACCTTGAAACCAGCATCAGATTTTGTAGGCACACTTGCACACAGTTTTTTAAGGAACACGGCGTGGAGTTTGTTCCAAACATCTGGAGAACTAACCACAGATCTTCTGTGGATGTAGGCTTGCTGAAATCATACAGCCAATGTCAAGAACAGCCAAGAACTTTCTTCAGCATAAAGAAGAACAAAGGTTTCCTGGAAGTGATAATATGGAGAGAGAGTCCTGATCTCAACATTCTCTGGGATTACATGAAGAGACAGAAGGATTTGAGCAAGCTTGCATCCACAGAAGATCTGTGATTAACTCTCCAAGTTGTCTGGAAAAACCTCCCTGCCAAGTGTCTTCAAAAACTGTGAAAGTCTACTTAGAAGAACTGATGATGGAGCAAAGAGAGGGTACACCAAGTGTTGATCTGATTTAGATATCTCTTTTCTTCATTCATTTTGCATTTTGTTAAAAATAAACACTTCTATTTTTGAAAGCATTTTCACTTTCACACTTTTCACACCTGCCTAAAACTTTTGCATAGTACTATAGATAGTTTTTCATCTGTTTTACTTATCTGCATCCTCCTCAACAACATTGGAAAACTATTCTATTGTAGGTTGGCTGCTGGTCTCTGTTTTCTGTCTACAACTCCCAAAACCTCTTGCTCGAACTCTATATTGTCTTTCACTCATCCCTGCTCCATATTACTACCAGTCAGTCTCCTTCAGGCAGCTGTAAATATAATTCACAGTAGGTTTTCCTGTCAGTCTCCCTCTCCCTCTGGCAGCTATAAAATAGACCACAGTAACATTCTCTGTCAGTCAGTCAGTCTGCTCCCCGCCTTCCCTGCCCCCAGCAGCTATAACTATAATCTGCATCAAGTTCCCTTGCAGATAGATAATAATAATTGTACCATGGAGTCTGCAGCAATGAAAAGAAACACCACTTGCTTGCTCTCAAGTCAATACTCTGGTCTGCCCCTGACAAGAAGTAATTTGTATAGGTTGCTGTTTAGTGAACAGTGGATGACTACTCTCTAATGCACTGTTCATTCTACAGAAACTGCCCTCACCAAAGTGACAAATGACCTCCTGACAGCTAAGTGCAACGGCGACTACTCTTTACTAATTCTCCTCGATCCCTCTGCAGCATTCAACATTGTAGACCACCATCTCCTCCTCACCATGCTCCGATCTATTGGTCTGAAGGATATCATTCTCTCTTGGTTTTCTTCCTATCTCTCAAGCTGCTCTTTTGGTGTAGCATGTTGCTTGTTGGCTCTACTTCCCATCCGGACAGCCCTTATCGTACCAGTCACTACTCCGATGCCTCCACCCTGTGCCATTCTCTACTCCGATGCCTCCACCCTATGCCATTATCTACTCCAATTCCTCCGCCCTGTGCCAGTCATTGCACTGGTTGCCCATACAGTTCAGGATTAAATTTAAATTGCTCACTCTCACCCACAAAACTCTCGACAGTGCTCCTCTCCTACATCTCCTCCCTCATATCTGTCTACCACTCTACCCGTGCTCTCCATTCAGCTAATGATTTACGACTGACATCCACTATAATCTGAACCTCTCACTCTCGTCTCCAAGACTTCTCCTGAGCTGCACCAGTTCTCTGGAACGCCCTTGTGATGAAACTAACCTCGCCACTGGGTTTTGGAGGGGCCTGGTTGCCAGCCTCTTGCCCCAGGATTATTGCCCATACTAACTTTGAAGGAGAAGACAGACCGGCCGCACAGCTTAAATCTGTGGAACTGTTTTGGTCAGGAAAGCCATGCTTGCGGTCGGCCAAATGTGACTTCCATGGAATTCGGGAACCCCTGCTCGGATCTGGGTGATTTTTGGATATGTTGTTTGCTTAGATCAGAACTATCCATGGATCTATAAATTATTGGGATATGTGGGGTTTTGAGGTGTTTTCTGTGTTTTGGGAAAAATTAGTAATTTCTGTGATTAAGTTAGCCCATTATGTTTGGTAATTGTATCACAGGCAGAGCCCATTGTGTTTTATTAATTGTGTTTGGTAATTGTATCACAGGCAATGCCCATTGTATTTTGTTGATTGCGTCACAGAAAAAGGGGGGGGGGGGTTGTCTACAATAGTTGGGAAGGTTTCAATGCTGTAAATGCATGTGATTGGCTAATGTATAAACTGTCTCAGTCTTCCACATAGTCCCCAGGAGAGTGTCCCTTGCTGGAAGACCTGCATAAAAGGCTGACATGTAGCCCCATTAAATAGTTCCTGTTTCACCCTCAACATAGAGCCTCGTCTCACGTGTGGGGGAAAAGGCTGCATCTACACTGGGGGAATGCTATACGCTGTATACTCCCCTGGCTATAATTCCTGAGCTGTTTTAAGAGCTTGTTCCTGCATCGCTCTCTGAAGAAGAGAGGGTTCCCCACTGGAACCTGGAAGCCTTGTCGTAGATCCAGGGTGGGTAGGAGAAGGCGAGACGCCAACCAAGCTGCGGCGGTTCGTGGAGTCGGCAGTGCTTACGGTGTCAAGTGGAGTGCTTGGAGCCCTCGGGAAGCACTAGGAGCATCCATCAACTGTTGTACCCAGTCGGAGTGCCAGGAGATCCGTTACAGCCCTACCCCAAGCAATTAAGTTAATTAACAACATCCACAGTTTTAGGCGCTCCATAAGAACACATCTTTTTAGGGTGACCTATCACATCCCCTAATCTAAATCTTCTCCATTCCCCCCCCCCCTCTCCTCCCATCATCATTCTCTTGAACCTGATCCATCACTGTCCACCACCCCCCAACCCTCTGCACCACGACAGATATCGGCTGGTGACGGCTCATGCAGCTTTATATCTGCTTCTCTATTGTGTTAAGATCCTTCTGTGTGTCCCCTGTCTCCTCAAAGATTGTAAGCTCTTGTGAGCAGGGCCCACACTCCTCTCGCTTTAATTGCTGACTTGTTTGTTGCTATGTAATGCTGCTTGTACCTGAACCTCCTGATTGTAATGCGCTGCGGAATATGTTGGCGCTATATAAATAAAGATTATTTTTATATTATTATAATGCATCATTTTTTAATCCAAATAAATTGCAAATCTAGGCAATGTACTGGTGGGACATAACCTTTAACTGGACATCTCGGGAGGGCAAAGTAAGCAAGAAATTCTCCACACTGTGGGACCTTCTCTGCTTTTATCCAGGACTCATAGATGATTCAAAAATAAATTCCTACACAAACATGAGAAGTTCTGAATTCTCTCCTCTCTTCCTACCTGTTTTCCATTCTGAACCATAGACAGATGCTGCATCTGAAAAGCTTTTAAAATGTAAGGGGGTGTTTATTAAAGTGTGGGTGTTCATGGGAACAAGGTATTTTAGATACAGCGCTTCTCGTACCGCCACCGAATAAATGTCAGCTTCTCTCTTTTTGATGTGTGGTTTACGCTAAATGAACAAGCAGCTAAAAGTAAGCAAAGAAAGGACAAGCAACTAATGTACAAGTGAATGAGCGCAGCTCTGAAGTACCCTTCACTGCTGACTGTACCAATGTGGCATGCCGACTATTTACGGAGCGAGCACAGGGCAGGACCTCACATAGCACATCGCTGCTCTGCATGGGCCCACGCTGCTAAAGCATCAAATACTAAGGGATCAGCAGGGAGCCGGCCAGACATGTGCAGTACGCCAGGCTTCAGAATAGTAGCACTGGTACAGGCTCCGATCTGTACAGCGCTCAGTATGGCCGCAGGGGAATCCGTACTCCACTGCACAGTGGTATATGGGAGTACGAATTGCAAAGTGTGGTAAGTACCTGAACTTCAGGGTGCTATTTCACTAGGAAAAGTAAAAAAAAATAAAAGTATATTACAAAAATAATTTCCCTCCCGTTTAGAATAGATTTTTAATAAAGTGTATTTAAAAGTTTATGTACACTTTAAATAAATAATATAAAATATATAAAAATAGTAGATAAATAATACAAAACATAAAAATAGTAAATAATATAAAACCTAAACTAGTAAATAATACAAATAAAACAGTAAATAAATAATGCAAAATATATAAAATTGTAAAAAAATAATATAAAACATAAAAATAGTAAATAATACAAAAGCTAAACTAGTAAATAATACAAATGAAACTATATATAAAATTGTAAATAAATAATATAAAACATAAAATAGTAAATAAAACAAAACATAAAAACAGTAAATAAATAATACAAATAAAACAGTAAATAAATAATGCTAAATATATATTTTTGAAAAAACTAATTAAATAACATAAAACAGATTTTTAAAAATTCTAATTCAAATCAAGAACAAACTCCGGTCCACGGAAACTGCTGTGACAACCTCTATGACATGGACTTTGCCTTCTCATGCGAATATACATCCACGGTACACATCCATCTACATCCATACCCCTAGCCACTACACTTACCATACAAATATATATCGATGACATCATCATAAAGAAAATTCCCAAACCCTCCTTAGATTTGTATTATGTGTGTCAGATGTAGATCATGTAATTCCCTTTCCTCTCCTGGTTCCTGTAGACATTCTTCTCCCCCTTCAGCACACTGAGACCCTGCAGCTGCATCTTCAGCGTCCGACAGCGGCAAGGGGTCCCTTTAAGATGAGATAAGTGTTTTGTGACACCAGTTGCAATGAAGCAACAACGAGACAGAGTCCCTTTAAGAAATGGTGTTGGTGGTGATACCCAGGTGTAGGAATGCCAGAGTGGTATAGGGTGGTCTACAATGTCCCGTAATGTAATGTTGTGTCACGGTGCTCCTACCTGGATACGCTGGACCCCAGGCGTTGTCGTCCGAAGCAGAAAAAGTGGAAAAAGTTAACTTGGGGATGAAGAATAAAGTCCAGACCTTGTGATGAAGTTGATCAGCAGCTTTACTTTCAATAAACGTTTTTTCCAAACGATTTACAGACTTTGTCTTGGTTCCCAGCAGGCTTTAGCATGAACAAAACTGTGGCAGGCAAACTCCTCTCTGCTACATCGGTTGCTCTCTGGCTCTGCTGTGCTAACAGGCTTTAATACAGTCTCTGCTTCTGCAGGATGCTGCAACTTCTCTCTGTAGTCTGAATCTAGTTTAATCCAGGGAACTTTTCCTCCTTGCCCTAAGGCTCCAAGCTGTGGCTTCTATATCCAGCAGAGCTTAGGGTGCTCTAGCTGGCTTGCTTTGCTTTGCTGGGGCACGTCCAGCAGGGACGTGCGCCTGCTGCACACCCTTCCCCTAGCTGGCGGTGTACTAGACTGACTTCTAACTAACTAGTCCCCTTCCCTCCTTAGAGGGAGAGTTAGGATGGAATGAAGGGTTCCATTCTCTCTAAGTCAGTGCTTCTCAAATAGTGGGGCGCGCCCCCCGGGGGGGGGCGCCAGGCTCGGTAAAAGGGGGCTCGTTCAGGGCCGGCCTTTGGGGTGTGCGGCAGTGTAATATGCGGCAGGGAGATGAGCGCTTCCATTGTGGAAGCGCTCATCTCCCTTCCTCTGATCAGGGGCCGGCGCAGTACGGAGCGGGGGCCGGGGGAGGGACTGGGGGCCGGCAATAGCGGTGGGGCGGTGCGGTCACTGTACTATAGCCCCGCCCCACCGCTCCCTCCTAATAGTACCGTATATCCGAATTTCTTCTGTATAATGCCGGCAGGCAGGCCGGGCAGCCGGCGCGCCCCTCAGTGATGTCACGTGCCTGCGCCGCCTGCTTTATGAATGAAGCAGGTGGCGCAGACAAGTGACGTCACTGAGGGACGCGCCGGCCACCCGCCCGCCTGCCGGCATTATACAGAAGAAATTCGGATATAAGGTACTATTAGGAGTGAGGGGGGCATGTTTAATAACTTTAAACGGCGGCGGCGGGCACATGGAATCTGTGGATGGCACAGTTAAGGGGTGGGGGTCTGTGGATGGCACTGTTATGGGCTGGGGGGGCACTGTGGTTGGCACTGTTATGGGGTGGGGGGTCTGTGGATGGCACATATATAACAGTGCCAGCCACAGATCCCCCTGTAACAGTGCCATCCACAGATCCCCCCCATAAGTGTCCGTCATCCACAGATCCCACCATAAGTGTCCGTCATCCACAGATCCCCCCATAAGTGTCCGTCATCCACAGATCCCACCATAAGTGTCCGTCATCCACAGATCCCCCCATAAGTGTCCGTCATCCACAGATCCCCCCATAACAGTGTTCGTCATCCACAGATCCCCCCATAACAGTGTCCGTCATCCACAGATCCCCCCATAACAGTGTTCGTCATCCACAGATCCCCCCATAACAGTGTCCGTCATCCACAGATCCCCCCATAAGTGTCCGTCATCCACAGATCCCCCCATAACATTACTGGCAAAGGGGGGGGGCTGTTATTACTGGCGGGGGCTGTTTTTACTGGCACAGAGGGGCTCTTATTACTGGGGCCTGTACTTATAACAATTTTATAGACAAATGATACTATTTACAGTCGCACGGGGGGCGCGAAATGTTTTCTTCTCCCTAGGGGGGGCATGACCGAAAATAATTGAGAAGCACTGCTCTAAGTGTAGCTCTGCGATGCTTGCTGCCACCTACTGGTGAACCAGCTAAATCACATTATAACACAACAGTTAGAAGAAATAGGAAATGCACAATGTAGAGGACTTGGAATAAATACACAGATAACATGACACTAGCCCATTAGAGATAGTAGCAGGGTGCAGAAGTGGTAATGCCACTCTGGGGCATTACATCCCCCTCCTCCCTGTCTACCATTTACTGCATTACACTAACCAGGAGATCTCTGATCACTTACAAAGACCCTGTAGGCTGCAAGAAGGTAATGAAGATTTTATTTACCCAGCGCAAGACTGGTGGAGGTCCCTGGCAACAAAAATTAAAAATAAAAAAAATTGGAAGGGACTCCCCCGTATTTAACATGCACCCCCCCCCCCTATTGCAGCCATACACAGGTGAACAGACAGGCATACAAGTCAATTCGGAAACTTTAGAAGTGACGCTGCTGGAAGAAGACATTCCACATATTGTACCAAAAATGGAGCCTCTATTGTGTGAATACAACGCGTTTTAGAACTGGGCCGGTTCCTTCTACAAGTAAAGCATAATCGTTGAGATGACAGCATATGGGCATGGACCTCAATACTGGAATTATGGTGGCAACAAAGCCAACAACTTACATGCTACTTGACTGGACAGGATCATCAGTGGGTTGGGGGGGGGGGGTCTGTTTTCTTAAAGGGGCAGGGTCCTAGAGTTCAGCAGTGCATATATACTACCATCATATGTAAAATGAATGCAAGGGTCATAACCAGAAAATGCTAGATGGAGCAGAAGTACTCAGCCCTTGGTCGAGGCCCCTTAAAGAGGTTGTCTCACTTCAGTAAGTGGCATTTATCATGTAGAGAAAGTTAATACAAGCCACTTACTAATGTACTGTGATTGTCCATATTGATTCCTTTGCTGGCTGGATTCATTTTCCTATCACATTATACACTGCTCGTTTCCATGGTTATGACCACCCTGCAATCCATCAGTGGTGGTCGTGCTTGCACAATATAGGAAAAAGCACTAACCTATGTGCGCTCCCATGGACCTGGCCACCAGAGAGGCTGATGCTTTCTCCTATAGTGTGCAAGCACGACCACCACTGATGGATTGCAGGGTGGTCTGTAACCATGGAAACGAGCAGTGTATAATGTGATAGAAAAATGGAGTGGTGGTCGTGCTTGCAGAATATAGGAAAAAGCACTAATCTATGTGCGCTCCCATAGTCCCGGCCACCAGAGAGGCTGATGCTTTCTTCTATAGTGTGCAAGCACGACCACCACTGATGGATTGCAGGGTGGGCTGTAACCATGGAAACGAGCAGTGTATAAACTGATGGAAAAATGAATCCAGCCAGCAAAGGAAGCAATATGGAGAATCACAATACATTAGTAAGTGGCTTGTATTAAGTTTCTCTACATGATAAATGCAACTTAATGAAGTGAGACAAGCCCTTTAAGACCTCAAGGTCAAAGAGATGTCCTCACTATAATCTGCATCTGCACTTGCTCTAATAAGATGCTTCTTGAATTCAAGTTTTCTACATTATAGAAAATGAAGGAAACCCATAAGAACATGAACTGTGCCTCCTACAATCTTATTTTGTTTAAAGGGTCTCCTAAAAATAAGCTGATCAGTGGCTGCTGTGACCCTCAGCGATCCCCTGAAAACATGGTGGTTAGTCAACAGCACCTCCACAGGACAAATTAAGTATTACATGCTACTCAAATGAAACCAGTCCAGAGACCTGGAAGGTCCTCCAGAGATAGCGATTCTCTTCCTTGTACTTTTATTAGATTGTTGAGCGTGATCTTTTCGCAGTGTGTATCTGATGTTCAGCTAAAAGATATTAAAAAAAATCTTCTTTAATTGAAGGTCTACGCGATTGATTCTCATACGGCAAATGATAGTCAGAACACGTTAAGTTAAAAGATATGAAGAAGCGAGTCTTATTATCTGCCCCGGAAACACGACCATTGTCAAACGAAGCCATTGAATGTTAAATGGCCAATTACAGTAAATCACAAATGCGCTGATTTCCATTGATTTGAATGTACAATCTGGGGTCATTATTACAAGCAATTTCTTCATGTCTATTGAAGGAGCCTTGCACTTCATCTTCCGCAACAATAAGCAGCCAATTCTTTGCCTAGACCATGGTTTTAGATTAATCGAATAGAAAATAGACCCTGAGATGGAAAAAGGAACAGGCTTAAAGAAAAACGACTACAGGCGCTGGACCCTACTCGGCTCTCGAGGGGTTAATTCTGCCATTATGAAATATTCGGAACAGACGGTAATATATAGGGGAGCCAAATGACTGTTTGTATATAATATCCGAGGCTGTAAGTCTAACCTATTGTGCCATACTGGGGCTAGAAGAAGACACAACTGGACCTGTACAGGCTTTGCAGAGAAGGGACCCCATAGCGCTGCAGTGGGCACCATTACCCTTTCTTCTGCTCGTCACCCCCACGATCATACATTGATGGCTTATTATAAGGATGGTCCGTCATGTAATATCTCGGAAAACCATTTTTGAGAGGACAGTCTGCACTTGCTTTCTTGAAGAGCAAAATAAAGGGAGCGCTAGGACTTCATGATGTCGAGGCGGCGCGTGGATGGAGAAGATGCCATAAAATGTCCATTTCCAGGGGTTAAATTCAAGTCTTTGAAAGAAAGATCAATGAGATTCTCCTGTACATCGAGCAATGATTCCCTGGTGTAGGTTAGAAATGAATTTCTTAAAGGCTATTGACACCTTCGGGGCAATTATTTTAATCATTTTGGGTTAAAAATGATTTTTTCAATTCGGCTTTATTAAAAATGTTCAGCTGTTGCTGAGATACAGGGGTTAAAAATGCATTTTTCACAGTCTGTTTTCTTTGAATCCCGCAATCTGACAGCTCATGTGAAGCATTATCTTTGATCTCCTGACCTGTTAGGCCTCAATTCTTATCAAACTGATAAGAATAGGCCTTAAATAAGTGTTTGTCACGAGATCAGAGATAAGAGCTACACATGAGCTGTCAGATGACGGGATTCAAAGAAAACAGACTGCGACAGGTTGCAAACAGACTGATTCTTAACTCTTATATCTCAGAAACGGCTGAACATTTTTAAAAAGGACCAATTGAGAAAATGATTAATGAGTAAAATGCAATCCTAAAAATAATAATAAGTAGCAGAGACATTTGTTCACATACCTTGTACTTATTTTATGTCTTATGTCCGGTCAGTCACCAAGGAAGAGGTCTATTTAGATGTCCTAGTGTGGGGGTCATTCACTGTATATAAAACAGAATGGTCTCTGAGGGACCTAACAAAAGAGTCTCGTGATCCCCTCTGGGCCATAAGAGGAAGGGATACCATGCTTTACATAGAAGGCGTTTTTTTATCATATAGAATTGTTCAGTACCCCAACTAACTAGTAGTGCCCAAAATGATGGCAGCTACTGAGGTAAGTAGTTACAGGTCTACAGTCCCCCCATATCCGACCAGTTGACCATATTCCACTTATTGTGGGGAAATTTTGGGAATCAGATGCAGAATGTGCAACTGCATGAAATGTATTCCTCCCCCGATTAATAGGATTATTGCTTCCATTCAACGTCTCAGAAGATTTCCTTGCTGATTTGCAGTGTGTTACATCCGCCGATTAATTTCCTCTTACTTTTTTTATCATTATTATAATTATGCATTTTGCCACCCAGCCGTTTCACAACTCGCCGCTGCTCTTTTATGTCGGGGGGGGGGGGGGGGGGGCAGCCTGTTGTGGGTTTTTTGTTTTTTTTTCCGTCATGACTTGTTGCAGATTAGCATTATCTGCCTCATTTCCCAAAAGAGTATGCAAATGACAAGCGTCTGATGATGTGCGATTATAAAACAAATGGAAAGTGCTCATTAATTTATGAGCCGTGGATAAGCATAAAAATGTAGATTTATACCACAATAAATGCACAACAGGCTACACAATCCATCTGGCATGCTAATGTCCGGACTCCAGAAACTTTCCGCTTGTCACCTTCTGTAGAAATGTAGAGTACAGTAATATAGCGATGATTATAGTTGTTTTTCTGTTTTATTTTAATTATATATTATTATTATTTTTGACGTAAAGGCTATGTACACCTTCGGAGGCAATTTTTGTTTATGATTGTATTTTTACTAATTTTTGGCTAAAAATCATATTTTTAATTAGCCTTTATTACAAATATTGAGCCATTCTGTCAACGTTAACAGTTTTTCTAACTGTGTGACTGGTACTTTCACTTTGTGCCGGTGTTCCGTGATAATTCCCTACCTGTGAAATTTCCTTACCCTCGTCACTTCCTGTTGTGACATGACATTCCCAGCTTTGGAAGGAGGTGTGCCGCGCAGGCGCACAACGACGGGGTAGGGAAATTTCACACCAGAGTTGGGGAGAAGGGGCCACCTAATGCGCTTGCGCCTTACCTCTCAGCTGGCTCCAGATGATCAGACACCGCGCGTGCGCAGCAAGTGGTAGGGAGATTTTACAAAACAAATGGCCATCAGATCTCCCTACCCCCACAGTGCGCAGGCGCGGCGATCGGATGGATGTTCGGTATAACAGATCTCCCTGTGCGCACCGGCGGGCCCAAGTAAATTCTTGCCCAGGGTCCAATCAATATTAAAGACGGCCCTGCACCCATCCATCCTTGGAGATTTTTGTCTGCTTTTGCCTAGCTAAAATCGTAAGGCCAAGTCACCAGCAGATATACCTGTGGAGCAGGCGTCTGCTCTTCTTGTTCACGTCTTGTCGGACGCAGATCACGTAAATCGATGGATTTGTATCATTGCTGGAGGCCACAACATGATTAGCGCTCCCTTCTGCTATGTGAGTCCTCTGCATGTGAGGCTATTATCTGTCTATCTCATATCTATTTATCTGTTTCATATCTATAGCTCTCATATCAATCTACAAAAATAAAATAATAAAACATTTTGGAATTATCTATTTATCTATTAGTGTTGAGCGAGCATGCTCGGCCAAACTGCTGTTCGGCTCGAGCATCGCTATGCTTGGCCGAATACTGCCGGGTGCTCGAGTACAATTTAATACAATGAAAGTCAATGGGAGACCCAAGCATCAAACCAGGCACCCCCTGCTATGAAGAAGCGAGACATTCCAAACCAACTCTCATCTGACTGAGAGCCAGTAAGCCTCAAAGTTACTTCAGATCTGCTGGATGGCTTTGGTGGACCTGCGCACCTAGATCAATTTCATTAGGGAGACAAAAAGTTTTCTGATTGTCCTAACATAATATTCAATAACCTTTCTATACAGTTTTGTCATGTTAAAACTAATTTGCATAAACATGGGATTATGGGAAAGACATGCAATCTACACTACTCATGAACAGCGCCATCTATTGGTTTCATAGTCTTATGACAAGAGTAATTGTCTTGTCATAAGACTATGAAACCAATAGATGGCACAGTTCATGAGTCATTCACAGCGCCATCTATTGGTTTCATAGTCTTATGACAAGATTATTAGTGTAGCCTTTTGCATGGAAAATTTGTGATAAAAATTTGCAATTAGAATATGTACACTACTCATGAACAGCGCCATCTATTGGATTCATAGTTTTGTCATAAGCCTATGAAACTAATAGATGGCGCTGTTCATGAATCATTACAAGCAGGGCAATAGTCCTCAGATACACCCTAGCAAGCTTATATTACCGCAGATAAAGTGCTAGAAGATGTGTGAATGATAGCAGCAATCCGATATACACTTCAGTGTTAGCGCAGGCTATTATAGGCTGAGTGCTACACGGTGTGTGCTCTGTTGAGCAGTGTGCCCCACTTACTAGCGCCCCAATAAGATGAACAGCGCATCTATTGGTTTTTATAGTTTTATGACAAGACTATTACTCTTGTCATAAAACTATGAAACCAATAGATGTCGCTGTTCCTGAGTAGTCTAGACCGTGCATGTCTTTCCCATATTCCCATGCTTATGCAAATGAGTTTTAACATGACAAAACTGTATAGAAAGGTTATTGAATATTATGTTAGGACAATCAAAAAACTTTTTGTCTCCCTAATGATATTGATCTAGGTGCGCAGGTCCACCCAAGCCATCCAACAGATCTGAAGTAACTTTAAGGCTTACTGGCTCTCAGTCAGATGACAGCTGGTTTGGAATGTCTCATAGTGCACAAGGCTGCCATTGTAAGGTGTGCTGACTAAGTCTGTCATCGGTCTCATGGATAGATTGATGGCTTGCACATAAATCACAGTGGAATTTATAGGGTTACGAAAAGTTTCAATATAGACATCACAGAGAAAAATGACTTTTCATATAAAACATAACTTTTACTGTTGTTGGTTAAAATAATACCCCTTCTTAGTATATATATTAGGCTACGTCAAATTGATAGCTGCTTGTTGACAGTTTCACTGCAATGACTCCAGATTGTAAAATACAAGCCCTATTGATACCCTGCCTAAACGGATCAATGATGTTCGTCCCTTCTTTGGCAATATGTCCCTTGATGGCTTGCACATACCTGGCTTTTGGCATATATCCTTTGTGTGGTTGTCTATTGCATGTCGCAGATAACAGGAGTCCAAGACACATCCAGCCATCCTCTTAATGCTGTTTCCAATCCATTTTGATGGTGTTTCCATAAATTTCTAACCTTTTTTTATGAATCAGACACTCTCTTCTCTTCCGAGCAGGGGTGCCTGGGGTTCTCCCATTGACTTCCATTGTGCTCGGTAGAGCACACGAGCATACCGATGTGTTCGGCCAGAGCACACAAGCACTTTGGTGCTCAATCAACACTCTCTCTATCTCTCATATATCTATAGGTCCCTTTACACGGGACGATATTACAGCAGAATCTGCTGCTCGCTGGTGGCTAATGCCATCGCTCCTCCTCATACTAACTTGTTGTTTGCCCGGAGCAGGTCGTGTTTAGACCGCACAATCTGCTGCCGGTAAACGATAATTTTTGCGTGTGCACAAATTATAGGATTACCCGATGAATGAGCACTTCGCTGGTTCATCGGCTAATTGGCGGTATATTTACACTGCCAGATCATCGCTAACGAGCATTACTATGAACGCTCGTTATCGATAATCTGTGCGAATCTTGGCCCATCTATCTATCTATCTGTCTATGTAAAGTATCTATCTATTTATCAATTATCTATCTATTATCTTTCCTATCTATCTATCTATCTATCTATCTATCTCATATCTATCAATTATTTATTATCTTAATAGAATAAGGAAACTGTCAACAAGCAGCTATTAATGGATGATGTTATGAACACATCGCATAAGTAATTATAGCTGTCATTAGAGACATAATGTGAAGCTCCTGGGCCCCGATGTGAACATTTGTAACAGAGCCCCCGCCTACAATGTGACATGTATAATACCATTGTCTTATGTTGTAATGGTACCTATAGGCCCCCTTAGACACCAGGGCACACGTACGTGCAACTGCTGCATGTCCATGTGTGACCATTGCCCCAACTGCTTCTACAGGACTGCCAAGTGCCGCTCTCGGCTATCTCTAACAGGCCCATAACAGGAAGGCTGGGGTGCTCCTGGAGGATGGGGTCTGGTGGTATCACACAGCACACGGAGGGGACCCACTATGACTATAGGCCCCCTCTGGTATGAGCCATATGGCCTTGTACTATGCCCATGACAGTACGCCTACATCACAGAACGAGGGATCTGTATGTCAGGGCTTGTATTTTACAATCTGGAGTCATTGCAGTGAATGGTGAAGGGGTCAATGGGTCGTGACAGAAGTAAATAATGATTTCTTCTAGCACATTGATTCTTGTCCATGAAAGACGCCTCGGCTCGCCTTAACCCAAATACCACGTCTGACTTAGAAATCATTCTTCCACATAACGAGGATTTAAGAGTTGATAATAGAAGAAGACCTTTTTACAACCCCCGACCCCAAGATATCGATGAAGCAGAAGGTTAGGAGGGTTGGATTAGATGAGACAAGACGGTCTATAGCAGAGGTGATCAACCCAGGAGCAAGGACTACAATGCAATTATACAATAGGCCACAGTCATCATCAGTGATGTCGCTGGCTTGAGATATTCTGATGGCCACAAAAAACATCTACTGTCGGCCTCCAGAGAATGGCTGCCCTAAAATGTCCCCAATATGGGTAGACCAAGTGATGGCCTGGTGGAAAGCTTAGACCACCACCTATTTCCAGAACAAAGGAGCTGCAATAGTCAATACAGCGCCCAACCGAACCCTACTGAAAGATAATAGAAAGTGACAGTCTCTGACACAATGTTGCTTTACAATTTCAGGGATGTCCACCTAGATTTGGGCCACTTGGTGGGGCTCTAACTCCTAACATCCCCACTAATCAGCTGAATGAAGGGGCTGTGGCGTACCAGAATTAGTTACCTCGCACAGCACCATGCATTCAGTCACTTGGGACTGAGTTGCAGTACCAGGCTCGGCACTGTCCCTGGTAAGGAACAAATTGGGCACTCTAATTCAGCTGATCAGTAGGGGTGTCAGGAGATGGACCCCTACCAATCAGATATTGATGACCTTTCCACAGCCCCATCTCTTTATTTTAGTTACTATCTGTCTACGTGTCCCCTTGGTTTTTAGCTTGGAGACCTCCACATGGTGGCAATGGACTTTAATGGGCTTTTATAGTTTTTTGGGATTTCCTCTCAAGACCAGATCTTTATCCAAGTGATCAGAGGGAGGGGGGGGGGGGGGGTCTGTATCTGCAGAAGTTCTGAATGTCTGGATGAGTAGTAGGCTGGATTATAAAACAGACATTTACGTGTCTTGGTGCCTATAGCGGTATTACTGAGGATGTGCATAATATTAATTTGACACTATATGGCATTATAATGTGGTCGCTACTGCCATATAGCCACTATATAGAACTGTTGTTGATCACTGTGTGTTTGTATCATGCAGAGTATTACACTATTATATGGGTTGTACTTTTCATTTCCCTTGTATGAAAAAAAATTGCTCAGGGGCCTCTATCAACCTTGATCCAGTCCTGGTCAGATGTATACCTTAAATAAATGTCTAAGGGAAAGGAGAAAGTAAAGGAACAGAGCATCGGACACTTTGTATGGCACTATTACAGGGATTGTACTTTCCATTTTCCTTGTAGAAAAAAATTTGCACAGGGGTTTCTATCATTTTTTATCCAGTCCTGGTCAGATGTATACCTTAAGTAAATGTCTAGGGGAAGGGAGAAAGTAAAGAAACAGTGGATCAACCAAATGTATGACACTATTACAGGAGTTGCACTTTCCATTTCCCTTGTACAAAACATTTTTTAGGGGCCTCTATCAATCTTTATCCAGTCCTGGTCAGATATATACCTTAAGTAAATGTCTAGGGGAAGGGAGAAAGTAAAGGAACAGAGCATTGACCACCTTGTATTAAAGGGGTTGTTCAGTTTACAAGACCCATTCTTATACATCCTTTAAGGGAAATCTGAGTCAATAAAGGAGTCCTCTGTTCAGGATCATCATCTACTAGACAGAATAGAGAGCCTCTCTCACTGTGGAGACCCTGTTCTGTCCTTTTTTTCCACAAACAACTCTTTGATGTGAATGAGAATGGTGTAATGCTTCATTTCTCCTGTAGGGGTGTTGCAGGCAAACTGTCCACTTACAGCCATGTTTCACCATATATCACAACTAGAGGTCCCATCTGGTGGACACTCTGTGATTAGATTATTGTCAAGTGACCCTTTTAACAAGTAGGGATTGTCCAAAGTGGAGCAGCCCTTTAAGAATAGTGGCTTAACATTTTTTAAAATATTGTTTTCTGGTGACAGGAGGAAGAATTTAACCTTGTCTAGACATTTCGGTAACATACTCCTAACCACTATTCTGGATTTAGTCAGATACCTCTACCACCATCTTTAATATCCTATGGTGGATCTCCACATACATGCGAAAAAAATGTTATTATATGAAGTTTCCTAAGTCTTATCTCATCCTTTACCTGTATTCACACACTGTGGTATTGTTACAAAAAAAAAAACTAAATTGCCCTAGAATGTGGGCTTCATACACCAAATTCTGCTTCACTGCAAACGGCACCTTCTCCATGAACCCGTCTGCTGTGTGTCCTGGTGATCACACAGGGGTAGTAGTTGTGCCCGTGCAGTCACCTGTGGGAGTCATAAATCAAAATGTATGGTTTTTCGGATTCTGCCAGGGAATATGTTGTGTAAAATCCACATCTGTGGAATTCAAAACCAATGAGGTATAGAAATAGATGAGAAAGAGAATTAGATAGATAGATAGATAAATAGATAGATATGAGATAGATAGATAGATAGATAGATAGATGATAGATAGATAGATAGATAGATAGGAGATAGATAGATAGATAGATATGAGATAGATAGATAGATAGATAGATAGATAGATAATAGATAGATAGATAGATAGATAGAAGCATAGATAGATATTGAGACTGCGCACCCACAGCCTGCTCATTGAATCCGGGAGTCACTGATAGAGGTACATGCCCAGGGAGAGCAGACTGTGCCAGCAGTGCGACCAGGAGGCCGTGGAGGATGAGGCTCATTTCCTGCTGCGGTGCCCCAAATACTCAGCAGTGAGGGAGACTCACTTCAGGAGACTGTCTGATCTCTGCCCAGACTTCACCTCCATGGAGGAAGAAGAGAGACTCTCCATACTGCTGGGGGAAGAGGAGAACACAGCGGCCACAGCAGCACAATATATTACTGCCTGCCATAGACTGAGAGGAGCCTGATATACCATGGACTCCTATACCCCCACCCCGTATATGTCCCCATCCCCCAACCCTACCCAATTATTTCCCACTTGCTTTGGCAATGCTAAATGTATTTAGTCCTGCCAATAAAGCTTATTTAATTTGATTTGATAGATAGATAGATATTAGATAGATAGATAAATAAATAGATATTAGATAGATAGATAGAAACATAGTTAGATATTAGATAGATAGATACATGAGATAGATAGATAGATAGATAGATAGAAACATAGATCGATATGAGACAGATAGATAAATAGATAGATATTAGATAGATAAATAGATAGATATGAGATAGATATTAGATAGATAGATACATAATATAGATAGATAATATTAGAAAAAATACTAAAATTGCCCTGTTTTCTAGCAGGGTACAAACTAGCAATACCATATTGTTGCACATTATACCGCCCCAAATTCCACAGTGCATCACAAAATACATTCCCAAAAACCCACTGGCCGGTCGTGAGGAGGACTCCGGTGGCCCCTGGAAATTGTCCCAATGGGAAATTTCTCTGTAAGGTCTATGGACAATCCGTCCCTGGTCATGTACTTTGTCAAGGGAGTGCCCTGACAAAGGACATGACTCTGGGGAGACCCCTAGGGGTCCTTTCTCAGTGAGGGTGTCCTTTCTGCTGCAGCTAGTGGCAGCTGAAGGATGAACTGAGCATGAATGTCAACCTCAGTGAACTGGACAAAGAATGTAGAAAAAGAGCTAACAGCAGGTGGCGCTATACAGATACATTTTATTGAATAGCTCAGTGTCTATACTACAGGCAATTACAGACGACTTCAGATCCCGTTTCTGGTTTGAAAAATGTTGAATATTTTTTGTGGGACAACCCCTTTAAGTCCAAAACGGGGGTTAGCATTCAGTCTACAATACAATTGATGTCACGCTGCATTAATAAATGTTCTGCCCGTAGATATAATAGGATGTAAAGCATCAGGTGTCCAGGGAGAGTGATAACGCGACCTACGGGGCAGGTCCGGCAGGTGGTCAGTGTTCTGGGTGAGTGCCCTTCATTAACAGACGTAATTGAGGAGCAGACGGGTGAAGCCTCGGAGTCCTCTCTCTCTCTCAAGAGTCATTTGTACCGGTCATCGAGAGAAAGCAGAGAAAATCCATACGGAGTAATCACATGGAGGAGACGGCTATAAGACCTGGAAGGAAAAATTCCTCTAAAGTGCCTGATGTACGGGCCGAGGCTTGAAGTCACACAAACAAGATAATTGCTGCACAATAAAGTAATGTCAGGCAGCTGCAGAAAGCCGCGTGTCACAACAAGGCCACCGAGCTTCACTCACAAATTTAAGATCTGTTTTCGAAAGGGGCTTAATGCAGGGAAATTGTTATTCTGCGGCGGCCAAAAATAACAGGCGATGTCAGAGGTAATTGTGCAAGTGCATAATTTCAGATGCTAATTTGTTAGTAAATTAGAGCAAATTGATAAATGTGGTTTTTACAGAGCGAGATGTCTCCATCTTGCAGTGGAGATGTGTCCTTGAACAGCAGGGACACTTAAATACCAAGTGATGGGTTTTCATAGCTCTGGAATAAAGACGGATCTCCAGTTCTTGCAAAACAAAGATTAAAAAATGAGTCCTTTTTCAGCAGCTGCCTGACACCAGGGACCCTGGAAGTCCTGCTGCCCCCGTCTCATTTTCATGAGCACATTTTAGAATTTCTTAAAGCTAACCTTGGAGCTCCTGTAGGGACCACATTCCTGTGCAGATTCTTACCACCAGTTGAAGTTGGGTTGAGAACAACCTGGCATGGCCACCTTCTCTGCAGGGCCATCACAACAACTTCATGGGTTTCTTCTTTGGTAGGTATAACCTTGCCAATTGTGCCTTGACCACCGGCATGCCAGGCGTTGTAGTTTTACTAATGGGGAGTCCACTGCTGTAGAATAAGGCACAAATCGCTTGATGCTGGTGGGTACAGCAAGGGGCCCCGGGCTTGGCGGTCAGTAACTGACTGCCAGGGTAGCCTCTGCTCAAGCAAGTGCAGCTTCTGCAACCGCTTAATCAGTGTGCACTGTGTATGGCATGAGTCAGGAAGGGGTTAATGTTCATGGGGTGGGGGGGGGGGCAACCTTATCTATCACTGAAGTCTTAGTCACCACACCAGTATAGGGCAAAAACATGGTGGCATTACTGGTATATACAATACACTGACTCTGTACTATATAACTGTACCTTGCTTGCTCTTGCTACAGTTGAGTCTACAATGACTGTCTGTGCCCCCTCTCTGCCCCTGGGCTGGCTGAAGATGGAGGGGAGACAGTGGGGTCACTTGACTATAGTCTACAGGCCATTAGCCAGGCAAGTTGGCAACACCAGGGCAGGACTCCTCCAGGCTGCTCTCCAAAACACAGCAGGGCAGGCGGGACCACTGTTCCCGCTCTCCTCTCCCCCTGAAGTTCAGAACAGCTGATCGCAGCAGCGCAGGCATGTAAATACTGTAGTGCACGTGAGCGGGCGGCCCATCTGAGTGATGTCCACCTTCCACCTCCTTCTTCATTGATAATGGCCATACAGCACCTGTAATGCACCTTTAAATAGGGGCTGTACCCACTTCTCCAACCCCAGCGCTCTCCTGCCCAACAGGTGGGAGCCCTTCTTCTGCCATCTGCTTTTCCTCCTTTTCCACATCATCTAATATGGATGACAATATGTCATCAGGAACATCCAGCTCCTTCTCTCTCTACATCTTGCTGACTTTTCTAGGACATGGAAACTTTGAAGGATAATTTGTAAGAAGTAAAGCCAGCAAAAGAAGAGGATGGTCATCATTAAGAACTGCCCCCCCCTATGGGGTACAGACTGGATGGTATAGGTTGGCACGCTGGCAGTGGAATAATAAAGGCTTCCATCGTATTGGTATTGAATTACCTTTACGGCTGATGTAGGAATAAGTAAATGTAGGTATGAATAAAGAAAACTGATGCAGAAAAAGTCACCCTACACCATGTCCCTGCACTGTCCCTACAATCTCCTTGCACTCTCCCTGCACTCTCCCTACACTGTCCCTGCACTCTCCCTACGATCTCTCTGCACTCTCCCTACGATCGACCTGCACTCTCCATTCACTCTCCCTACGATCTCCCTGCACTGTCCCTGCACTCTCCCTACGATCTCCCTGCACTGTCCCTGCACTCTCCCTACGATCTCCCTGCACTGTCCCTGCACTCTCCCTACGATCTCTCTGCACTGTCCATGCACTCTCCCTACGATCTCCCTGCACTGTCCCTGCACTCTCCCTACGATCTCTCTGCACTGTCCCTGCACTCTCCCTGCACTCTCCCTACGATCTCCCTGCACTGTCCCTGCACTCTCTCTACGATCTCTCTGCACTGTCCCTGCACTCTCTCTACGATCTCTCTGCACTGTCCCTGCACTCTCCCTACGATCTCCCTGCACTGTCCGTGCACTCTCCCTATGATCTCCCTGCACTGTCCCTGCACTCTCCCTCTCCAATATTCTTCTATTAATCATTTACAGCAACACTCTCCCTAGCTCATGAGCACTTGCCACGTCCCTCCATATGCTCAGCTCATAGGACAATGGTGGAGATCGGGCCAGATGAGGGTTTTATAAGGCTATGACATCACAGGTGATGGCTATCTGTGGACTGGTTGGCTGCACCACATTATGGGTGAGACTGCGTTCCAGAGCTTCTTACTTTCACTTTGTAACACGTGTAGCCGTCATTTTAGGAAAAACAAATTTGTCACCACGACGCGCAAGAAAGTTTTGATTATTTGCAAATCAAAGTTTTCCTCAACCTCAGACCGCATTACGCTTCGAACACTTCGCTTTGCTCAGCGCCAATCACAAGAATAAGAACATTACAAAAGTGAGCCGGGAGGAAGTGAAATGCCGCCATATCTCAAAGTATTGGAGGGTTAGAAAGTTTCTAGATAGGGCATGAGTTCATTCTCCTCACAACAGCCAATACCTGCTTCATCCCATCAGGTGACGGCTCCTCAACACAATATTCATATAAGACGCAGCCATCTTTATTAAGAACCGATGACGCTGAGATGGGGAACAGATCTGCCCTTTAAAGGTTACGTCTGATTAAATTATCATTTGCCTCGACAGTGAATTTGCTGCCTGTAGGTGGACGGCCACAAAGATGCAAAAACCACAATCCACTTAATTACTTCCTTCCGAGGGGATGGGATAAACAACTTGGACAAAGCTGCATGAATCAGATGTTTACTGAGGAGAATGAGGGTTATATATAGTGATATGGACCATGCTGGTATAACCTGGGCATCTCCTGTATATAATTATATGTGTACAGCTGGTATAAGTTATACATCTTCTTGTATATAGTGATATGGACCATGCTGGTATAACCTGGGCATCTCCTGTATATAATTATATGTGTACAGCTGGTATAAGTTATACATCTTCTTGTATATACTGATATGGAGCATGCTGGTATAACCTGGGCATCTCCTGTATATAATTATATGTGTACAGCTGGTATAAGTTATACATCTTCTTGTATACAGTGATATGGACCATGCTGGTATAACCTGGGCATCTCCTGTATATAATTATATATGTACAGCTGGTATAAGTTATACATCTTCTTGTATATAGTGATATGGACCATGCTGGTATAACCTGGGTATCTCCTGTATATAATTATATATGTACAGCTGGTATACGTTATACATCTTCTTGTATATAGTGATATGGAGTGTAACGGATCACCTGGCACCCCGACTGAGTACCTTTGTTGCTAGATGCTCCTAGTGCTTTCCGAGGACTCCAAGCACTCCACTTGACACCGTACGCACTGCAGACCCGACGAACCGCCGTAGCTTGGTTGAGGTCTCACCATCTCCTACCCACCCTGGACCTACGACAAGGCTCAAGGCTCCAGTGGGTGAACCTCTCCTAAAACCAGAGAGCAGGAACAGCTCTTACAAGAGCTAGTAGTTATGCCAGGGGAGTATAGCAAATCTTCAGCGTATAGCAATCCCCCAGTTTTGATCAGTTATCCAAACACCAGTCTCAACATGATGAAGGATAAAACAGGAACACTTTATTGAGGGCTACTCGCCCGTATTTATGCAGGTCCCCATCTGGTGGCCACGCCCTTAGGGGACCAGAAGGGAGACTGTGACACAGGACAGATATGCAGCAATTCAGGATACATAGACACAACACATCCCCCCAATGCATCATGGTTTCCTCCTCTCTGCCCTGGCGACACCGAGAAGCAATCCAATTATGTCTCAGGACAAAGGGAAATCGCCAATACACATGTGGAGACAACAGGACAGGAATCACCACCCAAACACACAATGGCACACCCCCACAGCAAACACAGACATTTAACATATCCCCAGATAGCTCAAGTCTGAGTGCATATCATTAGGTGAATGGCACTCAGAATACACAAATACAATACTATTAGCTATCTGGGTACCCTCACATAACATACAATTTAACCGAACGCATAATAACATAAAATACAATTCCAAAGACAGATTTAAGCTGTGCGGCCGGTCTGTCTTCTCCTTTAAAATTAGTATGGGCCATAATCCTGAGGCAAGAGGCTGGCAAACAGCCCCCTCCAAAACACCGTGGCGAGGTTGGTTTCGCCACATGGAGCATGCTGGTATAACCTGGGCATCTTCTGTATATAATTATATATGTACAGCTGGTATAAGTTATACATCTTCTTGTATATAGTGATATGGAGCATGCTGGTATAACCTGGGTATCTCCTGTATATAATTATATATGTACAGCTGATATAAGTTATACATCTTCTTGTATACAGTGATATGGAGCATGCTGGTATAACCTGGGTATCTCCTGTCCTGTATATAATTATATATGTACAGCTGGTATAAGTTATACATCTTCTTGTATATAGTGATATGGAGCATGCTGGTATAACCTGGGTATCTCCTGTATATAATTATATATGTACAGCTGGTATAAGTTATACATCTTCTTGTATACAGTGATATGGAGCATGCTGGTATAACCTGGGCATCTCCTGTATATAATTATATATGTACAGCTGGTATAAGTTATACATCTTCCTGTATATAGTGATATGGACCATGCTGGTATAACCTGGGTATCTCCTGTATATAATTATATATGTACAGCTGGTATAAGTTATACATCTTCCTGTATATAGTGATATGGAGCATGCTGGTATAACCTGGGCATCTCCTGTATATAATTATATATGTACAGCTGGTATACGTTATACATCTTCTTGTATATAGTGATATGGGCCATGCTGGTATAACCTGGGTATCTCCTGTATATAATTATATATGTACAGCTGGTATAAGTTATACATCTTCTTGTATAAAGTGATATGGAGCATGCTGGTATAACCTGGGTATCTCCTGTATATAATTATATATGTACAGCTGGTATAAGTTATACATCTTCTTGTATATAGTGATATGGACCATGCTGGTATAACCTGGGCATCTCCTGTATATAATTATATGTGTACAGCTGGTATAAGTTATACATCTTCTTGTATATAGTGATATAGAGCATGCTGGTATAACCTGGGTATCTCCTGTATATAATTATATATGTACAGCTGGTATAAGTTATACATCTTCTGTATATAGTGATATGGAGCATGCTGGTATAACCTGGGCATCTCCTGTATATAATTATATATGTACAGCTGGTATACGTTATACATCTTCTTGTATATAGTGATATGGGCCATGCTGGTATAACCTGGGTATCTCCTGTATATAATTATATATGTACAGCTGGTATAAGTTATACATCTTCTTGTATAAAGTGATATGGAGCATGCTGGTATAACCTGGGTATCTCCTGTATATAATTATATATGTACAGCTGGTATAAGTTATACATCTTCTTGTATATAGTGATATGGACCATGCTGGTATAACCTGGGCATCTCCTGTATATAATTATATGTGTACAGCTGGTATAAGTTATACATCTTCTTGTATATAGTGATATGGAGCATGCTGGTATAACCTGGGTATCTCCTGTATATAATTATATATGTACAGCTGGTATAAGTTATACATCTTCCTGTATATAGTGATATGGAGCATGCTGGTATAACCTGGGTATCTCCTTATATAATTACATACTTATTATATTTATTATTACAAAATAATTATAATTTAATAATGCTCATTAGAATTAATGATAATATTTTGATGCAATAATTATATATCGGAAGCCTGCTTGGAGGATATATGTCCATACTGGGCCCTGTGTCTGTTTCCTCCACTATCCCAGATATGCAAAATCAATTAATAAATCTGTTACTGTATGAAATAGACATTAACATGATATATTCAAACAATCAAGCTGAATTATTACAGTTTTCAGGCAAATTACTTGCACAGCTGGTGTGTAATGGGAACATTTATTAGCCCAAAACCTCCGGTAGCAAAACAGCTGCAGATCTCAGATATGAAACAGAACAAAACTCATTAACAATATCTAAATGGGGGGCAGTGGTTCCTACATTTCGGCTGCCACATATGTCAAACCATAACATCTGCGGGTCTCATCCTTTTTTTTATTTTTTTTGCCCTTTGTATGTGATGCCAATGAATAAGTGCAGGGTAGTTGTGGAGATGGGCCATTACCTTCTCCATCTAATAAGGCTCAATCTGTAAGGCAACTGGCTGCAGCAGGAGCCCTCCCCCACCGCTCTGAGTGCAAATGGACATCAGGAAAGATAATCCACATCTGTTGACTAAGTCCCACCTCTGGTCAGATAAAAATGGAAGGGACCTGGAGGAGATGAACCCTGGTGCTTTTTGGGTCAAGAATATTCCGAAGACTGAAAAACAATATCGCCCCATTCATTGCTCCAGCTGTTCTGCTAGATTTATTTCAGGCTGACAGCTGAGGGAGCTTGTCCTTCCTCAGGGGTGGTGTCCTTTCTGCTGTAGCTCTTTCCATGTAATTGTCAAAGCTTCTAACAGAAGATATGGCTGGTTACAGTTGAAGATTTAAACTGAGTAGACAACACTTGAGCAGTACCCCAGAGGGAGTATCTGCAATTATTTGTTACAGTAACTCCAGAAGATTCTAGTGTTTTAGAAGTGATCAGTGTGTGAGGACGGGCCTGGAGGAGAGAGGGAGACGACTGCAGGCACTCCTTTCCCCAGGCAGTCAGCATGAAGCTTCCGGAGAGCTTTCCTGTGTGTCCACTGGTACTTGTACAGTAAGAGAGAGAAGATTAAGGAGAATTATATAGCTACAGAGTGAGAGACAGCAAAGCATTATAGACTTTGCTGCTGCAACGGGGCAACACGTTACAACACCCGATGCACCCCAGATTTGTGCATTCAAAGGCAAGGTCATCAGCGTACAGCATTTTTACACCTGGCTGCAGTGGAGGGATAACGCATTCAGACACCCTGCTCACTTCAGGTACAATTTTGGCCAGTCATATTATAAGAACCACACACCACCATGCGAGTTGTGGACATTGTAACAGATTGCAGAAATCCCAGAACTAAACACTGTAGCAAGAATAAGAACAATCTGTGGGCCATTACTTCCAACTACATGCAGAACTCATGCCTGGACATCTGTGTGGATTTTGCACTGTGTACAGGTAACTGCTGGATGTACTCAGTGGCGTACATATAGGGGTCGCAGGGGTCGCAGTTGCCACCGGGCCCGGCACCCCAGGGGGGCCCGGCCGCCTGCGGACCCCTGGCCCCTGCTGCAGCTGCGTCTGGCATCCATCCGTCCGATTCACATATTCAAGACAATCACATAAGTTGCCCCCCCGGGCCCGCCCTCCTCCTTCCTCCCTCCCTCCTCCTTCCTCCCTCCCTCCTCCTTCCTTCCTCCCTACTCCTTCCTCCCTGTGGTCAGCGCCGGCGCCGGGCCCGTGAACTCCCGCGAGACCTGTGTGAACTCCTGCCGCAGGTCTCGCGGGAACACAGACGGGACCCGGACGGGAGACAGAGTCGGAGGACTAGGAGACATCACAGTTCACTTCCCCCTAGTGCAGCGTCGCAGCCGGTAAGTAAGGAAAAGCCGCACAGTGCACTAACTGGAGTTGGAGTAGTGAGGGCCCCCCTGGCCCCTGGCAGACGACGGGGGGGGGGGGATTTGAGCTGCCTGGAAAAGCCCGCTTCAGGCTGGGCCTGGGCCCCTGACTCGAGTAGTGAGGGCCCCTGGGGGCCCTGGCCTACCATGACCCCAATTTATTGATGGGATTAAGGTCTTTGGGGCCCGCCCTGGGCTGATGCTGATCTGAGGGGTCTTGACTCTTTCGGCTGATGATTGATCTGGTGGCTGATGGGGGGGTCTTTGGGCTGATCTGATGTCTGATGGGGGCTGACTGGGGGTCTGAGCTGATCTGAGGTCTCATGGGGGCTGACTGGGGGTCTTTGGGCTGATCTGAGGTCTCATGGGGGCTGACTGGGGGTCTGGGCTGATCTGAGGTCTCATGGGGGCTGACTGGGGTCTTTGGGCTGATCTGAGGTCTCATGGGGGCTGACTGGGGGTCTTTGGGCTGATCTGAGGTCTGATGGGGGCTGACTGGGGGTCTGGGCTGATCTGAGGTCTGATGGGGGCTGACTGGGGGTCTGGGCTGATCTGAGGTCTGATGGGGTCTGACTGGGGGTCTGGGCTGATCTGAGATCTCATGGGGGCTGACTGGGGGTCTTTGGGCTGATCTGAGGTCTCATGGGGGCTGACTGGGGGTCTTTGGGCTGATATGAGGTCTCATGGGGGCTGACTGGGGGTCTTTGGGCTGATATGAGGTCTCATGGGGGCTGACTGGGGGCTGATGGGGGTAGGAAACTAAGATGTCTGTCTGTCAAACTCTGCAGAGATGAGAGATGGCTGAAATAAATCATCATGGTGGTCCGGTCTGAATGGAGAAGATGAAGAAAGAGAACATCTACATCAAAGGAGACGTCACTGGATATAAGAGGTATGGGCGCGATATATAGGTAGGGCTGTGCGTGGGTGTGGCTTGAGGGTGGGCGACTGGGCGGGGACACTGGGGGGCAGGTGGCGGGGGGGGCCCTTGGATCTCATCAGAGCCACTACCACTCCCATCCTTTGCACTGGCTCCTCATGGGAACATGAAGGAACATAAATCAATAACCATGTTCTAAGATATTTTACTATATCTCATCTGGACTAAAGCTCTTCTGTCTTTGGAGTCAGGAGGATTCTTGAAAAGCTCCTGGAAATTGTCACTTATAATTGTTTTATCACCATATGCAGCTGCTAATCTTCGTTTCCTCCCTCTACATTGATTTTTGCAGCCACCAATTACTTACTTCTGTCAGATTTTTCATTTTAACTCTGCAAATAAGAAGGGATAAAACCCATTTTCTCCAAAACTGATGTTATCTGGCAGATCTCATCATCATGACGCTGGTTGTCAGGCACACAAGGCTTATCGGTTCCAGCAGGGTGTTCAGCAATTCTCCTTGTAATGTAAGCATTGCCTTGTTAGACAGGCCAGGAACGGCCTCAATGAACTGATAACAAGTGATGAATACATTATAATTGCCGGACTAACCATAGCGTTGTATCAGGAACAACGCACCCGAAAAACTTTATATGTATTGTGAACACTAATCCCGTGCTAATAAGGACTTAGGTATTAATTACATAGCCCTACGCCCGCATTACCCTAGTATGAAATAAGGCCAAAAAAGCAAACAAACAAACGATAATAGTAATGGAAAATATAAAAATACTCAAAAACACCTACAATACCCCAGTCCCTTCCAGTTGTTATTAAAGAGACCCTTTCTTGGAAAAAAAAAAGGCATGTACCAGAGAGCAAGGCAAAGGAACCATCTATGTGAATATCCAACGGCCGACAGAACGGTGGGACCAGGTATCTATGACTTTTAGAGTGGATGCCCTTTTAAAGCATGTGACAGAAGAATTAACCCTATTAAAGCAGACATACTGACGGGTCAGGTTGATCCTGCTGATAAAAATGATACCAGTCTTGTGAAAATCGGTTGTGGCTTTCCAGAGAAAAACAGACTTTAATTCTTTAGACAAACAACGGCTTCAGTGAAATGAGGGGCGTGGCCAGCACTGGAAAGCTGAGGTGCACAGAGAGGCTAGGCCACACCCCTCAGTGCACTGAAGCCTTCATTGGCACTAAGACAGAACGTCTTTTTTTCTTGGGAATGCCGCAACCGATTTTCACAAGATAGGCATCGTTCCAATCAGCAGGATAGATCCTACCAGGCACTGTGCCAGGTTGATCAAACTGACAGGTGCCCTTTAAGTATTTTGTGTGAATCAGATGTTTTATGTGAGCATCTCAGACTCAAAAAACAAGTACTATAATCTTTCCTGCCTCCCACAATTATTTTTCTGCCTGGATCCTGTTCAGAGAAGTAATAATAGCAAGGGAGGAACATGCTTAGAAGGATTTTTTGCGATATAACAATGGCAGGAAACCTTTAGCGTAGGCCATCAATGTGTGATCTATGGTTGTCCTACTCTCTGGAAATACTTCACAACATTTGAATCCTCTTCATGGAAAATTAAAGAACCATCCCGGATTCACCTATGAAGACCCACAAACCTCCCAGAAATGACCACTTTCTGGAGAACCATTTCACTGGACAGTCCCTCAAAGAACAGGATTATATGGAAGTACAGTAGGCCTCTAGATACCCACCAAGGAGTAGGCACAGTGCTCACTGGAGCTTCACACTACCTTAGGGGCAGCAACGCCGTCTTCCCACAGCTGTGTCAAGTACTGCAGCTCAGCCCCATACACCTGCAGTACTAGTAGACAAAGCCATAAAACATGGGAAGAGATGAGAGCAGTTACAAAGAGCGTCTCCTGCTCTGGAGGACCTGTCCTGCGTTAAAAGGGCAACCCATTGATATGAATTGAAGCTTTATGATGCTTCATTCCCATGTGGTGGGGCTGAAGTGAAAGAGAAGACTTAGGCCTCATGCACACGACCGTTGTTGTGTCCCGTGTCCGTTGTTCCATTTTCCGTGATTTTCTGCGGACCCATTGACTTTCAATGGGTCAGTGGAAAATTCGTAAAATGCACCGTTTGTCATCCGCGTCCGTGATCCGTGTTTCCAGTCAGTGAAAAAAATAGGACCTGTCCTATTTTTTTCACGAACAACGGTTCGCAGACCCATTCAAGTCAATGGGTCCGTGAAAAAACACGAATGCACACAAGATTGTCATCCGCGTCCGTGATCCGTGTCCGTTTTTTTCCCTATCATTAGCAAGGCAAACTTGACTTAGATTTTTTTTCACTTTCCTTCATGTCTGGTGATCCTCCAAAAATCAAGGAAGACACACAGAAACAAAAACGGAAACGGATCACGGGACAACGGAACCCCGTTTTGCGGACCGTGAAAAAATACTGTCGTGTGCATGAGGCCTTACTGCCAGGTTTCCTCACAGATCACAGCTGATTGCAGGGGGTTTCAGCAGATTTTGCATTCAGCTTAGGCCTCATGCACACGACCGTTCCGTTTTTTGCAGTCCGCAAACCACAGATCCGCAAAAAACTGCAACTTTCGGAACAGAATGGGCGGCCCATTGTAGAAATGCTTATTCTTGTCCGCAAAACGGACAAGAATAGGACAGGTTATATTTTTTTATACGGAGTGCTGTCCGCATCTTTTGCGGCCCCATTGAAGTGAATGGGTCCGCACCCGAGCCGCAAAAACGGCGGCTCGGATGCGGATCCGAAAAACGGTCGTGTGCATGAGGCCTTATTGTTAAAAGACCCTTCAAACACAATTGGCAATATCATAAGTGGAGAAGTCCTTTCAGATCCATATACTTTTAGTCCCTTCAACTATTCTGCTGGTGGAGTCACTGTGTACATACATTACATTACTTATCCTGTACTGATCCTGAGTTACATCCTGTATTATACTCCAGAGCAGCACTCACTATTCTGCTGGTGAAGTCACTGTGTACATACATTACATTACTTATCCTGTACTGATCCTGAGTTACAGCCTGCATTATACTCCAGAGCTGCACTCACTATTCTGCTGGTGGAGTCACTGTGTACATACATTACTTATCCTGTACTGATCCTGAGTTACATCCTGTATTATACTCTGGAGCTGCACTCACTATTCTGCTGGTGCAGTCACTGTGTACATACATTACATTACTTATCCTGTACTGATCCTGAGTTTTACATCAAGACACGGAGGCTCATATTGCATTCTCCTTCTTTACTGAACCACCAATAGCAGCAAAGAGAAAAAATTAACATACAGGGAACCATAGCAACCAATGTCCCTCCCCTTTGGCCCCTATAATAGGCCGCTCCTCCTATGGCTCTTCCTCTTTCTTTGCTGCTGCCAAGCTAAGTACACCTTGTCTCTTTTGTGTCTCTGCTTTAGGTGTTATCTGTTGTTTTGCGCTGGCTACCGCAGGGTGACTAACCCTGTTTCGCTTGCAGCGCTCGCTTTACTTTGCCTCCCTCCCTCTTAGGGCAGGTGAGGGATTTGTCTTCTCTGCGCTTATTCCTGCGCGTTTGCGTCCCTTTATGCGGCGCCGTTAGGGCTTCCCCACTCCCCTTCTGTGCTGGCCTCTGTGCTTTTGCTCTGACCCCCCCTCCCATCAAACCCTTACTAGTTTTACCGTTCCCCGGCTCCCGCGCCGACGGGGGTTGGGGGGCGGGTCTCTGCTGCTGTCTGGGGCTCCATTCCCGGCGCGTCTGCGATCCGGTAGGCCGCGAGATCTCGCGAGATCTCGGCGGCCATTTTGGTTCACCCTCTGTGTTCGGGAGGCCGCGAGATCTCGCGAGATCTCGGCGGCCATCTTAGTTTGGGCGGCCGCTTTCGCGGGCTTCTGGGGGCGGGATTACGGCGCTTCCTGTCTTCCTGCCGTTCACTCGCCTCCAGTTGTCCTGCACGGTCGGCGGCTCCTGCTTTGGCCTCTCAGGTGACCTCGTCCTTAGTCATTTGGGGGTATTTTCGGATCATAGCGGTTCCCTTCAGACATCTGTGTCCACTATGTCCACTCCTACTCCCCCTCCTGCTGCCAGTCGGCCCCCCTCCCCCCCTGAGGCGTTTAACCCCTCTGAGGCAGATGCTCATGCGCTTGCTCTACAGCGCTCTGTGTCAGACGCGATTATGGCAGCCATGGGCTCCATGTCGTCGGTTCTGTCACAGACTATCACCCAGGCCCTGTCTGCACTCCCCACGGGTGTCCCCGCGCAGCTGCCCTCCGCAGCACCGCAGCCTACCTCCATTGATCCCCCTGTTGCACAGGGGACTGTGACTGGTGCGCATCCTGCCACCCCAGAGACCGTGCTTAGCTCACGGAAGAGGGCCCTTTCCCGCCGGGCAGAACGGGCGCGGACATGGAAATGCGCTAGAGCGCAATCACCGGATCTGTCTGTCTCTGATGGAGTTTCAGACGAGGAGGCGTTGGCGGATTTTGATTATGGGGTTGAGGAGGATCTCACCCTCCCCGTTCCGGTCCCCTCGACTTCCGCTGCTGCGGCCTCTTCTGCCAAGGATTTGGCAGCGACCTCCACTGCTACCCGCGCTGAGGGTGTGCTGGATGAGGCGGGTGAACTGATGTTCGACCCGGAGTCTTTACACCACCCGCGTTCGGCAGAATGGCTCCCATCTCCTCATGTAGGAGCGTACTTGGAGCACTGGGTGCGCCACTCGCTTAGCCGCGAATCGCGCAACAAGCTTAGGGCAGAGTGTCCCCGTCCGGTGGTCCCTAATAAGGTTTGTGACACCCCATTGGTGGACCCCAAGATGTCGCAGTTCTTGGCCAAGACTGGCTGGAATGCTAAGAAGGGCCTGGATTCAGCATTGCGCAGCTGCCAGGACAAGCTGTTGGATGTCTTCGGTCCTTTGACCAGGATTTTGGAGATGGCCGAGGCGGCCAGAATTGAGGGTTCCCCTGTTGACCCGGTGGAATTGAGGGGCTGGGCCCAGAGGGCCATATGCCTTGCCGGCAATGCCAATACTGCCGTAGCAATTGAGAGACGCAAGGCTATATTGTTTAAAATCGACCCCAAATTGGCCAATTTGGCGCTCACTGAGGCAGGGAAGGATGCCCAGGGCCTCCTCTTCGGCAAGTCCTTCATCAAGGACATGGGCCGATTTGTGGGCACGTTTACCGCACTGGACAAAGCCCAGGCTTCTATGCGCCGGGTCTTCCAGGGGCGGGTCTCTCATAGGGCCGGCAGTGGTAGGGGCCGCCTGTCCGGCCGTGCAAATTTCCAGGCCCGTGGAGCGAACAGAGGCTCCAGTGGACATCGTCCTCAGTTCCAGGACCAGCGTACCGCATCCCCCTTCTTCTCCACAAGAGGAAATCAGTGGCGTTCACGTTCCTTCCGGGGCAACCCGAATCATCGTAGACCCTTGGGTAAGTGCTCCCCAGATGGGGGATTCTACGGTACCTTGTGTAGGGGGAAGACTCCGGCTTTTTTCCCACGCTTGGAGCCTCATTACCGCGGACCCATGGGTTCTGACCACGGTCAGGGGATTCCACATAGAGCTCTCGGGATCCCCCTATCTGATTCCTTCCCCTCCGCTCTTTCCCCTATCGCGCTCGGACGGTGCGTTGGTGGATGCAGAATTGCACGCCCTCAGGCTGAAGTTGGCGATAGAGCCGGCTCCCCCGTCTTCGGCGGGGGTGATCAGCAATATCTTTCTGGTTCAGAAGAAGGATGGGCAGATGAGACCAGTCATCAACCTTCGCTCCTTGAATGCGGTAGTACGTTACCGGCACTTCAAAATGGAAGGGATCCACCTCCTTCGGGATTTATTGATCCCGGGGGACTGGATGGTGAAACTAGACTTGAAGGATGCCTACCTGACGGTTCCGGTGTCCTCTCGCTCCAGGGACCTGCTTCAGTTCAGGTGGCAAGGAGAGGTCTGGAGGTTCACCTGTCTGCCGTTCGGGCTGTCTTCAGCTCCCTGGTGTTTCACCAAGTTGCTGCGTCCGGTCGTGTCGTGGTTGAGGACTCGGGGTGTGCGCCTCATAATCTATCTGGACGACATCCTGTTGATGCACGAGTCCCGAGCGGGATTGCTGGAGCATCTACGCTGGACGGCGGATCTGCTTTCGGGTCTCGGGTTCCTCCTCAACCGGGAGAAATCCTGCCTTACTCCGGCCCAGAGGATGGAGTTCCTGGGATTTACTGTGGATTCGCTCTCGGAGTCCCTCAGCCTGCCGGCGGCGAAGTTGCGGGGGATCCGCAAGGAGTTGAGACGTGCTCTCCTCGCTCCCCATCTCTCGTTACGTCACCTGGCCCGCATTATCGGCCTGTTGGCCTCTTCCATTCAGGCGGTGTTCCCAGCCCCTCTGCATTACCGGGCTCTCCAGCGACTGAAGATCGCCCATCTTCGGACCGGTGCCTCCTTTGCGGACGCGGTGGTTCTGGACTCGGAAGCCCGGGAGGAACTGAGTTGGTGGATAGCCAACCTGGAAGCGTGGAACGGGAGAGCAATCTTTGGATTCCTGCCGGAGTTGACGATCGAATCGGACGCGAGCCTCCAGGGTTGGGGGGCCCATTGCAACGGGGTCTCCACCGGTGGTCCCTGGTCGACGGAGGAATCCCTCCTACACATCAATGCGTTGGAGCTCTTGGCGGGGTCCTTCGCTGTGAAGAGTTTCTCCAACGGAATCGCCAACGCGTGTATCCGGCTTCGGATGGACAACGTGTCGGCGGTCCGGTATGTCAACCGTCTAGGGGGCACTCGCTCGGCCACCTTGGCGCGTTTGGCCAAAGATTTTTGGTCGTTCTGCCTGTCCAGGGATATCATGGTGCAGGCGGAATATTTGCCAGGATTGAGCAACATTCAGGCGGATTGGAACTCTCGCTACCTGTCGGACGGCAGCGATTGGCAGTTGGATCCGCTGGTGTTCACGGCGATTTCGGATTTCTGGGGTCCAATGTCCATCGACCTCTTCGCCTCTCGGCTCAACAGGCAGCTGACCCGGTTCTTCAGCTGGCGTCCGGACCCGGAAGCGATGGCAGTGGATGCTTTCCTCCAGGACTGGTCGATGTCTCGCCTGTACGCGTTTCCTCCGTTCTCAATGATCCCGAGGACTCTCCTGCAGGTTCTCCGCCATCGGGCGGATCTGGTTCTGGTGGTCCCGTTCTGGGGATCCCAGGTTTGGTTCCCCTCTTTGTTGAAGATTCTGGTAGAGATTCCTGTTCTTCTCCCGAGCCGGCTGGATCTTCTCCGCAACCCTCTGGGTCTACATCATCCCCTCCTCCTCGACGGATCCCTGCGACTACTGGCGTGCCGGATCTCCGGACACCTGGATCTTTCGAGGGAATTTCGGCTGCAACTCAACGACTATTGGACAACGCGTGGGCTCCCGGCACCCGAAAGTCTTACCGGGCAGCCTGGAGAACTTGGGCTAATTGGTGCGTGGAACGGGACTTGGATCCCGTTTCGGCACCTGTAGCTGACCTGCTGCTTTTCCTCACTTCTCTCTTTGAGGCGGGGAAGGCGTATCGGACCATTAACCTTTTCAGGTCCGCTATTTCTTCTACCCACGAGGGCTACGCGGGTGTTGCAGCTGGTCAACATCCTTCCGTGTCTCGCCTCCTCCGGGGGGCTCGGTTGTCTCGTCCCCCTCGGCCTCGTTTTTCCACTACTTGGGATGTCTCCCTGGTTTTGGGCTTTTTGGCCTCTTGGCCCGAGAATTCTGCCCTTTCCATTAGGCAATTGTCCGCTAAATTGTTGGCTTTGTTTTGCCTCATTTCATGTAAAAGGGTGTCGGATGTTAGGGCCCTTGATTACGACGCGCGTTCGTTTACCCCGGAGGGGGTTACCTTTAACATCTCGCGTCGCACCAAGACTAGCATCTGGTTCGTGTCTTACCCTAGTTTTCCTACATCTCCGATCTTATGCCCCGTGGCGTGCCTTCGGGAGTACGAGTCCAGGACTCTGGCACACAGGTCTCCGACCAGGCCACAGCTGTTCGTGTCTATTCGGCATCCGTTTGGCCCGGTGGCTAGCCCTACGTTGGCGCGTTGGCTTAAGTGGGTGATGTCATTGGCGGGTGTTGACACCTCTGTCTTCACGGCCCATTCCGCTCGGGGGGCCTCTGCCACCGCCCTGGCGGTTTAGGGGGCCAGGTTGGAGGACGTGATGCGCCTGGCCGACTGGTCTAATGTTACCACGTTCAGGGAGTTCTATTTCCGTCCTCCAGCTCATTTGTTTGCTTCAATTATTGACAGGCTTTGAACTTGCAATATGAGCCTCCGTGTCTTGATGTAAAACTAAATGATTTTCCTATTTCATGACGTAAAGTCATAGTTTTATTAAAGACACGGAGGCGAGTATTGCCCACCCTGGATTCCCTCCCTTGGGTCTTTTGGTGGGTTGTTTTCTTTCAGGGCTCACTTATGTATATATCTTTGCGGTTTTTATTGTCCTGTTATTTATTAATGACATTGTATTTATTGCTCTGTTGGTTATTTCGTTGCCATTGTAGTGTTTGTTTAATGCACTTTATTGCCATTGGTCATTCAACCCCTATCGGGTCTGTTTGAGCTGTTGATGGCCGACGCTCTTGTCCTGACATGCCGGTTTCACCTGGGCCCATGGTCTGTTCTCTCTTTCAGGTTGAAGCTGTTTCAAGGATGGTATACCGTGTTCCAGTTTGAGTTTTTCGGTGGTTGACCAGGTTGGCGACTGCTGATTCCTGTTCGTACAGAGTGGAGTTCTTCGTTCCGGTTGACCAGGTTGGCGACTGCTGGTTCCTGCTTCGTACGGAGTGGAGTTCTTCGTTCCGGTTGAGGTTCAGGATTCGTTGGATTGTTCGGGATGTTGGCACCAGGATCCCAAAGAAAGAGGAAGAGCCATAGGAGGAGCGGCCTATTATAGGGGCCAAAGGGGAGGGACATTGGTTGCTATGGTTCCCTGTATGTTAATTTTTTCTCTTTGCTGCTATTGGTGGTTCAGTAAAGAAGGAGAAAGCAATATGAGCCTCCGTGTCTTTAATAAAACTATGACTTTACGTCATGAAATAGGAAAATCATTTAGTTACATCCTGTATTATACTCCAGAGCTGCACTCACTATTCTGCTGGTGGAGTCACTGTGTACATACATTACATTACTTATCCTGTACTGATCCTGAGTTACATCTTGTAATATACTCCAGAGCTGCACTCACTATTCTGCTGGTGCAGTCACTGTGTACATACATTACTGATCCTGAGTTACATCCTGTATTATACTCCAGAGCTGCACTCACTATTCTGCTGGTGGAGTCACTGTATACATACTTTACATTACTTATCCTGTACTGATCCTGAGTTACATCCTGTATTATACTCCAGAGCTGCACTCACTATTCTGCTGGTGCAGTCACTGTGTACATACATTACATTACTTATCCTGTACTGATCCTGAGTTACATCCTGTATTATACTCCAGAGCTGCACTCACTATTCTGCTGGTGCAGTCACTGTGTACATACATTACTTATCCTGTACTGATCCTGAGTTACAGCCTGTATTATACTCCAGAGCTGCACTCACTATTCTGCTGGTGCAGTCACTGTGTACATACATTACATTACTTATCCTGTACTGATCCTGAGTTACATCCTGTATTATACTCCAGAGCTGCACTCACTATTCTGCTGGTGCAGTCACTGTGTACATACATTACTTATCCTGTACTGATCCTGAGTTACATCCTGTATTATACTCCAGAGCTGCACTCACTATTCTGCTGGTGCAGTCACTGTGTACATACATTACTTATCCTGTACTGATCCTGAGTTACATCCTGTATTATACTCCAGAGCTGCACTCACTATTCTGTGGATTAATATTGGAACCAGTTAACAGGTTTGTTGACAAGCTTCCCACTAACTATGATCAATATAATGTATTGTATATAATGGCCTAAATACTTCCATAGATAAATTCTAAACATAATCGTGTCAGCACAACCACAAAAAGGGGTTGTCCAGGATAACATGGCTGCAGCACCACACCTATCCTCAGGTTGTATCTGGTATTGCAGCTCTGCTGAAGTAAACGAGACTGAACAGCAATACCACAGACAACTTTTGGACCGATGTGGCGGTGTTTTTAGAAGAAGGCAGCCATGCTTATGTAATCTCACGCAACCCCTTTAATTAATGTAATCTTACACAACCCCATTGATTAAAATGCAGTTACTGAGAAAGCAATAATTACATGATTTACGCTGCAGCAGAATATCCAGAACAGACTGCTATAATACACTCTCTGATTACACAGGAGGTTTATGACACTTCACATCTCGTCATGGACCTCTGTATAATAAACGGCGGGCGCGATGCTGATTACACCGCTCTGGGTATTTGCCTTTTAATAAAAGTAAGCTTTACATGGATTGACTATCAATCCGGGATCGGCTTCAGGACAATCCTCTGCCGCTTATCTTTTATGGTGCGGTATGAACCTCAGCAGCGGCACAATAACATGTGATTATTATTATTATAGGCCCATTTTAATTCCTCTCCTCTTTTATGATTTGGTTATGTGGTGTAATTAGTATGTAACGTGAAGCCCTGCAAATTTCTAATGTCCTCTGGGGGGACATTTATTAAGACTGGAGTATTACGTGCCAGCCTTCTGTGTTTAAATTAATTGCCTTTTTTTCAAGATGTATGTTTGCTGTCAGCGAATGGAAAATTCTTGCTTACTTTCAGAGAATGAAATGCTAAGAGGTCTTTTTCACGGAAGCCTTTTGTATTTCTTGTTCAATTCCTCTGCAGATAAGCTCGCTACCCCCCGGTGACATCACTAGTCGTCCCCAAATAACCCTCCTCTCCTACTGTGACATCACAGTCCTCCCCAAACAACCCTCCTCTCCTACTGTGACAGTACAGTCCTCCCCAAATAACCCTCCTCTCCTATTGTGACATTACTAGTCCTCCCCAAACAACCCTCCTCTCCTACTGTGACAGTACAGTCCTCCCCAAATAACCCTCCTCTCCTACTGTGAAATTACTAGTCCTCCCCAAATAACCCTCCTCTCGTACTGTGACATCACAGTCCTCCCCAAATAACCCTCGTCTCCTACTGTGACATCACTAGTCCTCCCCAAATAACCCTCCTCTCCTACTGTGACATCACAGTCCTTCCCAAATAACCCTCCTCTCCTACTGTGACATCACTGGTCCTCCCCAAATAACCCTCCTCTCCTACTGTGACATCACTAGTCCTCCCCAAATAACCCTCCTCTCCTACTGTGACATCACTAGTCCTCCCCAAATAACCCTCCTCTCCTACTGTGACATCACAGTCCTCACCCAAATAACCCTCCTCTCCTACTGTGACATCACAGTCCTCCCCAAATAACCCTCCTTTCCTACTGTGACATCACTAGTCCTCACCCAAATAACCCTCCTCTCCTACTGTGACATCACAGTCCTCCCCAAATAACCCTCCTTTCCTACTGTGACATCACTAGTCCTCCCCAAATAACCCTCCTCTCCTACTGTGACATCACAGTCCTCACCCAAATAACCCTCCTCTCCTACTATAACATCACAGTCCTCCCCAAATAACCCTCCTCTCGTACTGTGACATCACTTGTCCTCCCCAAATAACCCTCCTCTCCTACTGTGACATGACTAGTCCTCCCCAAACAACACTCCTCTCCTACTGTGACATCACAGTCCTCCCCAAATAACCCTCCTCTCGTACTGTGACATTACTAGTCCTCCCCAAATAACCCTCCTTTCTTACTGTGACATCACAGTCCTCCCCAAATAACTTTCCTCTTGTACTGTGACATCACTAGTCCTCCCCAAATAACCCTCGTCTCCTACTGTGACATCACTAGTCCTTCCCAAATAACCCTCCTCTCCTACTGTGACATCACAGTCCTCCCCAAATAACCCTCCTCTCGTACTGTGACATCACAGTCCTCCCCAAATAACCCTCCTCTCCTACTGTGACATCACAGTCCTCCCCAAATAACCCTCCTCTCCTACTGTGACATCACTAGTCCTCCCCAAATAACCCTCCTCTCCTACTGTGACATCACAGTCCTCACCCAAATAACCCTCCTCTCCTACTGTGACATCACAGTCCTCCCCAAATAACCCTCCTTTCCTACTGTGACATCACTAGTCCTCACCCAAATAACCCTCCTCTCCTACTGTGACATCACAGTCCTCCCCAAATAACCCTCCTTTCCTACTGTGACATCACTAGTCCTCCCCAAATAACCCTCCTCTCCTACTGTGACATCACAGTCCTCACCCAAATAACCCTCCTCTCCTACTATAACATCACAGTCCTCCCCAAATAACCCTCCTCTCGTACTGTGACATCACTTGTCCTCCCCAAATAACCCTCCTCTCCTACTGTGACATGACTAGTCCTCCCCAAACAACACTCCTCTCCTACTGTGACATCACAGTCCTCCCCAAATAACCCTCCTCTCGTACTGTGACATTACTAGTCCTCCCCAAATAACCCTCCTTTCCTACTGTGACATCACAGTCCTCCCCAAATAACTTTCCTCTTGTACTGTGACATCACTAGTCCTCCCCAAATAACCCTCGTCTCCTACTGTGACATCACTAGTCCTTCCCAAATAACCCTCCTCTCCTACTGTGACATCACAGTCCTCCCCAAATAACCCTCCTCTCGTACTGTGACATCACAGTCCTCCCCAAATAACCCTCCTCTCCTACTGTGACATCACAGTCCTCCCCAAATAACCCTCCTCTCCTACTGTGACATGACTAGTCCTCCCCAAACAACACTCCTCTCCTACTGTGACATCACAGTCCTCCCCAAATAACCCTCCTCTCGTACTGTGACATTACTAGTCCTCCCCAAATAACCCTCCTTTCCTACTGTGACATCACAGTCCTCCCCAAATAACTTTCCTCTTGTACTGTGACATCACTAGTCCTCCCCAAATAACCCTCCTCTCCTACTGTGACATCACAGTCCTCCCCAAATAACCCTCCTCTCCTACTGTGACATCACTAGTCCTACCCAAATAACCCTCCTCTCCTACTGTGACATTACTAGTCCTCCCCAAATAGCCCTCCTCTCCTACTGTGACATCACAGTCCTCCCCAAATAACCCTCCTCTCCTACTGTGACATCACAGTCCTCCCCAAATAACCTCCTCTCGTACTGTGACATTACAGTCCTCCCCAAATAACCCTCCTCTCCTACTGTGACATCACAGTCCTCCCCAAATAACCCTCCTCTCGTACTGTGACATTACAGTCCTCCCCAAATAACCCTCCTCTCCTACTGTGACATCACAGTCCTCCCCAAATAACCCTCCTCTCGTACTGTGACATTACCAGTATTACTCAGATAAGCATGTCCCCTCTTTAACCCCTTAGTGACCAGCCTGTTTTGGGCCTTACTGACCAAGCGTTTTTTCTTCCTTTTTTCATCGTCGCGTTCCAAGAGCTATAACTTTTTTTTATTTTTCCGTCTATATAGCTTTATGAGGGCTTGTTTTTTGCGGGACAAGTTGTAGTTTTTAATGGTGCCATTTTGGGGTACACATAACTTTCTGATTAACTTTTATTAAATCTTTCTGGGAGGGAGATGGGAAAAACAGCAATACTGCCACTGCGTTTTTACGTTATAAATTTTATGGGGTTCATTTTTTGGTATAAATAACATAATATCTTTATTCTCTGGGTCACTGCGATTACAGTGATACCAAATGTTTTTGAATTGCAGCTTCCTAAGACCTATAACTTTTCTATTTTTTTTTTCTATGGAGTTGTGGGAGGGCTTGATTTTTGTGCAACGACTTGTATTTTTCATTGGAATAATTTTGGAATAAATGGTGCTTTTTGATCACTTGCTATGATGTTTTTTCGGTGGCAACTAAGAATAAATTAGCATTTCTGTCTTTGATTTTTGTTTGTTTTGTTTTTTACGGCGTTCACCATAGGGGATAATTTACATGATATTTATGTAGTCCGGGTCGTTACAGACGCAGCAATACCAAACATATGGGGGAGATTTTTTTTTTGCAATTTTTTTCATTAAAAAGCGTATTTTTAATGGAAAAAAAGCATAATTTATTTCATGGGATTTTTTTATTAAATAAATGTTTTTTAAATTACCTTTTTTTTACCACTTAATAGTCCCCCAAGGGGACTATAACAGACAACATTCTGCTTGATTTTATTATCGCTATAGTGCACTGCATTTTAATATCAGTGCTATTCTGACATTGACCAGCAGGCTGCGCCAGAGAGTCGCAGCCTGCTGGAAATTACTCAAGGCTGTTCTGGGGCCTACACGAGACCCCAGCCTGCCTTCACACACATCGGCACCCTGCGATCACATTTGTGGGGTGCCAATGGGAGACAGAGGGAGTCTGCTCCCTCTGTTAGCACTTTACATGCAGCGGGCACCATTGCCCACGGCATGTAAAGTGTTAAACAGCCCGGTCCGGGCTGTTAGAGCAGGGCCGCGGCTTTCATGTGAGAGCTGGGCCCCCGCTCCCCGCTAGACTGGGCCGCCGCTTTTTTTTACGCCGTAAAAAGACGTATGGGTGGTCACTAAGGGGTTAAAGAACTTCTGTCAGCAGGTTCAACCCTATTAAACCAGGCATACTGCCTGGTAGGGTTGCTCATGACAAATGCATTGAAACGCCGGATCCGTCTCTCCGGTGTCATCCGGAAAAACGGATTCGGTATATATTTTTTTCACATCTTTAAAGGTTTACGCATGCACAGACTGGGAAACCGGATACGGTTTTACGGAACACTTGGTACCAGATCCAGCATTAATACATTTCAATGAAAATTAATGCCGGATCCGGCTTTCCGGCAAGTGTTTAGGAATTTTGGCCGGAGAAAATACTGCAGCATGCGGATCCAGTAAAAATACTGATTCTGTTGCATCAGTTGCCTTCCGCTTGAGTCATTTCCGTCCGAGATCTTTTTTTTAAGGGTACTTTCACACTAGCGTTAAAGTTTTCCAGTACTGAGTTCCGTCCTAGGGGCTCAATACCGGAAAAGAACTGAGTTTTATCCTAATGCATTCTGAATAGAGAGCGATCTGTTCAGTATGCATCAGGATGTCTTCAGTTCAGTCAATCTTACAGTATTTGGCCGGAGAAAATACCGCAGCAAAATAATACACTTGCCTTATTTTCCATTGAAATGCATTAATGCCAGATTCCGGCACCAAGTGTTCTGGTAAAACGGATTCGGTTTTCCGGTCTGCGTGTGCGCAGACCTTTAAAAATTTAAAAAAAAACAAATACCGGATCCATTTTTCCGGATGACACCAGAGAGACGGATCCGGTATTGCAATGCATTTGTGAGACGGATCTGCATCCGGATCCGTATACAAATGCTATCTGTTTGCATACTGATTTCCGGATCCGGCGGGCAGTTCCAGCGACGGAACTGCCTGCCGGAATCCAGCAACGCAAGTGTGAAAGTACCCTAAGATGGAAACAAAAGTACTGCATGCAGGACTTTTTTCCCCCGTCTAAAAAATAGATAACAGATGGAAATAGCTCAAACGAATGACAACTGATGCAACAGGATCAGTTTTTTTTATAGGATCCGTTTTTTCTCTCTCTCTCTCTCCTCTTCTGACTGATCAGAAGAACAGAAAGCGAAATGGTGATGTCAACTCAGCCTAAGCATGGAACAAGTATTCTATAGGTCTATAGCCTGGAGGTAAGTGTTTTACCTTCCATATACCTGCCCTTTACCAAGCTTGACATCAAGCCCTGTCAATCAAAGGAGGAGGGAGCGGGCAGAGCTCAGAGGTGTTCAAGGGGTTTTCAGTGATTTTGATACTGATGACCTATCCTCAGGATAGGTCATCAGTATCTGATCAGTGGCGGTCCAACACCAGGGCCCCCTGCCGATCAGCTGTTTGACAAGGCACCGGTGGTCCTTACCAAGCACAGCTCCATACATTGTATAGGGACTGTGCTTGGTCTCACGCTCAGACCCATTCACTTCAATCGGGCTATATGCGATACCAAGCACAGCCTATATACAATGTACGGAGCTGCGCTTGGTGACTTCTCAAACAGCTGATCAGTGGGATTCCCGGGTGCATTTGGACGCCCACCGATCAAATACTGATGACCTATCCTGAGGATATAAAAATTTCGGAAAACTCCTTTAAAAAAGCGGTGCTCCAAGGACTTAATCCGCCCCCTGATACTCAAAACTTGTCCATTTGCATATATTTAAAAACATAGATATTTCGGCAGCTGTTTATCATACAGACAAAAGAATGCTATCGTATTAATCAGCATAATCAACCCTACCAGGCAGTGTGCTCGGTGTAACAGAGTTGATCATGCTGACAGAGGCTGTTTAAGCCATCATCAGCACAGTGGAAATAACCCTTCCCTTCACTCCATGATATCACCACCACTCCTCAGATTACCTTGCCCCCTCAGACTATGACATCACCAGCCTCCAGGGGGTGCACCTAGCCGTTCTGCTGCTTGAGGCGAAAACTGAAACGGAGCACCTGATAATGCCAATTTCTTAACATATCCCATTTGCCACAATGAAAGCTCTCATTGCCCATGGCCCTTCGGCTGCCCCACCTGGCACTGCCTCACCTGGCTTCATTGGCGGTGCACCCATGCCAGCCTCTCCCAAGGAACCTTGCCACTCATCTTTTTTATTTTAATCACTTTTAGAGTCCTTGACTCTATGACATCACTAGCCACCATGAAATACCCTACTGTCTCACCGTTCAACCCCAGCCTTTCTTTGATAATCCTGCTCCTCACTGTATGACATCATCTTCCCTCCCCAGATAACCCTTCCTCCTAAGTATGAGACATCATCAACTCTTCCCTGATAACATCATACCCTCAGCACTCTGCAGATAACCCTACACTCTCAGTCTATGACATCACCAGTCTTCCCCTAGATAACCTTGCCCACTCACTCTATGACATCACTAGCACTCTGCAAAAAACCCTGCTGGCACACTCTATGACATCACTTCCTCTCCCCAGATAACACTGCCCCCTCAGTCTGTGACATCATCAGCTCCCCCCCATAACAACACACCCTCACTCTATGACATCACTTCCTCTTCCCAGATAACCCTGCCCCCTCAGTCTGTGACATCATCACCTCTCCCCTGATAACACCTCACACTCACTCTATGACATCAGCAGCATTCTACATTCTATGACATCACCAGATAACCTTGCCCCCTCAGTCTGTAACCTCATCAGCTCTCCCCTGATAACACAACACCCTCACTCTATGACATCACCAGCCCTGCCTATGACATCACTTGCCTTCATCAGATAGCCCTTCCCCTCTCATTCTGCTATGTGTCTGCTGTCTGCACTCTCCCTTTTGTGTCTTATTGAACTCCATACAATAGATCTGCTATTCTATCTTTTATAGTTTGTCTACCAATTATATAATATGATACAAATTTATTTCCCCACCTGCTCTAATACCAGATGCAGCTGTTTTGGACCACCTTGCAGTGCAATCGGTTGGCCACTAGATGTCAGCACACGTGAAAACTGTACAGTATTTATTTCATTATTTATATGTACATTGATGTCCATGGCAAAACACTGACTAAACTGTAATATATAGTGGTGGTGGTGGGGGGGGGGGGGGGGGGTTCTGTTAACCCCTAAAGCTCCATCCAGAGTCAATCAAACAGCATAGTGCTATATGGTACAATGCAGAGGTAGGAGTCACCCCTGGACCTGGTGCCTGAGTTGGAATTACAGAGGCCACATGGGAGGTGGGGGCCCTGTTACAGGTTTTGCACTGGGGCCCAAGAACATCAAGTTATCCCTCTGCGGTAAATAGTTTCTAAAAGTTGCAAATTTGCGCACGCCTCCACCTGCGGATATTTTTCACCATCTTGGTCAGTGATTGGCTTCCTGTCGTGATGACGTCACCACGAAACACTTTATTTAAACCACTGATGAAAAGTAATCAGAAGGCGACAATCCGTTTAATTTCCTGTCACACATTAAAACCGTAAACGAGGATTTGGAGAAGAGGAAAACCTGGAACAGATGAGCGCGTTTATACAATGTTTGCTCAGCATGGCAAACAGCAGATACCAGACACTTCCGAGAGCGCTGATTGTCGCGTCTTCCGGTGCCGGCCGGAGGGGCCCTTCACCTATCAGGACCATGTTATGGAGCAGGACCAGTTCTATGTGGTACACAGATGTGTGATATGGAGCTGATGTTATCCCAGAGGCTTCCGCGTGACGTTGTGTTTTTGCAAGGAGTTTATTTTTTTAATATTCGGATGTCAGTGTATGAAAGAAATCCACGATATGATCTATTAGACTATTAGATACCAAATGTCCCTTAGAAAGGTCCATAGTAACAGTACATGATATACAAATGTATCAAAGGGAAAAACTGCTTGAAATATATTCTTCTTGCTTTCAAAGAATATCTTTACAGAACTCATACAGGACGTATACAGAACCTTTACAGAACTCATACAGGACGTATAAAGAACCTTTACAGAACTCATACAGGACGTATACAGAACCTTTACAGAACTCATACAGGACGTATACAGAACCATTACAGAACTCATACAGGACGTATACAGAATCTTTACAGAACTCATACAGGACGTATACAGAACCTTTACAGAACTCATACGGGACGTATACAGAACCTTTACAGAACTCATACAGGACGTATACAGAACCTTTACAGAACTCATACAGGAGGTATACAGAACCTTTACAGAACTCATACAGGACGTATACAGAACCTTTACAAAACTCATACAGGCGTATACAGAACCTTTACAGAACTCATACAGGACGTATACAGAACCTTTACAGGACGTATACAGAACCATTACAGAACTCATACAGGACGTATACAGAACCTTTACAGAACTCATACGGGACGTATACAGAACCTTTACAGAACTCATACAGGACGTATACAGAACCTTTACAGAACTCATACAGGACGTATACAGAACCTTTACAGAACTCATACAGGACGTATACAGAACCTTTACAGAACTCATACAGGACGTATACAGAACCTTTACAGAACTCATACAGGACGTATACAGAATCTTTACAGAACTCATACAGGACGTATACAGAACCTTTACAGAACTCATACGGGACGTATACAGAACCTTTACAGAACTCATACAGGACGTATACAGAACCTTTACAGAACTCATACAGGACGTATACAGAACCTTTACAGAACTCATACAGGACGTATACAGAACCTTTACAAAACTCATACAGGCGTATACAGAACCTTTACAGAACTCATACAGGACGTATACAGAACCTTTACAGAACTCATACAGGACGTATACAGAACCTTTACAGGACGTATACAGAACCATTACAGAACTCATACAGGACGTATACAGAACCTTTACAGAACTCATACGGGACGTATACAGAACCTTTACAGAACTCATACAGGACGTATACAGAACCTTTACAGAACTCATACAGGATGTATACAGAACCTTTACAGAACTCATACAGGACGTATACAGAACCTTTACAGAACTCATACAGGACGTATACAGAACCTTTACAGAACTCATACAGGACGTATACAGAACCTTTACAGAACTCATACAGGACGTATACAGAACCTTTACAAAACTCATACAGGACGTATACAGAACCTTTACAGAACTCATACAGGACGTATACAGAACCTTTACAGAACTCATACAGGACGTATACAGAACCTTTACAGAACTCATACAGGACATATACAGAACCTTTACAGAACTCATACGGGACGTATACAGAACCTTTACAGAACTCATACGGGACGTGTACAGAACCTTTACAGAACTCATACAGGACGTATACAGAACCTTTGCAGAACTTATACATGACGTATACAGAACCTTTACAGAACTCATACGGGACGTATACAGAACCTTTACAGAACTCATACGGGACGTGTACAGAACATTTACAGAACTCATGCAGAACATATACAGAACCATTACAGATCTCATACAGGACGTATACAGAAGTTATACTGAATCTTTACAGAACTGATACTGAACTCAAACTGAGCTCACTCGTGGAACTCACTCATACGGAACTTCTACAGAATTTACAATATACTGAACTCAAACAGAAAACATAATGCACTCATTTTTGACTCTCAGGGACTCATACGGAACTCAATCTAAACTCAATTGGAACACATATGGAACTCATACTGAATTCAAATGGAACACATAATGCAATTATACTCGGTTCACAAGGAACTTATACTAATATGAAAAAAAATTCATACAGAACTCATATTTAACTTATACAGAAATCATACACAACTCATAGGAACTGATACTGAGCTCATACTGAACTTACACTGAACTCATGCAGAATGTATTCATAATATAAAACATATTCAAAACTGAAACAGAACTTACAGAATATTAAACATGTATTGAACCTATAAATATATTGCTACAGAACTCTTAGAAAGACCCCTTTTGGTAACATTTGATGACACTGGTCAGTGCGTCACCGCTCAAGAAGTAACTGTATAAAGCTCTCTGTTGGTGCCATCCTGTGCTAAAATGGGTTGTAGTCCACATGGTGTGCTTTCTTCACCCCGCTGGCGGTGAAAACCAATGAAGGTCTGCTGCAGCGCTTTAACGCTACAGGTGTGTGACTCGGAGGCTGCTTCATACCTTGAGGAGCAGCCTGCGCTGAAAGAGCCATAGCCGGAGTGCACGTGTGGTATAGCAACACCGAGAAGCAAATACATCACCCGGCTGGAGGTGCCCAAACAGACCAGGTCTGAACTGAAATCTCTGGATAAGGACTAGAAGTGACAGTCAAGGTAGCTGCAATGACCAAAACACAACCGTATATATCAGAGGGGGTCTACAGAGGGACAATGATGTCTACCAACAACCCAAGAAGAAGATCTAAGAACGTCATCTCCAGACTCATGCATGGATTTGAGCAGCTGTTTGTTGTGGTACAACATCATGTTTCGACTGTCTGCTGTCTAGTTAATTAGCTTAGGATTTACAGTAGATGAGTTGATAATTAGCTAAACATTACATTTTGGATGACTCAGTCTAGAAGATTTCCTTTTGAAGTCAATCTCAACCATTTTTCCTTACCGGCTGTCTCTAGCTGAGGTACAGGCAGCAGTAATGTCGGCTGTCACTTATTATTACCCGGAGATCTCACCCCACCATGTTCACTCTTTCATACCTAATTAGCTTAGTCTACAAGAAACTGGAAATGACTCTCTGATTGGAAAAGGCGGACAACGTGTCAGAAAGAACCCATGGAACGGCATTGACTGATGTCTGCCAACTCATCGTTAAGCTCTGTTAATGTTGTAGTCAATGTGACTCCAGGAAGAAATGCTGAGTAATAAATCTAATCAGAGATTAATCGCGGACAGATTAATAGGATCCTTCATCTGTAGCGCATGATTTAGAAGACACCAGTGCAGCGGAATTCCGGAAAGTACTTTGATGGTGGTTCCTGAATTACGCTGTGTTTGTACTACCAGCGTTGGACTGGCCCACCAGACTACAACAGGATCCTCTGGTGGGACCACAGTCTGATATCAAAACAGGTCCCAAAGATCCAAGAGAAAACAAACTAATTAGGCTGCATTTGGAGCTAATCATTTGGGACTAGGGTCTATTGATGATTAGAGGGTTAGGTCTTGAGAATTTCTATTGGTGGGCCCAAGGAACCCCAGTCCGACAATGTGTACTACAAAGAAGACCATGCACAAAGCACATAGGAAGATGAATATCAAGACTTGTGATTCTCTCCTTTCTGTATTTCATAAGAAGCATCCCCCCCCCACCCCCAACCCATCTCTGATCAATATTGTTTTCCAAATCTAAGCAGTAGAGCTCAATGTCAAGATGCGGCTGCAAAAGCAAATAAGATAGAGATTCTTTACAGTTTGTCACATTATGGAATGCCCTACCTAAGTGTTAGTGAGGACAGACACTAGGTCAGCATTTAGATCATGGTGGGGGGGGGTTCTTATCAGATAGCAAGTGGCATTAAGGCTACATGCACACGACCGTTCCGTTTTGTGCGGTCCGCAAACCACAGATGGCGTCCGTGTGCGTTCCACAATTTGCAGAACGGCACGGACAGCTTTTAATATATCTGCCTATTCTTGTCCGCAAAGCGCGGACAAGAATAGGACAGGTTATATATTTTTTTTGCGGGGCCACGGAACGGAGCAACGGATGCGAACAGCACACGGAATGCTGTCCGCATCTTTTGCGGCCCCATTGAAGTGAATTGGTCTGTGTCCGAGCCGCCAAAACTGCGGCTCGGGTGTGGAACAAAACAACGGCCGTGTGCATGCGGCCTAAGGGTTAAAATAAATCTGGTGTTTAAAGATGGAGAAATATTGAACTTTGTGGAGCTGTGTAACTAAATAGGATTACCAGGTTGAGGGAAACTGGTGGAGGCCTCCTCAAGAGGAAGCGGTGGCCGTCCACACAGATCCTGCAGGGAACTGTGGCATTGCATGGAACACGTTCAGATGAGTAGATGATCATGTAATATATTATAATGCCAAATCTACCAGTATGGGGAGTTCCCTTTACAGAACTGGCTCTTCTGCAAGGGATCAACATCTATGATGTCCAAGGGGCCATCTAGAAGTCAATGTGGTGGTCCTCTGATAGAACAATTCTTTTAGCATAGAAATCTGTATATCCATTTTATATGGAATCAGTCACAACCCAATTCACATTGTGATTTCTAGCTGTTTAATATAGAACATAGAGCGTCCACCATATAAGACAGATAGATAGAAGATAGATAGTAGAAAGATAGATAGATATAAGATATATAAATATGAGATAGATAAATATGAGATAGATAGATAGACATTAGATAGATAACTAGATAGATAGATAGATAGATAGATAGATAATAGATAGATAGATAGATAGATATTAGATAGATGATAGATAGATAGATAGATAGATAGATAGATAATAGATAGATAGATAGATAATAGATAGATAATAGATAGATAGATAGATAGATAGATAGATAGATAGATATGAGATAGATAGATAGATAGATAGATAGATAGATAGATAGATAATAGATAGATAGTTGCACCTACAAATTTTTGCTTATAAAATTCATATGTTAAAAAAACAACTTTTCAGTTAGAATTTCCACAATTTTCCGTGCAATGATTTTGAGGATTGAGTACCAGTGCCCCCTTCCCTGCAGTCACCCCGGACAGTCCAGGCTGGAGCCTAGCAGCAGGTGAGGTATGTGAGACAGACACTGGTTGCTATGGATACAATGTGACAACTTCACCGGACATTGTTTCTAAGAGGTTTTTCAGGCAACAAGTCTCCAGCAACCATTCAATTCAGGTTTTCAGACTTAGGCTGGATGGAATCGTCAGGGTTCATAACATCACATTTCTCTATTTCTCCCGGCCGTATCTTGGCCTTATTCACACGTCAGTGTTTGGTCAGTGATTGTGAGCCACACCTGGTCTTGGCTCAAAATCGCTGATGGAAATCACTGACCGAACACTGACGTGTCATCGAAAAATACCCTCCACATCCTAAAGATATCTCATATATCCCCGAGATCCGTGCAGACCACTCACCAGAGTGTCGAAGTTGTCCTGCTGGTACAAGCGCTTGTTGCAGGTGACGCAGTCATTCTGACAGTCGCAAAGTACGTGTGACAGTAACGACAGCAACGTTATACTCCACAAAAGAGCCTTCATCGTCTCGGTGCTGAGGAGCTGGAAGAGGACAGGAGCTATGTTTAGTCAACATATACAATGAACACAGTGCCTTGCAAAAGTATTCACCCCCTTCTTCCTGTTTTTTTTTTTGTATTACAATCTGGAAATAAAATTGACAAAAATGCACTAAAATTGAGTAAATAGTCCAAATTGTTACAGTGGAATGAAAAAAAAATTACATTGCTAAAAGCTAAACAGTTGTGTGTGCATAAGTATTCACCCCCCTCTAGATGGGCAGAAATCCCAGTGCACAGGTGTGCTAAAGTCATAGGGGCATACCCCAAGAAACTCCTATCTGTAACTGCAGAAAAGGGGGCTCTACAAAATACTGATTATCAGGGGGGGGGGGGGGGGGTGAATACTTATGCACATTAAATGATACCAGGGCTGACAGACCTATACAAAGACCCACAGCTAAAACGGGCTGCTCAGGCTCCGGAGAAGGGAACAAACATGTGGTGGAGGAAGGAGCCCTGCACCCTTTACTGCCCAAGTCCAAGAGGGATGTTATAATTCAATGTTTCGCTGCCCTAGACCACCAGGGATGTTATCATTAACCTCATAATTGCTGTATACAATCAGGACTGTTTCTACCAAACACTTCAATGCACTAACTTACCAGGGACATTACTATTAATTTATTGACTGCCCTAGACCACCAGGGATGTCATACTTCAATGTTTCACCTTAATAGCTGTACACCATCAGGATTGCTAGTATCAAACGCTTCACCACACTAGCTCACCGGGGACGTAACCATTAACTCATTGACTGCCCTAGACCACCAGGAATGTTACAGTGAACCCCGTCACTGCCCTAGACGACCAGGAATGTTACAGTCACTGCCCTAGACGAGCAGGAATGTCACAGATAGCCCCATCACTACTGCAGAGCACCAGGGATGTAACTCTAAACACCTCTGCTGTTCTAGATGAAAAAAATGGATGTTCCTATTAACCCGTTCAGCACTCTAGAACACCAGGGATCTCACGTTAACCCTTGCTGCACACAGAAATTAAGACTATCCAGATGTCTTCTGAAGAAATAATAGCAAGATGTATAGTTTTATATTATTTAGAGGGATGTTGGCAGCTGATTTGGCACCAGAAACCGCAGTTGTGCGTGTCCACCCCCGCTATATATTATATCAATAGGCATACAGGAACCTATACCCGCACTATAGTGTTCTCTGCCCCCTGCACAGGGAAGTCTTTATTACCTCCATTATGGATTTGCTTGTTGATTTTTGCAAATGCAATGCAGACCAGAATGACTCAGATGGAGGAGGACTGTTAGCGCACTGATACGAGGACTGTAAGGGTCGGGAGGACGGCCGCTAAACACAACATTTTGCCTTCAAGGGGATACAAGTGATTGAAACAAGTGGCTCATTTACATAGAAATAAGATATACAGAAGGGACATATTGCTTCTATGAATTCTAAATGAGGTCATTAAAGTTAATTTGCATAGACTGAAATGAACCTGTCACTCTGCGTATCTCCCTGCGATACGACGGCAGGCCAGCCCGTGATGAATGGACGCCGCGCTGTACAGTATATTACTGGATGCTAAATGCTAGGAAGGCCTGAACCTTATGCGGCCATTAAACTTAACCCATTGGATGCCATACATTTCACCCGTATGTTACAGCTTATTTATTTTATGCACTTATATAGCACGACTGTATTCCGCAGCGCTTTACAGAGATGAGTATCGGGCTAAGGTCCCTATTGTTAAGTCTTTGTAGTGTGGGAACAAACCGGAGGAAACCCACGGGGAGAACATACAAACGCCATGTAAAACCCACGGGGAGAACATACAAACTCCATGTAAAACCCAAGGGGAGAACATACAAACTCCATGTAAAACCCAAGGGGAGAACATACAAACTCCATGTAAAACCCACGGGGAGAACATACAAACTCCATGTAAAACCCACGGGGAGAACATACAAACTCCATGTAAAACCCACGGGGAGAACATACAAACTCCATGTAAAACCCACGGGGAGAACATACAAACTCGATGTAAAACCCACAGGGAGAACATACAAACTCGATGTAAAACCCATGGGGAGAACATACAAACTCGATGTAAAACCCACGGGGAGAACATACAAACTCCATGTAAAACCCACGGGGAGAACACACAAACTCCATGTAGATTTGTTGTCCTTGTTCAGGGAGTGCAAGGCATCAGTGCTGACCACTGGTGCCCATTTTACACTTAGAGCAGTTTTTGCAATTCTGGAAGCTTCATGGCACAAATCGTCAAGTATTTACTGCTTGTTCAGTGTCTGTACAGATCTTGCTTTGGTGATTTGCCTTCCAGGAATCATAATCTTTACGGCCCCTGTATTATAGGTAGTGTTTCTAAAAGCAACCTAGCAGAATAATGAGTGCAGCTCTGGAGCACAATACATGGAGTAATTCAGGATAAATATAGAAAATATAATGTAATGTATGTACACAGTGACTGCACCAGCAGAATAGTGAGTACAGCTCTGGAGTATAATACAGGATGTAACTCAGGATCAGTACAGGATAAGTAATGTATGTACACAGTGACTGCACCAGCAGAATAGTGAGTGCAGCTCTGGAGTATAATACAGGATGTAACTCAGGATAGTACAGGATAAGTAATGTAATGTATGTACACAGTGACTGCACCAGCAGAATAGTGAGTGCAGCTCTGGAGTATAATACAGGATATAACTCAGGATTAGTACAGGATAAGTAATGTATGTACACAGTGACTGCACCAGGAGAATAGTGAGTGCAGCTCTGGAGTATAATACAGGATGTAACTCAGGATCAGTACAGGATAAGTAATGTATGTACAAAGTGACTGCACCAACAGAATAGTGAGTGCAGCTCTGGAGTATAATACAGGATATAACTCAGGATTAGTACAGGATAAGTAATGTAATGTATGTACACAGTGACTGCACCAGGAGAATAGTGAGTGCAGCTCTGGAGTATAATACAGGATGTAACTCAGGATCAGTACAGGATAAGTAATGTAATGTATGTACACAGTGACTCCACCAGCAGAATAGTGAGTGCAGCTCTGGAGTATAATACAGGATGTAACTCAGGATCAGTACAGAATAAGTAATGTAATGTATGTACACAGTGACTGCACCAGCAGAATAGTGAGTGCAGCTCTGGAGTATAATACAGGATGTAACTCAGGATCAGTACAGAATAAGTAATGTAATGTATGTACACAGTGACTGCACCAGCAGAATAGTGAGTGCAGCTCTGGAGTATAATACAGGATGTAACTCAGGATCAGTACAGAATAAGTAATGTAATGTATGTACACAGTGACTGCACCAGCAGAATAGTGAGTGCAGCTCTGGAGTATAATACAGGATGTAACTCAGGATCAGTACAGGATAAGTAATGTAATGTATGTACACAGTGACTGCACCAGCAGAATAGTGAGTGCAGCTCTGGAGTATAATACAGGATGTAACTCAGGATCAGTACAGAATAAGTAATGTAATGTATGTACACAGTGACTGCACCAGCAGAATAGTGAGTGCAGCTCTGGAGTACAATACAGGATGTAACTCAGAATCAGTACAGGATAAGTAATGTAATGTATGTACACAGTGACTGCACCAGCAGAATAGTGAGTGCAGCTCTGGAGTATAATACAGGATGTAACTCAGGATCAGTGCAGGATAAGTAATGTAATGTATGTACACAGTGACTGCACCAGCAGAATAGTGAGTGCAGCTCTGGAGAACATCTAAGTTGGACAACATGATATTGGTAATGGGGACCCAGCACTGTTCTTGCCCAGTGGCCATCTAACATCTGTACTTTACAATAGAACAGTATCATGAGTATATGTGTTCTTGTAGAAAATGGTTCAAAGTTATTTCTGTAACTCCTTCTAGATACTGAGGAATGCAGCCATTCTCTCCTGGGAAACCTTAAGAGTGTATGACTCCATCCAATGGAGTTTGTAAGTTCTCCGTCTGCTTGTAGATTTCTTCCGGTTCTCTGGTTTCCTCTCCCCGGTCCAATAACACATTGATGGGAAAAATGGCCTCCTATGAAATGTATGTACAAGTGCTGAGAGGTTAGATTGTGAGCCGGGATGGGTCTGATGTGAATGGCGACAATTTGCTGCCGTCATCTGTCAACATAGTTATAAGAAGAAACCTTTGATTCAGATAATATATCAAGGACAATCAGCCACCAAAGTGTCGGTCCTAGTCGGTGCATATGGCTGCCGCGATGGCTTCACGACTGTAGACGCCCAGCCCCTCGGATCTGACACATTCCTCTAATGAACTCATTTACTGAACAGTGAGGGGCGTCCTGATCGCCAGTCTGAAAATTATCAGCAACATGGTCTGCGGATTACAACTGGAATAGTCATGTCTGAGAGTCGGCTACCAGCAAAATATAATAAATAATTATTATCCACTGTCTGATATCTATCTATCTAGTTTTTCAATATTAATAAATTTAGACACTTTATGGCTGGCGGATGTAATGATATTATAGGAATTTTTATGGAGATTATGTATCACAATATTGCACTGATTGAACATATTATATGTGCATATATTTTGTTTAACTCATGTTTTGTATGAATTTTTATGATAATCACATGTAATTAGCAATTATGTATTTTACCTATATATACAGTGGATATAAAAGAAGTCAGGTTTCTGTGATGTAAAAAAATGAGACAAAGATAAATCATTTCAGAACTTTTTCCACCTTTAATGAGACCTATAAACTGTACAACTCAACTGAAAAACAAACTGAAATCTTTTAGGTGGAGGAAAGAAAAAATATAAAAATAAAATAATATGGTTGCATAAGTGTGCACACCCTTAAACTAATACTTTGTTGAAGCACCTTTTGATTTTATTACAGCACTCAGTCTTTTTGGGTATAAGTCTATCAGTATGGCACATTTTGATTTGACAAGATTTGCCCACTCTTCTTTGCAAAAACACCCCAAAACTGTCAGATTGCGAGGGCATCTCCTGGGCACAGCCCTCTTCAGATCACCCCACAGATTTTCAATCGGATTCAGGTCTGGGCTCTGGCTGGGCCATTCCAAAACTTTAATCTTCTTCTGGTGAAGCCATTCCTTTGTTGATTTGGATGTATGCTTTGGGTCGTTGTCATGCTGAAAGATGAAGTTCCTCTTCATGTTCAGCTTTCTAGCAGAAGCCTGAAGGTTTTGTGCCAATATTGACTGGTATCTGGAACTGTTCATAATTCCCTCTAGCTTAACTAAGGCCCCAGTTCCAGCTGAAGAAACACCGCCCCTTGGCATGATGCTGCCACCACCATGCTTCACCATGTATGGTGTTCTTTTGGTGATGTGCAGTGTTGTTTTTGGGCCAAACATATCGTTTGGAATTATGGCCAAAAAGTTAAACCTTGGTTTCATCGGACCATAACACCTTTTCCCACATGCTTTTGGGAGACTTCAGATGTGTTTTTGCAAAATGTCACCTGGCTTGGATGTTTTTCATCGTACGAAAAGGCTTTTGTCTTGCCACTCTACCCCATAGCCCAGACATATGAAGAATACGGGAGATTGTTGTCACATGGACCACACAGCCAGGACTGGCCAGATATTCCTGCAGCTCATTTAATGTTGCTGTAGGCCTCTTGGTCGCCTCCCAGACCAGTTTTCTTCTCGTCTTTTCATCAATTTTGGAGGGACGTCCAGTTCTTGGTAATGTCACTGTTGTACCATATTTTCTCCACTTGATGATGACTATCTTCACTGTGTTCCATGGTATATCTAATGCCTTGGAAATTCTTTTGTACCCTTCTCCTGACTGATACCTTCTAACAATGAGATCCCTCTGATGCTTTGGAAGCTCTGTGTGGACCATGGCTTTTTCTGTGGGATGCGACTAAGAACATTTCAGGAAAGACCAACTAGAGCAGCTGAACTTCACTTGGGGTTAATCAGAGGCACTTTACATGATGGCCGGTGTATGCTGACTCCTATTTAACAGGATTGTGAATGTGATTGCTTAATTCTGAACTTATAAGAGGGTGTGCACACTTATGCAACTACATTATTTTTGTTTTTGTTCTGTTTTCTTCCCTCCACCTAAAAGATTTCAGTTTGTTTTTCAATTGAGTTGTACAGTTTATAGGTCACATTAAAGGTGGAAAAAGTTCTGAAATAATTTATCTTTATTTTTTTACATCACAGAAACCTCACAGTGTAACAGGGGTGTGTAGACTTTTTATATCCACTGTATATCCACTATAATATGTACATTTTTTTCTGCCCATTGTTTGTATGTGTGAGAGGCAGTGTATATACTTCTGTATACATGTATGCAAGTACTGTATAAAAGTAATATAAGGGCATACGTGTATGCATGAATGTAGTGAGTGTGCATGTGTACATGGCTGTGTAATGAGTGTGAGCACAATATCAGAAATGTTCTGATATTTCTAAAATGTGAACCTTTAGTAGATAGAGTATGTGAGTGGAAGGCCATGTCCCTACACAAAAAGAGAAAAGTGGAAGCAGATTAAATGGGCCATATTCCATCGCAGTGCTTTGGGTTGCATGAAATGTGAATACAGCCCTGCTCTTAATAAGTATGAACCCCCTTTATTGGTCTCCAGTGGGTTATTTTGCACTGCAGTGGATCCATTTAGGTGACACAGGTCAGCAGAAAAAGACTGTTTAATGTTAAAGTGAAGAAAGCACAGTGGGGCAGGTTGACTACTGCAAACGCACTAAGATTTTGTCTCCATCAAGGGGAGTATATCTTAGAGGTGCCAATGTGCACCAGAACTTTGTGCCAAAAGTCATCCTGTTTCTAAAGTCAAGAACTCGTTGAAAAGTACAATCGAGGGGCTTCGTGTAGAGACTGTTCACCTATTTCTAGAAGGTCCATGTGTTAAAGAGTCAGTTTCCACCATGGCAACCTAAAGCCAAAAGAACACTTTTTGAAAAATACCAGTCAGGGGATGGATATAAGAACATGCTGCTCATTCATTGAAAATAATTTGGCACAAATCTTGGTGACCATGGAAGGAGGTGAGGTAGTCTGTGAGTAGACAACCCCTTGAAGTTATCAAAGGCCCTCAATTTAATCATAGCAGAAAGTCCTTACCAATGCCCAAATAGCAACACTGTTCCATCAACAGCAGCTTGTTGACAGTTTCCAGGTTGTAACAGATTTCTTTTTACAAACCAAAAATTGAGAACCAAGAAGGTAAAAACGATCTATAACAAAGTCGCTTGTCCATCAAACATTGAATTTCAGCTCCTTAGTTGCTCCCTAGTATTATATTTGAAGGGAATGTTTCGAGACTGTTGAATGAATGGACTATAATACACTATTATTTCATTATCTACTGCTGGGCAGATATTTATAACCTCTTCCTATCTGCAGCTGCGGCGTATGAAAGAACTGGAAGCTTTTGTTGGAGATCCTGCCGAGGTTCCTTCTCCAGGTAATGTGATCATATATAAGATGGCGATGGAATCCGAAAGGCTCAGCTTTACTTAATTCTGTAATTGCAAAAAAAAAAGATGCCTAAATAATCTGAAGCTCAATGAAAGATGTCACGTCTGTAATTCTGTTAGCAGCGCGCTGACCGAGGCGGTTCAACGGTCCCAGGATGCTCTTCATTGCTGAATGTTCATGTAGCCCATTATCCGTGGTGGACTCACGTATAGGGAGCGTGAATGTTAATCACAGGCAGAATGATGTAAATGTCTCGGGACATTAGCTCTGGACGTCATAACACAAATCAGCCAAGGCTCTGGAGGATGGAGCAAAACGAGGGCAACGGGGGTCACGAAAAGGGAGAGGAAGTCCAGGTCTGCGGTGTCAGAGATGAATTTCTTAATTACGGGACTGACTCAGTATTGATATGGGTGGCTGATTTCGCTGGCTGTGTTGGAGAAGACGGAGAAGTTCAGGTGTTTGTGTTGGCTTCTGCAGGAGGTAATCATAAAAATGTTTGCTAGTACGTAGAATGATGGAACCTTGGAAATGTTTTATTGTTACATATCCAAGAATTCTTAGGGTTCTTCCATGAATTGTCTAATTTTAAAGTGGTTGGCTCATGAAGGCAAATCCTGTTACGTACCCAAGAATTCTCGATGTTCCTCTATGATTTGAACTCATCTTAAAGGTGCTAGCTCATGAAGACAAACCCTGTTACATACCCAAGAATTCTCGATGTTCTTCCATGAATGGATCTCATCTTAAAGGTGCTGGATTGTGAAGACAAACTCTGTAACATACCGAAGAATTCTCAATGTTCTTCCATGAATTGATCTCATCTTAAAGGTGCTGGCTCATGAAGACAAAACCCTGTTACATACCCAAGCATTCTCAATGTTCTTCCATGAACTGATCTCATCTTAAAGGTGCTGGCTCATGAAGACAAACCCTGTAACATACCCAAGAATTATCAATGTTCTTCAATGAATTTATCTCATCTTAAAGATGCTGGCTCATGAAGATAAACCCTGTTACATACCCAAGAATTCTCAATGTTCTTCCATGAACTGATCTCATCTTAAAGGTGCTGGCTCATGAAGACAAACCCTGTAACATACCCAAGAATTATCAATGTTCTTCCATGAATTTATCTCATCTTAAAGATGCTGGCTCGTGAAGACAAACCCTGTTACACACCCAAGAATTTTCAATGTTCTTCCATGAATTGATCTCATCTTAAAGGTGCTGGCTTGTGCAGACAAACCCTGTTACATACCCAAGAATTTTCAATGTTCTTCCGTGAATTGATCTAATCTTAAAGGTGCTGGCTTGTGAAGACAATAAAACTTTTGTATCCAAGAATTCTCAATGTTCTTCCATAAATTGATCTCATTTTAAAAGGATTTTGGCTCATGAATACAAACCCTTCCCATTAGGGGTTATATTAGCTATAGCGGGACTCCCCTGTATGAGCAAAAACAGAGAGCTAGTTATCTGAATAGCTGCCCTATAATCCTACTTGCAGCTGGAGGTGAATTTTCTGCCTAGCCGAGAACTGGACCCATGACGATTATCTGATCACTTTGGCAGCTCCTATCTGAATTGGGTTCATCAGGCCTGATGAAGCCACTGTTCCAATGATGAAACTCATTCTCAATGAAGAATGAACTCTTCTACCTACCAAAGTATGGACCACTGGTATTGATCTCTGACCTGGCAAGCGCCCCTGCTTCAGTTGTTTCTCAACACCATGCTCTATCCTCAGCAGTGGCGCACCTACAGGGGGGGGTCCAGCGGGTCTGGACCTCCCCTAGAACAACTAGTCAAAATTTTTTTTTTAATCTTTCAGGGCCGCACCGCCGTTCACCACAGGCGGCGCGGCCCTGGATGTAATTGCGGCTGCGGCGGTGGTGGGGGGCGGGGGGGCAGTAGGAGATGAGCGCTTTCATTGTGGAAGCGCTCATCTCCATATCTGTGCTGCGGCAGGGGAGGGAGAGGTGTGTCCCTCCCCTGTTCTTCTGATAGGCCGCAGGCACTAATGCCTGCAGCCTATCAGAGGCCGGCTCTGGCGGCGCGATGACGTCATCATCGCGCCGCCTGAGCCGGGCAGCACACAGCAGGGACACGGGCCGGAAGAGGCCTGCATCGCATCGCTGCTGGTAAGTATCGGTGTGTATTTATTTATTTATTTATTTTTTGAGGGGGGGAGCTGGCACTATGGGGGCACTAAAGGGGAGAACTGCACTATGGGGGCACTAAAGGGGAGAACTGCACTATGGGAGCACTAAAGGGGAAAACGGCACTATGGGGGCACTAAAGGGGAAACGGCACTATGGGGGCACTAAAGGGGAGAACGGCACTATGGGGGCACTAAAGGGGAGAACTGCACTATGGGGGCACTAAAGGGGAGAACTGCACTATGGGGGCACTAAAGGGGAGAACTGCACTAGGGGGGCACTAAAGGGGAGAACGGCACTATGGGGGCACCAAAGGGGAGAACTGCACTATGGGGGCACTAAAGGGGAGAACTGCACTATGGGGGCACTAAAGGGGAGAACTGCACTATGGGGGCACTAAAGGGGAGAACTGCACTATGGGGGCACTAAAGGGGAGAACGGCACTATGGGGGCACTAAAGGGGAGAACAGAACTATGGGGGCACTAAAGGGGAGAACGGCACTATGGGGGGCAGTAAAGGGGAGAACGGCACTATGGGGGGCAGTAAAGGGGAGAACGGCAATATGTGGGACAGTAAAGGGGAGAACGGCACTATGGAGGGCAGTAAAGGGGGGAACGGCACTATGGGGGGCAGTAAAGGGGAGAATGGCACTATGGGGGGCAGTAAAGGGGGAACGGCACTATGGGGGGCAGTAAAGGGGAGAACGCACTATGGGGGGCAGTAAAGGGGAGAACGGCACTATGGGGGGCAGTAAAGGGGAGAACGGCACTATGGGGGGCACTAAAGGGGAGAACGGCACTATGGGGGGCACTAAAGGGGAGAACGGCACTATGGGGGGCACTAAAGGGGAGAACGGCACTATGGGGGCACTAAAGGGGAGAACGGCACTATGGGGGCACTATTTGGGGGGCACCATGGGGGAGAGGAGCACTATGGGGGTTCTAAAGGGGCTTTTTTTTTTTTACACATCATGGGGGCACTATAGGGGAGAACGGCACTATGGGGCATCTGGTGGCACTATAGGGGCATTATTTGGGGCACTAAGGGGAAGTGGGGGCTCTAAAGGGGCCTTTATTCTTTTTGGCACATTATGGGGGCATTATTGCATCTGGTGGCACTAAGGGGGCATTTTTTTACTGGCACATTATGGTAGGCACTATGGGGGAAAGGAGCACTATTGGGGCATATGGTGGCACTTAGAAGGGGCATTTTTTACTGGCATATTATGGGCGACACTATGGGGAAGGGGAGAGGAGCACTATGAGGGCATTTACTGGGGCACTATATAGGGGTATTTTATACTGGCATACATTATGGGGACATTAGCTCAACAGCGGGTACTAAGCGGGGTACAATAATTTTTGGGGGACATTATCTTTATACTAGTAGTGTCTGGGCGCAGTTATTTTTTTAAAGCACTGTGTGCCAATAATTGTTGAAGGGGGCACTATCTGTGTGGTAGCAGTATTTCCAGGGGGACTGTTTCTGCAGTATAGTATTGGGGGCACAGCGGGCACAGTATTGGGGCACTATCTGTGTGGTAGCAGTATTTCCAGGGGGACTGTTTCTGCAGTATAGTATTGGGGGCACAGCGGGCACAGTATTGGGGCACTATCTGTGTGGTAGCAGTATTTCCAGGGGGGCTGTTTCTGCAGTATAGTATTGGGGGCACAGCGGGCACAGTATTGGGGCACTATCTGTGTGGTAGCAGTATTTCCAGGGAGACTGTTTCTGCAGTATAGTATTGGGGGCACAGTGGGCACAGTATTGGGGCACTATCTGTGTGGTAGCAGTATTTCCAGGGGGACTGTTTCTGCAGTATAGTATTGGGGGCACAGCGGGCACAGTATTGGGGCACTATCTGTGTGGTAGTAGTATTTCCAGGGGGACTGTTTCTGCAGTATAGTATTGGGGGCACAGCGGGCACAGTATTGGGGCACTATCTGTGTGGTAGTATTATTTCCAGGGGGACTGTTTCTGCAGTATAGTATTGGGGGCACAGCGGGCACATTATTGGGGCACTATCTGTGTGGTAGTAGTATTTCCAGGGGGACTGTTTCTGCAGTATAGTATTGGGGGCACAGCGGGCACAGTATTGGGGCACTATCTGTAGGGTAGTAGTATTTCCAGAGGGACTGTTTCTGCAGTATAGTATAGTATTGGGGGCACAGCGGGCACAGTATTGGGGGTGGCAGGAATGGGTGTTCAGAAGATGTGAAGATGATGGAAATGTGGGAAACTAATGTCTGTTTGTTAATCTCTGCAGAGACGGGAGATGGCTGAAAAATCATCATGGCGGTCTGGTCTGAATGGAGAAGATGAGGAAAGAGAACGTCTACAACAAAGGTGGCATCACTGGATGTAAGAGGTAGGTGGCGCTATGTAGGAGAGGAGATGCTCCGGCTCCCCCCCCCTGCCATTTGCAGAAGGAGGATTCAGAGCTGGGTGAGGACAGCCAAAGGGGGCAGCAGGCAGATGGTGGGGGGAACCACAGGCCTTGAGCAGGATCTGGGGAGGGAGGAGAGCGGAGGAGCTTCCTGGCTGTAGCCGGCTGTCTATTGTATAATGTGAAGCAGGCAGTGCAGCCAGGACAGCCCCCTCTCTCCGTATGATGTGTAGAGACAGGCCGCAACTAGAATGTCAGCTGTACAGTGTTTGTTGGGAGTGGCCTATTATATGTAGGAGGGGCTTTTAATAATGGGCAGGGCCCAAAAAAATTGTGGCGCGCTTCGCGTGCCGCATTGTTATTTTCCTGCAGAGCTTTTAGAATCGCCAAGTAAAAGAATCAGCGCAACACGCTACACCCCCCGTCCCTGCAGTTTTAAATATAAAGGGGGCTTTGAAAAATTGAATTAGCACAGCGCACTACACATGCCACATTTTTTTGCCTTTCGACCCCCCCCTAGACAAAATTCCTGGGTGCTCCCCTGATCCTCAGGATAGGCCATCAATATTAGATTGGCAGGGGCCCTTAATTTCCGAGGAGCACCCATGCTGGTAGTTGGCGCCACAACTACACAGCTCTGTCTATGGTGCAGTGGAAGATGCTGGTTAATGCAGAATTCTCTTCAATGGGAGCCACTGCATGAACCAGCTTCCATAGCAGAAGGGTGACAGACTCCTGCCGATCTGATATTAATGTCCGCTCCTATACAATCCATCAACAGAAAACCAATGGCCGCATTGATTGCATATTGACTCCCACTGCAAAAAAGTTATTCTGATGCATATTAGATACCACTGGTCTAGAGCATACCTATAGAAGCAATACAGATAATTCCAGGAGACTGTCATCCTTACCGCTAGTAAAACAGTTAATGACTCAATGTAATGAAAGTACAGTAATAGACTTTGTGAAATCATTCACATCAGTCAAGAGGGGCTTACGCTAAATATTCCACTAAATATTCACTAAAACCAAAGTCAAAAAATTATTTCCCTTTAAAAATAGAATCGAATGGTACCCATACAGGAGATCCATTGCTTAGTCAGCTCAATGCCAATCAGCAGCAGCAAGATGGTAAAGGAAATTCTTATTGATGAAAGGAGATGTAAATATGGTTATTTCAATCAATATTGTAAGATATTGACTATGGCTTCGGATAACCCAAGGGGGACACGAGGTTTGCTAGTATTTTTTTTTTTAGGGTTTGGGTTTTTTTTTTGGGTATACTTCCATACTGGAAAGATTCTACCTCTTCATATGCTTCTGTTCCTTAAAAAGATGATTCTTAAAGAGGATCTTTCAAGGGACAAAACACAAAACTCATGCTCTACATAAATCAGGTTTATGGATGCTAAACAACCAAAGACATGCACTTTCTACGAATCATCACAACCATTCGGCGGATTGGCAGGTAGCATATGGTTATCCTTCTGACATTCTTTATATGTGTTTGGAGGTGTCCTGTAGATTCTCTGATAACAAATATACACTAAAACCAGAATTACTGGGCTGCAATCCCTTCAAAAATAGTATAGAATGGTATCTAAACAGGTCATCATAATGGAGATGTAGGGCCTGAGCAGCTCAATGTCAGTAAGCAGCAACAAGATGATAAAGCTACCTCCCATCTATGAAAGGTTCTGTAGTGATTGCTATGGGAGAAGAAGAGCATTTCTGACATAAACAATTTTCACTAGAGAAAAATTGGGGTCACCAAGGGTTCTCCAGTACATACCCTAAAGCGTTAGGGTTTTCAGCAAAGACACAACTGGTATTATTCAATATATGAGGATACTAGTTATGATATTATTACAATTATACTACCTCATATTTGTCTTGTAGAGATGCTCCATAAAACATAAGATCTCTTATCCAGGAGGACAAAAGCTGGCTCTCTAAGTCAATATCTAGTCCCTTTAATTGGCCTTGGAACAATACGTTGGGACTAAGGATGAGCGAATCGACTTCGGATTCGCTCATCCCTAGTTGGGGCATAAGCCAAAACCATAATTTTTCATAAGAATTACACCCCAACCGCAGAAAACTATTTAGTTTTTTTTGGCTCTTCTGCAGTACAGATCAGGGTGCTGATTTGACTTTAGGACCTTTGATGTGGGTCTTGGAAAATTGTGTTTCTCCTTGTGGAGACTACCAAGTTGGTGTAGTCTTATAGCCCACTCGATGCTTCCTAGGAAAAATTAAATCCAGGAGGACAAAAGCTGGTTCTCCGGTATCAAGTATTGGGTGGCTACTGGCTAGTTAATGTCTGGGCCTTTGTAAAGAACAATAACTTGGGATATGGACCAAAAGCAGAATTTGTTCCAGTAAAAAAACATTGATCTGCAGACAACAGTTTTTTTTTTTTTTTGTCTCTCACCAGTGCAGAGCACGGCACTGGTTTCACTGGAAGAGAATCTTCTATGGGACAGAAACTATGTCCTATAAAAATTGTGCCTGTGGGTGCTAAACACCCATAGATGTGCACTTTTAGCCTTAACAACATTCTATCTATCTAAGTGCCCATATGCAAACCAGACATGGGTCCACCAGAGGAGACGATTGTGAAGGTCCTCCCTCTATCAATACAGAGCGTGCTCATCCACACACAGGACGTATAATCAATCAGAGCTAATAGGTAATTTGTGACTCATTCATATGAAATAGACTCTTGGAGAAACAATTGTCTCCAAAATCCCCTTCAAATGGGGTTGTCTTCTGCTGAACATTAACGGCCATTATTATGTCAGATGCTGGGCCCACCAGAAGATCCTCTAGTAAAGGTGCTGGGCCGGTCTGAGCCTGTAAGTATGTATATGACATACATGAACATAATTCATATGATAAATTCCCACACACATGAAGGGCCCGGGGGTTCCTTATGTCTACAAGGTCACGTGCTGAGGAAATCTACAGTACATCTTGGTTTCTCATATCAGAATGAACTTTCATTGCATATAATGAAAATCTATAAACTTTTATTAACCCGGCTGCCTAATCCACATGTTTAACCAGCCATGCAATATTCATTATCACATACTGTACATATGCTGGGGGAGCACTGCTCTTCGTGGACATGTATTACCACTCAATTCTATCTACTGTCAGATACAAATCCTTTGTTAGACACATATTTATAAGCTAAAATACACAAAAATGATCTCAGACTGACCTATATGTCTGTTTATAGCAACGGCCCGTGTCCACTGCCGTTCTGCTCTCCAGGGTCGACACGACGCTCACTCAAACTCATGTTCTCCCTCCAGTGACCAAGACCCACTGCGTCTCCTCAGCTTCCTTGGGCCCAGGCGCCGGAGTCTTCTGTCTTGTCTCCCCCTGCAGAGGCCAGGCCTCTCCCCTCTACCCAAATTGTTCCCTTTGGCCCTGATTCACAAGATCCTATGGCTGGCCACTCTAAGTACCTAAGGCATTTTCTACTAGGGGAGGCTGCCTGAGCAATGAGTTGTCAAGCTTGCTAGTTCTCTGTGAAGGTGTGCTGCATTCATTTGTCTGCCTGTGTACTGACCTCTGCCTGTTTACTGGATTCTGACCTGACCTGTGCCTGATCCCTATATTGACATTTCACTGCCAACCCTGACCGGTTAACGCATTGCACGCACTCTGCCAGCCCTGAACTCGGCCTGACCCCATGGTGCTCAGCACTGGTGTCAATTGCACAGAGACTATTCCAGGAGGTAGCATCCTGGTGATTCCCCTGCAGCAAAGTCACAGGGTGGATACCAGGGGGCTGCCAGAACAGGGCCTTTAGGATTAACCCAAAGTCAAATCTGTTGGATGACACAGTTATTCCACACCCACTGCTGTAAGAACATCTTCTTGATGCTTTGTCCAGGAGGTAGAACTGCTATGTCACATCAGCAATTTCAAGCAGTTATGGAGCTATGATACTGTCACAGAGTCACCCGGACTTCATAGAAATGCACAGGTCCTGCTCTATCCTCCTGTTTCCTGTCTTTAGCTCCTCCCCGGACATTAACTTTTGTATAAACTTCTTACTGGCTTGTTTGCCCTCATCAATGTAAGCTAGGGATCAGCAAACTTCGTCACTCCAGCTTCTGTGAAACTACAACTCCCAGCATGCACACTTACTCGGCTATAACTCCCTTAGAAGTGAAACAAGGATTGTGGGAGCTGTAGTTTCAGAACAGCTGGAGTGCTGGAGGTTGCTGATCCCTGGTGTAAGCTATGGTAGGCATGGCTTGCGTCTTGCCAGGTGTGGTTTGTCTGTAAGGTTAGGGTGAGCAGGAATGAAGCCCTTTAATGTCCACTACTGCAAAACACAAGGGAACGTTTATGACATAGCAAAGTGAGGTAGAAGCAGGGAAAATGGAAAGATCTAAGTAACCATCAGGCTCTCCACCTGGCCTGTTCTAGAACACAACGAGGATGTAAGACCCTCATTTTCTAGGTCTAGGTCAGTGGCCTCCAACTTGTGGCTCTCTAACTGTTGCAAAATTACAACTCTCAGCATGAACTGTCAATTATCAGATAGATATATACAAGATAAAAAATAATATATATATACGTGAAAGATAAATGGAATAAACAAAAAATGGAAAATGGTGGTTGGGAACGTAGCATGTTGCTAAGGGGAAGGGGACAAATCTTTGAGGGGCAGTATCCTACATGGTGGCCATTTTGAACACCGCCAGCTTGGAATAAAGTCAATATTTTCAAATGGGAATGGGTGCATGTGACATATGTATCTGATAGAGCATTCGACAAGGAATCCAATTATGTGCCACCATTTCCAGTTCTGAGGGTGTCTTCATACTTTTTGGACCACCTTGTATGATAGGTATAAGATAGATAGATAGATAATAGTAAGATAGATAATAGTAAGATAGATAATAGTAAGATAGATTATAGATAGTAAGATATTAACTAGATAGATAGATAGGAGATAGGCAAACATATAGAAGAAAGAAAGGTAGATAGATATATTGCTACTTCTTTGTGACAATGTGTCCTCTAAGCTGTGCAGTCAGGAAAGGGTTACAACATCAGTTTGGCAAAAAGCCACTTTAACAAATGTATTTGCAATTTGCTGAATTTTGAATACAATTTTCATCTAATTTGTTTTGCTCAGAATGGCGGCAGTAATGCATAAAACCGTCCGTGTGTCGTCTCCAGCAGATGCATGGTTTGTGGCGGTGGAGTCCTATGTATGGACATAATGAGGGCGACTGGGTCATGCGTAAGGGTCATGAGGCACAGAACGGACACCGCAGGAGACTGCAGGACTACATGCGTCTGGACAGGAGGACTCCAGCGCACGACTGTCTACTGTCACGTCTTCAGTGGAAGTCTGTATTACATATTACTACCATGTGGGATTGCGTCTGTTTGCCTTATGAGTTTGTGATCTATTTTTCTCTGTTATCAGCCATTCTGGCTGCGGAGAGTCCGACCGTAGGAGAAATGAAATGAATACAATCTATTGTTCTCTGTTATCAGCCATTGAGGCTGGGGGGGTCTGACTATAGCACAAGTAAATAAAACCCATTTCCCTATTAGCCTGTTATGCTGTGGACAGGTTGTGGCAAATCTTTTATAAGCCGCTGCCTTTCAGTTTAGAGTCCGTTCAACCGGAAAGGTTTCCTTAAAGTGGTAGTATCCTTTATAAATTCTTTTTAAGCAACCCATTAAGGGATTCTGACTTAATACAGAAGAGCAATTAGAAAAATGTTCTTTATCCCTGGAGGACCCTGTTCGCATGTCTATATGTAATGCCTAATTTTTCCTCTGGGGGCAATGCAGAAAAACTGAATACTTGCTACAAGATTCTTGCCTAGATTACAGCTAATCAGTAGGGGGACACACTGTGATCGGCTTATCGTTGGGAAAATTTCTAAGTGCATCTATGTGTAATGCCTCATTTTTCCTCTAGGGGCACTGTAGAGAAATTGAACACTTGTTACCAGATTCTTGCATAGATTACAGCTAATCACTAGTGATCGACCATCACTAGCAGAGACCATCCTAAAGGTTCTCCTGATCCTAGCTAGGTTTATTAGGATTTTCATAAGATAAAGCTGAAGAAAACTTCACTAACTAGACCTCCATAAGAATGGAAGAAATAAAAATGACCACGAATGATTATGTACTGACGTGAAATGAAAGTTGGTATAGTTCCCTATGGTCATTAACAAATCAACATCAGTGACTCTGAATCCCCACAAGTCCCCTTTAATTCTTCAATAGATCCTTGAATTTCCATGAATAATACTGATCACCACCATGGATGAGACCTCACATTTTATGACATTTTGGGCCATCTGAGAAGATGGGTCAACTACACCCTCCTAAATCCACCATCTAGGACAATAAAAGATCCTAAGCAAGTAGCACGGAGTAAAGTGAAGAAAATAAAATTAGTCATAGAGACGACGATTAAAAATCAGGATCCTAAGAGTCCTGCAGTTGTCACATCTCTGGTTCTAGAAATGGTTGCTTCCAAATTTGCCCCATTGGTTGGACAATCATTCTTCTTCCAAAATCTCTCACCCATTAGAAGCAGACGTGGAACGATGCAAAGACCTGAAATTGCCTACATTATGAAGCCTGTTCCATGGGGAAATATTGGGATATTGGGTGGGTGGGGTGGTGTTCTTACATCTAATGTAGGTTTAAGAGAGGACCAGCAATGATCACATCATTGGGAAACCTGAAGGAACAGGCAGAAGATGATGTGGAAAAAGACACGGCTCATATGGTCGCTAGTGATCAAAGCCGACTAATAACAAGAATGAATAAAATAAAATAGAAATCAAATATTAGAAAAAAAAAATTGTACAAAAAAATCAACTAACAATGATCGATAATAATGAGACATAAAAAACATAAAATGATATTAAGATGTAAAAAATAATATGCATGAATAATTAATCCTATACATACAATAAGAAATAATATAAATGATGCTAATAATGTAATAATAAATAATTATTCAATTATTCCTAGAAATGATAACAATGATTATGGAAATAAATGATCATGAATGAAATGTAAATTATTAATTTTAAATATAAATTAAATAAATTCTAAAATGTCTATTATTAAGCGATACATAATTATCACATGATCATGAATAGTACTGACTGAAAGCCAAATTCTATAAAATAATAAAACATAAAATTATAATTAAGAACGTTAATGATAGCCTAAAATCAGAACAGACCCTATATAATGATAATGAATAAAAATAAATAAAAATGACAGTAAAATACGATAAAATGATCAAAATTAATAATAAAATAATTAATACTTATTAAAAATATATAAAATAAAATCATTTAATCCACAAGAATAATGACTAAAACAATCGTAATATGTTTTTTTTTTCATAATATACTATATTCGTCTCTGGCGCAGCTATAATGATGCAGCTTTTTTTCTCCTCTCAGTCTGTTTAGTATTTTTGCTAAATTCAAAGTTCTCCCTATAAACTGATTCCAGATTCTCGCACCTCCCCAGAACACAGGGAAGTTTTGCGCACAAAGCCACAGAGCCGCCTGTCATTGTATCTGCTGCACGGCTCCCGTTGCAGACCTCTAGCCTTGTCTCTGCAGGCGACAGCGCGTTCCTTTTAGCAGCAGCAGCAGCACCACGATCACACATCCAGCCTGCGCCTCCAGGAATTTGCATCACAACGGAGTTGTTTCTAGCAGCCACGTGCTCGCCCTTTCTCTCTGCAGCCACTTTATCTGCTCCTTTCACGGCGAGTTTGGAGTGTCAGCTGCGGTGCCGAGCATTAATCTGCAAACCTCTGTAATCTGCCCTCAATGGATGAAAGGAATCAAGGTGTTATCTGTGTGTGCACAGGCGGGATTGCTATGGATTCAGCGGAGGCAGAGGACGCCAAGCGCTTTATACCTGCCCTCTTAGACTGCCTATTAAAATCCCCTGATGTGTTTTATCTCTTTGTGTTTTCTGCTAAACAGAGGGTTCACTTATTTTAGCTCAATTCTATAGTCTGCGGCTTAGTTACTGCAGAAAGGTAACATTAACGACCTCAGCTGGATTGTGAGCTTCTCATTCACCTGCAGAAACACAACATCAACAACCTCGGGTGGATTGTAAGCTTTTCATTCATTTCATTCTGGATCAACTTGCAGGATATCAGGCTGAATTGGGTGGACTTATGTCTTTTTTCAACCTCAAAAACTAGGTTACCATCAGAAACACAACATTAACGACCTCAGTTAGATTGTAAGCTCCTCACTCACCTTCAGAGAAATAACAGTAAGGACCACGGCTAGATTGTAAGCTTCTCATTCACTTTCATAAATGCAACATTAACAACCTCAGCCAGATTGTGAGCTTCTCAATTGCCTTCACAGACACAACATTAACAACCTTGGCTAGATTGTAAGCTCCTCATTCATTTCATTCTGGATCAACTTGCAGGATATCAGGCTGAATTGGGTGGACTTATGTCTTTTTTCAACCTCAAAAACTATGTTATCAGGTTACCATCAGAAACACAACATTAACAACCTCAGCCAGATTGTAAGCTTCTCAGTTGCCTTCACAGACACAACATTAACAACCTCGGGTGGATTGTAAGCTCCTCATTCATTTCATTCTGGATCATCTTGCAGGATATCAGGCTGAATTGGGTGGACTTATGTCTTTTTTCAACCTCAAAAACTATGTTATCAGGTTACCATCAGAAACACAACATTAACAACCTCAGCCAGATTGTAAGCTTCTCAGTTGCCTTCACAAACACAACATTAACAACCTCGGGTGGATTGTAAGCTCCTCATTCACCTTCAGAAACGTCAACACTAACGAACTGGGATAGATTGTAAGCTTCTCATTCGCTTTGATCTCATGGTATGGATTGTTGCTGTAAACCTCTTACTGTAGACAAGGTATATCCATGCACCCGATCTGTATCCTGGGTCTGTAGCCAGAACTTACAGGATAGTTCAAAAAGGATGCGAACACAAAGTGGATTTTTTGTTTAAAAAAAATGATTGCAGAACATCAAAAAGTTTCTAAGAGTTACGTCTAGTCTTTTGAGACACACACAAGCGAGAAAACCCAATCGTCTAGATGTGAACACACAGTAAGAGACCAAAGCTATCTATAGGGATTGTGCAATCATTCACCTGTTAGAAGACAACCCCCCCTGAGATGCCACCATAAGATCTAGGCAGGTGGCTCTGTTATGTAGACCCTGTCCACAAAGCTGTAGTAAGAAGTCAGCCTTACCTCTGAGAGTGTTGCCAGTCTCCGGACCTCTATTGATATGTGACTGCTTCCCCGTTCACTGTGGTATATTTATACACATAGGCTCCCCCACCTCTCAGGCACTCACATTGCTAGTGTGCGTATCCACCCCCTCAAGCTTCCTGCCTGTCTTGCAGAGGAACACCAACACTATTCCACCTACCTCTTCCCTGTCTTTAAGTAAGAAACAACGTCACTGCGATTCCCTTACAGGACATCTCCTGCATGGTCAGTGATATCGCCCCCTCCTTTCCCAACTACAGAGTGGCGCAGTGCCCGCCTTTGTCCATGGCACCACATGGATTGTCTTTGCCATCAGAGATGTCATTCTGTGCATTAGACAATTAACTAGTCTCCTCTCCCATGGGGGCAATGCTTCCATTCTTCACGCACTATTACCCTGCCGCACAGTCAAGATACTAAAAAGGATGGACTGACGGGGATATGGAATTGGAGAAGAGGAACGTTGTCAGGTGCAATTAGTAAATGAGACAGGACTACGAAAGTATAGACGAGGGGAGGTATTGACCCATTACTTAGACTGATAAGGAACTGGACCAGGTCAATAAGACGTGAAGGTGATCCTGAATGTAGCACAAAATTAGGTTGTGTGGAACAGGGTTTAGGTCGTGTGGTTGTGGTGCTATATGGAAGATATGCATTTAAAGAATGGGAACTTGGTCATCTCCAGGGGTCATTATGTGTTAGGCCATGTACGTTTATGAAATTTACCAAATACTTGACCCTCTAGAACTGTAAATGGTTTAGTGCTAAGGAAGCCACTCGCTCTTCACCCTCAACAAGGTATGAACTTTCTGAGCTAGATCCCTAGGTTGGATCCCCAGAAGTATTCACCAATAAGTGGCAAATGTGCTGCTAAGAATGCCAGGTAAGAACATGGCGATAATATAGATGAGCAGGTCGGAGTCACCAAGGGCCGATTCCTGTAAAACATGCAGAAGAACCAGGCAAAGTCCAAGACATTAGAGCTGAGGCAAGTACCCGGGTAAATCTGAAGGAGCCAGTCACATAGGCCTTGCCATTCTAGAGATTTGTGGAAGACATGGGTGGTTCACCAACAATGGCTGTGGAATGGGCTCTAAGAAGTATATTCAATAAAGTCAAATGATAAAGGAGATAAAAAAAGAACGTTATGTTGAAGGAAGAGCTCAATGAACATACCTATCTACCTACGTAGGCTTGTGGGTTGAGAAGGAGACCAAGGCTCTCACACACTTCCCATTTTGAATGCAAAGACACTGGCAGGGCAGGAAGAAGACCCATAGAACTTGGTAGGAAAACACTCTCTTACAGGATGTGGATTCTGCAATGTGCATGCCTTAAGGGGGTATTTCCATCTTGGCATATTCACAAGATATTTCATAAATGTCTTGGAGATGTAGATCCAGCCCCTTCACCTATCTCCAGAACAGGGGTCATCCAACCCACCTCCCACTGGTGTGGCAGCTGCTAGGTGTTGCGCACAGATGGAGAATAGGTGCAGAGGAGGTTGCACATATGCACAACTCTCTACGGTTAGCCAGGATCATGTCAAAATGTAAAGGGTGTATGAGCATGTCCTTCTTATTGCAGTAAAGTCTTTATCAGCCTTAAACTGCAAATACCTTAATGACTGACTCCAGTGCTCGGCCTTGCAGTCTCTGGACCTTCTAGTTCTTTCTTTCTCTCTCTGGAGCACTGAAAGTAGAGATGGCTTTCTTGATGCAAATATCTCTGAAATAGTGATTCTCTGGGGCTCAGGCCTAATTTTTCACACACTAAAACTAGGGGTGGACCTAGGTCCAACTCCTAGTATCCTACGGGGTAGAGTCAGGATTGTTAAACCTGACCTATCTATCCAAAACAATGCAGATTACAACACATCAAACAACAAAAACAATTTTGAAAGTGCCCTATTCTGGGGTACTGCACATCGAGGATAGGTGTGGGTCCTAGAGGCATTTCATAAAACCCATTTGCAGACACTCTGTTATGGCATTCAGAGTTAATAAAGTGGAGTCCTCTACTCAGGATCCTCATCTCTTAGAGTGAAAAGTGGTTATAAAGAGTGTCTCTCACTCTGGAGGACCTGTCCTGTATTGCACAAACTCACAGATGTGAATGGACACTGTGTAATGCTTCATTTCCCCTGCGGAGGTGCTGCAGGTAAATTGAGCTCTTACTGCCAGGTTTCCCCGCAGATTACAGTTGATCGAAGGGGTTCTCAGTTGAAGGAGAACTGTAGAATCAGCTTATTTTCAAGAGACATTCTAGTAAGCAGGGGTTGTCCAGAGCGGGCAGGTTCAGTTTAAATGTTTTTGGCATTGTCTTTTTTTTTTTCAATCATTTTTATTGATTTCGTAAGAAGAACATTTATAAAAATAGCTGTGAGGGGACGTGTGACAAGCAGCCGCAGGTAAGTGACAAGTAAATTGGTTTTACATTTGTCCTGGGAATTTTTCAGATTATTATACTACATTTCTATGCAATCAGTAAAATACATTCTTTTCAGAACCTGCTCATTATGCCTTGAGTTAAAAAAACATAAAGTAATGCACACCATTAATTTAACTTTATGAATGCCAAAACTGATGCTGTCCAGTGTAATTTTCACTGTTACAGCCAGTGCCTGCTGCTGCGCTACCCCTGTGTCTGTCGCAGTTCCAGCGCACTAGCAGTGAGTCCAGGTTCCTGTGTCTATTGGGCATAGTCTTCATCGAACCTCACCCCATTCTGCAGTATTGCAAGGGTTAACACTCCTTTAGTTCTGTGTGCAGTTGCTTCTAATGTATTAATCAGCTCTGTTATATATGCTGTGCTGTTTGTCTGACTCATTGCCTCAGCAATAGGTTTACTAGCTTGTTAGATCCTGCAACAATGCTATAATCTGCTTGTCTGCCCATGTACTGACTTCTGCTTGATTCCTGAATTCTGACCTTCTGCTGCTTGACCTGACCTATGCCTGATCACCGTACTTACCCTGAGCTGCCTGCCCTGATCTCAACCTGTTACTGACTATGAGTTTTGCCTGATCCCTTGGTGTCCTACACTGTTTTCTCTGTCCCCCATGCGCCAACCGTCTGGGATGCTTTATTATAGGATCACTACGCTGACAGTGAGAGAAGGAAAACAGCAGGGAAGTTACTGAGCATGTGCGTCCACCTTTGAATGCAGGAGAAGGTGGACCAGAAGGAGCAACAGCAGGGGGCGCTACCAGAGAGAAAGATGTAATGCACACATTAAACTTAACAATATTTTTATTGCATGTATATTGCAATGAATATTAATTAGGAACTGTCAGATGAAATGCAGAATGTAAAAGTGAATTCCCCATTAAAAATGCCCTGTCTGACCCAGGAAGAAGCACAGTGGAGTCTTAAAAAGATTAAAATAGACAAATCGCCAGGACCAGATGGCATACACCCCCATATCCTAAGATAATTAAGTAATGTCATGGCCATACCCTTATTTCTGACATTTAAGGACTCCACAGGGTTGGCGCATAGCAAATGTTGTGCCAATATTCAAAAAGGGTCCAAAAACAGAGCACAGAAACTATAGGCCGGTAAGTTTAACATCTGTCGTGGGTAAACTGTTTAAAGGTTTTCTGAGAGATGCTATCTTGGAGTACCTCAATGAAAATAAGCGAATAACGCCATATCAGCATGGCTTTATGAGGGATCGGTCATGTCAAACTAATTTAATCAGTTTCTATGAGGAGGTAAGTTCTAGACTTGACAGCGGCGAATCAATGGATGTCGTATAGCTGGACTTCTCCAAAGCATTTGACACTGTACCACATAAAAGGTTAGTATATAAAATGAGAATGCTCGGACTGGGAGAAAACGTCTGTAAGTGGGTAAGTAACTGGCTCAGTGATAGAAAACAGAGGGTGGTTATTAACGGTACACACTCAGATTTGGTCACTGTCACTAGTGGGGTACCTCAGGGGGTCAGTATTGGGCCCTATTCTCTTCAATATATTTATTAATGATATTGTAGAAGGCTTGCACAGTAAAATATCAATTTTCGCAGATGATACTAAACTGTGTAAAGTAATTTACACTGAAGAGGACAGTATACTGCTACAGAGGGATCTGGATAGATTGGAGGCTTGGGCAGATAAGTGGCAGATGAGGTTTAACACTGACAAATGTAAGGTTATGCAAATGGAAAGGAATAATGCAAGTCACCCGTACATACTAAATGGTAAAACACTCTCTAACACTGACATGGAAAAGGACCTAGGAATTTTAGTGAACAACAAACTAAGCTGCAAAAACCAGTGTCAGGCAGCTGCTGCCAAGGCCAGTAAGATAATGGGTTGCATCAGAAGGGGCATAGATGCCGTGATGAGAACATAGTCCTGCGACTTTACAAATCATTAGTCGGACCACACATGGAGTACTGTGTACAGTTCTGGGCTCCTGTGAACAAGGCAGACATAGCAGAGCTGGAGAGGGTCCAGAGGAGGGCAACTAAAGTAATAACGGGAATGTGTGGACTACAGTACCCTGAAAGATTATCAAAATTAGGGTTATTCACTTTAGAAAAAAAGACGACTGAGGGGAGATCTAATTACTATGTATAAGTATATCAGGGGTCAGTACAGAGATCTCTCCCATCATCTATTTATCCCCAGGACTGTGACTGTGACGAGGGGACATCCTCTGCGTCTGGAGGAAAGAAGGTTTGTATACAAACATAGAAGAGGATTCTTTACGGTAAGAGCAGTGAGACTATGGAGCTCTCTGCCTGAGGAGGTGGTGATGGTGAGTACAATAAAGGAATTCAAGAGGGGCCTGGATGTATTTCTGGAGTGTAATAATTTTACAGGTAGGGCTGAGCGAATCGACTTCAGATGAAACATTCAAAGTCGATTGGCTCCGATGAGCCGTAGTTATTATTTTGTGAAGTCTCGCGAGACTTCGCTAAATAACTTCAGAAGTTGATTTATACTGTAAAAAAACATTTCCCAAACTCGGGTTTGGTTCCAAGTGGTACCTTGTACTCTGTACAGTATTGAAACAAAGTTTTATGCGAATCGACTTTAGCTGTTTCATCCAAAGTCAATTCGCTCATCCCTAATTACAGGCTATAGCTACTAGAGAGGGGTCGTTGATCCAGGGAGTTATTCTGATTGCCTGATTGGAGTCGGGAAGGAATTTTTTCCCCTAAAGTGGGGAAAATTGGCTTCTACCTCACAGTTATTTTTTTGCCTTCCTCTGGATCAACTTGCAGGATGACAGGCCGAACTGGATGGACAAAGGTCTTTTTTTCGGCCTTATATACTATGTTACTATTAATGTTGCTCGCAAATATTCTAATCGCAAATTTGTATAGCGAATATCGGCACTTTGAGAATTTGCGAAGATATAGAATATAGCGCTATATATTCGTAATCGGGAATATTCTAGATTTTTTTCTTCAGTAACCTCCCTTCTTGCTTGTCGGCCAATGAGAAGGTTGCAATGTCTTTGTCTGAGCTTAGCAACATCCCTAGCAACCAATAGGAAAGTTGCCTCCCCTTATTATATAGGAAACTCCCCAGCAGCCATTTTCTGCAGTTTTTTGCAGTTCTGAGAGAGAGAGCAGTGACATTGCTGTGCTCTGTGCTTTTATCTGGATCCTATTCCTTATCCAATTACATTAGATAGTTAGTTAGCTCATATATATAATACAGATACCGTAGTTAGTGGGCGATAGTCAGTGTAGGTTATATCCTGATATAGTGCAGCTGATAGGTTCCAGTGCAGGGTGTTAGGTAGTGTGATAGGGATTACTGTTTCTCTGCTATCCATACATACAGGCTACAGACATAGCGCTGTGATGTCACAACAATACATAGTGCACCAATCAGTAATATCTACTCAGACCCGATAAAATGTGAAGTTGCACGTATTGCGCCCAAAAATATGCGCATCATTAGTGCCGATTTGCGCAATTGCGAATATATTGGAGCACTCTATCTGCATATAAAGCTATTGTTCTGCCATGCATGCGAAATGTAATAAAAAACAGTGCTGTAGTGTAAAATTACTCACAGTGATCAGGAGTTCTTCCTCACAGTCACAAAAGTTGCTGCCAAAACTTTTCTCCAGTCTCAGGAAACTTCTAGCAGCTTTAAAAATGTAGCAAAAGTGAGCCACACCTGTATCGCGCGCGCAATACGCACATATTACATTGCCGATTTTCGCAATCAAGAAAATAATAACTGGAGATCACGAATTCTAGAATTTATGGCGAATATTAGGTCGAAAATTCGCGAAATATCGCGAAAATGAATATTGCCTATGCTGCTCATCACTATTCCTCTGCTTTGCTTTTGCTCTTCAGGTTCACGCAGCCCCTGTGCAGATTGTTTTGTCTGTAATCTCGGGCATTGGACGAACACGAGTAATTAGCTGCAGTGTGAACAGACAGACACTCAATAGATATCCAGACAGGAAATGTTCACTTTGCGAAAGCCGCATTCACACTGCAGGGACGGAGAGATATGGTAGCGAATTTCAAGTTATTGCAGAGCTTTAAAGGGGGTTTCCCGGGAAGGAATAGTAATGGCCATACAGATCAGATGAATTTTGGTCAAAAATGTGAAAAAGAAAAAGCGCCTAAAATTCTGTTTTCTATGAATATTGAGTTTAAAATAATACCTCTTTCTGATAGACGTTTCCCTTTAAGGATAGGCCAATGATATCAGACTCATTGAATTATGTTTGCTTGAATGAGTGTTTCTTATCAGGTAGGGGCATAGAGAGAAGAACCGCAGAGCGGGCGGTCACACAGCTTCTCCGGTGAGTTCTTCAGGACAGAGGACAGACCAGCCTGCAATGTCCGTGCAATTACAAGCACAGCTGCTGTCCAATAGATGGCACTGATCGATGGGGGTGACGGGTGTCGAACCCCTGCCGATCTGATATTGATAGCCTATCCTGAGGATAGGTCATCAATATCAAACACCCCCCCCCCAAAAAAAACCTTTAAACAACTCCAATCCTTGCATTTTAACCCCATCGATGGAGCAGTCAATAGTGACCGCAACATCTAAGTAGTTAGAGAGATGGAAGAGGCTCAAATCAATTGGTGATAGAAGGGTCCTGACAATATCCCTCAGGCTTCTCTGCTGATGCCTATTAAGTCCTGCTCCCCCTAGTGGCGGCTGCAGGCAGCCAGAATTTTATCATTCAATTTAACGCTAATGATTTCAAGCTCTGTATTAAAAAAAACTGAGCAACAACCCCTATTATGCTATACTAAAATGTATTTAGAACAGGAGTTAGGATCTAAAAATGGCATTGTGGTAACAAGTGGAGATTCCCTTTAAGGGTGTAGTGCAATGCACCAGTTATTGTGAACCATTGCACATATGGCAGGTCTGCCCCCGCCGTGGCATCTGTAGGTGGTATTATTACTACTGATACAATACAGAACAGCTGTAATTTTCTGAATTTGATGGGAAGTTTTCCATCTCTCCCACCATCTATACACTGAATGCAGTGCACCTGTTTATCAGTAAAGCATCGCCTCGACTTGCAGGAGCTGTACTTCGTATGCTGCTTTTATGCTTCTGCTTATTGGCAGTAGTAATTATTTCATATGCTAATGAGGTTACTGCTTTGAGCCAAGCTTTCATTTTAATGGATCGTTATGCAAATTGTTTAATTGTTTTGTGTGTCTGTCAAGTAATTTATTAAAATGTGCGCTTATACTATTCCAAAAGTGAAGTTTCAAAGGTAGCCGTGAGGCAAGAGTGTGGATAACTCAATCTGCCACAGGGCTTATTGGCTGAGAATGTCGCCGGGGCCCCATAGCAAAACCTAAAATTGTTCCTCTCGCTCACTACGGGCTCACCGATACCCTGCGACCGGCTTTCTCCTGTTGCTCACCTGTGTGACTAGTCTTCGGTTGGCATTCCGCTCTCCCCATGCTCCAACTGGCCACATGTCATAGCCCTTGTAAAGCTCCTGCCCTCTTTGCTTCGGTAAGCTTTGTGCCATAAATGTATGTCCACCCTAGAACTGTATGGATTGGCTCTGGTTTTCTCATTTGACAAGTTATAACATTATGGCTGTATTTGGCCACCACTAGGGGGAGCTAAATGTATATGGATTTATACAACAGGCAGTGAAGCCAATCAGAGCTGTATAAGACTGCATGCAGTGCACTCCCCCTGGTGGCGGCAGCAGGTAAAAATGACATAGCGAACAGGGAAAGCACTTCAGTGCCAGGCCCCATAGGAATCGCCCGCCTTGTCTCTGTGGCACGGCTGCCACTTAATAAAAACTCTTGTATTTTCATCTGAAGAAAATTGTAGAATAACAGACATTGAGAATCTCAGCACAGCTCCTATTCAGTGATTTTGATGGCTTTTTTTCTGGCAATATTTGGTATTGGATCCAATGCTGGATTTATATCTGTGGAGGTTATAGATCCAGACTGTTACTTTAGACTCTGCCCTTCAAGTGGGTCACACCTTAAATCCTGTATGGCTTTAAATTGTCTGTTCTTAAAGGTTTGCTACACTTTGGAGAATCCATACTTGACAGAAAGGTCCATCGACAATCAGATCGATTCTGTGGGGAAGCCTGGCAGTAAGTGTTCAGTTTCCCTGCAGCGCCACCACAGGGGAAATGAAGTATTACACAGTGTTCATTCATATCAATGGGTTGTCTGTGTAATGTAGGGCAGTTTAACGTATCTCCTCGTTTACCCCTTCAAGACACGTATGACAGATGTTGGGTCTTTAACCCCTTAGGGACCCATGACGTACCGGTACGGAATGGTTCCCGAGTCCTTAAGGGGTTAAAGATGGCGCCCTGTAAGGTGCTGATAGGATGCCATAGCCTTGGTGGGTGCCTTCTGTTTTATGCAGGAGACAACCAAACACTGACTTATAAATCCCCAGATAATTCGGTCCATTGACAGAACTATTAAAATAATATGTATTTATCCCGTAACAAAAAAAGAAAATCACCTCCCCCAAAAAAAAAGAATTTACAGTGTTCAAAAGAGTTATGCATGTCCCCAAAAAATGAAATGAAAACTACAGATCGCTCCGCAAAAAAAACGAGCCTCCACATAGTGGAAATATAAAAAGCTATGAGGCTCAGAATAAAGCGATGCACAGAAACTAATTTTTAGGTTTTTTTTAATTATAAAAAAAAACAAGAAAAACAATATAAATGTGGTATCTGTAATCGAACTGACCTTAAAGGGGTCCTCTCACTTCAGCAAATAGCATTTATCATGTAGAGCAAGTTAATACAAGGCACTTCCTAATGTATTGTGATTGTCCATATTGCTTCCTTTGCTATCTGGATTCATTTTTCCATCAGATTATACCATGCTCGGTTCCATGGTTACGACCACCCTGCAGCCCATCAGTGGTGGTCGTGCTTGCACACTATAGGAAAAAGCAAAAGCCTATGCGCGCTCCCACGGTCCTGGTCACCAGAGGCGCTTTTTCCTATAGTCTGCAGGCACGACCACCACCGATGGATTACGGGGTGGTCATAACCATAGAAAGGAGCAGTGTATAATCTGATGGAAAAGTGAATCCAGTTAGCAAAGGAGGCAATATGGAAACTCACAATACATTAGGAAGTACCTTGTATTAACTTTCTCTACATGGTAGATGCAACTTGCTGAAGTGAGACAACCCCTTTAAGAATGAAGGTAACAGGTCTGTTTTACCACATAGGGAACGCCGTAAAAACAAAACCCATAAAACGGTGGCAGAATTATGTTTTTTCCCCCCCAATTCTACCTTTTTGGGATTTTTTTTCCAGCTTTCCTCTACATCATATGCAATATTAAATAGGCCCATTAGAAAGTACAAGTTGGCCCGCAAAAAAAAAAGTCCTCATAAGCCTATGTGAACGGAAAAAAAAAAAAAGTTAAGGCCCCAGGAAGGCATGGGTTAGGGGTGAAAAACCTCACCCCATTTAGAATTTTTTTTCCAGCTTCCCATTACATATATTCAATGGTGCCATTAGAAAGTACAACATGTGCAGCCAAAAAACAAGCCCTCATACTTCTATGTGAAGGATACCCCCAAAAAATTATGGTTTTGGGCATTTGAGAAACTAAACTGAAAATGGCTGCATCAGGAAGGGGTTAATCCACAAGAAGGCATGGACTTCCCAAGTCAGATTCCCAGGTTGTATACCACCAAAATGAATTATAGTACCGCCATCAGGCCAGAAACAAAGAAAGTCACCAGGAGAGTGGTTAGGAGGCAATGGGCCAAAGGATGAGACGGAGCATAGTCAGGAGACCAGGAGCTGAAAAACAGGTACTAGGTAAACAACCGAAGGGGCGAGATAGAGGCGATATCCAAGATCAGAATCAGGAGTCAAGAAAGAGTCAAAATACATGGGAATAGCCAGGCGCCAGGCGAAGGATGAATTATCCTCTTTAAATAGGCTGTCGGGGCTGGAGCGAGGCATCCGGTTACTCGGCAGGAGCCATGGTTGGGACTTCCCGAAGGACTGGGGTGAGGAGAGTAGCATTCAGATTATCGATGAGGATGGTGTTGAAGAAGCTGTCAGAACATTCCAATCATTCAGTTGTTTTTTTGCAATGACACCCTTTTTAAAAGCGGTTATTCCATGATTAATATATAAAAAAGAAATCTGACATCATATAGTACGTGACAACCTTTTTCTAACAAAGAACCAGCCCTGTACCTCACATGGATCCAGAGATCTGCCTACTCATTGTTCTAGTTGCTCTGCTATATTTATATCAAGCTGGAAGCTCAGGGGGCGTGTCCTTTCTGCTGCAGCTAAGGGGTATGTCCTTTCTGCTGCAGCTATCTCCCTATCACAGCTCAGGAGGTATGGAGCTGAGGTGTACAGAGGAATAAGAAAAACAAAACAGCAGGTGGCGCTATACAGGAGCATTTTCTTGAATGTGCCTATACGAGGTACATATAATAGGTGGCTGGAATAACATTTAAATGACAGTTCATGCAATTACAAAAGTATTCAGTTCCAGGGGCTGCTTTTTAAAATATAGGATATTTTTCGGGAGACAACCCCTAAATTAGTACCCAGAATGGGCCAAAAAGAAAACCAAAACGTGGTGTTCTCGTGTTTGCTGGCGATATTTCTAACTGTTGGTTGCACTTAATTGAATTAAACTAAAATAATTGAACAGAACTGAATGTGTGACTCGATGTCGGCGTTTTATTCTCTGCTACGGTGTAATTAAAGATTTCGCAATCATTATATTATCACCTTAAGCGGACGATGCATCGGGGACACTAATGCCGCTCAGGTAATTGAAATGAGGTATAGGAAACTAAATCAGGGTTGGAGCGTTATCTCCTTGTATTAATGGCTACGATGGGTAACTCTGACCCGAGTTCGGTAAAAAGTTTTTTACAGTAGAAATTATTTTATGAAGTTAAGTCACGAGACTTCGCGAAGCAATAACTTTGGCTCATCGGAGCCAATACATTCTAATACTGTATGGAGCTCCTGCTTCTTACAGTATTGGAACGAAGTTTTATGCAAATCGACTTTGGATGTTTCATCCAAAGTCGATTTGTTCATCTCTAACGGCCACACCGCACTGTGACAAAAGGTAGAGAAAAAGGCTTTAAAAAATATTTAAAAAAAAATATTTAAATTATAAAAATTCAGATCACCCCTTTCTCCATATTAAAAATAAAAAAAAATAATGCTCATAGTCCTCGCCGCCTGTACTATTAAAATATAAACGTATTTATCCTGGATGGCGAACATCCTAAAGAAAAGTAAAATCAAAGTGGCTGATTCACCATTTTTTTGTCGCCTTACTTCCCCCAAAAAATTAATAAAAAGTAATCAATAAGTCAGACACACTCCAAAAAGGTATCAATAAAAACTACAGACCACCCCACGAAAAGTGAGTCCTCATACAGTTCCGTAGACATAATGTCCCCCGTAGACATAAGTAAAAAAGTTACAGAGGTCAGAATATGGCAATGCAAAGGAGAAAACTTTTTAAGTATTTTTAAAGGCTATGTATACCTTTGGAGTCATTTTTTTATGATTGCATTTAACTTATTTTTTGCTAAAAATCATATTATTAATTGGCCTTTATTAAAAATATTGAGCTGTTTAGTAACAAAGGGTTAACTGTTTTTCTAACTGTGTGACTGGTACTTTCACTTTGTGCGGGTCATCTAATAACCCTTACTAAGAGGTCATAAACAGGGGCGTAACTACCATAGCGGCAGACCATGCGACTGCTACGGGGCCCAGGGCAAGAGGGGGTCCAGTTGGGATCATCCCCTCTTCTACTGAGGGTGAAAACTTGGTCAGGACTCTTCCTTCTAAAGGAACACATTTTAGCACATGAATCAGTGAAAAAAAAATTGCCTAAGGAACATTGAAAGGGGTTTAGGCGGAAACCCTTCTGTCCTGTGTGGGGGGCCTGGTTTAATCCTTGCCATGGGGCCCTTACTTCTCTATGTACGCCAATGGTCATAAACACTTATTCAAGCCACATTCTTATCAGTAAGATAAGGACTGAGCTACAATGAGTGTTTATAAGGTGAGAGATCAGATATAAGGAGTCCATCTGCTCCTCAGATGACGGAAATGACAGAAAATCCACCGGCAGCTCGTAGAGCATGTCAGCTCTGCAAAGGATTCCATATTGCTAATAAATAGTGTTGAGTGGCAGGGGCAATATTCGATTCCACGATATTTTGCAAATATATGGACGAATATTTGTCATATATTCGTGAATTCGCGAATTTGCTATCTTCGTTTACATTCGCAATGTAAAATTCACTTAATGTGCATGCGCAAAAAGGGGTGTAACCTAGCAACTGTTTTCGAACTACCCGAAGTTTTAGGCTATTGGAAAAGATGGTCGGAAGCAATTTTTTCGAGACAGTGAAGAAGAACTCCTGACCACTGTAAGTAATTGCACATTACACCAGTGTATTTGATTACATTTGACATGCATGTAAGACCAATCGCTTTATATGCAGATAGAGTGTTATAAAATATTTGTGATTGCGAAAATTGCCACTTATGATCCAAATGATTTTTTCATGATACATATAACTTTTTATCAGGTCTAAGTAGACATTACTGATTGGTGCACTAAGTATTGTTGTAACATCACAGCACTATGTCTGTAGAATGTACGCATGGACAGCATAGAAATATCTCTCACATGCACATTGCACATCCATTTTCCTGCCGCACACTATATACCCCCCCCCCACACACACACAGACACAGTCTATAGATTAGAGGTTGTGTCCTGTTGGTCAGGACTCAGGTCCTGTTGGTCAGGACTGTCTTACTGCCAGTATTTGATGGTTCATTTAGAGTTACCCAGGGTGCACCATGGGGAGGCGAACCAGCTATACACCCCATACCGTACCGTCACTTCACTAGACAGGTACATCTCTGCTCAGCTGGCCAATATGCGATTGCTCACACCCCACACACATACAATCGCAATACAATCCGATCTTAAAACGGTAACATTAAATCTATATTTCCCCTTCAAAGACAAAATACTTTTTGATGTTTTGGGATTATATGCTTGCATCTTTATCCATCAGCGCATGTTGGAGCGAGGCTATGACCGGACCCGGGTCCATGCTGAGAAGAAGGCCATTGTGGGTGAGATCCGTTCCGAGCTCAAGAGGAAGTTTAAGGGCAATCGCCCTAGGATGGCCGTATTAAAAAAATGGTCGTATTTGAAGAGGAGGAATTTGGAGCGGATCAGAGAGATCCGTGACAGAATATGCCCAGGTACAATGCTTACATTACTTCTGTATCTCTCACCAAAACTCTGTAATGTATATATACAGTTATAAAAATAAGTATTTCATCCCTTTACAAATGATTACTTATTACCTGGTGTGACATGTAGCAAATCAGCCGGTTACATCATACATACATCTCTACCTCGCCATGAGTATATATATATGTGAGGTACAGATGTATGATGTAACCTTCTGATTTAGTGCATTTTACACACACAGAAATATATATATATGTGTGTATACAGTGCTGCCCATAATTATTCATACCCCTGGCAAATTTTGACTTAAAGTTACTTTTATTCAACCAGCAAGTCATTTTTTGACGGGAAATGACATAGGTGTCTCCCAAAAGATAATAAGACGACTTACAAGAGGCATTATTGTGGGAAAAAAAAACATTTCTCAGCCTTTATTTACATTTGAGCAAAAAATACACGATGTTCCGCACTGTGGAAAATCTCAGAGGACGTGGTCGGAAGCCAAAAGTGACACCTGTGCTGGCCAGGAGGATAGTTAGAGAGGTGAAAAAGAACCCAAGGATCACCACCAAGGCCATCCTGGTGAATCTGGGCTCTGCTGGTGGCAATGTCCCAAGGCAGACAATCCAACGGACACTGCACATGGCTGGGTTCCACGGATAAAGACCAAGGAGGACGCCACTTCTCCAGATAAGGCACACAAAAGCTCGCTTGGCCTTTGCAAAAGCTCATTTGGACAAAGAAGAAGACTTCTGGTCTTCTGTGTTATGGTCAGATGAAACAAAAATTTAATTGTTTGGTCACAATGAGGTTTCCTTCATTTGGCGTAAAAAAGGAGAAGCCTTCAACCCAAAGAACACCATCCCCACTGTCAAACATGGTGGTGGGAACCTAATGCTTTGGGGGTGTTTTTCAGCCAATGGACCAGGGAACCTAATCACAGTAAACGGCACCATGAAAAAAGAGCAATAAATAAGGGTTCTCAACGACAACATCAGGCAGTCTGCAGAGAAACTTGGCCTTGGGCACCAGTGGACATTTCAGCATGACAATGACCCAAAACACACAGCAAAAGTGGTGAAGAAATGGTTAGCAGACAACAACATTAACGTTTTGGAGCGGCCCAGCCAGAGTCCAGACTTAAATCCAATTGAGAATCTGTGGAGGGAGCTAAAGATCAGGGTGATGGCAAGAAGACCCTCCAACCTGAAAGATTTGGACCTCATTGCTAAACATGAATGGGCAAAAATACCTGTGGAGACCTGCAAAAAGCTGGTCTGCAATTATAGGAAGCGTTTGAGTGCTGTAATAGAAAATAAAGGCTTTTCTATTGATTATTGAGAAGGGTATGAATAATTTTGGACTGGACACTTTTTGCTCAAATGTAATAAAAGGTTAGAAATGTATTTTTTTTCCCACAATAATGCCTCTTGTACTTTGTCTTATTATCTTTTGGGAGACACCTATGTCATTTCCCGTGCAAAAATTACTTGCTGGTTGAATAAAAGTAACTTTAAGTAAAAATTTGCCAGGGGTATGAATAATTATGGGCAGCACTGTACATAAACTGCAATCATCATTCTGTATTCCAGTAAAAGGCCCCGTACATCATTACTTTAGATACATCCCCCACCGAACTCCTTAATGCCCGATGACGTACATGTACGTCAGATCTGGACATAACTTAAAGCCCAGTGACGTAAATTTACTGCATGGTGATTGGGCGAGTGCAGGAGCTGTGCCCGCCCGATTGGGGGCAAAAGTCCGTCAGTCACTGATAGCTGTACCCCTGCTGTATGTGTCGGCATCGGTGAAATCACCGATGCCAGCCCATTAACCCCTGCACGGCTGCGGTCAGCAATGACAGCCTCACGTGCGAGCTTCAGACATGTGTGGGGTGTCCATCAGGTCCACACGTTGCTGTGACGGGGACCTGATGGCAGGGAAGATAGCCGATACCTTCCTTAGGCATCGTGGCTGCCTTCCAGGAGAGCCTGTAAGATCCAGCCCCCTGTAATACACTGGTAATACACTTACAGCCAATGCATTACAATACAGAAGTATTTTAATGCATTGTAAAGGGGATCAGACCCCCAAAAGTTGAAGTCCCAGAGGGGGACAAAAAATAAACTGAAAAAAAAGTTTAAAAAAAATATAGGTTTAAAAAGAAAAATTCTAGAAAAGAAGCATCCTTTTTCCAAAATAAAGTTAAATATTTTTTTTTTTAAATAGTGGAAAAAAGAAAAGGATATGTATCGCCGCGTCCGTGTCGACCGGCTCTATAAAAATATCACATGACATAACCCCTCCGGTGAACACCGTTAAAAAATAAAAAAATAAAAAAATAAAAACTGTGCTAAATAAAGTCTGTATAATATAACAAAAACAAAGACAGGTGCACTCTGCGGTCTTACTAAGCCCTCAAACTGGTGTTAAAATTGAGAGATTAGCCAACATGTCCTACGTGAGGACATGTCTGAGCCCGAGCACTGCGGCAAGGTTTCTGAAGTAGCTCGGGACCTAACGCTAAACCTACCTGGGCCATGTGGGCAATACCAGGAGCCAGTGGGCGAATTACAGGAGCGCAAGGTCTGACTCAAAGCAATCTCCCAGTAACCTCCAGCATGTGACCATGCATACAATGGGAGGAGGCAGAGAGCTCTGAGCCCCACCCAAGACTGGCTGCTATAGCCCGGGCCTCACATGTGCTTTTTAATACCACGCCAATTTGTAGTTTGTATTTTAAATGTAGAAACTCCTAGTCTGAATGTGCCTTTATTTCCATCTACAGGCAGCATTCTGGTGCACATGTGAGGCCCCATACAAGTCCAGTTGCCTTGATTTATTCTCTACAGATGTGCTAAATAAACAATTTTTTTGCCACATTACATCACTAAAAGTGCTACACGAAGCAATCGAAATGGCGTATGACCCCCAAAATAGTGCTAATGTAACCATCACCTCATCCCTCAAAAAATGAGCTCCTACCTAAGACAATCGCCCAAATAATAAAACAAATATGGCTCTCAGAATATGGAGACATTAAAACATGATTTATTTTGGTTCAAAAATGCTATTATTGTGTAATAATAATAAAAAAAGTATACATATTAGGTATCGCAAAGTCCGTAATCAGTATAAAGATATCACATGCCCTAACCCCTCAGGTGAACATCGTAAAAAAAAGAAAATAAAAACTGTCAAAAAAGCCATTTTTTTGACACCTTACATCTCAAAAAGCTTAATACCAAGTGATCACATTTTTTGTAAAATTTGTATTTAAAAAAAAATACAAATGACATTTTGTGACTGAATTTTTACACTGTCATTAAATACAATATGTGACGAGAAAACAATCTTATAATGGCCTGGATAAGTAAAAGTGTTTTAAAGTTACTACCACATAAAGTGACACATGTCAGATTTGCTCAAAATGGCCTGGGCAGAAAGGTGAAAAATGGCCCGGTCATTAAGGGGTGAATTTGCATTTGTTATAAGTTCTGAGTTGTTTGTCTAAATTCTGAACATTGTGTGATACGGCACAGGCCTTCTACAGAGGATGAGGTGGTGATTGTGGTCTCGGCATTGGAGGAGGAAGAGAAGGAGGAGGGAGAGCATGCTGGAGCCTCCCAGTATGCATATGCTCCACCACTACCTGATGTGGCGGTAGAGGCTGAAGAGGCTGGTCCCTCTCAGCAGCCGCATCCCCCCAGCTCCTGAGAAAGAAGAGGAGGAGAAGGAGGTTGTCACCAGACCCCGCCAGGAGGGTAAATATGTGCACACAGCAATAAAATTCTGTATCCATAACATGTACAGAAACAAAGGGCCAAAAATGAAGGGACAACACACACTACAGTAATAGAAAACAACAACACTGGACACTAGCTGTAATCTACATAAAAACCATTAACTAACTAACTAAATTACTTTATACTCTACATAACTATCACAAACTAACCAACTAAATACAATTATACTCTACAGAACTAGCAATAACTAACCAACGAAATAACATTATACTATACTGAACTTTTAATAACTAATCAACTATATAATCATCATAAATATCATTAACTAACGAATTGTAATGTAAAACGTCAGTGCTTTAACAAATACTCCACACAATGCACTAAGTGCCTCCTAATCTTAATTGAAAGTCATTTTAATATATTTTTTAATCCTAACAGTACTCGGTAAATAAAAATATAAAAATTATGCAGCTGCAGCAGGACGACCAAAGGGCAATTCTGGAGATCAGAGCCCAGCAAAAGATAATACGGGAGCAGCAGAGGAGGTTACATTAGCAGTAGCGGCATCTGGATAAGAAGGTGCATCAGCTGGAGGAGCTGCACCGTAAGGGGATCCAGGAGTTGCTGGATCTCCATTATCAACTAAAAAAGTTGCCTTGAAGGCATATTTGTTCCTCAACATTGTTAATAAATATTTTTTTACGTTCTAACGTGTGCTTTCATTTTTAGATATAGTAATGTTTTTGATTAATTTTAACCTATAAGGTTGCAGGAAGGCCTCTTTAGTCCTGGGGAAAACTCATCTGGATTAGGACAGACAGCAGCAGCAGGTAAAGGTAATGGTGGAGTAAATGGCCTACACAAAACTCAGCAGGATCAGGACAGACAGTAGCAGCAGCAGGTACATGGTAACTGTGTAGTATGAGGCTTACACATAGCTCAACCAAACTCATCAGGACAGACAGCAGCAGGTAAATGGCAATGGTGTAGTATAAGGCCTACACATAGCTCCACCACACTCATCAAGACAGACAACAGCAGGTAAATGGTAATGGTGTAGTATAAGCTCCTACACATAGCTGGGCTAAACTCAGTCAGAACAGACTGGAGCCGGTTCTTTGTTTGTAGCCGTAATATGTTCCCAGGAATGTGCCACCGCCAGACCAGGGCAACTACCAAAAAAACCTTATACACCTCTGACAACAGCATGTTCTTTGTTGGCAGCAGGAATGTGTTCCCATGCATACAAATTGCAAAATATTCCTTTCACTATTTTTATTTCAAAGGATTTTTAAGATTGTAAACCCCACAAGAAATTTAATTTAATATTTTTTTTAAATATATATATATATATAGGCAGCACTCCAAATAGTAAAAAAAATGGACGGTTTATTCACCCAACCAGCAGCAACGTTTCAGCTCTCTCTATGGAGCCTTTGTCTAGCCGAGTAACATGTGCAAGATAGCATACATAAATAGTGGCAGTGATTAACAAGGTAATAACTGGATTCATAATACAATAAAGTGCAAATACATGAGAATACATAAAAATACAATCACTTTAGTGGTAAAATGCAACTATAGTCAGATTGTAAATCTGCTATAATATAAATACTATCATAAAAATCCATAGTAAAATTCATACAGTGTAGAAAATCATCTAAATTTACATGATTAGTGATCAGTGTGAAAGTGAACAGGTGTGATCATTACATATTTCAATAGAAAAACAAATTAAAAACCTTTGAACGGATCAATCCTGGTTGAAGAAGCATGGTGGAGACTGCTGGCGTCCGGAAAGAGCAACAGCGCATGCGCCGCTCCATCTATTATCGCGAGATTCATACTAGTTCTGAGCAGCCTAAAGACCATACCAAATATGGCCGCTGTGGTCACAATACATCAGGGCGCATGCGCGAACCGGCACTGCTGGACAACATGTATATATCTATCTACTCCATCTCTCCCTGGAAGCCCTGCATTCTTCTCCCCCTCCAGACATCTACATTGTAGAGGACCAGATTACTGTGCATTTTCTGGAACCTACAGGATCTGATTTTCTATGTCAAGTCCACAACGATGAAGCACAGCTGCATTCGTTTTGTGGGGTAAGTTTTCCGGCAGTTCTATGTAAATCCAGAACACATGTTGCCTTTAAGACAGACTACAAACTCCGCTCTGCTGGATGACAGTGTAGGTGCTCCCCTGTGCCTGTCAGCCCCTTCCTGGTGAAGTCTGGCCCGGGCTGTGTGACACTACCCCCCGTGTGTAGCCAATCCTCGCAGCTAAAGGCTTATTCTGCAGCATGACCTGCAATCGATGATCCGGGCTGCGCACTGGAGGCAGCCACTGAGGACCCCGCCAGCAGCCGGACACCGTGACTGAGTCATCACCGAGCCGGGGACACTTCCACTCCCTGGCCGAGTGTCACGGCCATGGCTATGGCCGTGACTCTCTAACCGCATGCGGTTGCCTGCGGTTTCGTGTGGGTTTAAACCACAGGTGAGGGCCGCTGGCGTGTGGCCTAACTTGTGGTTGCCGCGGGCAACTGTTTGTCTCATGTGTATGTGCAGCAGCAGCCTGAGCGTGGCTAGGCAGCTTGCTGCAGTTGCATGCGGTTGCACCTAACAACCTGTCTGTTAGGTGCGTGTGTATTTATGCACTGTGGTTGTCCGTGGCAACGTTTGGCGGTATTGTGTACATGTGGTGGCACTGTCCCGGCTTTCGGGCTGACTCCCAGGACAGGGTTGCCATCCATGTCGTTGCCAGCGGCAACAGCCACAGTGTGTGATGTTTGTTGGACACTTCCCCTGTATGTTTGTGAGTTTCCCTTCTGTGGTGTTGGAAGGGTTAACTCCCTTCCCAGTGTGTGTGATGTCACTGGGTGTGTCCTTCCGTTAGGTGTGGCTTCTTGGCCTATATAGCCTGGGCCTTTTACATGGCTCAGTAGGTTGCTTCAGCCTTGCTAGCTGGAGCAGCCTCCTGTGTTGCTATCTGCCAGTGAGAGCCACCCCTGTGGTCATAGGTCTATGTTCAGGTCTAAGTGTATGTTTAAGTTTGCCTGTGTGTTTATTTTGTATGTTATATTCTGTTGGGACTTTCCTTTGTATTTGGTGCAGCATACGGTTCTGGATGCCAGTCTTCTTAGGGATCCAGTCAGCAAGGCTGTGACAGGTTGGTGGAACTTGTTGTTCGCCTGCCATTCCCGTATAGCTGTTTATGAGTTCCCCTTTTCCCAACAGCTTGGCCGTTGAGACTCCTGCTCCTCCGTGCTTAGGAGGAGTAGGTCGTCTTACCCAGCTCCTAGCGCAGGGATCTGCGGAGGGTAAGACAGGGCTCCGAGGTTCCTGCGCATGGGTCCTCCTACCTTTAAGGTCGGCCCATGCAGGTTAGGAGTTAGGGTCAGGGTAGGGACGCTGTAGGAGGTGACCTGCTCCCTATCCTGTTTGCATGGCCGAGTAGCCTTTACAACACCGGGCATCGCACGGCTGAGGGTTTCCCCCATCCTCAGCCGTGACACCGAGGCAAGCTGGTTCCTCATTGGCTTCTGTGCTGTGACGGGCAGAGGATGGCTGGGTTCTGCCGATGGCTGGAGCATGGCGTGTGTGTGGAGCTGATCATGTATGGGTCGTGCGAGCGTCGGTAACCATGACTCTTCACAGACAAAAGGAGGATGACAGAGCCGCTGCTAAACTTCGCCAGTCCTGCTGCCCTCTGGCTTGGAGGAATCAGCACACGGCGCGGCAGGCTGCGTTACCGCAGTGTTCTTCTCCAGACTCGATGTGCCCGATATGGTTACTGAGAGCAGACCAGTGTGGGCAGCGTGTGGAGCGCTGTGTGCAAATTGGTATCTGAAAGGTCTATTTTCCCAGTATGGTTTATGTATGGAGGGCAGTGTCTAGAGATCATACAGAGGACTAAGGGTTACACTATACTAGGGCTGAAACAATTAATCAATTTAATCAAGTTATTCGACACAAAAAGCCAATGTGGTCAAGTTATTTGACATTTAAGATCTACTGATCCTACTAATGTTTATGCACTACTGTTCTAGCGCCCGTCATTCGAACGGCTTAATGTGTAGTATAGTAGTGTATATATATACAGTATATATATATATATATATATATATATTTGGAAAAAAATTTACCAGCAGCACCACCAGGCCAAAAAACAAATATAGAGGGTGCACTGTCCGAGTATGGTAACTGGTGCTTACCCACTAATACGGAACAAAGAAATCGGACTGCACTCCAGTTGAATCTTCAGTGAAAAAAGGTTTATTCACCCATAGGTGGCACAAGCGACGTTTCGGCTCGCATATGAGCCTTTCTCAAGCATTGGTGAGATGTGAACAGGTTACATATAAAGGTGTGTCAATCATAACACTAAGTGATTAAACGTAATTGATACTTTAAAACATATCTGCAGAAAAATATTATAAATAAATGAAGCAACATACTGCCAATTCAATGTGATTAATAAAGTGAGAGGTACAATAAGTGCATAAAGTGCATAGTGCATCAAAATTATATCTAAATTCATCCAACTCCAGAAGTAATCTCAGCTGTATTCAACTTGGAACGTGGTGATTACATAAATCATAATGATACACATGTGTGGGAGGAGAAAATGAGTTGATTGATACCTTGGTCAGTGCTAGCGACCACGCTGTCCATCGCGCTGTACCGCGCGTCCTTGTGTTGTCTATGCGCATGTCCCGACCGGCTGTTGCGTCACTCTGCAATATATTTGAGTGACAGAATGTGGAACGAAAAACGGCAGTCCGTATAGTATACAGTACATATTAACAATAGGGTAGTATTCCCTTATCCAAAATGGTGGCCAGTACATTGGGGATCACTTATGCGCATGCGCTCCCTCCCTTGATAGACACACAGGCTGACGTGAGTTACTGCAGTAAGCGTCGCTCACGTCACTGATATGTGTCTGGATTACGTACGTGCGTCCTATGGAGGGCGCCTGAGAGTGACGCAACAGCCGGTCGGGACATGCGCATAGACAACACAAGGACGCGCGGTACAGCGCGATGGACAGCGTGGTCGCTAGCACTGACCAAGGTATCAATCAACTCATTTTCTCCTCCCACACATGTGTATCATTATGATTTATGTAATCACCACGTTCCAAGTTGAATACAGCTGAGATTACTTTTGGAGTTGGATGAATTTAGATATAATTTTGATGCACTATGCACTTTATGCACTTATTGTACCTCTCACTTTATTAATCACATTGAATTGGCAGTATGTTGCTTCATTTATTTATAATATTTTTCTGCAGATATGTTTTAAAGTATCAATTACGTTTAATCACTTAGTGTTATGATTGACACACCTTTATATGTAACCTGTTCACATCTCACCAATGCTTGAGAAAGGCTCATATGCGAGCCGAAACGTCGCTTGTGCCACCTATGGGTGAATAAACCTTTTTTCACTGAAGATTCAACTGGAGTGCAGTCCGATTTCTTTGTTCCCTATATATATATATATATATATATATATATTTCAACAATTAGTTAAATGAATGAATAAATCAATAAGAGATTTAATTAATTAATGAAAAAAATATATAAATAAACAAAATTGTTTGCCCATAAAAAAGGAAAGAAATTCAACAATAGATAAATATAGTAATCAATAAATTAATTAATTAATAAATGCATCCATAAATACATAAATAAATTCATTAAAAAATACATAAATAAATTCATCAATACATTTATCAAGAAATATATACAGAAGTTAAAAACAATAAATTTTGGGAGGGAGAGCCAAGGAGAGGGATTGACAAGGGACCCTTCAGCTCCTGGAACCGACGGCGGGGGCCAAGGAGTCACTGCAGATCCAGGACTTGTTCATTTTGATATATGTCAGTCTGTCCATGGAGTCAGTGGACAGACGGGTCCGCTTGTCGGTGACCACCCCACCTGCTGTGCTGAATGTCCGCTCAGACAGTACGCTGGAGGGGGGCAAGATAGTACTTGCAGCGCATCCAGAGCAAGCTCACAGCAGGTGTCCAGCCTGGCAACCCAGTACTTCATGGGATCATCGGTGCTCATGCTGTCAGAACCCATGTAGTCGGCCACCATGCGGGCCAGCCGCTGGTGGTGACTGCTGCTGCTACTGGATCGCGCAGACTGGCAGAGCAACCTCATCTCACCCATAAGATCACCTACTCGGCTGGAGATGCTTGGGCCAGCCACCTGCTGGGTGAGATGGGCGGGGAGAACTGCTCCAGTTTCCCCTTACAGCGAGGGTCTAAAAGGGTAGCCAACCAAAAATCATCCCTCTCCTTAATTTTTTGGATCCGCTCCCTCCTGAGGCATCGCAGCATGTGGGCAGCCATGGGGAAGAGGACAGCCTGCTGTGACTCTTCTTGGCTGCCCGGGACCATTACATCTTGGTCCTCTTGCTGCTGCTGCTCTCTGTGGAAGCCCCCTCCACCCCGAACTAACGGTTCCCCCAGCATCGGCTCTCCCTCCTGACCAGGCCCAGACTCCTGGACGTCAGCAAACTCCTCAACAAATTCTTCCTCCTCCTCCTTGTCCTGGGACTGGTCGTGGTGGAGCATTGTTGCCTCTTCTTGCTCCTCCAAGGCACTCTCCCCAGCATCGAGCAGGCGATCTAGTGTCCTGTCCAGCAGGAACACTATGGGGAGCACGTAATTGAGGCTGACATGCTCCCTGCCGACCATCTTGGTTGCCTGCTCGAATGGGGCCAACAAGTGGAAGACCTGGTGTATCTGCCCCCACTCAGCATTGGTGATGAAGGGGAGTGGGTGTGATGGCCCGGATGTGCCTTGGTCCAGCAGGTATTCTTGCAGCGCCCGTCGCTGCTCCCACAACCTCTCTAGCATGTGGAGGGTGGGGAGCGTTGGAAGTGGCTGGCAATCCTACATACGCGTAGGAGCTTCTGTACCACAAGGTTGAGGACATGTGCCATGCAGGACACGTGTCTTAGACTGCCAGCATTGAGGGCGGCGAGGAGGTTTCTGCCATTGTCACAGACAACCATACCTGCCTGGAGCCTTCGGTGTGTCAGCCACTTGTGGACCTGAGCCTGGAGGGCGGCCAGAACATCAGGTACAGTGTGTCTACGTTCCCCTAAGCTCACAAGCTGGAGCATGGCCTGGCAGCGGACGTGCCCCACACTTGTGTTGCTACGGGGACGCTTGCTGGTGGGCTCAGCAGCGGTGGAGACAGTGGCTTGAGGGAGAGCAGCAGTTCTCCCCCGGACACCCCGGGGCGGCACCACAAACTCTGATTCCCCCACATCTGATGATCCCTCCCCGGCGCCTCGGAGGAACACCCAATGGGTTGGGCCTGCTCCAACATCTGCCGGAATGGATTGCAGTCCACAATATTGAAAGGTGATAACCCTTGTCAGGATCCCATTGAGTGAATGCATGCGTCGGTCCCTGGGGGCGTAGGGCGCGGTACGTTCAAATGCGGCGGCAACCAACGGCTGGCGCCGGACGGCAGTGGAGGCGATAGAGAAGGGTGCAGAGGAGGCAGAGGTCTGGCTGCCGGTACCAGTTCCTTTAGGAGAGGGAGTGGGGGAGTGGGAATGCATTGTTTGAAGGTGGTGAGGTGGCTGCAGGACAGTGGCAGGAGCTGCTGTCCGCTGCGCACTACTGCTGGAGCTGCTGCGACCACCCTGCATCTGTTCCCACTACCGCCAGTGGTTGACTCTCAGGTGCTGGGTAAGGGCAGTGGTACCCAGCCGAGCAACAGACCTCCCTCTCCTCACCCTGGCATGGCACAGCTGGGCTGACAGATGTCAATTGTCATATTGTCTGCTGCCAGGGTGAAGTGAGCCCAAACAGACGACTTACGCACCGACCTCCTCTCAGATGGGCTGGTGCTGGCTTGCGCCTGTTCGGGCTCGATGCGCACAGGTGGAGGCGGCACCTGCTGCTGCCGCTACCTCCTGCTGCTATTACCAGTGGAGCCCCTGCCACTGGGCTCCCTGGTGACCTGGCGCACTGTTTGCCTCGGGTGCCTACCTTCCTCATCACCTGACAAGGGAGGTGGCACCCATTCAAAATCACCCTCCTCTTCATCACCTATAATGTCAGACCCAAGGTCGACCAGTGGTTGACTGAGGGGAACAGCAGACGTGGAGCCCCTGACCTGGCTCCGCTGTCCCCTTGCTGACGCCTGGGTCTAACTAGGTGCGGGGGTTCTGTGGCTGAAACCACCCGCACCAGTTGGAAGCGATGTCACTGGGGGAACTGACGGGTGGTACCCCCTCCTCCTCCATGCCTTCCAAAAGGTCCTGAGCATCCGGACCAAGCTCTAGCTCACGCTCCTGCATTACCACCCCCAAGACGTCCCTTTCACTGTCTCTGTCAAACAGCACCAGGGTCGATTCTTGGGGGCTGGTCCTGCAGGAGGCAGAGAGCTGCTGCTGCTCATAGCCAGGGCAGAGGACTCTGTGCCACTAGCTTATGTCACGAATGACACCACTGCCTTGGAGTCTTGAGAAGAAATGGGGAGGCTGCCACGCCCCAAAAAATACTTTTTTTTTGTTTTTTCTCAAAGACAAAAGACGCTGACACTAATCACTACCCACACAAAACCCTAAAACACTAAAACACAGAAACAAACATATTTTTTTTCACACACGAAACAGACAGCAAAAGCCTACACTATGCTATATCTCTATCTAACCTGCACTACACCCTGCACTGGACCCTATCAGCTACACTATTCACTCACTAACCTACACTGACTATCTGGATTATATATATGAGGCATCAGAAGTCACAGGAATTCAGCACAGCACAAAGATCACACTCCTCTCTCTCGCAACTGCATGAAACAGCACAAAATGGCTGCTGGGGAGGTTCTCTTATATAGTAAGGGGTAGGCAACTTTCCTATTGGTTGCTAGGGTAGTTGCTAAGCTCTTGCAGCCTTCTCATTGGCCCACAAGCCAGAAGCAGAGAGGGATCATGTGTACTGTGAAAAAAAACACACGAATATTCAAATTTTTGAATATATAGCCCTATATTCTAAATATTCTCGACTTCTCGCTGATTAAAATATTCGCGATTCGAATATTCGTGCTCAACACTATTAATAAAGACCAATTGAAAACATTTTAGGTCAAAATAAGTATAATGCAATAATAAAATAATAAAAATTGCATCCAAAAGTGTACATAGCCTTTAAGTATAAAAAAAAAAAAAAATCTATACAAAATGTGGTATGAAACCCAAAAAATGATTGCAGAATTATGTTTTTTTCCAATTCTACCCCATTTAGAATCTTTTTCCAGCTGCCCACTACATCGTATATAATATTTAAAGGGGTTGTCATTTATCATGTAGAGAAAGTTAATACTAGGCACTTACTACTGTATTGTGATTGTCCATATTGCCTCCTTTGCTGGCTGGATTCATTCTTCCATCACATTATACACTGCTTGTTTCCATGGTTACGACCACCCTGCAATCCATCACAGGTGGACATGCATGCACACTATAGGAAAAATCACTAGCCTATGCGCGCTCCCACGATCCCAGCCACCAGAGAGGTCTGGGCTTTTTCCTATAATGCGCAATCATGACCACCACTGATGGATTGCAGGGTGGTCGTCACCATGGAAACGAGCAGTGTATAATGTAACGCAAACATTAATCCAGCCAGCAAAGGAAGCAATATAAATAATAACAATACATTAGTAAGAGCCTTGTATTCACTTTCTCTACATGATAAATGCCACTTACTGAAGTGAGACAACCCCTTTAATGATGCCATCAGAAAGTACAACTTGTACGGCTTTGGGAACGGAAAGTTACGGTTCCGGAAAGGCAGAGAGTAAAAAAACAAAAAAGGAAAGAAAAGGATAAATTGCAAGTTCCTGAAGGGGTTAAACAATCTCCACAAAACTTTTAAAGTTTCAGTTACAGTATGATGCTGAGATGATTAATTTTTGGGGATGTAGAATTGAGGCCTCTTGCACATGACCGTATGTATTTGGCTGTCTGCAAAAAACGGATACTCAAAAAATACGAATGGCGTCCGTGTGCGTTCGGTATTTTGCAGAACGGAACAGCTGGCCCTTCATAGAACAGTCCTATCCTTGTCCGTAATGCGGACAATAATAGAACGGAATGCACACGGAGTACCTTCCGTTTTTTTTTTGCGGACCCATTGAAAATACGTTCGTGTGCAAGAGGCCTAAGACGGATTGCAAGTACTGATGAGGAATATGAGAAAAATGGAGTTCAACTTAAGGCCTCTTGCACACAACAGTATTTTTTTTTCCGTTTCCGTTTAGTTTTTTTGAGGGCACAATGTGGTGACACTAAGAAGAATAGGTCTGCTCATGCATCCACTTATGACGGGCACGCCCTTGTAGTCAAGAATATAGCTATGAATTATCGGAACCTTTTGAAGCAGGATGAGGTCTTATTTAAAGAGAATCCGTTTACGGAATCGGAGAGGTAGAACATTGAGTGATACACTCATCAGGAGTGATGTCAGACAGGCAGAAGGGATGGACAATCTGTCCTGGCTACATGTAGGAGGGGGACTCTCCCTTGCCTGGGTTGCCATTGTAGGGGCTGTGCCACAAAAAATATTCTACATTTTTCCAACCAGCACTGAGATCTAAATACTTTTGTAATTGCATGTAAAAATTTAGTATAGCCACTGAGTAATTCAATGCAATGTATCTGTATAGCGCCACCTGCTGTTAATTTCCTTATTTCTTGTCCCCCTCACTGAGGTGGTCGCACGCGCTCAGTTTAAATCTTCAACTGTCTCCAGTTAGAAGCTGTCATCTGTCAAGCTGTGGCAGTTGCAGGGAAAGAGCTACAGAAAGGACACACTCCCAGAGCTGCCAGCCTAAAATTATTCTAGCTGAGCAATTGGAGCAATGTATGAGGAGATTATTATTATTATTATTATTTAAGCGCCATTCATTCCATAGCGCTGTACATATGATAAGGGGTGCACATACATAATACAGACAATTGCACTAATCATAAACAAAATGAGTTACAAACTGGTACAGAAGGAGAGAGGGCCCTGCCCGTGAGGGCTTACAATCTACATGGTATGGGAGAAGGACACAGTAGGTGCGGGTTAAGTTGGTCATGGCGGTATAGAGGCAGCAGGGTCACTGGTTGTAGGCTTGTCTGAAGAGGTGGGTTTTCAGGTTTCTTTTGAAGGATTCCACTGTAGGTGAGAGTCTGATATGTTGGGGTAGCGAGTTCCAGAGTATGGGGGATGCACGGGAGAAATCCTGGAGTCGATTGTGGGAAGAGGCAATAAGAGGAGAGGAGAGAAGGAGGTCTTGTGAGGATCGGAGAGTGCGTGTGGGGGTGTATCGGGAAAGTAGCTCAGAGATGTAGGGAGGGGACAGGTTATGGACGGCCTTGTATGTATTTGTAAGTACTTTGAAGTGAATTCGTTGGGCAATGGGGAGCCAGTGAAGGGATTGGCAAAGGGGAGAGGCAGAGGAATAATAGGGTGAGAGGTGGATTAGTCGGGCAGCAGAGTTGAGGATAGATTGGAGGGGTGCGAGAGTGCTAGATGGAAGGCCACAGAGGAGAATGTTGCAGTAGTCTAGGCGGGAGATAATGAGGGCATGTACAAGTATTTTCGCAGATTCAAAGTTAAGGAAAGCGCGGATGCGGGAGATGTTTTTGAGTTGGAGACGGCAGGTGGTGGAAAGGGCTTGGATGTGCGGTCGGAAGGAAAGGGCAGAATCCAAGATCACTCCAAGGCAGCGGGCTTTGTTGACTGGGGATAATGTGCAGCCATTGATCGTGATAGATAGGTCTGTTGGGGGGGTTGAACAAGATGGGGGAAAGATTATTAATTCTGTCTTATCCATGTTAAGTTTAAGAAAGCGAGAGGCGAAGAAGGATGATATAGAAGATAGACATTGTGGGATTCTAGATAGTAAGGTGGTGATGTCTGGACCAGAGAGGTAGATTTGTGTGTCATCAGCGTAGGAGTGATACTGAAAGCCATAGGACTCTATGAGCTGTCCCAGGCCAAAAGTGTAGATAGAGAAGAGCAGGGGTCCTAGGACAGAGCCTTGCGGGACACCAACAGAGAGGGAATGAGACGAGGAGGTGGTGCGGGAGTGGGAGACGCTGAATGTCCGGTCTGTGAGGTATGATGTGATCCAGGAGAGGGCCAGGTCAGTGATGCCAAGAGATGAGAGAGTTTGCAACAGAAGGGAGTGGTCAACAGTGTCGAAGGCAGAGGACAGGTCAAGGAGAAGGAGGACAGAGTATTGTTTCTTGGTTTTGGCTGTGAGTAGGTCATTGGTGACTTTGGTAAGGGCAGTCTCGGTCGAGTGGTGGAGTCGGAAGCCAGATTGTAGGCGGTCAAAGAGGGAGCAGGAGGAGAGGTGGGAGGACAGTTCTGAATGGACATGTTGTTCAAGTAGCTTTGAGGCATACGGAAGAAGTGATATGGGGCGATAACTGGACAAGGAAGATGGGTCAAGTGAAGGTTTTTTGAGGATGGGTGTAATGGTAGCATGTTTAAAAGCAGAGGGGAAGACACCAGAGTTTAGTGATAGGTTGAAGAGATGAGTTAGGGCTGGGATAAACACTGCAGTGAGGTTAGGGATGAGGTGGGATGGGATTGGGTCAAGTGCACAGGTGGTCAGATGAGATTTGGAGAGTAGAGTGGAGAGTTTACCTTCTGTAATGGTAGAGAAGTGGGTTTTGGGAGAAGAGGACCGAGCAGTTGTGTAGAGGGCCTGTGGGGACTGTGTAGTAAAGCTTTCTCTGATGTGGACTATCTTTTGTTTGAAATATTTGGCAAAGTCCTCAGCTGAGAAGAGAGGAGAGGGTGGGGGCGCTGGGGGACGGAGAAGGGAATTAAAAGTGCTAAAAAGTTGTTTAGGGCTGTGGGACAGGGAAGATATGAGAGATGAGAAGTAAGCCTGTTTTGCATCAGCGAGTGAGGATTTGAATATGAGGAGGGATTGCTTGTATGCGGTGAAATGATCTTTAGAATGGGATTTCTTCCATTGCCGCTCAGCAGCCCTGGAAGCTTGTCTGAGTTTTTTGGTCAGGTTGGTGTGCCAGGGTTGTCTGTTGATTTTCCGGATTTTGTTGTGTGTGAGGGGGGCAACAGTGTCCAGAGCTGTACTTAATGTGGTGTTATATAGGGTGGTAGCAGCTTCTGGGTCTTGGAGGCAACAGATGGTAGAGAGTGGGAGAAGAGAGTCAGAAAGCAAGCAAAAGTCAAGCTGTTTGAGGTTCCTGCGGGGGTGTGCTAGTGTGTGGACTGGGGGAGCTGCAGAAGAGACCAATGAAGAGAAGGTGAGTAGATTGTGGTCGGATAGGGGGAGAGGCAAATTAGAAAGGTTAGATAGGGAGCAGAGGCGGGAAAAGATCAGATCCAGAGTGTGACCATCTCTGTGGGTGGGAGCTGAAGACCACTGTGATAAGCCGAAGGAGGAAGAGAGCGACAGGAGTTTAGAGGCGGCCGAGTGGCATGTGTCAATAGGGATGTTGAAGTCACCCATGATGATAGTGGGGATGTCGGCAGAAAGAAAGTGTAGTAGCCAGGTGTTAAAGTGGTCAAGAAAGATGGTGGCTGGGCCTGGGGGGCGGTAAATGACTGCTACTTGAAGGTTGGAGGGAGAGTAGATGCGAACAGAGTGTACTTCAAATGAGGTGAGCGTAATGGAGGGTGGCAGTGGAGTTGGGCTGTAGGAGCAGGTGTCTGATAGGAGAAGACCAACTCCTCCACCATGTTTGCAGCCAGGGCGGGGGGTGTGAGTGAATTGAAATCCACTATAAGAGAGTGCAGCAGGGGAGGTGGTGTCTGAGGGTGTCAGCCATGTCTCTGTGAGACCCAGAAAGGAAAGGTTTTGAGAGATGAACAGTTCATGGATGTATGACAGTTTGTTACAGACAGAGCGCGCGTTGGAGCAATGTATGAGGAGATCTCTGGATCCAGGTACAGGGCTGGTTCCAGCTTTATTATAAAGAGGTTGTCATATAGGATGTCTGGTTTTAATTCTTTACATCAATCATGGGATAACCCCTTTAAAGGGGAGGTGACATATCATTCTACACATGGGTATAGAATTTGGATCAAAGGATATGCTACTTGTGATACCAAGAATGTCGTGTATGGGTTAAGGTGCCCAAGAGGTACTCTCACGGCGCGGTCTAGGAGGCGGGCACGTCCGGAGCGCGCGCGCATCATCAGCACATCCATGCTCGGCGCTCGGCTGTGTAGTCTGTGTAGAGTCATGTGACGCTGGCCACGTCACATGACCCCTCTGGCTCCCTATTTAAACAGGCAGTCTGCTGGCCACAGATTGCCTGTTATTTAGGTTCCACCTGCGACTTTGTCTTTCCTGGCGTACTTACCTCCTGCTGAATTCCTAACAATCCTCTGCTGACTCCTTTGGTACCTCACGACTCTTCTGGTATTTATGTCCCCGGCTTCTCCTGACAATTCTCTGCTTGCTCCATTTGTACTTCGTAGCTTTCCTGGTATTGACTCGGTTCGTTCACGTTCTGTTTGTCTGGTCTGTCGTCCCTGCACTTATTCCAAGCTAGGGACTGCCGTCCAGTTGTCCCCTGTTATTAGCACTCGCGAGGCAAGTAGGCAGGACCAGGGGTGAGGGTGGAGCGCAGTGGTCACTTCTCTCCCCCCGTGTGTGTGTACGCGACCGTTACAGGTACATAGGACACACAAACAGGGAGATTAAAACTCAACTAAATTAGCATAAATAAAATATCAAAAGGTATAAAGAACTGAGAGTAAATTATCAGCAGAGGTGCAGCACATATTCCAACTGAGCAAGCGCCAAGACCTGTAGACACAGTGCATGTGAAAAAAAGACAGGGCTTGGCACCTGCACAGTCTGCCTGAAAAGCAGCAGATCCACTGCGCAAGAGCCAAGACAGGGGCGAATTGTTTTTGGGTGAAATTCGGCAAATCAGCCGAATCGAACTTTTAAGAAATTCGCTCATCTCTACTCATCCATCTTACAATTATATGACAGAGGCCTAGTGCTTTATTCACCCATCGGATGCTGTCTATGTCAGCACCAGTGATGGCCAGTTCGCAGTGTTCGCCAGTGAACACATGCGGGCTCTCTTAAATAATGTAGACTCACCCGTCCGGCGATGCACAGGTGAGCCCTTACCTGTGTCGGGAGCTGGTCTGAAATCAAACACAGTCACCGGGAGCAGGCAGTTCCAAGAACAGCCCGATGAAGGCCCCCAGCGGCTGTTCTCGGAACTGCCTGCTCCCGGTGGCTGCATTTGATTTCAGACCGGCTCCCGGCACAGGCACAGGTAAGGGCTTACCTGTGCATCGCTGGACGGGTGAGTCTACCTTACTAAAGATGGCAGCCCGCTTGTGTTCGCTGGCGAACACTGTGTACTGGCCATCACTGGTCAGCACTGGGCAACATACAGCCTGTGGCCCCAGCTGTATCACCCTGTTTCGATGGGTTCCAGACCTCATCTTGGCTTGCGCAACAAAGGTCGGGGGACTCCTGTTCTCCCCGTAGGTGGGAATTCTCAGAGATGAGACTATATGCCATATAGGTATTAATTGAAGAATCTTCTTTAACCATACCCAAGAGGTAAGTACCACGTTTAGGGCTCGTTCACGCGAACGTGTGAAGGCCGTGCCCGCGCTGTGGACCGCAAATTGCGGTCCGCAATGCACGGGCGCCGTCTGTGGGGCAGGCAAAAAGATAGAGCAAGTTCTATCTTTTTGCGGTGCGGAAGCACGGAACGGAACTCCAGAAAGCACTCCGTAGTGCTTCCATAGTGTTCCATTCCAGTTCCGCATCTACGGATTTGCGGACACATTGAAATGAATAGGTCTGCATCCCTAAAGCGGGATCGCCATGGAACGGTGCCCGTGTATTGCGGATCCGCAAATGCGGTCCGCAATACGGAAACGGGCAGCACACGTTCGTGTGAATGAGCCCTTACAGGCATAATTAACAAGCAATGAAGCCCAACATCTAGGGGGTGGCACATCTGATGTGCTTCTTAAAGAAGCGACAATCATTGCACATCCACGTCTGCCCACCATAAACAATGGTTACATAGCGGTGCGGCGGGGACTTCCGTCTCCTTAGATTCGTTATTCTGCATCACTAGGAAACCACCTGGCGTGTCCGCTCTTACTAATTAATATTCCATATTTGCAGATCTTTGTAGAAGAGACAACAGTCAAACTAATTAATTGTGAAGCCGTGCACCTCATCCGTAATGTATTCTTGAGATAAACCCTTAAGATTATGGAAATATCTCCGAGACACTAAGCAAACCAATAAAATGTTAACTTAAGACGTAGGCGTAGAGAAATACCCAAGGTCTTGGTGTAAATATCTGTGAAAAGTTCCAGCGCATGTTATTAAAGAGGTGGATGATACCCTGCAGAGACTCCGAGTCCGTAAATCAGGACTAACATGGTCACAAAGGTGGACACTTAAAGGGGTATTCCCATCTCAGAAAATGGGGGTATATCGCTAGTATATGCCCTCATTGTCTGACAGGTGTGGGTCCCACCTTTGAGATCCACACCTATGTCTAAAACGAAGCCTAACACGAGGCCGGCAAAGTGGTGGATGGCGGTCCGGTCACCACCAAGCCTTCCTATTGGCCCGCTGAAAATAGCCGAGCGGCGCACTTGGCTATTTTCAGAATCCCCATAGAAATTGAAGCAAACCGCGCTCAGGCGGCCACCGCTCCTATTCATTTATATGTAGCAGTGCTCGGCTATTTTCGACGGCCCTATAGAAATGAATGGAGGGGAACCGCGCATGTGTGGTGCGCCATCTGGGAATTTGCCATCTCCGTTTACAAGATAGGTGCAGGTCCCAGAGGTGGGACCCACAACTATCAGACTTTGTCTGTAAAGGGGAATCTGTGAGCAGCGACCTTCCTATCCACACATAGCTGGGGAAGGGGGGGGGGGGGGGTCACCTGATTACCTGTTATGATACTTTAATATGCAAATTAGTTATTTGGTGCAATGAGGGCATCACCCTTGCTCTTGTCACCCTTGACCCTTCCTGGCTGCTTCGATTGACAAAAACAGGCAGTGGCAAAGCAGCCAGGGAGGGGCCGCCACAGACATGAATTGAGCTTGGGTGCAACAAGAGCAATGGCGACGCCCTCATTGCACCAGAGGCATACTTTGCATATTAGGAAAAAGTATCATCTGAGACACAACTGTGTCTCTATGCAAACAGCTCGATAGGGAGGTCGGTGGTGACAGATTCCCTTTAAAGGGATTGTCCACTTTTATGTCTAAAATTTCATCAATAAATAGCAAATAAAATTGCAACTTTCTGTAATCCAATATCCAAGTTCTGTACTTGTGTGTGCTCTCCTCCCTATCTACAGCCTGTGAGATCTGCCCTCCTTGGATTCTCTCCACCCACATCTGCTGTGTACAACCTCATCCCCCTCCCTGCTGCTATCTCTAACACTGAGAGTGGTTTATGAGGCGCTACCTCCATTCAAGTGAATGGCACAACACAAAATTAAGAGCAATGACGCTTCATAGGGATGATGGGGGTCATTTACTAACAAGAAATATGCCTATATTAGGCGTATTTCTGGAGCAGATTGCGACACAAAGGTCTTTTGCGCCACAATTTGCTATTCTTATCCACTAAATGCACAAGGAGTAGGACATGTTCTATAGTTTATACGGACTGATATACGGATGCAAACAGCACATGGATGAGATCCGTGTGTTGTATGGTTTCTTTTTGCGGGCCCATAGAAATAATTGGGTCTGTGTGTGATCCGCTAAAAAAGGAGATCAGGATTTCCATAGGGACACGGCTGCTGTAACCTCAGGTCCTTCAAAGGGACCGAGCCTGCTACAGGAAATGAATGGCTCTGTCAATTGCTGCTAAGGGAGCCGTCCCCAAACCCAGGTCTATAATTGGAGTTACTGCCGATCGCAGACATTAACCTGTGTAAAACTCTCAAGAACAGGTGCCATATTTAAAGAGACTACATCTGCTGTACATGTATGTTGAACGTCAACAAGGGGTTAAAGGGACTCTGTTGGCTATTTCTGACAACCCTATACAGATGAATGAAGCAGCAGTGTGCATGCTCAACCAACCTCTTCATTCATTTCGGAGGGCCCTACAGGGTAGGGGCCCCTGTTGTCATGATCTGTGGAGATAGTCCCTCCTGATGTAATAGGTATCCTCTATGCTGTGGATAGGGAATACCTTGATATAACAGGAAAACCACTTTAAGCAGCACAATCTGGCAGAATAAAACTTCATATTCTCCTTACTCCTGATAACAATAGCTCCACAAAATGTATGTTCACACTGTTCCCCATAGCCTCTACCTAGTGTTGTCAACAGTTACCCCTTCAATAATGTAATAATGAAGGCTGCTCCAACCTTGAGCATCACATCAAAGCAAAAAGTGTGAATCTATGTCCAAAGTTCTCCTAGACATTGGAAATTGCAGCAGAAATTGCAGAGTCTGTCAGCAGTTTTGTCAGCACTAGGTAGGGGCTGAAGAGAGAAGTACAAACGTACCTTTTGTGGAGCTTTTATTATCAGAAGTCTTGTGAATATGAAGTTTTATTCGGCTTGATTTTGCATTTGCAAGTGCCCAGGAGGCGGAGCTTCACTGTGAAGTGCTCTTTGCACTGAGCCGCTTTACAGCCCCTCCTCTTTGCTCTAAGTGACAACTGTAGTAGTCTCCTAGTAGGATACTGCAGCTGTCACTCACAGCAGAGGGGAGGTGCTGTTAAGCAGCTCGATGCAAGGAGCACTTTACCATGAAGCTCCGCCTCCTGGACACTTGTAAGAGCAAAATCTGGCAGAATTAAACTTCATATTCACACTACTGATGAGAAAATCTCCACAAAAAGTATGTGGAGTTTGTCCTGTTCTCCCCGGCTTCTACCTAGTCCTGACAACAGCTTAGCATGGTCAAAACTGCTGACAGACTCCCTTTAAGCTCTATCCATTTGTTGATCTTCCTCTCAAGTGCAGTCTATAAGATGGATGCCAACCCCCTGCCTACTCTGTCAGAAATGTTTGGAGTCATAGAGAGTGACAAGAGTTGTCCTAAAACCCCTAGTACGGGTTTTCTCTTTTGTTTTCCCATTCATTACTGGGTTAGTACCCCTTTAAGTCTCTCACCAGCCCCCTCTATACTAATAACCATGGTCTCGTAACCCTCTCTTTGCTTGTTAAACCCCAGGATCCTGTCACGATATGATCATGTCACTCCGTGAATGCCTTGTGCAGTCTCTGCTAATCAACTACCCATCTGCCAACTCCCTGATATACGTGCACCATGCTTTATATTCCATGCAAACTACTCCTACTAAAGCTTCTAATGATTTCTTGGCTGCAGGCCGACCGTCTATCGCTGCTATTCATTCTGCTACATTTGCCAGGCTTTATCGCCCACTACCTCGAAATTCCCTCTTTGGCTCTAGCATGGATGCTGCTTTCTCTCTTAAAGGGATTTTCCCGCCATTAGAAGTGATAGCTTATTCCTAGGATGTGTAATCGCTTCCTGATCACTGGGGCTTTTACTGCCGGACCCCCATCAATCGTCAGAACGAAGGGTCCACAGATAAATGGGTAAAAACATTTACTTCTTTGTACTATAAGAAGCTCTACAATTTCCAGTATACTTTTCAATATCAATTCCTTACAAGATCTCTGCTTGCTGTCATTCTTGGCTTACACTATTTCCAGCGGCCGGGTCATGTAATGGACACACAGGTGCACGGTTCGTTATGGTAGAGGTATTAGAGCTATGTCAAGTCACAAGCTGTGCAACTGTGTATTTGTATTGACTGACAGGAAGCAGAGCTCTTGAAAACCATGAGGAATTGATACAGAAAGTAACACAAAGAGTAACATTTATTTTCTGAAACTGGAATACCCCTCTAACATGAAGAGGACCTGACCCAGGGTCATACCTACCACAAGGAACCATCGGGCAGCTGCCTAGGGTGACACATGAATATATTAAAGGCCTTCAGTGAGTGCTTAGGTCTCTTTCTAGGCCAGTGACGTCACGTTCATTGGTCACATGGCCTAGGTGTAGCTCAGTCCCATTCAAGTTAATGGAGCTGAGCTGCAACACCAAACACAGCCACTATCCAATGTATGGCGCTGTGCTTGATAAGCGACGCAGACCCTTCAAACTGCTAATTAGTGGGGGTAACAGGTTGCTATGAATTTCCCTGCCATGGTCTCTTCAGGGGCAGGGCCGATTCTAGCTCTTCTGCTGCCTGAGGCAAAAATTTTATTGCCGCCCCCCCCTCCCATTAAAAAATAGTATGAGAGCCAAGTAGCCACCGAACTCTGAGACTGTCCTGCCATATCTGGGGTGGTACAAGTACAGATAATGTTGTTGATATCACCTGCAGTCCTATGTAACACCACAGGTAACACAGTGATAAATCTCTGAGTACAGATACTATAGTAGTTGTCACCTGCAGTCCTATGTAACAGCATATATAACACAGAGATGGCTATCTGAGTACAGAAAATGTAATAGTGTTACCTGCAGCCCTATGTAAAACAACAGATAACACCAGTGGCATCTTTAGCTTTCAAATTTTGGGGGGGCACACCGGGGGCCAGGACAAAAGTAGGGGGGGGCAGCTATAACAACAATACATTTACACAAGTATGCTTAGAAATGCTGCAATACTTTACCCAATTCCTAAAACCGCAACAGGAAAGAAAAGTCCTCCTGTCTGTGGTTTAAAAAAAAAATCTGTCAGATTTCAACATGTCCTAGTTGCCAGTGGATGACACTGTTATAGGGAGGAGGATCTGTGGATGACACTGCTATGGGGGGATCTGTGGATGACACTGTTATATGGAGGGGGATCTGTGGATGACACTGTTATATGGAGGTGGATCTGTGGATGACACTGTTATAGGGAGGGGGATCTGTGGATGACACTGTTATATGGAGGGGGATCTGTGGATGACACTGTTATATGGAGGTGGATCTGTGGATGACACTGTTATAAGGAGGGGAATCTGTAGATGGCACTGCTATGGGGGGGGATCTGTGGACGACACTGTTATAGAGGGGGATCTGTGGATGACACGTACCGTATATAGCATCTTATGCTATATGTGTCATCCACAGATCCACCCCATGACAGTGTCATCCAGAGATCCCCCTCCATATAACAGTCATCCACAGATCCCCCTCCCTATAACAGTGTTATCCACAGATCCCCCTCCATATAACAGTGTCATCCACAGATCCCCCTCCATATAATAGTGTCATCCACAGATCCCCCTCCCTATAACAGTGTCATCCACAGATCCCCCTCCATTTAATAGTGTCATCCACAGATCCCCCTCCATATAACAGTGTCATCCACAGATCCCCCTCCCTATAACAGTGTCATCCACAGATCCCCCCTCCCTATAACAGTGTCATCCACAGATCCCCATCCATATAACAGTGTCATCCACAGATCCCCCTCCATATAATAGTGTCATCCACAGATCCCCCTCCCTATAACAGTGTCATCCACAGATCCCCCTCCATTTAATAGTGTCATCCACAGATCCCCCTCCATATAACAGTGTCATACACAGATCCCCCCCATAGCAGTGTCATCCACAGATCCCCCTCCCTATAACAGTGTCATCCACAGATCCCCCTCTCTATAACAGTGTCATCCACAGATCCCCCTCCCTATAACAGTGTCATCCACAGATCCCCCTCCCTATAACAGTGTCATCCACAGATCCCCCTCCCTATAACAGTGTCATCCACAGTTCCCCCTCCCTATAACAGTGTCATCCACAGATCCCCCTCCCTATGACAGTGTCATCCACAGATCCCCCTCCCCGCCTCTCACAGGAGTGTACATTTGACATTTCTAAACTGTAATCCATATCCTGCAGTAACTTTAACTTTAAATCAGAATTCAGCGGCCGCTCATCTCTACTAGTACCTTAACCTTACACCACTCGGCTAGCTTCGGTAACAGGGCCAGGCTACAGCCTTCAGGCACTGCCTGTTAGTTGTTACCGAGCGAGTGCTGATTTCTGCAGGTCAGAGGATACGGATTACAGTATAGAAGAAATGTACACTCCTGTGAACGGTCCAGACCAGCGGCAGATCCAGAGCCTGGTCCTGGGAGGGGTACTTCCAGATTATTTTATGTCCGCCGCCACAAAACAATGTGGTGCTTATAGAACAAACTACACAGTGTAGAGGTATACTGTATATTGTGGGGCACAGTGTAGAGGTATACTGTATATTGTGGGGCACAGTGTAGAGGTATACTGTATATTGTGGGGCACAGTGTAGAGGTATACTGTATATTGTGGGGCACAGTGTAGAGGTATACTGTATATTGTGTGGCACGGTGTTTGTTATATGTGTATAACATAAAGATATTTCACATGAAAACTTACAATTACTTGGCTTGGCCCTTGGGGATCTCGGACGCCACTTCCACACTTTGGAGCTGATGTTGTGTTTTATCCTAATGAGAAAGATTTCATAATAAGGATTTGGGGCAGTGGGGTCGCAGAGCAGGGAGAGGCTGGCGCTGCTACTAGGGGGTCATACCATGGGGGAGTAATAAAGCCCACCATAATGTCCCCTCCAGTAGAAATAATTCTCCTTTAATGTGACAGTGCAAAAAATACCCCCTTGTAATGCTCCAGTTGAGCTAATGTCCCCATAGTGCCCCCATAATGTGCCAGTATAAAATACCCCTATATAGTGCCCCCAGTAAATGCCCCCATAGTTCTCCTCTCTCCCCTTCCTCCTAGTGCCCCCACATAATGTACCAGTATAAAATGCCCCATATATAGTGCCCCAGTAGATGCCCTCAGTGTCCCCCATAATTTGCAAGTATAAAATACCCCTTCTTAGTGCCCCCCGTAGATAACCCCATAGTACTCCTCTCCCCCCTTTTCCGTAGTACCCACCATAATGTGTCCCAGTATAACATGCTACTGTACAGAGCCCCCCATATAAAATACCCCTTCTTTGTGGCCTCAGTAGATGCCAGCAATAAGTGCCCCCAATAATGTGCCAGTAATAAGTGCCCCCAATAACATGCCAGTAATAAGAGCCCCCAATAACGTGCCAGCAACAAGAGCCCCCCCATCATGTGCCAGTAACAAGAGCCCCCCATCCTGTGCCAGTAACAGGAGCCCCCCCATCATGTGCCAGTAACAAGAGCCCCCCATCATGTGCCAGTAACAAGAGCCCCCCCATCATGTGCCAGTAACAAGAGCCCCCCCATTGTGTGCCAGTAACAAGAGCCCCCCCATCGTGTGCCAGTAACAAGAGCCCCCCCATCGTGTGCCAGCCCAGTAACAAGAGCTTAGTGTCACGGACGGTGTACAGGAAACAAGGCAAAGCAATATGTATAAACGACTCGCTGGATCCAAAAACTAAGGAACCAAGGGAGACCCCTGCAGAAGACCTGGCACTTTCCCTGGCTGCTCAGCCTATGCAAAGATCCGAATGGTGGAGGTTTGCATATCCACGAACCTTGACTATAAAGCCCTGAGCACCCTACAATAGTGAGGGGACACGACCACCGGCTCCCTACACAAGATACGGAGGGAGTCAGGGTCACCTGGGATCCAGCAAACAGAAAATAACAGATAAAGGTACAACACTTAGCTTTGAAGCAAACAGGAGGACAGAGTCAGCGTGCACACACACTCCAGGAAGTAGTATAAGCCGCCCAGAAAAGCCTTCTGGGGAAGAATTTAAAGGGAAGCAATTAGTCCAACACATGACAGCTGAGAGAGGCTAACGAGAGGAGGAGCTGAATACCACAACACAGAAACTCAAGGAGGAGGTTCTGAAAGGCCTCTGTCAGAGCTTCTCAGCTGTCTGGTTGTGACAGTACCCCTCCCTCTACGAGTGGACTCCGGACACTCAGAACCCACCTTCTCAGGATGGGACCTATGGAAAGCCCTGATGAGACGAGAGGCCTTAATGTCCGTCACTGGGACCCACATCCTCTCCTCAGGACCATACCCCTCCCACTGAACGAGGTACTGAAGAGAACCGCGGACAAGACGAGAATCCACAATCCTAGAGACCTGAAATTCAAGATTCCCATCAACCATAATCGGAGGAGGAGGCAAAGGCGAGGGTACAATGGGTTGAACATAAGGTTTCAATAAGGACTTATGAAAAACATTATGGATCTTCCAAGTCTGAGGAAGATCAAGACGGTATGCAACAGGATTGATGACAGACAGGATTTTGTAAGGCCCAATAAACCTAGGACCCAACTTCCAGGAGGGAACCTTCAATTTGATATTCTTGGTAGACAACCACACCAGATCACCAACATTCAGGTCCGGACCAAGCACACGTCTCTTATCAGCCACACGCTTATATCTCTCACTCATGCTCTTTAGATTATCTTGAATCTTTTGCCAAATAGATGACAAAGACGAGGAGAATCTGTCCTCATCAGGTAAACCAGAAGACCCCTCTCCCGAGAAAGTCCCAAACTGTGGATGAAACCCATATGCACCAAAAAATGGTGACTTATCAGAGGACTCCTGACGACGGTTATTTAAAGCTGAGGTTATTTAAATCTAAAGATGAGATCCAGTGTGGCTCTTACCCCCGGGTGCCCAGCAAGGACCGTATCGTGGTGTTCTTTAAAAATCTTGTGTCTTAAAGCGAGAGGCACAAACAACCTCCCAGGGGGACAAAGATCAGGAGCCTCTGACTGGGCTGCCTGCACCTCTGCCTCCAATTCAGGAAAAAGAGCAGAGACCACCACACCTTCAGCCAAAATGGGACCCGGGTCTTCAAAATTCCCGCCTCCCGGAAAACAACGTGACAGGGCATCTGCCTTCACATTCTTAACTCCAGGGCGGAACGTGACAACAAAATTAAACCTAGAAAAGAACAACGACCATCTGGCCTGTCTCGGGTTCAGACGCTTGGCTGACTCCAAGTAGGCCAGATTTTTATGGTCAGTAAATACTGTAATAGGGTGTCTGGCTCCCTCTAGCCAATGGCGCCATTCCTCAAAAGCCAACTTGATGGCCAACAATTCCCTATCTCCCACATCGTAATTTCTCTCTGCGGAGGAGAGTTTTCTTGAGAAAAAGGCACACGGTCGCCAATTGACAGGAGAGGAACCCTGAGACAAGACCGCCCCCACACCCACCTCAGAAGCATCAACCTCAACTATGAAGCGTAAAGAAACATCAGGTTGCACCAAGATGGGAGCGGAAGCAAAACTCTCCTTGATATCAGAAAAAGCCTTACGCGCCTCTACTGACCAAGAAGAAAAATCTACCCCCTTTCTGGTCATATCAGTGAGTGGTTTAACAATAGAAGAATAATTCAAAATTAACTTCCTGTAATAATTGGCAAAGCCCAAAAAACGCATCAGCGCCTTTTGATTCTCAGGAAGCTCCCACTCAAGCACAGCGCGGACCTTCTCGGGGTCCATGCGAAAACCAAAAGCGGAGAGAAGAAACCCCAGAAATTGAATTTCTGGAACCGCAAACACACATTTTTCCAGTTTCGCATATAATTTATTCTCCCGCAGGATGAGCAAGACCTGACGTAAATGTTCCTTATGAGTTTTGAAATCGGGAGAAAAAATCAAAATGTCATCCAAATACACCAATACAAATTTTCCCATCAAATGATAAAAAAATGCTGTTCACGAAATACTGAAAAACGGCTGGGGCATTCATCAAACCAAAAGGCATAACCAAATTTTCAAAATGGCCCTCAGGGGTATTGAAGGCCGTCTTCCATTCGTCCCCTTCTCTGACCCTGACCAGGTTGTATGCCCCTCTTAAATCTAATTTGGAAAAGACTTTAGCCCCAACAACCTGGTTAAATAGGTCCGGGATCAGAGGAAGCGGATAAGGGTCACGAATTGTGATATTGTTCAGCTCCCTGAAATCCAGACAAGGTCTTAAAGAACCATCTTTTTTCTTGACAAAGAAAAAACCAGCGGCAACAGGTGACTTCGAGGGTCGTATGTGTCCCTTTCTCAGACTCTCAGAGATATAAGCACGCATAGCGATCCTCTCAGGTTGGGAAAGATTGTATAAACGAGATTTAGGCAGCTTGGCGTCTGGGATGAGATTAATAGGGCAATCGTACTCCCTGTGCGGGGGCAAATCCTGAACTCCACTCTCAGAGAAGACATCCGAAAATTCAGAGAGAAAAGATGGTACAGTCTTAGTAGCAACCTCAGAAACAGATGTCATGAGGCAATTCTCTCTGCAAAAGTCACTCCAACCATTTATTTGCCTCGCTTGCCAATCAATGGTGGGGTTATGCTTAGTGAGCCAGGGCAGCCCCAACACCAGAGGGGTGGGTAAACCGCTAAGGACGAAACATGACACATCCTCAACATGAGCATCACTCACAATTAAACGGATATTGTGAACTATGCCCTTTAATGATTTTTGAGAAAGTGGAGCGGAATCGATAGCAAAAACAGGAATATCCTTTCCCAAAGTGCGCACCTGGAAACCATGAGTTATCGCAAATTGATTATCAATGAGATCAACCGCTGCTCCACTATCCACAAAAATCTCACAAAAAATGTTCTTGCTCTCTAGCGCCACCCTAGCCGGCAGGACAAAACGGGAACTACAAGCAAATGGAAAACCTTCAATTTCCGCCTCAACCCTGCCAATAGTAACAGACGGAACATTTTTAAAAGATTTTTTCCTGTTTGTTTCTTTATTACTCCCAGAAAACTGCCTGAATCTCCTAGAGGGACAAATATTTGCCAAATGATTTATACCTCCACAACAAAAACAAACCCTCCCATGCGGGCTGAATCTTCTATTGTCAGAAGCAATCAACCCCAGCTGCATGGGCTCCTGCTCAGAAGGGGCTGACGGCGACTGAGACCCCTGCGCACAGAACGGGACCGCTGCACTGTCCTGGGACTGAGTATGACAGGGAGGGGACATCTCTCCTCTCTCTCTAAGACGCCTGTCAATACGAACGGCCTGAGACATAGCAGAGTCCAAAGAAATAGGCCTTTCATGAAAGGCAAATGCATCTTTCAATCCCTCTGAAAGACCATGGCAAAATTGACTTCGGAGCGCAGCATCATTCCAACCAGTATCAACTGCCCATCTCCGAAATTCTGAGCAGTATATTTCTGCGGATTGTTTACCCTGGCATAATAGACGTAGTTTAGACTCAGCCAGAGCAATACGATCCGGATCATCATATATCTGACCCAGGGCTAAAAAGAATTCATCCACTGAACGGAGAGGCCGTGCCCCCTCCGGCAGCGAAAAGGCCCAGGACTGAGCGTTACCTCTGAGCAGCGATATAATGATCCCCACCCTCCGTTCCTCATTACCAGAGGAGTGGGGAAGAAGGCGAAAATGGAGTTTGCAAGCCTCTTTAAAACGCACAAAATTCTCACTACCCCCGGAGAACGTATCCGGGAGCGAGATCTTAGGCTCAGAAGAAACTCCATGAACGCAAGCTGAACCGGTCACTTGAAGCTGAGAAAAAGTCTTACGGAGATCAGCTACCTCCAATGAAAGACCCTGGAAGCGTTCAGCCAAAAGTGAAACCGGATCCATGCTTGAGACGGTTCGGGCGGCTTATAATGTCACGGACGGTGTACAGGAAACAAGGCAAAGCAATATGTATAAACGACTCGCTGGATCCAAAAACTAAGGAACCAAGGGAGACCCCTGCAGCAGACCTGGCACTTTCCCTGGCTGCTCAGCCTATGCAAAGATCCGAATGGTGGAGGTTTGCATATCCACGAACCTTGACTATAAAGCCCTGAGCACCCTACAATAGTGAGGGGACACGACCACCGGCTCCCTACACAAGATACGGAGGGAGTCAGGGTCACCTGGGATCCAGCAAACAGAAAATAACAGATAAAGGTACAACACTTAGCTTTGAAGCAAACAGGAGGACAGAGTCAGCGTGCACACACACTCCAGGAAGTAGTATAAGCCGCCCAGAAAAGCCTTCTGGGGAAGAATTTAAAGGGAAGCAATTAGTCCAACACATGACAGCTGAGAGAGGCTAACGAGAGGAGGAGCTGAATACCACAACACAGAAACTCAAGGAGGAGGTTCTGAAAGGCCTCTGTCAGAGCTTCTCAGCTGTCTGGTTGTGACAGTACCCCTCCCTCTACGAGTGGACTCCGGACACTCAGAACCCACCTTCTCAGGATGGGACCTATGGAAAGCCCTGATGAGACGAGAGGCCTTAATGTCCGTCACTGGGACCCACATCCTCTCCTCAGGACCATACCCCTCCCACTGAACGAGGTACTGAAGAGAACCGCGGACAAGACGAGAATCCACAATCCTAGAGACCTGAAATTCAAGATTCCCATCAACCATAATCGGAGGAGGAGGCAAAGGCGAGGGTACAATGGGTTGAACATAAGGTTTCAATAAGGACTTATGAAAAACATTATGGATCTTCCAAGTCTGAGGAAGATCAAGACGGTATGCAACAGGATTGATGACAGACAGGATTTTGTAAGGCCCAATAAACCTAGGACCCAACTTCCAGGAGGGAACCTTCAATTTGATATTCTTGGTAGACAACCACACCAGATCACCAACATTCAGGTCCGGACCAAGCACACGTCTCTTATCAGCCACACGCTTATATCTCTCACTCATGCTCTTTAGATTATCTTGAATCTTTTGCCAAATAGATGACAAAGACGAGGAGAATCTGTCCTCATCAGGTAAACCAGAAGACCCCTCTCCCGAGAAAGTCCCAAACTGTGGATGAAACCCATATGCACCAAAAAATGGTGACTTATCAGAGGACTACGATCCGGATCATCATATATCTGACCCAGGGCTAAAAAGAATTCATCCACTGAACGGAGAGGCCGTGCCCCCTCCGGCAGCGAAAAGGCCCAGGACTAACATTTGATTGTATTGAAATTGTTCTCCAGACAACATCATACACATGCATGCTCATGAAGGAAGGAGGGTTGAGTTCTGACCCACATGGTTAGAAAATTGGTGGTTTCAGACGGCATAAGTCTAATGTGTATGCGTATCTGAGTTCTAAAAAAAAAAAAATAATGGTTATGATTGAGCTGCTCTAATGTTTTTTTTTGTCATATTTTCTGTTTCAGCTGCACAGCTAGATGCATTTCACTCAAAAGCATGAGTGAAATGCATGTACTTTGCCTTATTTCCCACTATGTTTGTGTTCAGCTCCGGAGCTCACAGAACAGATAAAGAAGGGAAATCACATTTACAGAAAAGCAGGAGGCTTCTGTGATGTTCAGAAATAGTGTAGAAGCAGACTTTTTATCAGGCTCAGGATATCAGCTAGCTCTGACACGCCCCCACTTCCTCTCTGCCATCTTCTAAGTTTCTGTTACTCGGTACAAATCTTGCCTACAGCAGGTAGTGGACTGCAAGTTAGGCGGAAGTGAGCCCCCAGTGGCCATGACTTTACAGCTTTTTTCGGGTGGATGCAGGCAGATTTTTTAAATGAAGTGATTTAGAAATTTGGTAGTTTCACCATTCTCTACTAAAGGAAATACAATTGTGTGAAGGTACAGTGACTCTTTAAGTCTGCCATAATGGATGTCCTGAGCAGGGGACACTCTACCTCAATGACATCAATCCACATGTAGTAGGTAATTATTTATTAAGGTCAGATACGTCTTCATAACATTTACTGCATGGATGGTTCGTAATATTCTAGCTAATTTCCATCTAGGAAATATATTATGTGTATAGGTTTAATGAGGATTCCGGTGGGCGGCTTCTGTTGGATCATAAATGATACCACTTATATCTATATGCTTCAGATCCCCAGCTGGTGATGGAGGACTGCTGCTTGGCAGCTACCCCAACCTTCAAGGTGATCCCTGACGTCATCAAGAATAAAACATCCAGGCATCAAATAGACACCACTTTGGCATAGACCATACATAATAATGCTGAACGGGGATTGAGGTACAGTCCTGATCAAAAGTTTAAGACCACTTGAAAAATGGCAAAAAATCATATTTAGCATGGCTGGATCCTAACAAGGTTCCAAGTAGAGCTTCAACATGCAACAAGAAGAAATGGGAGTGAGACAAAACATTTTTTGAGCATTTCATTTAATGAAAACAACGAATAAACTGAAACAGGCTGTTTTTCAGCTGATCAAAAGTTTAGGACCACACCTCCAAAAAAAACACGAAACCCCCCCAAAACAGAAATCCAACTTCCAAACATAAACTCAGTAATGAGTAGCTCTGCCGTTATTGTTTATCACTTCAAAAATTTGTTTCGGCATGCTTGATGCAAGCGTTTCCATGAGGTGAGTGGGAACATTTCTCCAAATGGTGAAGACGGCCACACGAAGGCCATCTACTGTCTGGAACTGTTGTCCATTTTTGTAAACTTCCCTTGCCATCCATCCCCAAAGGTTCTCAATTGGATTTAGATCAGGGGAACACGCAGGATGGGCCAAAAGAGTGATGTTATTCTCCTGGAAGAAGCCCCTTGTCCTGCGGGCATTGTGTACCGTAACGTTGTCCAGTTGAAAAACCCAGTCGTTACCAGACAGAGGAGGGCCCTCAGTCATGAGGAATGCTCTCTGCAACATCTGGACATAGCCAGCGGCCGTTTGACACCTCTGCACTTCCTAAAGCTCCATTGTTCCACTGAAGGAAAAAGCACCCCAGACCATTATGGTGCCCCCTCCACTGTGGCGCGTAGAAAACATCTCAGGTGGGATCTGCTTGTCATGCCAGTAACGTTGGAAACCATCAGGACCATCAAGGTTACATTTTTTCTCATCAGAGAATAAAACTTTCTTCCACCTTTAAATGCCCCATGTTTGGTGCTCTCTTGCAAAGTCCAAACGAGCAGTTCTGTGGCGTTCAAGGAGACGAGGTCTTTGAAGACGTTTTTTGTTTTTGAAGCCCTTCAGTCTCAGATGCCGTCTGATGGTTATGGGGCTGCAGTCAGCACCAGTAAGGGCCTTAATTTGGGTCGAGGTCCGTCCAGTGTCTTGACGGACAGCCAATTGGATCCTCCGGCTCAGTGCTGATGACATTTTTTTCGGTCTTCCACTTGACTTTTTTGTTCCATAACCCTCAGGATCATTTAAGAGATTCCAAATGACTGCGTCCCACCTCAGCAGTGATGGCACGCTGTGAGAGACCCTGCCTATGCAGTTCAATAACCCGACCACGTTCAAAAAGGGAGTTTTTTTGCCTTTGCCATCACAACGTGTGACTACCTGACAGAAAATGACAATGAATCCAAATCTTTGCACAGATTTGGCCTTTTAAAGGCATGTGGTCCTAAAATTTTGATCAACTGAAAAACAGCCTGTTTCAGTTGAATCGTTTTTTTCAATTAATTGAATGCTCAAAAAATGTTTTGTCTCACTCCCATTTCTTCTTATTGCATGTTGAAGCTCTACTTGGAACCTTGTTAATATCCAACCATGTAAAATATGATTATTTGCCATTTTTCAAGTGGTCTTAAACTTTTGATCAGGACTGTAGCTTGGGCCAACCAGAGGAAATGATTCTGAGGGCCATCTATACAGAACAGGTGCACGTCCACTATTAAAGGGGTTGTCCACTTTGTAATGCCATACCAGATTGTGTAATGATATAAGAACCTCCTTAACCAGCATGGAGTTGCCCACTCTCGTGCTGATGGGTAGGGGTGCAGGACATCCAGGTAGGCAATGCACTCCCTTTATCTGTGCCCCTATCCATGGGCATCAGAGGGGGAGAATACATGTGGGTTAAGGTTAGGCGAAGACACAGATGCAGGATATCCAGGTAAGGCTTTTATCTGTGCCTGTGATTACCGCTTGCAGCACATGCGCAGTAAAAGACAGGAGCATCATTTACAAAATTCTATGGATACCAAAGCCTGTTTGCACCCCTACACCCTGCACCAGAGGGGAAAACTCCATGTGGGTTAAGGTTAGGGAAGTTCCACACCTGCGGTAAAGCAATCAGTCAGGCTGTTCTGGCAGAGGAACAGCCTGCCAGAGTTCACCGTATCCTACCTAGCCGGATACTGAAGTACAACTCCAGACACCATTGACTAGGATGATGTATTGTAAGGGTATTTTTAAGTACTGATTGGTTCTGTCCCTTTAATTCTGTTCCCTTTTATTATTACTAGTGTTGATCGAGCACCAAAGTGCTCGGGTGCTCGAGTAGAACACCAGAGCACAATGGAACTCAGTGGGAGAACCCGAGCATTAAACCAGGCAGCCCCTGCTCTGAAGAGGGGAGGGTGTCTGGTTCATAGAAAAAGGTCAAAAATTGATGGAAACACCACTGAAATGGTTCGGGAACAGCATGGGGGGATGTCTGGATGCATCTTGGACTCCCAGGTCGCTGCTGGGAATGATGTTGTCTGAGGAGTACTCCACTTTTACAGACTGGCAATAATACAAAACCAAAGATAAAATCGATTTTAGAGGAAAAATTGTTAGGAAACATTCTTTCCTGTATATTTACTTGTATATAAAGTGCAAGTGCTGCCAAAAATTACAAGGAAGAGGCACTCGGATACAACCTGTATATAATATAAAGGAGGGCATCATTCACATTGTGGTACAATTGTTCAGGTAGTGGATCTCCTACACTCATAAAGCCTATGCACTAAGTGAAAGGTCTGCCAAAAATTACAAGGAACCTGCACTACAATACACCCTTTATTACACATAAAGGTGGGCTTCATACACAACCTTGAAAAATCATGACTGATGGCCTGCTGGTGACCCTCAAAAACATTAGGGGCGAGGCCCTGCTGCTGATCTGACCATCTAAAATATTATGGGCGAGGGCCTGCTGGTGACCCTCTAAAACATTAGGGGCGAGGGCCTGGTGCTGATCTGACCATCTAAAACATTAGTAGCGAGGGCCTGCTGGTGACCATCTAAAACATTATGGGTGGGGGCCTGCTGCTGAGCTGACCCTCTAAATTTTTAGAGTCTAAAACATTAGGAGCGAGGGCAGCCTAATAAGCATGTTGATATGATGGAGGAGGAGGACGAGAAAAGGAAGATTGAACCATATACCCTTGTTTGTGGTGGAAGGGGTGCATGGGAATACGGTGTATTCAGTACACCATAAAAGCCACATTTAAAGTGCCTTTATGTTCAGCCGCTTTCCTCTGGTGGAGTAGAGAAGTCATGGTCAATCCAGGCCTTGTTCATTTTGATAGGAGTCAACCTGTCAGCATTTTCAGTTGACAGGCGGATGAGCTTGTCAGTTATAATGCCCCCAGCAGCAATAAATACCCGCTCTGACAAAATGCTGGTGGCAGGGCAGGCCAGCACCTCCAAGGCGTAGAGCGCCAGTTCGTGCCACGTGTCCAGCTTGGACACCCAGTAGTTGTAAGGCCCAGAGGGATCACTGAGGATGCTGACACGGTCTGGTACGTACTCCTTCACCATCTTCCAAAACGTTTCCCTCCTTGTGACACTAGGCCACGCATCAGGGTAAGGCCTCATACACACGACTGTTTTTTTTTAAGGTCCGCAAAAACGGGGTCCGTAGGTCCGTGATCCGTGACCGTTTTTTCGTCCGTGGGTCTTCCTTGATTTTTGGAGGATCCACGGACATGAAAAATGAAAAAGAAATGTAAGTCAAGTTTGCCATTGAAATGATAGGAAAAAACGGACACAGATCACGGACACGGATCACGGACACGGATGACAATCTTGTGTGCATCCGTGTTTTTCACGGACCCATTGACTTGAATGGGTCCGTGAACCGTTGGCCGTGAAAAAAATAGGACAGGTCATATTTTTTTCACGGCCAGGAAACACGGATCACGGATGCGGCTGCCAAACGGTGCATTTTCCGATTTTTCCACGGACCCATTGAAAGTCAATGGGTCCGCGAAAAAAAACGGAAAACGGCACAACGGCCACGGATGCACACAACGGTGGTGTGCATGAGGCCTAAGGTTGCTGGCGGGTGTCATGAAACTGTCCAAGGCCTTGGAGAGTGCTTCCCTGCCTCTGTTGGAACTGCTGTGTGTTCCCCTTGTCTCCCCTCCTTGGTTGCCCAAGGAACTACAATCTCTGCCACCAGCGTTGTCAGCTGTAAATTTTTGGAGCAATTCTCCACAAGGACCTTCTGGTATTGCACCGTTTTGCTCGTTTTCTCCACCACAGGAATGAGAGATGAGAAATTCTCTTTGTAGCGGGGGGGTCGAGAAGGGTGAACAACCAGTAATCGGTGTTGGACAAAATGCGTACAACCCAACGGTTACGGGAAAGGCAGCATAACATAAAGTCAGCCTTGTGTGCCAGAGTCCCAACAGACAAGACTTCTCTGTCGTCATCAGGAGGATGACTCTTAATGTCCTCATCCTCTTCCTCCTCTTCGGCCCATCCACGCTGAACTGATGGAATAAATCTGCTGTGGGTACTATCCTCTGTAGCGGAGGAAACCGTCTCCTGCTCCTCCTCATCATCATGATCTAATTCATGCTGAGAAGACAAACTGAGGGTGGTCTGGCTGTCACCCTGTGTAATGTCTTCCCCCATTTCCACCTTTTCCACATGCAAAACGTCTGCCTTCATTGTGAGCAGCGAGCGTTTCAGTAGACACAGAAGTGGGATGGTGACGCTGATAATAGCGGCATCGCCGCTCACCATCTGTGTTGATTCCTCAAAGTTGTGTAAAAAACCTCACAAAGGTCAGACATCCATTTCCACTCGTCGCTTGTGAAGAGCGGAAGCTGACTGGAAAGGCGACGACCATGTTGCAGCTGTTATTATTATTATTTATTCTATAGCGCTGTACATATGAGAAGAGGTACACATACATAAGCACATTATTCCACTACTGTCCTCTGCTGCTCACAAAGCCTGGCCAACATGTGGAACGTGGAGTTCCAGCTTGTGCTCACGTCGCCCAAGAGTCGGTGAGCTGGCAATTGCAAGCACTGCTGCAGCGTTGCCAGACCATCGGCGGCTGTAGATGACTTTCAGAAATGGCCACACACGCGGCGCACCTTCACCAGTAGCTCAGGCAAATTAGGGTAGGTTTTGAGAAACTGCTGAACCACTAAGTTGAACACGTGGGCTAGGCATAGTATGTGTGTGAGCTTGGCGAGCTCCAAAGTCACGGCCATTATCAGACACAACCATGCCTGGTTGTAGGTTGAGTGGCGAGAGTCACAGCTCAGTCTGGTCCCTTATACCCTGCCATAGCTCTGCAGCGGTGTGCTGTTTGTCACCTAAGCAAATTAGTTTCAGCGCGGCCTGTTGCCGCTTCACCACTGCAGTGCTGCACTGCTTCCAGCTACTGACTAATAGCTGACTGGTGCTGCAAGATGAGAATTCAGAGGTGGAAGTGGAGGTGAAGGAGGAGAAGGGGGGGTTGCAGCCACTAATGTAGGTGGTGGCGTAAATCCTGATGGAAGAAGGGCCCGCAATTCTTGGCGTCGGTAGCACCTGTGCCATCCCACAGTACGATTCTCTCTCATGGCCTCCACAACGTTCACCCAGTGTGCCGCCAGGGAAATGTAGCGTCCCTGACCAAATGCACTTGTCCATGTGTCAGTCGTTAAGTGGACCTTCCCAATAACTGCGTTGGGCAGGGCATCGGTGATGTTACGGGACACATGCTGGCTTTAAGGCTGGGACTGCACACTGGGCAAAATAGTGGCGGCTGGAGACTGAGTAACGAGGGACGGCCACCTTCATCAGGCTGTGGAAAGCCTCAGTGTCCACAAGCCTAAATTTCAACATTTCCAGGGCCAGCAATTTGGAAAGGTGCGCATTTAGTGCTATGGCCTATGGGTGGGTGGCTGGGTATTTGCGCTTTCGTTCAAAGGCCTGGGGTATGGACATCTGTACTCTGCGCTGGGACACAGAAGTGGATGTGCTAGATCATGGTGCTTGCGAAGGTCCAGGTGCAGGGCGGGAGGCATTCGGGCCTGTGTCTTGGACAGGGCATTGGCCAGCACATAACACGGGGAGTAGTGTGACCCGCAGACACTGATTGTGGACCCAGGCATTCGGCCCATCTATTAGGGTGCTTTGATGCCATGTGGATCATGCTAGTGGTGGTGAGGTTGCTAGTGTTCACGCCCCTGCTCATTTTGGTACGGCACAAGTTGCAAATGACAATTCTTTTATTGTCTGCACTTTCCTCAAAAACGTGCCATACTGTGGAACACCTACCCCTTGCAGTGGCGTAGCTATAGGGGTCGCAGTTGCAATTGCGACCAGGCCCCTATGTCAGGGGGGCCCACAGGAAAGTCTTATTTTTTTTTATTTCAAGTAATTGGCTATACTGCTCTTATAGCTGTGTGGGTTAATGCCTTGCCTCTGATACAGAAGGTCATGGGTTCGAATTCCAGCATAAACTTTTCTGAAAGACAGGCTAAATAAGAACACGAGCACCAAATCTTCAACACAAGAGGCTGGTGGGAACACAGGCCGGAAGAAGCCTGCATCGCATTGCTGACATGGAGGTAAGTATAAAAGTTTTTTAGTTTTTTTAAAATACCGGACTGTTACTTTATTGCCACGGGGGAGGGGGGCTATTGGCGCCATGATACTGGCACAGGGGGGGGGGGGGGTGCCAAAATGTAGATTCGCTTGTGTTGACAAAAATCCTTGCACCAGCCCTGACTTCGGGCGCGCAATCCCGCTAGACCAGTGACCACCAGAGGTGGGTCTCGCAGGATCACACGCCAAAGACACATGATCTTGGCAAAAGCCAAGGCAATGTGGACCTGGAGCACAGCGAGGAGCAGAGGAGTCAGGGCACACCTGCTGCTTGACTAGGGACCATAGATTTTGACTTGCACAGGGTGCCCAGCAGTGGCACATGGGGCCTAATAGGTGGCACAGACTGTCTAAAGGGCTATGAATGGTACAGGGTGCAGGACAGTGCCAGACTGGCAGAGGGCACAAGGCAGCATACTGTTTTATGTTGCCCTGGTGGCACAGGATTTCAGACAGTGGCTGAATGGCGCCTGGCAGTGAATAGGTGGCACTGCTCGTGTTTGGTGTGCCAACCTGCTGAACAGGGCAGAGTGATTGGCATCACTGGGAACCCCTGATTTTCACAGTACCCCTGATGGTGGGGATAGACTTTCCTGAGGGGAACACCAGGTCGCTACCTATTGAGGAGGATAGGCACACGAGGCAGCTGGTCCAGGCGGACCAGGAGGTACCTGAGAAAGGTTCCAGAGGTACAGGCATTGTCAGCAGGCTGAGTTGTAACCAGGAGCAACAGTGCAGGACCGAAGGATGAGGCAGAGGCGAAGTCAGACAGGAAATAGGTCATCGTAGGCGGCACAGGTACAGGTCAGGGAATGTAGATCGGCAACAGGAGAGTAAAGGCAAGCAGGCAGGGATCAAACAGGTAGCAGAGTCCAAGAATACAAGTACAAGTCAGGAACACAAGCAGATATCAGGAACCTTAGCATGACACAAGGACCTTGACACTGAGGCATCTGGGAAGGGGGCTGAGCCACTTATATATGTGCAGGAGGGCTAGGATTGGTCAGCGAGGTCACGTGACCTAACCCATAAAGCAGAGGAAGTGAGGCGCGTTGGCCCTTAAGGAAGTGCTGCAGGAAACAAGCAGCAAGTATGCTGTGGCCAGGGCTGAGAGGCAACTGTGGAGCGGATCCCAGAACAACAGTACCTGCACAGACAGAGCCCAGGACTGCAGCGGTAAATGGGAAACACTGGCAGCAGATCACCGCTGAACACGGCACCCGGGACCGTGGCGGTAAGCAGGGGAACAGCGGCGCACAGCAGTCGCTGTTACAGTGGCACACATTTATTTGGGAGACTCCATTGAAGACTTCATCCTAGGTAGGATATAAGTATTGATTTGTCCTATGTCTTGTACACTCTGGGGTGTCGATCATGTGTTATAATGTGGTAGACAACCATGTGTTATTGCATGACCGATGGAGTCTCACCCCATAGTCTCACCCCATATAGCTTGTTGCTTATTTTGGCTAGTGATATATTAACTTTTTATTATTATCATATATTTAATCACACTTAGTAAATCTATTTATTCACTTAGCCTGCGTAAGTTTATGCATTCTCAAATCTTTTGAATTCACGTTATGTTACAGATGGGATCCAGGTTTCCGGCATAAGCGCCGGATTTCGGACAGGCAAAAACCAGTGTGTGCATTGCCCTATAGAAATGAATGGGATCAGTGTGCAGATAAAATACGGTTGTGTGCATGAGACTTTAAAAATGAGTTCAATTCAGTTCCACTCATCTCAGTGGGGTTGTTTTGGCGGCAAGCACAGGGATCTTTCTCTGAAATCCCCATTCGGATAAATGAGACAGACATACAAATGTCGGCAAAAAATCTGCTGCACGAGAATTCATCCTAACAAGTTATTTTTGAATCATCCCATAGGAAATAGACCCTTGTTACAAGTAACATTTCAAAGTCACCTCAAAATGGGGCTGTCTTCTGCTTGACCTTGAGGCCCATAACTGTGGCCTTTCCTACACTAGAAGATCACCTGGTGGGCCAGTCCGCCACCCCACTGTGCTTCAGAGCAGGAGCTCTTCTTTCCATCTTCAATCTGGAGAATTTTTAACACACCAGTTAGGAACCCCCATATATCCCTTCAGATGCCATGGTCAATTACGAAATTGGCATCTGAATGGTTAGAGGGACAGGGCTCACTCTATGCCCTATACGATTTAGCCAAGTGCTAGTCATGGCAGCTGGGGGCGGTGTGCAGGCCCGCTGGCCTGGCATGATAGTCCGTTTGTTATACCCTGCCTCTGGCAGGACTGAACAGATGGGCAGTAGAATCACCAGCGATCCAGAGATCACATGTTCCACTCCTCTAGAACAGAGATTCTCGACCTGCAGCCCTCCAGCTATTGCAGAACTACTACCTTTAAGTGTCAATTTAAAGTTTGCTGCAGCTGTGTATTTAATACAGTATGAGTGACAAGTTAATGTTTACTACTTCTGTACTAGGGATTAGTGAATCGATTTGTATGAATCGACTCATTCATCTTAATTAATTTACACTTGCGAGGAAGAGTCCCCACAGCTTAAAAAGACCTTTCACTGCTCCTGACCTGCCTGTTTTAATATATTCATGCACTCCCCATGTAATAAAAATTCCGGAACATCTATTCTTATGTCTCTATGTTGTGCTATTCCTGTGTTATTTCTACCAGAAGTTATGAATGAATTACTAGCAGTCTGCAGTAAGGGTACAGAGGGGTGGTAACAAGTTGGGGGGGTGTACCTGCATAGACTCACTCTATCCAATCAGTGCTGCCATTTTCATATTGTGCTGCCCCCCCCCCCCTTAACTGGTTACCGCCCCTCTGTACCCTTACTGCAGACTGCTAGCAATTCATTCATAACTTCTAATGGAAATAACACAGGAATGGCACAACATAGAGCCATAAGAATAAGTGCTCTAGGATTGTTATACATGGGGAATGCATGGAGCGATTAAAACAGGCAGGTCAGGAGCGATGAAAGGTCCTCTTTAAGACGCTCCTCCTGCCGCACATCTTGTGTGGCCCTGATAACCTCACGCATGCATCGTCACTGTGAGTAGCGGCGCATGCACCGATGATATACCTAAGAATTTGCATGCACCACTAAACAAATTTTATAGGCACTTCATTTTTGTAGGCATTTCATTTGAGCATGTTGCAGTAACAGCGCATGTGCAAGATTATCCATGCTAATCTGATGGCACAGTGGGGAACTGTCTCTAGAGGAACCGACGGAGAATTTGTTTAGATGAAACAAATACAAATTGGTTCGCTCATCCCTGATCTGCAGGTGCCGCAAGCCCAGAAGCAGAGTGAGGATGGGAGAGGTAATGGGGTTCTAGGATAATGGTAGTTGGGGTGCCCTTGGTTTTATGAGTGTCCCTTTCACTGCAGTAAAGTCTCTATCAGCCTTAGGCCTGGTTCACACCTGAGCACTGTAAAACCCTGAACAGGCGAAAACCCATGTTTCCCTATGGTCATGGTTCTCACCTGCGTGTTTTACAGCGCGTACGAACGCGCTGTAAAACGCCCTACGCCGAAAGAAGTACAGGAGCTTCTTTGGGGGGATATTGTCGCGCGTTCACGCCCATAGACTTTAACGGGAACGCAACAAAATACGTTGTCGTTTGCAGAGACCCACACCAACACACTCTCCTATGTACATAAACACACAGGAAAGGGTGATGGTGCTCCGCAGGAAGTCTCTTTCATTGGACACCTCAGTGTAGACATGGCTGTTTTTCAATGGACGCCTCTGTGGTCAATCGCAAGAAAGCGCGTATGACGCGCGTTTCCTATTTCCAAAAACGCGCTGAAATACGCTCCGAAAATGTCCGACAAAAGCGTTCGTAAAACGCGCGTATCAAATACGCTCAAGTGTGAACCAGGCCTTATAAAGCGAATACCATAGTGACTGACACCAGTTTCTGGACCTTCTAGTTCTTTCTTTCCCTTTTCCTGGAGCACTCTAGAGTAGAGATGGTTTTGTCTCTGTAACTTTTTCAGAGATAGTGGTTCTCTGGAGCTTAGTCCTCTGAGGATTCAGCACATGTAACTTCCTCCACTAGCACGCTACACTACTGACTTGTCATGGACGGTATGTCAGTGGGGAAATAACTAGAACAATAGACTAGGCCCAAAAGCTAGGGAGAAAGGGTCACCTCCTAGCGATCCCTGAAGCTTTCCCTATACTGCTGTGCACATGTGCATACCCTTATGGTGGATATGCACATGCCCTCGTGCCTACGTCTATATTCCCTGGGAAAGCCCTGAGCAGAAGGGAAAGGGGAAGAGGCGACCTGCTTCCTCAAGCAGGAGAAAGCAAGCGTCTCCCTAGAGGCCTAGACAAAGACAACAAGGGAAGAAACAGAGAGGACTTATCTTGAGTTGAGCTGAGCTGGAGCAGAAAATCCACAACACATCCAACACCCACAGAAATGAACTATAACCCGCACAGGCCACTGGGAGAAGGAGGAATAAATAGCCTCACTAACAATCAACCCAGTACACCAGAGGGAAGGTGGATCCAGCTCAACTCAAACCAAAACAAAGAGAAGAGTCAAACATGTGCAGCCAGCCTGGCAGATCTCAGCACATTCACAGGGCAAGGCGTGACATGACTGAGCTAGGGGCGGACCTAAGTCCAACACCTAACTTCCTATGGGGGCAGAATCAGGATGCTTAACCCTGACTAATCTATACAATGCATTACCATATTAAATAACATTACATAATAACAGTTTGCAAGTTCCCTTGTATACAAGTTCAGTATTAAAGAACCCTAGTAATATAGTGTCATGTTTAGTGTCAAATGGGCACATGGACGAGGGTGAAGGTTGCATTCTGAAACCAACCTAAACTAACCATGGAAAGGTAATGGTGATCCCAAGTGTTTAGGGGCATGGTGGGTGAACCTCATCCTTAATCAATCCTATAAGGTCGCCCATCATTCTGTTGAGAAGTAATATCATAGACATTGGAAATTTTAGAAGTGATGATTGCTGTCTTGTTAACGACGTGCAGCGCGGATATAAATCTCTGCTCGCCATATGTAACAGGAGACCTTAAAGCTCCACATAAGGGCGTTGAATTATCCAGCAATATTCACAGCGTGCCTAGGATTCATAAGAGCCTCATCATCGTGAGCTTCGTGCCGCTGTGAGCATCAAATTGACGCTAATGTCATAATCAAGTATTAACTCTTTAACCACCTCCGGACCGCCTAACGCACATGTGCGTTCCGGAGGTGGCAGGGCTGCGCACAGTCACGCATATACGCGTCATCTCGCGATACGCGAGATTTCCTGTGAACGCGCGCACACAGGCGCGCGCGCTCACAGGAACTGAAGGTAAGCGAGTGGATCTCCAGCCTGCCAGCGGCGATCGCTCGCTGGCAGGCTGGAGATCCGAATTTTTTAACCCCTAACAGGTATATTAGACGCTGTTTTCATAACAGCGTCTAATATACCTCCTACCTGGTCCTCTGGTGGTCCCTTTTGTTTGGATCGACCACCAGAGGACTCAGGTAGGTCAGTACAGTCGCACCAAACACCACACTACACTACACCCCACCCCCCCGTCACTTATTAACCCCTTATAAACCCCTGATCACCCATGATCACCCCATATAAACTCCCTGATCACCCCCCTGTCATTGATCACCGCCCTGTCATTGATCACCCCCCTGTCAGGCTCCGTTCAGACGTCCGCATGATTTTTACGGATCCGATCCATGTATCCATGGATCCGTAAAAATCATGCGGAAGTCTGAATGGAGCCTTACAGGGGGGTGATCAATGACAGGCGGGTGATCACCCATATACACTCCCTGATCACCCCCTGTCATTGATCACCCCCTGTCACTGATCACCCCCCCAGTAAGGCTCCATTCAGACGTCCGCATGATTTTTACGGATCCGATCCATGTATCCATGGATCCGTAAAAATCATGCGGACGTCTGAATGGAGCCTTACAGGGGGGGTGATCAGTGACAGGGGGGTGATCACCCTGATTACCCTGATCACCCCCTGTCATTGATAACCCCCCTGTCAGGCTCCATTCAGACGTCCGCATGATTTTTACGGATCCGATCCATGTATCCATGGATCCGTAAAAATCATGCGGACGTCTGAATGGAGCCTTACAGGGGGGGTGATCAGTGACAGGGGGGTGATCACCCTGATTACCCCCTGTCATTGATAACCCCCCTGTAAGGCTCCATTCAGACGTCCGCATGCGTTCTGTGGATCCGATCCATGTATCCATGGATCCGTAAAAAATCATGCGGATGTCTGAATGGAGCCTTACAGGGGGGGTGATCAGTGACAGGGGGGTGATCACCCTGATTACCCTGATCACCCGCCTGTCATTGATAACCCCCCTGTAAGGCTCCATTCAGACGTCCGCATGCGTTCTGTGGATCCGATCCATGTATCCATGGATCCGTAAAAATCATGCGGATGTCTGAATGGAGCCTTACAGGGGGGGTGATCAGTGACAGGGGGGTGATCACCCTGATTACCCTGATCACCCCCTGTCATTGATAACCCCCCTGTAAGGCTCCATTCAGACGTCCGCATGCGTTCTGTGGATCCGATCCATGTATCCATGGATCCGTAAAAAATCATGCGGATGTCTGAATGGAGCCTTACAGGGGGGGTGATCAGTGACAGGGGGGTGATCACCCTGATTACCCTGATCACCCCCTGTCATTGATAACCCCCCTGTAAGGCTCCATTCAGACGTCCGCATGCGTTCTGTGGATCCGATACATGTATCCATGGATCCGTAAAAAATCATGCGGATGTCTGAATGGAGCCTTACAGGGGGGGTGATCAGTGACAGGGGGGTGATCACCCTGATTACCCTGATCACCCCCTGTCATTGATAACCCCCCTGTAAGGCTCCATTCAGACGTCCGCATGCGTTCTGTGGATCCGATCCATGTATCCATGGATCCGTAAAAAATCATGCGGATGTCTGAATGGAGCCTTACAGGGGGGGTGATCAGTGACAGGGGGGTGATCACCCTGATTACCCTGATCACCCCCTGTCATTGATAACCCCCCTGTAAGGCTCCATTCAGACGTCCGCATGCGTTCTGTGGATCCGATCCATGTATCCATGGATCCGTAAAAAATCATGCGGATGTCTGAATGGAGCCTTACAGGGGGGGTGATCAGTGACAGGGGGGTGATCACCCTGATTACCCTGATCACCCCCTGTCATTGATAACCCCCCTGTAAGGCTCCATTCAGACGTCCGCATGCGTTCTGTGGATCCGATACATGTATCCATGGATCCGTAAAAAATCATGCGGATGTCTGAATGGAGCCTTACAGGGGGGGTGATCAGTGACAGGGGGGTGATCACCCTGATTACCCTGATCACCCCCTGTCATTGATAACCCCCCTGTAAGGCTCCATTCAGACGTCCGCATGCGTTCTGTGGATCCGATACATGTATCCATGGATCCGTAAAAAATCATGCGGATGTCTGAATGGAGCCTTACAGGGGGGGTGATCAGTGACAGGGGGGTGATCACCCTGATTACCCTGATCACCCCCTGTCATTGATAACCCCCCTGTAAGGCTCCATTCAGACGTCCGCATGCGTTCTGTGGATCCGATCCATGTATCCATGGATCCGTAAAAAATCATGCGGATGTCTGAATGGAGCCTTACAGGGGGAGTGATCAGTGACAGGGGGGTGATCACCCTGATTACCCTGATCACCCCCTGTCATTGATAACCCCCCTGTAAGGCTCCATTCAGACGTCCGCATGCGTTCTGTGGATCCGATACATGTATCCATGGATCCGTAAAAAATCATGCGGATGTCTGAATGGAGCCTTACAGGGGGGGTGATCAGTGACAGGGGGGTGATCACCCTGATTACCCTGATCACCCCCTGTCATTGATAACCCCCCTGTAAGGCTCCATTCAGACGTCCGCATGCGTTCTGTGGATCCGATACATGTATCCATGGATCCGTAAAAAATCATGCGGATGTCTGAATGGAGCCTTACAGGGGGGGTGATCAGTGACAGGGGGGTGATCACCCTGATTACCCTGATCACCCCCTGTCATTGATAACCCCCCTGTAAGGCTCCATTCAGACGTCCGCATGCGTTCTGTGGATCCGATACATGTATCCATGGATCCGTAAAAAATCATGCGGATGTCTGAATGGAGCCTTACAGGGGGGGTGATCAATGACAGGGGGGTGATCAGGGAGTCTATATGGGTGATCACCCCCCTGTCATTGATCACCCCCCTGTCATTGATCACTCCCCCCCCCTGGTAAGGCTCCATTCAGCCATTTTTTTTGGCACAAGTCAGTGGAAATTTTTTGTCTGTTTTTGTTTTCGTTTTTTCTTACAAAGTCTCATATTCCACTAACTTGTGTCAAAAAATAAAATCTCACATGGACGCACCATACCCCTCACGGAATCCAAATGCGTAAACATTTTTAGACATTTATATTCCAGACTTCTTCTCACGCTTTAGGGCCCCTAAAAAGCCAGGGCAGTATAAGTACCCCACATGTGACCCCATTTCGGAAAGAAGACACCCCAAGGTATTCCATGAGGGGCATATTGAGTCCATGAAAGATTGAAATTTTTGTCCTAAGTTAGCGGAAAGTGAGACTTTGTGAGAAAAAAAACAAAAAAAAATCAATATCCGCTAACTTATGCAAAAAAAAAAAAAATTCTAGGAACTCGCCATGCCCCTCATTGAATACCTCGGGGTGTCTTCTTTCCAAAGTGGGGTCACATGTGGGGTATTTATACTGCCCTGGATTTTTAGGGGCCCTAAAGCATGAGAAGAAGTCTGGGATCCAAATGTCTAAAAATGCCCTCCTAAAAGGAATTTGGGCCCCTTTGCGCATCTAGGCTGCAAAAAAGTGTCACACATCTGGTATCGCCGTACTCAGGAGAAGTTGGGCAATGTGTTTTGGGGTGTCATTTTACATATACCCATGCTGGGTGAGAAAAATATCTTGGTCAAATGCCAACTTTGTATAAAAAAAATGGGAAAAGTTGTCTTTTGCCAAGATATTTCTCTCACCCAGCATGGTTATATGTAAAATGACCCCCCAAAACACATTCCCCAACTTCTCCTGAGTACGGCGATACCAGATGTGTCACACTTTTTTGCAGCCAAGGTGGGCAAAGGGGCACCTTTCAGATTTCGCAGGCCATTTTTTACACATTTTGATTTCAAGGTACTTCTTACACATTTGGGCCCCTAAATTGCCAGGGCAGTATAACTATGCCACAAGTGACCCCATTTTGGAAAGAAGACACCCCAAGGTATTCCGTGGGGGGCACGGCGAGTTCCTAGAATTTTTTATTTTTTGTCACAATTTAGCGGAAAATGCTGATTTTTCTTTTTTTTTCTTTTTTCCTTACAAAGTCTCATATTCCACTAACTTGCGACAAAAAATAAAAAATTCTAGGAACTCGCCATGCCCCTCACGGAATACCTTGGGGTGTCTTCTTTCCAAAATGGGGTCACTTGTGGGGTAGTTATACTGCCCTGGCAATTTAGGGGCCCAAATGTGTGAGAAGAACTTTGCAATCAAAATGTGTAAAAAATGCCCTGCAAAATCCGAAAGGTGCACTTTGGAATATGTGCCCCTTTGCCCACCTTGGCAGCAAAAAAGTGTGACACCTCTGGTATCGCCGTACTCAGGAGAAGTTGGGCAATGTGTTTTGGGGTGTCATTTTACATATACCCATGCTGGGTGAGAAAAATATCTTGGTCAAATGCCAACTTTGTATAAAAAAATTGGAAAAGTTGTCTTTTGCCAAGATATTTCTCTCACCCAGCATGGGTATATGTAAAATGACAGCCCAAAACACATTCCCCAACTTCTCCTGAGTACGGCGATACCAGATGTGTGACACTTTTTTGATGCCAAGGTGGGCAAAGGGGCACATATAACAAAGTGCACCTTTCGGATTTCACCGGTCATTTTTTACAGATTTTGATTGCAAAGTACTTCTCACACATTTGGGCCCCTAAATTGCCAGGGCAGTATAACTACGCCACAAGTGACCCCATTTTGGAAAGAAGACACCCCAAGGTATTCCGTGAGGGGCATGGCGAGTTCCTAGAATTTTTTATTTTTTGTCGCAAGTTAGTGGAATATGAGACTTTGTAAGGAAAAAAGAGAAAAAAAAAAAAATCATCATTTTCCGCTAACTTGTGACAAAAAATAAAAAATTCTAGGAACTCGCAGTGCCCCTCACGTAATACCTTGGGGTGTCTTCTTTCCAAAATGGGGTCACTTGTGGCGTAGTTATACTGCCCTGGCAATTTAGGGGCCCAAATGTGTGAGAAGAACTTTGCAATCAAAATGTGTAAAAAATGCCCTGCAAAATCCGAAAGGTGCACTTTGGAATATGTGCCCCTTTGCCCACCTTGGCAGCAAAAAAGTGTGACACATCTGGTATCGCCGTACTCAGGAGAAGTTGGGCAATGTGTTTTGGGGTGTCATTTTACATATACCCATGCTGGGTGAGAAAAATATCTTGGTCAAATGCCAACTTTGTATAAAAAAATGGGAAAAGTTGTCTTTTGCCAAGATATTTCTCTCACCCAGCATGGGTATATGTAAAATGACACCCCAAAACACATTCCCCAACTTCTCCTGAGTACGGCGATACCACATGTGTGACACTTTTTTGCTGCCAAGGTGGGCAAAGGGGCGCATATTCCAAAGTGCACCTTTCGGATTTCACCGGTCATTTCTTACACATTTTGATTGCAAAGTTCTTCTCACACATTTGGGCCCCTAAATTGCCAGGGCAGTATAACTACGCCACAAGTGACCCCATTTTGGAAAGAAGACACCCCAAGGTATTCTGTGAGGGGCATGGTGAGTTCCTAGAATTTTTTATTTTTTGTCGCAAGTTAGTGGAATATGAGACTTTGTAAGAAAAAAATAAAAATAAAAAATCATCATCATTTTCCGCTAACTTGTGACAAAAAATAAAAAGTTCTATGAACTCACTATGCCCATCAGCGAATACCTTAGGGTGTCTACTTTCCGAAATGGGGTCATTTGTGGGGTTTTTCTACTGTTTGGGCATTGTAGAACCTCAGGAAACATGACAGGTGCTCAGAAAATCAGAGCCGTTTCAAAAAGCGGAAATTCACATTTTTGTACCATAGTTTGTAAATGCTATAACTTTTACCCAAACCATTTTTTTTTTGCCCAAACATTTTTTTTTTATCAAAGACATGTAGAACTATAAATTTAGCGAAAAATTTATATATGGATGTCGTTTTTTTTGCAAAATTTCACAGCTGAAAGTGAAAAATGTCATTTTTTTGCAAAAAAATCGTTACATTTTGATTAATAACAAAAAAAGTAAAAATGTCAGCAGCAATAAAATACCACCAAATGAAAGCTCCATTAGTGAGAAGAAAAGGAGGTAAAATTCATTTGGGTGGTAAGTTGCATGACCGAGCGATAAACGGTGAAAGGAGTGTAGTGCCGAAGTGTAAAAAGTGGCCTGGTCATGAAGGGGGTTTCACCTAGCGGGGCTGAAGTGGTTAATCCCCGTTTCACTACTAATGAAGGAGACTTTAATTAGGAGGCGGGAGAGAAGATACTGTGTCAGGGGGACTTGGTTCTTCGATGTTTCTTGATATCTTCAGCAGCGGTTTAATTATTCTTATCGTATTTGTAGCAGGAGAAACATATTACAACAGATCCCCAAAATCCCCCCCTTCCCCCCCCGTCCACTCTTCAGGTACCGTAATTCATATTACACTTTAATTTAAATGAAATTCTTATTAAAATATTGGATTCTCCACAGATGCCCTTACCAGTCCTGTACCATAACTGGGAATACAGATTTTTACTGGGGTGCACGGTGGACTGGATGGTTCAACACTGGGGTCTTCAACACGAATCCAGTTCGGCGTCGGACATACCATACTGTATGTGCAACCTCTTCAGCCACGGGGCCCACTTCCACCTTAGTGCAACCATGATGTATAATATTGGTTGCGATCATTGGGTGACGCATCACATTGCAGAATTTGGATGTGAACCATATGGCAAAAGAGGCTGCTTTACCACTAATTGCTATTTTCCTTTTTCAGGTTGGAGCCCCGGTGGCTTTTCGCACCCCTGGGGAACAGAAAATTTCACTGGGGTAAGCCATAACCAGCCAAAATGGATGGCTCAATTCACCCATACGGGAACAATTCTTAGGTTATGCTCAAAAACCCACCGTCTATTACAGTGGACGAGATTTTCCAAAATCCCATTTACACGCTGCAAACATATCCACGGCACAATTCAGTGCAGATATTGAAAGGGTTTTCCAGAACTTAGATATTTAGGGCCTATCCTCAGGCTAGATGATCAATATCAGATCACATGGCACCCCCACCGATTATTTCAGGCAGCCACTAGCGCCAAATACTAGGAAATGGATGGAAATGGAATTGAGCTCCATCCACTTTGTAGTGGCCGTGCTGGTGTACTGCAGCTGAAGTGAATGGAAACTGAGCTGTAGTATGCCAGTGCTGGGAACTACACAATGGACAGAGCTCCATGGTTCCTGCTCCACCCACTGTGTAGTTTCTGATGCTCAAAACTGCTGATCGGCAGGGGTGCCGAGTGTCAGCCTCACCGATCCAATGCTGATGAGATGGCCTATGCTGAGGATAGCCCATCAATATCGAACTCACGGGAAACCTCTCTAAAGTTGCAGTATGTCAATTTCTACTGTGGGCTATATCTAAAGATGAGCGAATCGAATCCCAAGAAGTGGAATTCGATCTGAATTTCAGGATAAATTAGATTCGCCTCCTGCTTCGTGTAAACAAATCGATTTGACCGGAAATAGTGTGGAAAACAAAACAAATCATACTTACCCACTCAATTTGCTCACCGCCATCTTGATTGAAGATCTCGGCCGAAATCCCGTGCATACGCCATCACGTCGACCGGTGTGATCTCGTGCCGCGTGAGATTTTGCGCCAGATCTTCAAGAAAGATGGCGGCGGCCAGCCCATCGCAAGCAAATGGAGGCGGTAAATTTGATTCAAAAACAGTCAAAAATTACACTCAGATGCCGCGATCATGTATGAACGCGGCATCTGAGGGGTACGATGACGAAGGGCGGCGCTATCGCAGCTCCCTGTCATTGCACCCGCTACTTACAAAAAAATGCGCTTTGTGATGAAGTAATTCGTCACAAAGCAATTTTATTTATTTTTTATTCGGCGACTCAGCCGAATCGAACTTTTTAAAAATTCAATCATCTCTAGCTATATCCACAACTTTAACCCTTTGCAATGCAGAGATTGACATCAGTAGCCAAATCTAAGTCAGAATCCGCATGTAACTCATGGATTTTGCTGCAGATTCATAGCAAATTTTTCAGAGGATCCGTGTCGGGGATGTTCTCCTAAGGCCTCATGCACACGACCGTTTTTGTGGTCCGCATCTGGCCGCATTTTTTGAATTACTACAATGGGCCGCCCTTTCCGTTCCGCAAATTTGCGGAAGGCACACGGGCGGCTTCGTTTTTTTTTTGCGGACCGCAAAAAACGGCACGGTCGTGTGCTTGAGGCCTAAGGAAAACCAAAAACACTATGTCTTTAACTGTTACAGAACCTGCAAAATATTTATGGCGTAGGCCCAGTCTGGTCGCCTACACACATGCGGCTGCAATGTTCTTTTCAGATATCTCAAGTAACATCTATTGCTGGTTCCTCACATTCTGAAAATTAGCTCTTAAGAGCAGGGGAAGCGGCATCAATAGGAAAACATCAATAATCGCTGATGTTCAGTAGGAGAAAGCAAACACAAGTTCTGGATGGAATAAGCATCCTCAACCTAGACTGAAATGACTGCTGTCTGTCTGTATGTAATATTATACAATGTGACACAGTGAGGGGTTGTGTCTGGCAGGGCAGGTATTTTCCTCCCAGCATGGGCGGCTGGGCTGGTTTCTAGTCAGGTGAGGTCAAATACCGGACCGGAGTTTAAGTGCCGCTCCGGGTTTTGGCAGCCCCTGGCTGTCCTTAAATTGGCAGCTGGGCTCAGCAGAGAGGTCTCTGTTTTTGGGATCTGAGGCTTTGTGCCGCGCTGGAGAGCTGAGAGCCGCACGCTGGAGAAACAGGCCCCTTAAAGCCTGCTGTAGACTACTGGAGGCAGAACTGCCAGCAAGGTGACTTGTGTTATATGAACTTTCCATTGTGTGTGAATTAACACCAAGACTGCAAAGTTCCGTGCTGTTTTGTGCAATTGCCTCGTGTGAATAAACATTGACGTTTTAAGTTAAGAACTTGTATTTCGCCTCTATACTGCGTCCGCACACCCTGTCTACCAGAGCGAAACCCCACACTAAATAGTTCAAAGAATCACAGGCTGATTGTTTTCTGGAAACAGCCTGGTAGGGTTGTTCTTGCAGATTAAAATAATGCCTGTCTTGTGAAAATCGGTTGTGCTATTCCCAAGAAAACTCCAAATAAGGGTTTCACTGCACCGAAGGGCGGGGCATAGCCCCCTGTGCACCTCAGTTTTCCAGTGCTGGCCACGCCCCTCAGTGCATTGAAGACTTAATTTACCTTAAGAATAATAGTCTTTTTTTCTTGGAAACGCTGCAACCAATATTCACAAGAAAAGTATTATTTTAATCAGCAGGATCAACCGTACCAGGCAGCATGTTTATTTTGATAGAGTTGATGTTACTGATAGGCGACCTTTAAGAGAGATATACTGACTGCATACCTATGTCTTGTTCCTGACCTTAGCCTTGCCTCTGGATTCTGACTCTTCGTCTTTCCCATTGGGATTTGTCACCTGAAATTACAGTCCAACCTGCTGGCTTCGGCTCCTTACCCATCTGCTGTTTACGTTTTTTGTCACCTAACTAATGTGGGTTCCTAACCACTTTCCCGATGATGACTTCTGTCCTCACTTCACTACCAAATGGTGACTACAGGGGCTGAGAATCTTCTTAGAAGGACTCTAGTGAAGAACGGGAATATTCCTTAGACTTTATGTGATGTTGTGATAGATCACTGTGACCTTTACCCTTTTTCTCCTGATGCATGATGGGGGGAGGAGGAGCTGTACCAGGAAGTCAGACAGTGTGTGTGAGGGGAACTGGAAGCCGACACATGAGGCTGAGAAGGGATTACATCTGATAAGGACAGAAGCTGTTGGAATAAGACTCCTCCATGTAAGAATGCCATAATGTTCTGAGTAATAAACCTTGCTCTGGTTAAGTAGTACATCGGCCTGTGTGCGTAACTTGTTGAGCAGATACTGGCAGCATTGCCAGCAGCACCTGAGAGACACAGAGTGTCCAGGGGACATAACAGTGGCGACGAGGATTGTGGATTTTAGCACACATGGCCTTCATAGGGTTTATTCAACCATTTGATCCTGCAGCTGAGTCATGGATCTCCTGGGTGGAGAGGCTGGAACAGTATATGGAAGCGAATAATGTGACTGTTGAAAAGAGAAGTGCAGTTTTTCTCACTGCATTGGGTCAAGCTGCATATGGAACCCTCAGAGACCTTGTTTCTCCAGACAAGCCAGCCTCTAAGTCCCTGCCTGAGTTAATTCAGACGCTACATACACACTACAACCCGAAGCCGTTGGAAATCGCGGAGCGGTTTAAATTCTACGGTAGAAGGCAGCAGGCCGGGGAGGATATAAAGACATATATCATTGCTTTACGTAAACTGGCTGCCACTTGTCAGTTTGGAGACTACCTACAGACGGCTCTCCGTGACATGTTCGTCATGGGACTCTGCGACCCAGCCATACAGAAACGTTTACTCACAGAACCCGACTTGACTCTGACGAAAGCCACTGACCTTGCTACGGTCATGGAGTTGGCAACACGGGACGCCACCCTACTGAAGGCACCACCTACAACTCCTGCAAGCCAGGGTGAGGAAATATTCCACACTGCTATCACTCAACGCTCGAGACGCCCGTCCCCTGCCACTCAGCTTAAACCTCGCCACCCTAATTCTTCTGTCTCTGGGACCCCGACTTGCTACCGTTGTGGTAACACTACTCACAGTGCGCCTGCTTGCAAGTTCAAGGATGTCGTTTGTTTTCGCTGTGGGAAGACTGGTCATATTGGGCGCGTTTGCCGCAGCTCTCGCTCCCCGAACACTACCACTAAAGATAGACGTAAACAGACATTCCGTGTGGATATGGACAATAACGGTTTTAGCTCTGATGAGGAGACATGTGTCCAGCATGTTGGACTGTTTCGAGTAGCTGGGAGTACTCCGGCGATTAAAGTGGATGTCACACTCAATGGCTGTCCTGTCTCCATGGATGTTGATACAGGGGCAGCTGTGTCTGTCATTTCATGGACTGATTTAAAGGCATCGGGTCTGTCCCTGCCGCTAAAACCTACAAAGCTCACGCTACAAACCTACAGCAAGGAACTACTACAGCCCTTGGGTTATGTAAAGCCCCTTGTTACATTAGGCAACCACAGTCAAAGTCTACGCCTTTATGTTGTAAGGAATGGAGGTCCTCCGCTGTATGGAAGGGACTGGATCAAAGCTCTGGGCATGCCTCCTTTTACCATTGGCCAATGTACATTGCTTTCTAAAGTAGACCATTGGGTGGAATCCCTGAAGTCACGTTTTAAAGAGGTTTTTGAGGACTCTTTGGGCACCGTAAAAGGAAAGATGGCCCACCTCCTCTTAAAGCCTGGTGCTACACCTCGTTTTTGTAAGGCAAGATCAGTACCTTTTGCCTTGCGGAAAAAAGTGGAAGCAGAGCTGGACCACCTATTGGCTGAAAAGATCATAACGAAAGTGGATAGAAGTGAATGGGCATCACCAATTGTGCCTGTCAAGAAAAAGAATGGAGACATTAGGATTTGTGGTGATTTCAGGGTAGCTCTGAACAACCAACTTCTTGTGGATCAATACCCATTGCCTCGACTTGAAGATTTATTTGGCTCACTGGCTGGGGGGCAAAAGTTTACAAAAATAGACTTAAAGCAAGCTTACCTGCAACTGCAAGTACACCCAGATTCACGCCATCTGTTGACCATTAACACTCATAAAGGATTATTCCAGTATAACCGCATGGTTTTTGGCATAGCCCCAGCTCCAGCCATCTGGCAGCGGATCATGGATGAGGTACTGGCAGGAATACCTTTCACCCAATGTCTACTGGATGACATGCTCATCACTGGTCCCACTGATGAAGAACACAGAAAGAATGTTGAAGCTGTGCTAGGGAGACTCCAAAAGTATGGTTTACGTGTCAATCTGTCAAAATGCGAATTTCTCAAGTCTCAACTGGAGTTTTGTGCCCACACGGTGGACCGTCATGGGTTACACACTACTGAAGAAAAGGTTAAAGCCCTTACCCATGCCCCTACCCCCCGGAATGTCACCCAGCTCAGGTCCTACCTTGGCCTCCTAAATTACTACCACCGTTTCTTGCCGAACCTAGCGCACCAGCTCTACCCATTACATTGCTTACTGGATGCAAGAGCTAAATGGATATGGACAGACAAATGTGAAGAAGCTTTTCGGCTTTCTAAAGAACTCATTCTGTCTTCTCGAGTTCTGGTCCACTATGATTTAAAGAAACCCGTCATCCTGGCTTGTGATGCCTCGCCTTATGGACTGGGTGCAGTGCTTTCCCATGTCATGCCGGATGGCACGGAGCGCCCCATTTCTTTTGCCTCCAGGTCTTTAACCTCAGCAGAACAAAACTACTCCCAGATTGACAAGGAAGCTTTGGCCATTGTATGGGCCACAAAAAAATTTCACGCGTACGTCTATGGTCGGGAGTTCACACTTATCACTGACCACAAACCTCTGTTGTCAATACTGAACCCTCAGAAAGGAATTTCTACAACAACCGCATCTCGCTTACAAAGGTACGCTTTATTTTTAGGAGCTTATGCTTATTCGATCAGATACCGCTCCCATGATACCCATGGCAATGCAGATGCATTTTCCAGATTGCCACTAAGAGATGACCACCCACTAAGAGAGGTACGTGTAGTGGAAGTACACAGGCCACAATCTTGCATGTCCACCTCCCTGATTGCCAGACATACAGCCACAGATCCTTTCCTGTCTCAGATATTCTCTTATGTTCAGACTGGATGGCCAGGGAGTGTTTCAGGTGACTTTCGTCCGTACTTTGCCAGAAAATGTGAGCTTGTGACTAATGCTGGTTGCCTACAATGGGGCAATAGAGTGATTGTACCCCAGTACTTGCAATCAACCATGCTAAGGATACTGCATGAAGGCCATCCTGGTGTGGTGCGCATGAAGCAGCGGGCCCGGAGCTATGTTTGGTGGCCACAAATGGATACAGCAATTGAAGATTATGTTGCTCAATGTCCTGGGTGCTGTCAAGCCCAGCGACCTCAAAAGAGAGGAACCCTGCAACCTTGGCCATGGCCAACAGAACCGTGGTCCAGACTCCATCTTGATTTTGCTGGCCCCATCCAGGGTAAAATGTATTTGATCGTGGTAGATGCACATTCAAAATGGCCGGAGGTTTTTCAAATGCCTTCTATTACCTCAGCTGCTACCATTCTAGTCTTAAGGAAGCTCTTTGCTCAATTTGGCTTGCCTACAGCCATAGTCTCCGACAATGGAACTCAATTTACATCGCATGAGTTTCAATCCTTCCTTAGTGGTTTGGGTGTCCAACACTACAAAACAGCTCCTTATCATCCAGCTTCAAATGGGCTGGCAGAACGATTTGTGCAGTCATTTAAGAAGCACTTACTGTCCACTCTGGACCAGGTTGGACTGTCAGAACAGAAGCTGCTGGAATTCTTGATCATGTACCGTAACACGAAACACGCTACTACTGGGCTGTCACCGGCTTTTCTTATGTTTGGCAGGCATCTCCGCACCAAACTTGATTTAGTTCGTCCGCAGGAGCAGTCACCAACACCTCCTCCGCCGGGCCGTCTGGGATTCCGTGCCGGTGATCTTGTATGGTCTCAGAATTACAGAGCTTTGCCTCCTTGGCTTCCTGGCGTTATTGATGGAACTCTTGGCAGAAGAATGTACCTTGTCCGCCTGGAGGAAGGCATTTGTGTTCGGCGACACCTTTCACAATTGAGGAAACGCATTTGCCGGCCACTAGTGACAAAACCGACCCTTCTTTCTGACCACCCACCAGAGTCTACTCTGAACTCTGCTGGTGACATATGGCATGGTGTCTGGCATGATCCCACAAGTTTACACCCAAACCCTGAACCGGTTGGTGACCATATTCCTGAGGAGCCCAGACATGTGCCTGAAGTTACAGAGACTGATTTGTCTGTGGGACGCCCACTGACATCTCCAGTACCTTTGACTGACTTTATTCCTCCCGGTGCTGTACCTCTGCGTAGGTCTACCCGTCAAAGACGTCAAACGCCTCTCTGGCAAAGTGCTGAAATCTTACGGGACACATTGGAGGTCAGGGAACAGAGACAAAGGGCTCATGAAGTGCTGCGGAAATCACAGAACTGAATTGGAGATACTACTTGCTGAACTGATCTCGCTTGCCTTGTTATGTTTTGTTTTGTTTTTTTGGGGAGGAAAGGAGGTGTGATGTTGTGATAGATCACTGTGACCTTTACCCTTTTTCTCCTGATGCATGATGGGGGAGGAGGAGCTGTACCAGGAAGTCAGACAGTGTGTGTGAGGGGAACTGGAAGCAGACACATGAGGCTGAGAAGGGATTACATCTGATAAGGACAGAAGCTGTTGGAATAAGACTCCTCCATGTAAGAATGCCATAATGTTCTGAGTAATAAACCTTGCTCTGGTTAAGTAGTACATCGGCCTGTGTGCGTAACTTGTTGAGCAGATACTGGCAGCATTGCCAGCAGCACCTGAGAGACACAGAGTGTCCAGGGGACATAACACTTTACCACCTGTGTTTAGCCAGTGTTGAACCAAATGTGATTAAGGATCCACCACTCCGGTGAGAACCATACTAATACACAGCTTTTAGACAAGAGACAAGCAGTTCCAATGCTGAACGATGTCCAATTTTTTGTGGAAGATGTGGATAACAGATCTCCGATTACCTCTGTGTTCAGCACCTATTGTATAAGAGGACCAGAGAGGAGTCACCCTCTAAAAGAAAAGGATATTTAAATAGGTCACCAAAGTGTAGCTACCTATTTTCTTATTTGTAAGAGCTTTCCTTTGGGAGGTCATTTTGAAGGCCCATACTTCCTTGCTACAGTACAGCAGGGTGTGTGCGCTTTATGGCAGCTGTTATCCCTTGCTCTCTAATAAGAAGATGACTCTTCCGACCTCCATCTCTCTCTAATGATGAGAAGACGTTGCTCATTCTGTCTAAACAGCAAAGCTGAGAATCGAACTACAAAGTACAGGAATAAGCCTATTGTGTCTGCTCCAGTGGCCAGTATGAGAAGTTCAGTATTTTATGGTTTCTTTTACATGCATAGTCACATATAAACATTACATTTTTTATTTTTTTTAAGTTACTGTATCTATTACCAAAACCGGTTCCCATCTTCTGAACATCTTCTAAAGGGAAATCCAAAAGCTTCCAATAATTAAAAAGTTCAAGCCGATTCAAAAGTGTTAAGATCCTGGATTATCGAGAACCTCCACAACCTATTAAATTTGATGGTGGCTTCCACAATAGCAAGATCTTCATTTCCAGCCAAGGAATGAACAGCAGGAATGAAGTTTGAGACACTTTGTGAATAGAACTTGATGCCTCACATAAGCCAAACAACCCATTGTGTCTTAATGAAGTAATGAACCTGGAGGAAGACGTGGAACTTTTCTTGGCATTTAGTGTAGACATCTGTTTTAGTAGATATATAATGTAGATGTCATATGGTTCATTGTCCTCCCTGGCAGTACGTTCAGCTAGAACTGCCATGAAACGCCATCTACAAACAACATGCACAGACTTAAGACGCATATCTTGTTCTTTTGGGTACAATGTCATTCCTCATAACTTAAAGCCTATGTGTCTCTTATTTTTAGCTTTTCATTAAATTCGTAACTATTCTCGATAGACTTACTGCTCTGTCTCCACGTCTAGGCAATGGAGATTATACATCCTCAAGATCAATTTAAATATTCATGTCCATATTGGTTTATAATGGGTGGCCCGGAGGTATGTTCAGATAAACAGTTTTAGTTTCCCATTCATATAGTTTCAGAAAAAGAATATCATGATCTTGGTGGAATAAAAAATTGCCAAATATGCATAAAGTCTTTTTATAGGAATTGACCCAATTCAGGATCAGGCAAGTCTTGTAATAGTCATGAAGAATACATTAAAGGGGTTCCCTCGCGAGGGCAAGCCTTGTCCACATGCCCTATTAATGCACATGGACATCATCGAGGGTAAATCTTCCCCTTGGGACCTCTTTCCATGGTTTGGTTGAATCCATACATTTCATGGAAAGCCATTCATCTACGTACAGGAGAAATGTATAGTAAGATACGGCTTCCTCCATTGTCAACATCTGTTTGCTGCTTGGGTTGTCCTCCCTTGGAAGTATTTTTAAGAATGCTGTAATGACTTGTACTAGAGAAATGATAGCTTGATCCGATTGACGAGAGATGGCTCCGGTTGATTCCTCATGGTCTAATCTCACAGACGTCTTGAACCTTCTTCAATAAAAAAAACTGAAAAAGACTGTATTGGAATGAAGATGGACATGTCAGCAGTTCTAAAAAGGCCCACAAAGCAGTAGTTGGTGCCCGTTAGTTAAAATGACTTCTTTGTGGGCATCTGAGTGCAACCTGTCCAACGAAGAGTGCTGCTCTGTCCAGAGACAACGTGTATGATTCACAAAGCTAGGTGGAAGAACCACTTTGTTGCTATCAGGTTTGACTTAGATTTAGACTGGAGGGTCCTTAACGCTTATCATACTATGTGCTGCAGTCATAAATATGTAAGTCCGCTGCATTGCCAGCCTGAATGACACAAAAAACATAATAAAGACTATAAAGACTGAGTATAATAAAAGATCTGCTTTCATCGTTGCAAGGTGGTATTGACTTTGCAGGAGGAAAATGAATAAAGGCCTGGAAACCCTCAGCGAGTGTGAAATTTAAAGGCTATGGACACATGGAAGGACATTTTTATTAATGCATTGTACTTATTTTGTGGTGAACAAACATTTTTCCAACAATCTTCATTGCAAATTTTTAACTGTTTGTCTTCTGTATATTCTGGTATATACTACAGGCAGTTCTGTTCTTTTCTCAGTGAAATGTGTCTGATGGCTCAGTCTGTAGCCCTTATCTCTGCACTCCTGAGAGCTCCTAAACAGTCATTTAAAGAGAACCTGTCACCAGCGACCTGTTTGCATAGACACATAGCTCTGGTTCGTCCGATTAAAAAGCTGTCTTTCTTTTGTCGATCCAAGGCTCTGTTCCCGGTTATGATACTTTTTCCTAATATGCAAATTTGGTGCAATGAGGGCGTCACCATTTCTCTCAAGCTCCACTCCTTTTCTGTGGCCAGCCCCACCCTGACTGCTTTGATTGACAAGGCCAGGCAGTGGCAAAGCAGTGAGGGTGGGGCTGGCCACAGAAAAGAGAGGAGCTTAGGGGCAATGAGAGCAATGGTGACACCCTCATTGCACTAAAAGCCTAATTTGCATATTAAGAAAAAGTATCATAACTCAGGAACAGACCCTCAGGTAAGCAAAAGCAAGAGAGTTTTAATCAGGAGAACCACAACTAGGTGTCTATGCAAACAGCTGGATAGGGAGGTCGCTGGTAACAGATTTCCTTTAAGCTGAATTCTGATCAAATTGCTAAGAATTCAACTTACATGATTGTTTACGAGCTCTCAGAAAAGTCGAGATAAGGATTACATACTGACAAATTTCACTGGGGACAGAACAGTTTGCAGAATCCGTAAAAGGGTGATGGCTCCGGAAGACAAATAGTTTACATTTTTAATAAAATGTTTTTTTTTTTCTCACAAAGTAAGTACAACGCATTGATGCCCACAAATGTTTTATTATGCTCCAGATTAGCCCTTTAAATCTTGTATTAGTGTCCAACATAGCTCAACATGAAATAAAGCATTAAAGGGGTTATCCGACCTCTGAAATACCCCCCAAATGCCAGGACCTCTCACACACAATGTACTTAACTCGATCCCCGGCATCCACGTCGCTTCTGAAGCCCGCATGGCCGCCGCTGTTTCTCCCAGTGCCCGGATGAAAATCAATGGCAGGCAGTGGCAGGGACGAGAAGACTAACCCTCTGCTGCTTTAACTGGTGGTTTTTGGCATGGGTCACATGATCACTACTTGAGTGTCTACCGCCTCTTACAAGTCTGTGGCTCTTTTATTGAAATCCACTCCTCCAATATATGGGACACCCAGTAAGGGGGACAAATCATCTAAGAACCTTGGGGTGTTCTATGCATGCTCCATCCATATAGCATGCAGAACAGAGAAGGAGGAGCCGCTAGTGGAAGCAGTGAACACTGGATCTGCAGTGTTGCATTCTGGAAAATGTAATTCATGCTGAACCTATTGACACCAGGAAGACAAGGTTGAAAGCAGCAGAGCACAACTGAATGTTCAATATTAGAATCAAAACATCATCAAGTTAATGATTTAAAGAGGACTTGTCAGCAGGATCAACCCCATTCAACCAGGCATGCTACCTAGTAGGGTTGATCCTGCTGATTAAAATGATACCTATCTTGTGAAAATTGGTTGTGGCATCCCCAAGAAAAATTACTTTTATTCTTTCTGCAAATGTGAGCTTCAGAGCATTGAGGGGTGTGGCCAGTGTTGAGAGGCGTCGAGGAGCTAGGCCCCACCCCTCAGTGCGCCGAAGCCCTGAAACGCATAAAGAATGAAAGGCTATGTACAACCTCAAGGGTCAATTTTCTTTTATGAGTGCATTTTACTCATTTTTGGGCTAAAAATCATTTTTTTCAGTTGGTCTTTATTAAAAAAATATTGAGCCGTTCTGTCACAAAGGGTTAACCGTTTTTCTAGCTGTGTGAATACTTTTTACTTTCACTTTAATAAACCTTACTTCTACATTACTAAAAGTTCATAAACAATCAGCAAGATAAGGACTGAGCTATAATGAGTATATGGTCAGAGATCAGAGATAAGGAGCCTTTAGCTGAGCTGCCTGACGGAACAGAGTGAAAATTCTGATCCTGCTACTAAAGAAACTCAAGGCTACAAAAGACAGGGGTTCAACATTTTGAATAAAGACCAATTAAAACAAGGATTTGTAGCTCAAAATGAGTACAATGCAATAATAAAAAAAATTGCCCCCAAAAGGTGTACATAGCCTTTAAGTATTTTATATTTTTTTTATTCTTTTTAAAACACCGCCACCAATTTTCATAAGACAGGTATCATTTTATTCACCAGGATCAATCCCACTAGGCAGCATACATGCTGTTTAAGAATATTACACAGGTTTTATGTCTTATTTGTGGATTAATTTTTGCAGGATGTAAGTTCAGAAGGAGTCCGATAGAAAGGGGAAATCAAGTGCGCAGAACCAGGCACAGGTACACGGTAGCGGGGTGGGGATCAGTAAGGTGACTATAACTTATTTTATTATTTTACATCAACCGCCATAAGGCTTGTCAACTCATCTACAGCATGACGTCCATTAATACCAGCTTGACTATGGCTTCCAGGCAAAGCATACAGGAAAGAGAACTGGAAAAGCCACAGCAAATATTTTTTAAATATTGTAAATTTGACAATTTCCGACTCTATAACCTGTGTTAATCAAAGGTGGAACCTCCCTCTAAGATGCCTGGATGAACTTATTAGATTCCCGTCAGTCTGATTTAATAGGAATAATCAAGTGGTGTCGTTCTCCGGCCATCATCAGCTCACTTATTCCATCAAGCTGGGAATTTCAGTTTTAGAGAAAAAAATAAAAAAAAGTAATTTCCATTTCTCCCTGAGCGATTTCTCTACTAAACACATCAACTAATATTCTCAAGACTCTCGAAAATGTATTAAAAAACTTCATTTACTTCTGCTGTCATCTGCTTCATTTCCAGCCGTCAGAAATCACTGCTAAATAAACGCAAACGATATTAGCTCAGGCAGAGAGATAAATGGTCTGGGAGAAGCTCGTAGACATGAGGAATATTTTATAAGCCTCACATGTTGATTATTTTGTTTTTTTTAAATACTTTGCTCACTTCACCGTAAAATTGCTCATTTGATGTGCCGGTTGTTAAAGGGTATGTTTACTTGTGCAATCATATTTATATTTGCCTTGCTGCATCCAAAATAAAAGCTGGAGCCGCTTTGTAATTTATGAGAAAAACTTCCCCACCGATGTGTGTATACAGCTCCGATGCAACATAAGTGCACTACATGGCGGCATAACGCTGAAGGTTACTCTGCTGCTTCTTGCTGACCTCCATGTGGGCACAGTTAATACATCTGTGGTTCAGCAAGTTAGTATTATTCACACACAGCGGGCTACACAGAGAAAACTACTGAAGTACATCATCTCCTAGAAATCACACACTGCATAGCCACACCAGGGGGATTCTGTTCTTACACATAGGAGGCAGTATTATAGTAGTTATATTCTTGTACATAGAAGCAGTATTATAGTAGTTATATTCTTGTACATAGGAGCAGTATTATAGTAGTTATATTCTTGTACATAGGAGCAGTATTATAGTAGTTATATTCTTGTACATAGGAGCAGTATTATAGTAGTTATATTCTTGTACATAGGAGCAGTATTATATTAGTTATATTCTTGTACATAGTAGGCAGTATTATAGTAGTAATATTCTTGTACATAGGAGGCAGTATTATAGTAGTTATATTCTTGTACATAGGGGCAGTATTTGTCACCGCCAGATATCTGAGAAGCTCTGACAGATGTTCTTCAGAACCTCCTGCTTGAGGTTCTTTTGTTTTGGTTTCGTTTTGTCATCTCGTTTACCTCTCTCAGCTCTCAGCTGTCATCTAGTTGCACTGATTGCATCCCTTTAAATCCCCTCCCATACTGCATCACTTTGCAGTTTATACAACTTCCTGGATTGTGTGCATGCTGGATGCTGCAACTGATGCTTCTACAGATAAGTCTGTTTCTTTATTTGTGTTTTCCTGTTGGCTTGATCCTAGGTGACCCTGACTCCCTCCGTATTAAGTATAGGGAGCCGGTGGTCGTGTCCCCTCACTAATATAGGGTGTTCAGGTGTCATACAGTCGAGGCACGAGGGCATGCAATTATCGATCATAGAGATTTTTGCATGGGCTGAGAAGTCAGGGAGAGTGCTAGGGCTTTTACAGGGCTCACCCTTATGTTCCTTAGTTTGGGATCAAGTCAGTCGGATCTTCATTTGTTGTCTTCTAGTTTTCTGCAACACCATCCGTGACATTATAAACCGCCAAAACCGTCTTAAGCATGGATCCGGTTTTACTCTTGACTGAACGCATGCAGGCTCTTTCACTGGAGGTAGCAAATCTCCGTAAAACTGTATCTCAGTTTCAGGTGACCGGTTCAGCTTGCATTCATGGAGTTTGTTCTGAGCCTAAGATCTCGCTCCCGGATACGTTCTCCGGGGGTAGTGAGAATTTTGTGCGTTTTAGAGAGGCTTGCAAACTCAATTTTCGCCTACTTCCCCATTCCTCTGGTGATGAGGAGCAGAGAGTGGGGATCATCATCTCGTTGCTCAGGGATAACGCTCAGTCTTGGGCCCATCGGTGGATGAATTTTTTGTAGCCCTGGGTTGGATATATGGTGATCCGGATCGTATCGCTCTGGCTGAATCTAGACTGCGTCTTTTATGCCAGGGTAAACACTCCGCAGAGATATACTGCTCAGAATTTCAGAGATAGGCAGCTGATTCTGGTTGGAATGATGCTACACTCCGAAGTCAATTTTGCCATGGTCTTTCAAAAGGATTGAAGGATGCATTTGCATTTCATGAGAGACCTACCTCCTTGGAGTCTGCCATATCTCAGGCTGTTCGTATTGACAGGCGTCTTAGAGATAGAGGAGAGATCACTCCTTCCTGTCATATTAAGTCCAAGGACAGTGGGTCTGTCTCATTCAGTGCACAGGGGTCTCAGTCTCTCTCAATCCCCTTTGAGGAGGAGCCCATGCAGCTGGGTTTGCTTGCCTCTAATAATAGAGGATTCAGCTCTCCAAGGAGGGTTTGTTTCTGTTGTGGAGGTATAAATCATTTGGCAAATGTTTGCCCCTCTAGAAGATCCAGGGAGAATTTTGAGGGTAATAAAGAAACAAAAAGAAAGAAATCCTCTAAAAAATTTCCATCTGTTACTATTGGCAAGGTTAATACGAAAATTGAAGTTTTTCTGTTTGCTTGAAGGTTCCCGTTTTGTCCTACCTGCCAGGGTGGCGCTAGAGAGCAAGAAAATTGTTTGTGAGATTTTTGTAGATAGTGGAGCAGCTGTCAATCTCATTGATAGTCAATTTGCTGTAACACATGGTTTCCAGGTATGCACTTTGGGAAAGGACATACCTGTTTTTGCTATTGATTCCGCTCCACTTTCTCAAAAATCGTTAAAGGGCATAGTTCACAATATCCGTTTGACTGTGAGTGATGCTCATGTTGAGGATGTGTCATGTTTCGTTCTAAGCAGATTACCTACTCCTCTAGTGTTGGGGCTACCCAGGCTCACTAAACATAACCCCACCATTGATTGGCAAGCAAGGCAAATAAATGGTTGGAGTGACTTTTGCAGAGAGAATTGCCTCTCGATGTCTCTTTCAGAGGTTTCTACTAAGATTGTACCATCTTTTCTCTCTGAATTTTCGGATGTGTTTTCTGAGAGTGGTGTTCAGGAGCTGCCGGGAGTACGATTGCCCTATTAATCTCATCCCAGGCGCCAAGCTGCCTAAGTTTCGTTCATACAATCTCTCCCAACCTGAGAGGGTCGCTATGCGTGCTTATATCTCTGAGAGCCTGAGAAAGGGACACATACGACCCTCGAAGTCGCCTGTTGCCGCTGTTTTTTTTTTTGTTAAGAAAAAAGATGGTTCTTTAAGACCTGGTCTGGATTTCAGGGAGCTGAACAATATCACAATTCGTGACCCTTATCCGCTTCCTCTGATCCCGGACCTGTTTAACCAGATTGTTGGGGCTAAAGTTTTTTCCAAGTTGGATCTAAGAGGGGCATACAACCTGGTCAGGGTCAGAGAAGGAGACGAATGTAAGACGGCCTTCAATACCCCTGAGGGCCATTTTGAGAATTTGGTTATACCTTTTGGTTTGATGAATGCTCCAGCCGTCTTCCAACATTTTGTGAACAGCATTTTTTATCATTTAATGGGGAAATTTGTACTAGTGTATCTAGATGACATTTGGATTTTTTCTCCTGATTTCAAAACTCATAGGGACCACCTACGTCAGGTCTTGCTCATTCTGCGGGAGAATAAATTGTACGCTAAACTGGAAAAATGTGTGTTTGCGGTTCCAGAAATTTAATTTCTGGGGTTTCTTCTCTCTGCTTCTGGTTTTTGCATGGACCCCGAGAAGGTCCGCGCTGTGCTTCATTGGGAGCTTCCTGAGAATCAGAAGGCGCTGATGCGTTTTTTGGGCTTTGCCAATTATTACAGGAAGTTTATTTTGAATTATTCCTCTGTTGTTAAGCCACTCACTGATATGACTAGAAAGGGGGTAGATTTTTCCTCCTGGTCGGTAGAGGCGCGTAAGGCCTTTTCTAGTATCAAGGAGAGTTTTGCTTCCTCTCCTATCTTGGTAAAACCTGATATTTCTCTGCCCTTCATTGTTGAGGTGGACGCTTCTGAGGTGGGTGTGGGTGCGTTTTTGTCTCAGGGTCCCTCTCCTGCCAAATGGCGACTGTGTGCCTTTTTCTCGAAGAAACTCTCCTCCGCAGAGAGGAATTACGATGTGGGAGATAGGGAGTTGTTGGCCATCAAATTAGCTTTTGAGGAATGGCGCCATTGGCTAGAGGGAGCCAGACATCCTATTACCGTGTTTACCGACCATAAGAATCTGGCCTACTTGGAGTCAGCCAAGCGTCTGAACCCGAGACAGGCCAGATGGTCTTTGTTCTTTTCAAGGTTTAATTTTGTTGTCACGTTCCGCCCTAGGGTTAAGAATGTGAAGGCGGATGCCCTGTCACGTTGTTTTCCGGGACGGGGAACTTTGAAGACCCGGGTCCCATTTTGGCTGAAGGGGTGGTTTTCTCTGCTCTTTATCCTGAATTGGAGGCAGAGGTTCAGGCAGCCTAGGCAGAGGCTCCTGATCTTTGTCCTCCTGGGAGGTTGTTTGTGCCTCTCGCTTTACGACACAATGGTGCAGGCATTTGTTGATCACATTGTCAAATTGCATGGTATTGCTTCAGACATAGTCTCTGATAGGGGCACGCAGTTTGTTTCCAGATTCTGGAAGGCTTTCTGTTCTCGCTTGGGGGTTTGGTTGTCATTCTCTTCTGCTTTCCACCCGCAGTCAAATGGCCAGACAGAGCGTGTCAATTAGAATCTGGAGACATATCTGCGCTGTTTTGTGGCGGAGAATCAGGAGGATTGGTGTTCTTTTTTGTCCCTTGCTGAGTTTGCTTTAAATAACCGTCGTCAGGAGTCCTCTGATAAGTCACCATTTTTTGGTGCATATGGGTTTCATCCGCAGTTTGGGACATTCTCTGGAGAGGGGTCTTCTGGTTTACCTGATGAGGAGAGATTCTCCTCGTCTTTGTCATCTATTTGGCAAAAGATTCAGGATAATCTAAAGAGCATAAGTGAGAGATATAAGCGTGTGGCAGATAAGAGAAGTGTGCCTGGTCTGGACCTGAATGTTGGTGATCTGGTGTGGTTGTCTACTAAGAATATCAAATTGAAGGTTCCCTCCTGGAAGTTGGGTCTTAAGTTTATTGGGCCTTACAAAATCTTGTCCGTCATCAATCCTGTTGCCTACCGTCTTGATCTTCCTCAGACTTGGAAGATCCATAATGTTTTTCATAAGTCCCTATTACAACCATATGTCCAACCCACTGTACCCTCCTCTTTGCCTCCTCATCCGATTGTGGTTGATGGAAATCTTGAATTTCAGGTCTCTAGGATTGTGGATTCTCGTATTGTCCGCGGTTCTCTCCAGTATCTCGTTCATTAGGAGGGTTATGGTCCCGAGGAGAGGATGTGGTTCCCAGTGACAGACATTAAGGCCACTCGTCTCATCAGGGCTTTCCATAGGTCCCATCCTGAGAAGGTGGGCTCTGAGTGTCCGGAGTCCACTCGTAGAAGGAGGGGTACTGTCACGGCCAGATATCTGAGAAGCTCTGACAGACATTCTTCAGAACCTCCTGCTTGAGGTTCTTTTGTTTTGGTTTTGTTTTGTCATCTCGTTTCCCTCTCTCAGCTGTCATCTAGTGGCACTGATTGCATCCCTTTAAATCCCCTCCCATACTGCATCACTTTGCGGTTTATACAACTTCCTGGATTGTGTGCATGCTGGATGCTGCAACTGATGCTTCTACAGATAAGTCTGTTTCTTTATTTGTGTTCTCCTTTTGGCTTGATCCTAGGTGACCCTGACTCCCTCTGTATTAAGTGTGGGGAGCCAGTGGTCGTGTCCCCTCAATATTATAGGGTGTTCAGGTATCATACAGTCGAGGCACGAGGGCATGCAATTATCTATCATAGAGATCTTTGCATGGGCTGAGAAGTCAGGGAGAGTGCTAGGGCTTTTACAGGGCTTACCCTTATGTTCCTTAGTTTGGGATCAAGTCAGTCGGATCTTGATTTGTTGTCTTCTAGTTTTCTGCAACACCATCCGTGACAGTATTATAGCAGTTAAATTCTTGTACATAGGAGCAGTATTATAGTAGTTATATACTTGTACATAGAAGCACTAATATAGTAGTTATATTCTTGTAAATAGGAGCAGTATTATAGTAGTTATATTCTTGTACATAAGAGCAGTATTATAGTAGTTATTTTCTTGTACATAGGAGCAGTATTATAGTAGTTATATTCTTGTACATAGGGGACAGTATTATAGTAGTTATATTCTTGTACATTGGAGCATATTATAGTAGTTATATTCTTGTGCATAGGAGCAGTATTATAGTAGTTATTTTCTTGTACATAGGAGCAGTATTATAGTAGTTATATTCTTGTACATAGGGGACAGTATTATAGTAGTTATATTCTTGTACATAGGAGCAGTATTATAGTAGTTATATTCCTGTACATAGGAGGCAGTATTATAGTAGTTATATTCTTGTACATAGGAGGTAGTATTATAGTAGTTATATTCTTGTACATAGGAGGCAGTATTATAGTAGTTACATTCTTAACCAAATTTATTTTTATTCAAAGAATAAGGCATATCAATTGATCACAAACCATCGTAGCATCACTTGCAAGGCATAACCACAAATCGGCCATGGACGTGACCACAAATGCATGTCAGTGCAACACATGTTGTACAGAATGATACATCAAATGTGACAGACAATAACAATCAAATATAACACAAATAAGAGGAAAAGAGAGGGGAAGGAAGGGAAAGGAAGGGGGGGTAGGGGAGTTTTCCCTAACTCCGTCAGGAGAACTTCCTATATGTCTTCCAGGGTGACCAGATTTTCAGAAAGCGGGAACGCGTGCAAGATTCCCAATGGGCCAGCTCTTCAAACCTGTAGATCTGATCCACCTTATCCCTCCACATCGAAACAGTGGGAGGTTCAGTATCCTTCCAAAGCAGCGGGATGAGCAGTCTCGCCGCCGTGATGAGCATAGTAGGAAGATCAGATCTACATGGGGAAAGCGAGTCATTAGGGCACCAAAGCAGGATCAGTTTAGGATCCAGCTTAACCTGCTAAGCACACACCTCATTTATCAGAGATTCTATACTAGTCCAGAACGCTTTAATCTTTTCACAGTGCCACCAAATGTGTGATAGAGAGCCTACGTCTTTTCTACACCTCCAGCACTCACTTGAGCAGCTTATACGAGTTTTCTTGTACCTTAATACAGCGACTAATGCCGTGAGAGTGTGTAAGGACAAAAGCCCTTTCCGGGTCTGTAAGGTGGATGGACAATTCCCTTTCCCATGAAGACAGGAAATGTAGCTCAGGGGGAGAAGCCGAAAGTAACTCCTTATATATGGTAGACAGCGGTTTAGGGATCCTACGGGCGTCTGATAGTCTCCTAGACAGCCAAGAGGGGGTTCCAGAGGTGGTGGGGGGTGGTAGCTTAATCATCTTAATCTCCTTCTGCAGGGCGAAACTCTTGGGAAGGGAGCATTTTTGACTTTAGGGTCATTCAAGACCGTGGACCAATCCAGGGACCAATCCGGGGATCTAATCTCACTTTAAGGGGTCTCAGCCAAAAGAGGCCAGATACCCGAGGGCTTCTCGGCTTCTGGATGGACATAAAACTGTAAAGAGGAACTCAAGTGTTCTATCCTTAAACTGCTTGGCCCACTCAACCAACATACCCTTCCATAGGAGTGGCAAAGAGGAACTACCGGGAGAACAAGGGGACAGCCCCCAGAGAATCCGCTTCATTCTAGTGGAGAGCAGGGAGCGCTCAAGACACACATATGGAGCACTATAAGTGCTATTGAGGAGGGATAGACCTCTAAATAGTTGAAAGGCCCTATAGTAGGAACGCATGTCGGGCAGACCAAAACTGCCAAACCTCCTCTCTCTGGTCAGCACTGAATAAGCAATTCTGGAGGGTTTACTTCCCCACAAAAAGAGGGAGAAAACTCTGCGGATGTCCACAAAAAATGAGTGCGGCAGCCAGATAGGCAGAACCTGCAAAAGGTACAAAAATTTAGGAGCTATAAAGGTCTTAAAGGGAACCTGTCACCGGGATTTTGTGTATAGAGCTGAGGACATGGGTTGCTAGATGGCCGCCAGAACATCCGCAATACCCAGTCCCCATAGCTCTGTGTGCTTTTATTGTGTAAAAAAAACCTGATTTGATACATATGCAAATTAACCTGAGATGAGTCCTGTACGTGAGATGAGTCAGGGACAGGACTCATCTCAGGTTAATTTGCATATGTATTAAACCGTTTTTTTTACACAATAAAGCACATGGAGCTATGGGGACTGGGTATTGCGGATGTGCTAGCGGCCATCTAGCAACCCATGTCCTCAGCTCTATACACAAAATCCCGGTGACAGGTTCCCTTTAAGGTAGTTCCTCTTGCCACACCAAGAAATAAACGGCAGTTTAATAGAGTGCAGTTGCTGGGGGCATAATTCAGAGCAAATAAGTCCTTTGCCTGAGCCGGGACGTGCACACCCAAAAATACTATGTCTTTTGTAGCCCAGTGAAAGGGGGAAGTATTCTGAAGGGCCTCTTTAACCGACTCTGGACAAGTAACGTTAAGGGCCATTGACTTGCTATAGTTGATTTTAAAGTTTGACACATAGCCAAACTCCTCAAAAAGAGACAAAAGCCTAGGGAAGGATGTTTCAGGATTGGAGGTCATGATAAGTAGGTCATCTGCAAATGCGGCTGTCAAGTGGGTCCGAAAATCAATGGTCAGGCCCCTAACCGCAGGATCCTGCCGGATCTTACACAGCAGAGTCTCCATCACTATGACAAACAGAGATGGGGAGAGGGGGCACCCCTGCCTTGTCCCATTGGATATGGAAAAGGAGGGAGAAAGCGTACCATTTATTTTGAGTTTGGCAGACGGGGCTGAGTACAGTGTGAAGATCGCAGATATAAACGAATCTGGGAAACCAAACCTCGACAGGGCCTGTGACATATAATGGCAACCGATCCTGTCGAAGGCCTTCTCCGCGTCCGTGCTCAGCAAAGCCAGAGGCGTGGAGGAGCTTCTAGCCCAGTCCATAAGATAGAGCAACGTATCGTGTTTTCAAAGCCCTGTCTGCCACGTACAAACCCCACTTGCTCGCTATCAATAAGATGCGTCAGGATCAGCTGTATTCGCTGTGCCAAAATCTTGGCCCACCACTTGACATCCACATTTAGCAGTGAAATCGGGCGATAACTGCCACAGTGGTCTTTGTTTTCTTTATGGATTATAGTTATGTGGGCCTCTAACGTTTGGGGGGTAAAGAACCTCCAGACAGGAGGAAATTACAGAGTGCCTGAAAATAAGGAGTCAAGACGTCCTTGAAGGTCTTGTAATACGATATAGGGAGTCCATCCGGGCCTGGACTTTTGCCTGAAGGAATGGAGGAAAGGACGTGGCCAATTTCCTCTCTTGATACAGGGGCGACTAGTTAGGAAGCTTGTAGGGGACTAATAGAGGGCAGCTTCAGAGTGGACAGAAACTCATCTGTGGCTTGCTCAATAGAGGCTGAACCAGGACGGTCTGGAGTGGGGAGGTTATACAGATCCGCATAAAAAGCACTAAACGCTTTCGCTATATCGTGAGTCGACTTGTGCTTATTGCCTTTCGCATCTAGAATAGCAGGAATAAATGAATCCATGTGGCGTTGCTTAGCCATGGCAGACATCAGTTTATTCCCTTTGTTCCCATGAGCATAAGCTTTAAACTTGGAGCGGAATATAAGTTTCGCCGATTTGGCGTTGAGCAAGTTTTTCAGTCTCGTCCTGGCCTCCGCCAATTCAGCAGCTACAGCCTGAGCCGGGGTTTGCTTATGAGTCAGTTCAAGACTCGCTATGCGGGACAGCCTTGGAGCGCTGTCTTTTAACATGCGAGCCCAGGGAAATTAATTCTCCCCTAACCACCTCCTTATGAGTCTCCCACAAGATGGAGGGGGAGGGAGGAGGGTCGCCCACTGAATTAAGAGAGAAGAATTCAGACATAATCCGGGAGATTCTAGCTGCATTGGTCGGGTCGGAGATCAATGTGTCATTAAGACGCCATATTCTCTCACGTTTAGGAAGAGCTGTCATAGACACTCGGAGAAATACTGGGGCGTGATCAGATAGCGTAATGTTCCCAATCCTCGAGTCTACCACCTGAGAAACATGGGGGGAGGATAAAAACAAGTAGTCCAACCTATGGAAGGATTTTTTAGCGTTGGAATAAAACGTATAATCCCGACCAGAGGGATGCATAGTGCGCCACACATCAATAACCCGCAACTTCTTCAGCGCAGTCTTCAGACGTCGCAGAAGTTTGTGGGACAACTCAGACCTCTGAGAGGACGAGTCAAGGCCTGTGTGACGAAACTAATCTCGCCACGGTGGTTTGGAGGGGGCTGGTTGCTAGCCTCTTGCCTCAGGATTATGGCCCATACTAACTTTAAAGAAGACAGACCGGCCGCACAGCTTAAATCTGTCTTTGGAATTGTGTTTTATGTTATTATGCGTTCGGTTAAATTGTATGTTATGTGAGGGCACCCAGATAGCTAATAGTATTGTATTCGTGTATTCTGAGTGCCATTCACCTAATGATATGCACTCAGACTTGAGCTATCTGGGGATATGTTAAATGTCTGTGTTTGCTGTGGGGGTGTGCCATTGTGTGTTTGGGTGGTGATTCCTGTCCTGTTGTCTCCACGTGTGTATTGGTGTTTTCCCTTTGTCCTGAGACATAATTGGATTGCTCCTCGGGTGTCGCCAGGCAGAGAAGAGGAAACCATGACGCATTGTGGGGATGTGTTATGTCTGTGTATCCTGAATTTCTGCATATCTGTCCTGTGTCGCAGTCTCCATTCTGGTCCCCTAAGGGCGTGGCCACCAGATGGGGACCTGCATAAATACGGGCGGGTAGCCCTCAATAAAGTGTTCCTGTTTTATCCTTCATCATGTTGAGACTGGTGTTTGGATAACTGATCAAACTGGGGGATTGCTATACGCTGAAGATTTGCTATACTCCCCTGGCATAACTACGAGCTCTTGTAAGAGCTGTTCCTGCTCTCTGGCTGTAGGAGAGGTTCACCCACTGGAGCCTGGAGCCTTGTCGTAGGTCCAGCGTGGGTGGAGGACGGTGAGACCCCAACCAAGCTGCGGCGGTTCGTGGGGTCTGCAGGGCGTATGGTGTCAAGTGGAGTGCTTGGAGTCCTCGGAAAGCACTAGGAGCATCTATCGACGGAGGTACCCGGTCGGGGTGCTAGGCGTTCCGTTACATTGGTGGCAGCAGTGGGATGGCGTCCTAGTGTGAGGAGAAGCAGCTCGGAGACACCGTTCGTGGAGTATATTGAGGGCAACGCTAGTATCCGTACAGCGCCCCTGGCTACAGCAGGATGGAATCGGCTAGTCTTCGAACAGCGTTCCACTACGAGGAGGATGATGACCCGGACTGGAGGGATGCAGACAGAAAGGAAGTCTGGTATGATGCCCTGGAAGATGCCCAGCGGCGGCGAGGTGAGAGTCTCCCCAGTTATGAGCAGCGGCTACAAAAGCGTGTGGCGATGCGGATGGGTCTCTTGGGAGAGCAGCCCCTGGATGACTGGGTAACAGAGCTCCAGAACCTGGTATGTAAGGAGCTTTGGCTAGAGGACGCTTACCAGGCCCTAAGGTGGCATGTCATTCAACATTCCCCCTGGATGGCTGAGCACGACAGACCCGAGGGTGAGGATTATGATGGACCTGGGTTACTATGGGATGCCTTGGAGGAGGACATTGATCTTGGCAGCACGGAGGAGTCTAGGTTTTGGGACATCTACGACTACCGGATGGGCATGCATGATTATGCTGACGGAAGGGAGGTGAGCAAAGACATGATCCACCTGGTAACAAGGGAGTGGGAGCTGGAGCAGACCTACCAACACCTGCTCAGCTCTGTTTATCCCCAACCTACTCGACAAGTAGAGCCAGATCTTCCCTCCTACAACTGGGAAGACTTGCCGGCAATACCCCCTGCTTCCCTACCAACTCCCAAAGTAGGGAACTTCATTGACTGGTTCTGGGAAGACGTCCCGACGGCAGGTAGAGATGGGACCGAAGTCTCTCCACCGGCCCTACAGGGATGCTGGGTAGCCGGCCCAGATCCCCAACTACAGCCAGCATTACCTGGAGTTGAGACAGTCGGTCTGACTTCCCATCGACAGCTTAACTTACAGGGAGAGATGACAACCGGTCTCTCTCCCCAGCGGCAGACAGGATCACAGGGAGAGGAGATTGTCAGTCCCCTGTCCCTGCAGCAACCAGCATTACTAGGAGTGGAGATGGTCGCACCCACTACCCAGCACCAGGCAGCGTTACAGAGAGTTGAGACAGTCGGTCTGACTCCCCAGCAGCAGTGTGTTGTAAAGAGAGAAGAGACAACCGGTCTCTATCCCCAACCACAGGGGGACAGCACCCCTAACTTCGATGGTGCAGATGGGACCGCGGTCTCTGCACCAGGCCTACCAAGATACTGGACGGCCGGTTCAGATCCCCCACCAACCCTGCAGGAATGCCTGGAGGAGGAGGTAAGCGATTCCTCCTCTCCACAGCCGATCTGCAACAAGGTCCTGGGGATAGGATTTCCTGATCCCATCCCAGCGGAAGAGCTGGCATCTGGGCAGAGCGCAGTCGGCCTCTGCCCTCCCCTATCCTCTTCTCCACAGCCGGACTTCCCACAGGCTACCCCAGCGGAAGAGCTGGCATCTGGGCAGAGCGCAGTCGGCCTCTGCCCTCCCCTATCCTCTTCTTCAGAGCCGGACTCCCCACAAGCGACCCCAGCGGAAGAGCTGGCATCTGGGCAGAGCGCAGTCAGCCTCTGACCACCAAGTACCTACAGCTCCAAGCTGGAGAACCACAAGGCAGCAAGGAGTCGCAGATGCCCACTCAACAGCTGGGGACATACGGAACAGAGCCAGGCCCCAAAATTCAACAGGTCCCGTATGGGGTTGTGGTTGGACTGCCAGACTAACTCAGGTACTGACCGTGAGGTCAGGTATCTGGTTAGTCTTCCCTGGAAGGGGGAGATGTGTGACGAAACCAATCTCGCCACGGTGGTTTGGAGGGGGCTGGTTGCTAGCCTCTTGCCTCAGGATTATGGCCCATACTAACTTTAAAGAAGACAGACCGGCCGCACAGCTTAAATCTGTCTTTGGAATTGTGTTTTATGTTATTATGCGTTCGGTTAAATTGTATGTTATGTGAGGGCACCCAGATAGCTAATAGTATTGTATTCGTGTATTCTGAGTGCCATTCACCTAATGATATGCACTCAGACTTGAGCTATCTGGGGATATGTTAAATGTCTGTGTTTGCTGTGGGGGTGTGCCATTGTGTGTTTGGGTGGTGATTCCTGTCCTGTTGTCTCCACGTGTGTATTGGTGTTTTCCCTTTGTCCTGAGACATAATTGGATTGCTCCTCGGGTGTCGCCAGGCAGAGAAGAGGAAACCATGACGCATTGTGGGGATGTGTTATGTCTGTGTATCCTGAATTTCTGCATATCTGTCCTGTGTCGCAGTCTCCATTCTGGTCCCCTAAGGGCGTGGCCACCAGATGGGGACCTGCATAAATACGGGCGGGTAGCCCTCAATAAAGTGTTCCTGTTTTATCCTTCATCATGTTGAGACTGGTGTTTGGATAACTGATCAAACTGGGGGATTGCTATACGCTGAAGATTTGCTATACTCCCCTGGCATAACTACGAGCTCTTGTAAGAGCTGTTCCTGCTCTCTGGCTGTAGGAGAGGTTCACCCACTGGAGCCTGGAGCCTTGTCGTAGGTCCAGCGTGGGTGGAGGACGGTGAGACCCCAACCAAGCTGCGGCGGTTCGCGGGGTCTGCAGGGCGTATGGTGTCAAGTGGAGTGCTTGGAGTCCTCGGAAAGCACTAGGAGCATCTATCGACGGAGGTACCCGGTCGGGGTGCTAGGCGTTCCGTTACAGCCTGGCTCCATAGTCACATTAAAATCACCTCCTAGTATAAGCATGCCCTCACTAAAAGCCTGTAATTGCTCAAGAGTCCGAACGAGCCAGGGGATCTGACCCCTATTAGGGGCATATAAATTAACCAGGGTAACAGGCACGTCAGCGATGTGCCCCATAACAAATAAGAAGCGACCATCAGTGTCCGCAAGGACAGCGGAGTGTTTGAAGGGTAGGCGCTTGTGGATGGCCACACTGACACCCCTGCTAGCCGAGGCAAAAGAGCTATGAAACCATTGTGGGAAAGCGATTGGGGACAACTTCGGAATCTTCCCTGATTTAAAATAAGTTTCTTGGAGGAATACAACGGAGGCTTCATCTTTCAGTAACAAGGAGAGCACCTGAGACCGCTTACATGGCTCGTTCAGACCCCTGGCATTCAGTGAGGCAACTACAACAGAGGTCATAGTGAAGACAGAGGAGGCCTGTTGGCCCAGAGCAAGAGGACATCCAGTCTGGAAGGCCACGGACGAAGTAAGAGGAAGAAAGGAAGGAAAGAGGAGGAAGGGAAAGTCAAAAGAAAAACAAAAGACATAACAAATGAGACAGTAACACAACCCAAATAACAAAGAATGTCTCCCCATGGACAGGGAGCACGTGACCCCACCCAGCATCTGACATGATGGAGATCCTTTTTCATAGCGGCGGACAGCCAAGATCTATCAGAGGGGGGCTCCTGTGGGGCCACCGGGGGTGGAAAGGAAGGGGGTGAGGGAGAGGAAATAATCAGTAACATAACTGACAATAATGCAGGCATATAACCCCCGCAAAACTAACAGTGCAATCAGTGCTCTAGTGCACAACTCGTAACCTGCATCTCAAGCAGGCAAGGTAGTAAAGTATAGGGTCCGGCCCAAATCCCATGAGAACGGGGCAGTGGGCCAAGACCTAAAATAAGTCCAAAACCAATGGACAAATGATTCAACTTCAGCTCAGACAGAGCCAGACAGAGTTCCTACATCTTGAGACCCAGCAAAGTCACAGAACATTGAACTCAGTGAAGAGTGAACAAAAGCGCCTTCAGCGCCTCCCGGAACAAAGTCAGGTAACAGGTGCTTGCCACCGGCCTTTTCCTTGTTTCCCAGCTCTGGAAGGTGAAACTTGCTGCCACGAATCTATACCCAGAGGGGTAGGCAGGGGGTCCCCTTGAACAGCCGGCATCCACGAGGGAACTGTGATGAGTTCAATCCCAAGAGGGCCCCATATTGCTTTCAGGTCTCCCGGGGTCCGCACAGTATACTGCATTCCGTTTTTCAAGATGGCCAGACCGAAGGGATAGAGCCATGGGAATGGCGTAGCTGTGGCTTCAAGGGCCTCTAGGAGCGGCTTCACGATGCGCCTCTTGGCTAAGGTGGAGGGGGCCAGATCCTGGAAGAAAAGGACTGGGGTCTCACCGTACATGATGCGGTCGGCCTCCCTTCCCGCCTTGAGCAGTGCAGCAGTGTCCACATAGCTTAGGATGCCGCATACTACATCCCGCGGCAGCTCACCAGGTTTTGGCTTGGGCCTTAAGGCCCTGTGGATGCGCTCGATCACAATCGGAGCTGCTCTCTCAGCTCCCAGCAGGGAGGAGAAAATTTTGCATGCGACTGAATGAAGCGCGTCAATCGCAATATTTTCGGGTAGGCCGCGGATGCGAATATTTTCGCCGCCGGCTCCAATTCTCCTGATCCTCTATGCGCATCAGCGCGTCGTTCAGCAAGTCTCTGTGGGTTTGCAGGGCTGCGCAGGTCTTACCCTCATGCACCAGGATGGCTTCCTGTGCTAGCTCCAGGAACTCCACACGATTCCCAATCTGCCGCAGGTCTCCTTTTATCTCCTCCAAGTCCTTTTTAAGAGGTGCAAGAGCAGACTCCAGTATGTCTCGGAGGACTGCTTTGGAGAGTTAGGAGCTTTTTCGCAGTGGTCTGCGATCGGAAACATCGGAGGCGCTTCCCGCCTCAGAGCCGTCTTCTGCCTCAGAGAGCTGCTGCGCCATCTTGGACGCTTCAGCAGCGGGAGTCCTGGAATGCTTTTTGAGGTATTTATCCATCTCCGGTTGCCTGGAACGGGCCCCTGTCGGCTCTGGAGTCTCAGAGTGGCGATCCTTGCCTGGTTTCCCCATTGGCACCGAGTAAATCGCTAATAAAAGGGGCTATAATAGCTGCCAGGGAGAGGAGCTCAGGAACAAGCAGCCATTCAGCTCCAAGGTCAAGCTCCGCCCCCCATAGTAGTTATATTCTTGTACATAGGGGACAGTATTATAGTAGTTATATTCTTGTACATAGGAGGCAGTATTATAATAGTTATATTCTTGTACATAGGAGCAGTATTATAGTAGTTATATTCTTGTACATAGGAGCAGTATTATAGTAGTAATATTCTTGTACATAGGAGCAGTATTATAGTAGTTATATTCCTGTACATAGGAGGCAGTATTATAGTAGTTATATTCTTGTACATAAGAGCAGTATTATAGTAGTTATATTCTTGTACATAGGAGCAGTATTATAGTAGTTATATTCTTGTACATAGGAGCAGTATTATAGTAGTTATATTCTTGTACATAGGAGCAGTATTATAGTAGTTATATTCTTGTACATAGGAGCAGTATTATAGTAGTTATATTCTTGTACATAGGGGGCAGTATTATAGTAGTTATATTCTTGTAGATAGGAGCAGTATTATAGTAGTTATATTCTTGTACATAGGAGCAGTATTATAGTAGTTATATTCTTGTACATAGGAGGCAATGTTATAGTAGTTATATTCTTGTACATAGGAGGCAGTATTATTATGGTGTCACGAACCAGCGGGTGTGAACCCACTGTGCCAGGCGGACCAGGAGGTACCTGAACAAGGTACTAGAGGTACAGACGTAGTCAGCAGGCCGAGTCATAACCAGAAGCAACAGTGCAGGACCTAAGGATGAGGCAGAGTCAAACAAGCAATAGATCCTTGCAGGCGGCTCAGGAACAGGTCAGGCAGTCTGGGTCGGCAACATAGGAGGCAACATAGATGTCACGACGGCAACACGCGGACATAGTAAAGGATCGGATTGGACAAGGGGCAAAAAAAATATTTAGCATATTGTGTAACTATCACTAAGCAAACAAGGCATTTTGCCGCCCCATTGGCAAGTGCCGCCCTAAGCAAATGCCTTGTCTGCCTCGTGATAGATACACTGCGTGAAGCTGTACAAACTTTGTGAGAGTACCTCAGGGTACACTTACAAGTTTCGTGTGTACGAGGGGCGAGATTCCCGTATTGAACCCCCAGAATGTCCCCCCACTCTGGGTGTTAGCTGGAAACTTGTGTGGGACCTTATGCATCCACTGCTAGATAAGGGTTACCACTTGTACGTGGATAACTTTTATACTAGTATCCCCTTGTTCCAGTCTCTCGCCGCCAGATCCACGTCCACTTGTGGGACCACGTGGAAAAAGCAACGTGGCCTCCCTACCCACCCCTCCAGGTACCTATCCCCAGGGATGAGACCCGTGCCCTTACCAGTGGAAACCTGTTGCTGGTCAGCTATAAGGACAAGAGGGATGTCCTTGTACTGTCCACAATTCACGGTAACGGCATCACCCATGTCCCTGTGCGAGGTACCGCGGCAACGGTCCTCAAGCCCGATTGTATCGTGGACTACAACGGTATATGGGAGGAGTTGATCTCTCTGATCAAGTCCTCAAGCCATATAACGGCATGCGCAAAACGCGGGCATAGTACAAAAAAGTTGCAGTCTACGTGGTACAAATTGCCTTGTACAACTCTTTTTTGCTGTTCCGGAGCGCTGGCAACACAAATTTCTGCAGTCCTGATCTTTTCTGACCGGGAAAGAGCAGGCTGGAGTACCTCGGGAACTGGAGGTGCCCGGATCATCCCTGGCCAACACTTTCCGGGTGTGGTCCCCCATACTGGAAAGAAGGGACGAACCCAAAAAAAGTGCAGAGTGTGTCACAGGAGTGGGATACGGAAGGACACCACCACTCAGTGTGACACGTGCCCCGATCTTCCGGGCCTCTGCATTGACGGTTGCTTCAGGGAGTACCACACTTCCATGGAGTACTAAATTTATAAACCCCTTCCCCAATTTTAATTCTATTTGGCCACAGACAATCACCCAAAAAAAAAAAAAAAAAAAATATGGCTCTCAGACTTTTTTTCAAAAATGATATTGTTTTGTAAAACTAAAGAAAAACGGACTCTCAGACTATGGAGATACTAAAATGATTTTTTTTGTTTAAAAAAGGATATTATAGTGTAAAACCTAAATAAATTTTAAAAAGTAGAGGTATTAGGTATTGCCGCATCCGTAGGAATCTGCTCTATAAAAATACCACATGACCTAACCCCTCAGATGAACACAGATAAAAGAATTTAATAAAAACAGTGTAAAAAAAGCCATTTTTTTGTCACCTTACGTCACAAAAAGTGTAATAGCAAGCGATCAAAAAGTCATATGCACCCCAAAATAGTGCCAATAAAACCAACCTCTTATCCCACAAAAAATGAGCCCCTACCTAAGACAATCGGCTAAAAAAAAATAAAAATAAATAACTCTCAGACTATGGAGATACTGAAATTTAGTTTTTTTTGTTTAAAAAAGGATATTATAGTGTAAAACCTAAATAAAAAAATTCATCTCCATTTGCCAATAACTCTTGTGGAACACCTAAAGAATTGACAAAGTTTGTAAAATCAGTTTTGAATACCTTGAGGGTTGTAGTTTCCAAAATGGGGTCACTTTTTTTTTGAGTTTCTACTTTAGGGGTGCATCAGGGGCGCTTAGAATGGGACATGGTGTAAATAAACCAGTCCAGCAAAATCTGCCTTTCAGAAACTATATGGTGTTCCTTTCCTTCTGCGACTTGCCGTGTGCCCCTACAGTAGTTTACGACCACATATGGGGTGTTTCTATAAACTACAGAATCAGGGCAATAAATATAGAGTTTTGTTTGGCTGTTAACCCTTGCTTTGTTACTGGAAAAAATGGATTAAAATGGAAAATTTGCCCAAAAATTTTAATTCTGAAATTTAATCTCCTTTTGCCAATAACTCTTGTGGAACACCTAAAGGGTAAACAAAGTTTCTAAAATCAGTTTTGAATACCTTGAGGGTTGTAGTTTCCAAAATGGGGTAACTTTTTTGGAGTTTCTACTCTAGGGGTGCATCAGGGGGGCTTCAAATGGGACATGGTGTAAATAAACCAGTCCAGCAAAATTTGCCTTCCAGAAACCATATAGTGTTCCTTTCCTTCTGCACCCTGCCGTGTGCCCCTACAGTAGTTTACGACCAGATATGGGGTGTTTATATAAACTACAGAATCAGGGCAATAAATATTGAGTTCTGTTTGGTTGTTAACCCTTGCTTTGTTACTAGAAAAAAATTATTAAAATGGAATCTTTTCCCAAAAATTTAAATTCTGAAATTTCATCTCCATTTGCCAATAACTCTTGTGGAACACCTAAAGGGTTAACAAAGTTTGTAAAATCAGTTTTGAATACCATTTTTGGGTGGTTTCTATTATGTAGGCCTCACAAAGTGACTTCAGACCTAAACTGGTCCTTAAAAAAGTGGGTTTTGGAAAATTTATGAAAAATTTCAAGACTTGCTTCTAACCTTCTAAGCCTTGTAACGTCCCCAAAAAATAAAATGGCATTTCCACAAATGATCCAAACATGAAGTAGACATATGGGGAATGTAAATTAATAACTTTTTGGAGGTATTACTATGTATTATAGAAGTAGAGAAATTGAAACTTGGAATTTTGCTAATTTTTCCAAATTTTGTTTAAATGTGGTATTTTTTATAAATAAAAATGAAAAAAAAATTTACTCCATTTTACCATGTCATAAAGTACAATATGTGTCGAAAAAGCAAACTCAGAATAGCCTGGATAAGTAAAAGTGTTTTATAAGTTATTCACACATAAAGCGACACTCAGATTTTAAGAAAATGGCCTGGTCCTTAAGGTGGAAATGAGCCCGGCCCTTAAGGAGTTAAGGGCATTATCTACATGAACCCCTAGTTCTTCACAGTACCCCTTATGGTGGGGATAGCCTTTACTGAGAGGAAGACTAGTTTGCCTCTCGAGGAGGATTGGCACACGAGGCAGCTGGTCCAGGCGGACCAGGAGGTACCTGAGCAAGGTACCAGAGGTACAGACATAGTCAGCAGGCCGAGTCGCAACCAGGAGCAACAGTGCAGGACCAAAGGATTAGGCAGAGGCGAAGTCAAACAAGCAATAGGTCCAGGCAGGCGGCTCAGGAACAGGTCAGGCAGTCTGGATCGGCCACAGGAGAGTCAAGGCAAGCAGGCAGGGATCAAACAGGTAGCGGAGTCCAGGAACACAAGCACGGGTCAGGTACACAGAAACACAAGCAGAGAAATCAGCAACCTTTGCAGTACACAAGGACCTTAATACGCAGGCATCTGGGAAGAGGGTTGAGCCACTTATATAAATACAGGAGGGCTAGGATTGGTCAGCAAAGTCACATGATCTAAGCCATAAAGCACAGGAAGTGACACTCACTGGTCCTTAAGAAAGTGCTGCAGGAAACAAGCAGCAAGCATGCTTTGGCCAGGGCTGAAAGGAAACTGTGGAGCAGATCCCAGAACAAACAGTACCTACAAGGACAGAGCCCAGGACTGCAGCGGTGAATGGGGAAGCACAGGCAGCAGATCACCGCTGAACACATATTGAATGTTATATTGAATGTTATTTATATAAGGGTCTGTGGATGGCACTGTTATAGGATGGGGAATCTGTGGATCCCATCCAAAGATCCCCCATAACAGTGCCATCCCCAGATCCCCCATTAACAGTGCCATCCCCAGATCCCCCATTAACAGTGCCATCCTCAGATCCCCCATTAACAGTGCTATCCCCAGATCCCCCATTAACAGTGCCATCCCCATCTGCAGGGTTTCTTTGCTGGGCTGGACTTTTATAGCCCCCCCAAATTTTACTTGCATCCCTGTTCTCTAAAGGGGTGGTTTTAGGGGGTTGTCCTAGGGGTGGGTAGGGGCATGGCCAGGGGAGGGGGGGGGGAGTTCCACCACCTTTTCTCTGAGAAAAAAATCCCTAGTTATATTCTTGTACATAGGAGGCAGTATTATAGTAGTTATATTATTGTACATAGGAGCAGTATTATAGTAGTTATATTCTTGTACATAGGAGCAGTATTATAGTAGTTATATTCTTGTACATAGGAGGCAGTATTATAGTAGTTATATTCTTGTACATAGGAGCAGTATTATAGTAGTTATATTCTAGTACATAGGAGCAGTATTATAGTAGTTATATTCTTGTACATAGGAGCAGTATTTTAGTAGTTATATTCTTGTACATAGGAGCAGTATTATAGTAGTTATATTCTTGTACATAGGAGCAGTATTATAGTAGTTATAGTCTTGTACATAGGAGCAGTATTATAGTAGTTTTATTCTTGTACATAGGAGGCAGTATTATAGTAGTTATATTCTTGTACATAGGAGGCAGTATTATAGTAGTTATATTCTTGTACATAGGATGCAGTATTATAGTAGTTATATTCTTGTACATAGGAGCAGTATTATAGTAGTTATATTCTTGTACACAGGAGCAGTATTATAGTAGTTATATTCTTGTACACAGGAGGCAGTATTATAGTAGTTATAGTCTTATACATAGGAGCAGTATTATAGTAGTTATATTCTTGTAGATAGGAGCAGTATTATAGTAGTTATTTTCTTGTACATAGGAGCAGTATTATAGTAGTTATATTCTTGAACATAGGAGCAGTATGATAGTAGTTATATTCTTATACATAGGAGCAGTATTATAGTAGTTATATTCCTGTACATAGGAGGCAGTATTATAGTAGTTATATTCTTGTACATAGGAGGCAGTATTATAGTAGTTATATTCTTGTACATAGAAGCAGTATTATAGTAGTTATATTCTTGTACATAGGAGCAGTATTATAGTAGTTATATTCCTGTACATAGGAGGCAGTATTATAGTAGTTATATTCTTGTACATAGGAGGCAGTATTATAGTAGTTATATTCTTGTACATGGGAGCAGTATTATAGTAGTTATATTCTTGTACATAGGAGGCAGTATTATAGTAGTTATATTCCTGTACATAGGAGGCAGTATTATAGTAATTATATTCTTGTACATAGGAGGCAGTATTATAGTAGTTATATTCTTGTACATGGGAGCAGTATTATAGTAGTTATATTCTTGTACATAGGAACAGTATTATAGTAGTTATATTATTGTACATAGGAGCAGTATTATAGTAGTTATATTCCTGTACATAGGAGGCAGTATTATAGTAGTTATATTCTTGTACATAGGAGCAGTATTATAGTAGTTATATTCTTGTACATAGGAGGCAGTATTATAGTAGTTATATTCTTGTACATAGGAGAAGTATTATAGTAGTTATATTCTTGAACATAGGAGCAGTATTATAGTAGTTATATTCTTGTACATAGGAGCGGTATTATAGTAGTTATATTCTTGTACATTTGAGAAGTATTATAGTAGTTATATTCTTGAACATAGGAGCAGTATTATAGTAGTTATATACTTATACAGTACATAGAAGGCAGTATTATAGTAGTTATATTTTTGTATATAGGGGGCAAGAATTTAACTAGAGGATCATCCGTCTTCTTCAATCTGACAGTGTGATTACATTGAGTGACTGCACAGATCATGTGTCACTCTTGGTCATCTGTATTATGTGCTCACTGGATACACAGAAATTGTTTTCTCTGTATCATTCTATAGAGTGAATGGCTCTCAGTTGGTAGCAGTAAAACCGCCTCATGCTTTGAGCCATGCTAGTTTCCAGCACCGTTTTTGGTTTTGTCATATAAATACACAGTCTTCAGTTCAACGCTGTGGTGAACATCGGAGCGGCTGGCCAGGGGTAGAGCATTCTCATCCTCCTTATAGGCTGTTTATGACTCTGCTGCAATGTTACAGCTCATGTTTGATTATGTTTGCTGTCATGGTCAGTGCTCCAGCTGCTCAAAGCTTGTTCCCTGTCGAGTATTTATCATTTTTCTGCTGTGAAATCAGCATCAGTCATTAGGTTTCTATCTCCTCTGACACGGGTCAGATGCAGAAGATGATGAGACTGAGAGTCCTTCAGTTTTACAGAAAGAATTTTATTCTACAAGCATAACCTTTTGTGATTGATACTATTATTATTATTTTTTATTACTAAAGCGCCATTCATTCCATAGCGCTGTACATATGATAAGGGGTGCACATACATAATACAGACAAGTGCACTAAGGCTGGTTTCACACGGGCGTGACGGATTTGATCCGGATGCGTTCAGGGTGCGTTCAGTGAAAATGCTGCGATTTTGGCACTAAAACAAGTCAGTTTTATCTGCGATTGCATTTAGTTGTTCAGTTTTTTCCGCGCGGGTGCAATGCATTTTGATGCGTTTTTCACGCGCGTGATAAAAAACTGAAGGTTTACAAACAACATCTCCTAGCAACCATCAGTGAAAAACGCATCGCACCCGCACTTGCTTGCGGATGCAATGCGTTTTTCACGCAGCCCCATTCACTTCTATGGGGCCTGTCCTGCGTTACAAACGCAGAATATAGAACATGCTGCGATTTCAAAGCATTGCAGAAGTGATGCGTAAAAAAAAAACCGCTCATGTACACAGCCCCATTGAAATGAATGGTGCCGGATTCAGTGCGGGTGCTATGCGTTCACGTCACGCATGGCACCCGCGCGGAAATCACGCTCGTGTGAAAGGGACCTAAGGGTACTTTCACACTTGCGGCAGAGGGATCCGGCAGGCAGTTCCATCACTGGAACTGCCTGCCAGATCCGTCAAAACGTATGCAAACTGATGGCATTTGTCAGATGGATCAGGATCCTGATCTGTATGACAAATGCATTGAAATGCCGGATCCGTCTCTCCAGTGTCATCTGGAAAAACGGATCCGGCATTTATTTTTTTCAAATTTTGTGCGGTCTAAGCATGCGCAGACCGCAATGCCGGATCCGTTTTGCCGGAACACTCGGCATTAATGCATTTCAATAGGAAAAAATGCCAGATCCGGCATTCCGGCAAGTGTTCCGGAATTTTGGACGTAAGATAAAACTGCAGCATGCTGTGGTATTATCTCCATCCTGAAAAGTCAAAAAGACTGAACTAAAGACACCCTGATGCATACTGAACGGATTTCTCTCCATTCAGAATGCATTAGGATAAAACTGATCAGATATTTTCTGGTATAGAGCCCCTAGGACGGAACTCAGTGCCAGAGAAGAATAACGCTATTGTGAAAGTACCCTAAGCATGAACAAGGCGAGTTACAAACTGGTACAGAAGGAGAATGGGCCCTGCCCGTGAGGCTTACAATCTACATGGTATGGGAGAAGGACACAGTAGTTGCGGGTGAAGTTGGTCATGGCGGTATAGAGGCAGCAGGGTCACTGGTTGTAGGCTTGTCTGAAGAGGTGGGTTTTCAGGTTTCTTTTGAAGGATTCCACTGTAGGTGAGAGTCTGATATGTTGGGGTAGCGAGTTCCAGAGTGTGGGGGATGCACGGGAGAAATCTTAGAGGCCTTGTGGGAAGAGGTGATAAGAGGAGAGGAGAGAAGGAGGTCTTGTGAGGATCGGAGAGTGCGTGTGGAGATGTATCGGGAAAGTAGCTCAGAGATGTAGGGAGGGGACAGGTTATGGACGGCCTTGTATGTATTTGTTAGTATTTTGAACTGAATTCGCTCGGTGATTGGGAGCCAGTGAAGGGATTGGGAGAGGCAGAGGAGCAGCAGGGTGAGAGGTGGATTAGTCGGGCAGCAGAGTTGAGGATAAATTGGAGGGGTGCGAGAGTGCTAGATGGAAGGCCACAGAGGAGGATGCTGCAGTAGTCTAGGTGGGAGATGATGAGGGCATGTACAAGCAGACTCAAAGTTAAGGAAAGCGCGGATGCAGGAGATGTTTTTGATTTCGAGGCGGCAGGTGGTGGAAAGGGCTTGGATGTGCGGTCAGGAGGAGAGGGTAGAATCCAAGGACACTCCAAGGCAGCGGGCTTTGTTGAACGGAGAGAGTGTGCAGCCATTGATCGTGATAGATAGGTCTGTTGGGGATGTTGAGCAAGATGGGGGAAAGATGATGAATTTAGTTTTATCCATGTAAAGTTTTAGAAAGTGAGAGGAGGAGAAGGATGATATGGAAGATAGGCATTGTGGGATTCTGGATAGTAAGGTGGTGATGTCTGGACCAGACAGGTAGATTTGTGTGTCGTCAGCATAAAAGTGATACTGAAAGCCATGGGACTCTATGAGCTGTCCTAGGCCGAAAGTGTAGATAGAGAAGAGCAGGGGTCCTAGGCTAGAGCTTTGTGGGACATCAACAGAGAGGGAATGAGACGAGCAGGTGGTGTGAGAGTGGGAGAGCGCTAAACGTCCGGTCTGTGAGGTATGAAGTGATCCAGGAGAGGGCCAGGTCAGTGATGCCAAGAGATGAGAGTTTGTAACAGAAGGGAGTGGTCCACAGTGTCGAAGGCAGAGGACAGGTCAAGGAGAAGGAGGACAGAGTAATGTTTTTTGGTTTTGGCTGTTAGTAGGTCATTGGTGACTTTGGTGAGGGCAGTCTCAGTCGAGTGGTGGGGTCGGAAGCCAGATTGTAGCCGGTCAAAGAGGGAGCAGGAGGAGAGATGAGAGGAAAGTTCAGAATGGACATGTTTCTCAATTAGCTTTGAGGTATATGGAAGAAGTGATATGGGGCAATAACTGGACAAAGAAGATGGGTCAAGGGCAGTGTCGTGCCTAGGGTGTTTGGCACCCAGGGCAGGTCCTTTCTCTGACACCCCCTCCCCCGCCCCCCAATACATGACTATATACTTCTTACATCAAGTGACATCTCCTGTCATGTAGACCTTCTCTTTCCTCTTCTCCTCCGTTAGACCACCATTGCAAATTCTTTCAGCCGCATCTCATCTCTACAGAGTTTGTAACACAGTAATAATCCCTGTAAAGTGTCCCCAGAAATAATATAATTGCCCCTACAGTGCCTCCCCAATAGCAACGCCCCCCACACTGCCCCATATAGTAATTTTCCCCACACTGCCCCCCATAGTAATCCCAACATAGTAATTTGCCCTCATACAGTAATTTCTCCCACACTAACACCATATAGTAATTTTCACCATACAGTAATTTCCCCCACACTGCCCCATACAGTCATTTCCCCCACACAGTAATTTCTCCCACACTACCCCCCACAAAGTAATTTCTCCCACACTGCCCCCCACACAGTAATTTCTCCCACACTGCCCCCCACACAGTAATTTCTCCCACACTGCCCCCCACACAGTAATTTCTCCCACACTACCCCCCACACAGTAATTTCTCCCACACTACCCCCATATAGTAATTTTCACCACACAGTAATTTGCCCCACACTGCCCCCACACAGTAGTTTCCCCTACACAGTAGTGTCCCCCATACTGCCCCTATACAGTAGTTTCCCCCACACTGCCCCCACAGTAGTTTCCCCCACACTGCCCCCCACACAGTAGTTGCCCCCACACAGTAGTTTCCCCCACACTGTCCCCCACACAGTAGTTTCCCCCACACTGCCCCCACACAGTAGTTTCCCCCACACTGCCCCCCACAGTAGTTTCCCCCACACTGCCCCCCCACAGTAGTTTTCCCCACACTGCCGCCACACAGCAGTTTCCCCCACATTGCCCCATATAGTAATTTGCCCTCACATAGTAATCCCTCCCATAATTATTGCCCCCACATAGTAATCCCTCCCATAATAATTTGCCCCCACACAGTATTCCACCATTATATTTTTCCCCCACATGTCCTCCTGTGTCCCCCCCCCCCGTGTCCTCCAAAGTTGGCACATAAAATAAAATAAAAAACCTAAAAGCTAAATACTGACCTATGTCCAGGCGCTTGCTCGCAGAGGAAGGCGCGCACACGTCACTGTGGCGCGCACGCGTCACAGCACAGGCACGTGCAATGACGTCATCACGCACGCCTGCGCCGGGATTTCACTACCGCATTGGCCTCAGACCTACTAGGCCTAAAGCCTATGGCGGTGATCGGCGGCGGGGAAAGAAACTATGCGCTCCCGTGCCCCACCGCAGTATGTGGACGTCAGCGCTCCAGCAATGAGCGCTTCCATCTGTATTGATGGAAGAGCTCATTGCTTCTGGCACCCCCTGAGGGCCGCCCCCCATAGGTACGCCACTGGTCAAGGGTTCCTCAGGGGTTAATTCAGGCATAGTCAGGGACTGTTTAGGGAAAGATTCCCCCTCCCTGACTGCATACCATCCCCACTAACCTACCCTCATATTTTTATATTGTGAATTGAGGTCTAAGACACTCTCATCATAGTTAATTTTGTTTTTTTTATTTTGTAACTAATAAAAGTTAGGTTTTAAGGGTCTCATGTCTTTTGTGATACGGTTTTTGTTTTGCATGACTCATGTCCAGGGGCATTGCTAGGGTCTGAAAACATCCGGGGCACAAGCCCACTGTGTTGAAATTGCACATTAAAGGCATGCTTAAAGGGGTGTTCTGGTTTACACAAATGCAGTGCAGTACCGCAGACTGCAGTCATTATATAATACAACAGTCGGTAACTTTCCAATATCTGTTATGTTTCATTTCCTCACCACTGCAGAAATCTTTGCTTGGGCCCATTAATATTGATTGGACCTGGGCAACCCCACAGATCATCCCCCCACCCCCCTTGTACTTGTTCCGCTGATCCGCTACTTGCGGGCTGCGCGGGCATGAGTTCAGTCACTTTGGTGTGCAATCCCGTCCTGCGGCGCGTGATCCCGTGAGACCCGTGACCTCCCGCGGCGGGCCTCACAGGATCACGCGCCGCAGGACGGGATTGCGCACCGAAGTGACTGAACTCATGCCCGCGCAGCCCGCAAGTAGCGGATCAGCGGAACAAGTACAAGGGGGTTGGGGGATGATCTGTGGTGGGTTGCCCAGGTCCAATCAATATTAAAGGGCACTGTAATAGCCAAATAAAAAAATGCTACCAGGCCAGCATAACATTCGGGGCACTGGACAAAACATCCAGGGCTCAAGCCCCGAATGTTTTGACCTAACGACGCCCCTGCTCATGTCGTATATCATTGATCACCATTTATAATTTTCACTGACCTTAATACCCAAAATTTCATAGATGGCAAATAAACTTATATCTCTCAAAGATAATACTTATGATTAGCAAGCTGCATCAAAAGTACCCAGATGTCCCAATTCCGCTTTTCCATTATCTACAAATACAGAGGCATTTGCAAAAAATTTTACCTAGTCCAAAAGTAATGGAATAGACCCAGAATGGTTCAATAAATATGACGGCTGGAGCGGAAAGACTGACATTTTTTTATATAAGTGAATGGGAGCTGAGCTGCAGTACCAAGAACGGCCACTACACGGTGCATAGAGCTGAGTTATTCCAGCTCTTTACCCTGTTGGCTCTCTGTAGGTAACAGCTGATTGATATGGGTTCTGAGAGTTGGACCCACACCGATCTCATATTAATGATCTATCTTGTTGGTGAATTAAGAAAAACCCCTTTAAAAAGCACCCGTCAGTAGGATCAACCCTTCTAAACTGGGCATACTGTCTGGTAAGGTTGAAGATATTTGTTAAAGTGCACCTCTCGTCAGGTTAAATCCTATTAAATCAGACATACTGCCTGGTGGGGTTCATGGTCCTGATTAAAACAACACCTGTTTTGTGAGAATCGGTTGTGGCATTCCCGAGAAAACAGACTTTTATTCTTTATGCCAATGTGGGTTCCAGTGCCCTGAGGGGCGTGGTCAACACTGGAAAACAGGAGCTGATGGGCAAGGCCCCGCCCCTCAGTGCACTAAAGCTATCATTTGCATATAGAATAAAAAGCTTTTTTTCTTGGGAACGCCACAACCGATTTTCACAAAATAGGTATCATTTTAATCAGCCGGATCAACCCTACCAGGCTGTATGTCTGGTTTAAGAGGATTGATCCTGCTGACAAAAGGCACGGAAAGGTTATAGTGGGCACCTCTGAATATACCCTCCCTGGCACACAGCTCCAGGTAGATACAGAATTAGGGCACTAAAATAAATCCCGGAGAAGGTCAGTATAGTGACACTAAGGCCCCTTTCACACGAGCGAGTATTCCGCGTGGGTACAATGCGTGATGCGAATGCATTGCGCCCCACTTTCATTTCAATGCGTCTGTGTACATGAGCTTTGTTTTTCGCGCATCACTTGTGCGTTGCGTGAAAATCGCAGCATGTTTTATATTCAGCGTTTTTTAACGCACCGCAGGCCCCATAGAAGTGAATGGGGCTGCGTGAAAATCTTGCTTGCGGATGCGATGCGTTTTCCACGGATGTTCTTTGTAAACCTTCAATTTTTTATCACACGCGTGAAAAACGCATCAATGCGCATTTCACCCGCGCGATTAAAAACTGAACAACTGAACGCAATCGGAGGCAAAACTGAATGAACTTGCTTGCGAAATCACGCATTTTTAACTGAACGCATCCTGACCTAATCCGTTTCGCTCGTCTGCAAGGGGCCTAAAGGGTTACTTAATAAAAAGGCATTTAAAAATAAGGTAAAATAGAACACCTCATGCCCATTGTAGAAGAATAATAAGAAGTCGTGATTCCATCCGAGACGCTTCCTCGAGGTTTTATGGGATTTAATCCCCGACACGTCATCTGCAATGAGGGTATTTTTTCTAAGATTTGACTTTATTTCCAGATTTGGGAGACATTTAAGTGATTTTTATTGTAAGGTAATAATAGCGCTTTAGGCTGCGGTAATAAATGTACGGCTTCTGTAGAAATGCTATGGCGGTTTAATCAATGAATCCATTTCCCATTTAGTGTCTGACTCCGCTGATGAATGATGCTGCGGATGAATACCCCGGCGGGACGTCCTGTTATCTCGCCACGTAGGACTTCTCCGTGTGGCAAGGGATCTCAACCCAGGCGTCCTGACCATTAATAAAACCCAGGAACGGAGGCATTGTCGGCATTGTCAGCCGGTGAGCCGCCCATCAGGGGGACACTTATCTTGCACAGATGAAACTAAAACCTTTATGTCATGGACAATGATCGACGCCGACGGCGGAAAAAAGCTCAAGGCGTTTGGGGAAAGGAGGAATGAAAATGTTTGTAGTCATCGGTGAATCACTTCTCATATTATCCCAAATGTAACTAAGCTATATTATCTCTTTTCTAGAGATGGTGCCACCCTTCTTCCCAGGCTGTGCATGGTACTGCAGCTGAATTCTTCCGACGTGCAATACCAGACACGGTCCGTTGATACACGTGGCACTGTTTCTAGGTAAGAAAGACAATTTTTTTCCCCCTGTAAGTATTTAACCTCTTGAATTCCACCTGACACCAGCGCAGTATTGCCATATTGACAGATAAAAGGAAGTCTGTCACTGATAAACCAGACACAATGCCACTTGTGCGTTGCGTGAAAATCGCAGCATGCTCTATATTTTGCGTTTTTCACGCAACGCAGGCCCCATAGAAGTGAATGGGGCCGCGTGAAAATCGCAAGCAAGTGCGGATGCGGTGCGATTTTCACGCATGGTTGCTAGGTGACCATTTTGGCTGGGGACCCGATCTGTATTATTTTCCCTTATAACATGGTTATAAGGGAAAATAATAGCATTCTGAATACAGAATGCAAAGTAAAATAGTGATGGAGGGGTTAAAAAAAAAATAATTAACTCACCGAGTCCACTTGATCGCGTAGTTGCGGATCTCTGTCTTCTTCTGTAATGTTGAGCTGCCGGCTAAGGACCTGTGGTGACGTCTCATCACATGGTCCAATCACATAGTCCCTCACCATGGTGATGAACCATGTGATTGGACCATGTGATGAGCACAGTGACGTCACCACAGGTCTTTTGCCAGGTCCTGAAGATAGAACAGAGACCGGCAGCTATGGAGCAGGTAAGTTAACTTTTTTTTTTAACCCCTCCATCCCTAATTTACTTTTCATTCTGTATTAAAAATGCAATTATTTTCCTTTATAACCATGTTATAAGGGGAAATAATAAAATCTACACAACACCGAACCCAAACCTGAACTTCAGTGATGAAGTCCGGGTTTGGGTCTGGGTACCAAACATGGCGAGTTTTCTCACGCGCGTGCAAAACGCATTAAAACGCTTTGCACTCGCGAGGAAAAAATCGCACATTTTACCGCAACGCACCTGCATCTTATCGGGCCCTCACACGCCACGCTCGTGTGAAAGAGGTCTTAGAGATCCATTGCTTCATTGTGGAGAAAAAGGATTTTAAATACATATGCAAATGAGAAGTTAAGTGCACCGAGGGAGGAGCCAAGCCACTCAGTGCATTTGCGTTCCTCGTCCCTCTCCATTTTGATTGACAGGGCCAGGGTCATCTCAGCTGGCTCTGTCAAGGAGCAGGAGGAGCTGCAAGGGTTCACAGATGATGATTGTAAAAGGCATATGGTAGGTAGGGAACCCTATTACATACGTGTTACTGGATTGGTTCAGGATGGCATGCAATGTCTTCTTTTCTACGTGCCAAGGGCACGGTGAGGGGAGCCTGGCACGGTAAGTGCAACAAGTGCTAAGTGCCAGAGTAGATGGAACCAACCAGGCAAGAGCAGTTATCAGATGAAGGAAAACCCAGCATCTCCTCCGCGCAGGATGACGACCGTCCTTCGAATACAGGTGGCTGCATGTATAGAAGTGGTCGCCAGAAGATCTATCTGCTAGACAGGAGACTTCCTCACTGTGACAGACAGACCTGATCAGGAGCCTCCTACAGGACAGCTGGAGACAGCGAAGGTCTACTGAAGAAATCAGACTAGAAAAGGCAGAGCAAGAGCAGAGGCGGAGGAGGAGGGGGATCTGTAATGTATATGGAGATAGGGAACCACAAGATAATGAGATAGACTGATAGACATTACACAGACAGATATTAGATAAATAGATAGGAGATAGATAGATAGATAGATACAGGGGAAGACTGGTCATAGACCGTACAGGGAAATCTCCCAGTGGGCTGATGCCCAGACCTAAGCTCTCCTCTTGGCCAAGAGTCAGGTACAAAAAGATCTAATGCTCTCGGCATCAATTCATTTATGCAGTATTTTGTGCAGCACGGTGGTATCTTTTAGTTTTTTTTCCAGGGCCACTTTAAGTTTCCAGTCTGCCCCTGGATAGATCGATAAATAGATAGAAAGATATGAAAGATATAGATAGATAGAATATGAGATAGATAGATAGATACAGGTGAAACTCGAAAAATTTGAATATCGTGCAAAGTTCATTAATTTCAGTAATACAACTTAAAAAGTAAAACTAACATATGAGACTCATTACTAGAGTTGAGCAGACACCTGGATGTTTGGGTTCGACGGGTTCGGCCGAACTTCGGAAAAAAGTTCAAGTTCGGGACCCGAACTTGACCCCGAACCCTATTGAAGTCAATGGGGACCTGAACTTTTGAGCACTAAAATGGTTGTAAAAATGTCATGGAAAGGGCTAGAGGGCTGCAAATGCCAGCAAAATGTGGTTAAGAGCATGGCAAGTGCTCTGCAAACAAATGTGGATAGGGAAATGACTTAAAATAACATAAAATACGTAAAAATAAAAAATAATAATCTTGATCTAGGAGGAGGAGGTCCATATGGAGTAGGAGGTTGAGGAGGCGGTGGATGTGGCGGTGTAGGTGGAAGTGGCAGTGGAGGAGGAGGAGGTAGCCTACACTGCTTTTTGGGTTTAAATTTATTTTTATTTTTTTAAATTTGGGTACACCCCAAAACATTGGGAAATGTAACCTGTGATAACCCCCTCCAGTCATGCTAAACACACGTTCAGACAATACACTGGCTGCAGAGCAGGCCAGCACCTCCAAGGGGTAAAGGGCAAGCTCAGGCCATGTGCCCAATTTGGAGACCCAGAAGTTGAAGGGGCAGACCCATCAGTCAGTACGTGTAGGCGTGTGCACACATACTGCTCCACCATGTCGCACTTCCCAGTGATGTTCACAATCCAATTTGATATCTGCTCTATCCACTTTCGATGTTCTTTTATGCGCCTACCATGGTGATCACGGGTGGCGGGGAATTAGGGTTCCAGGCCGGAGAGGGAGCGTGAGAAAGAGAGACCACATCCAAGGGAGGATTCATTTTTTCAAATTTAAAATTAGAGTTGAAATATGGGAGAAATTATTAAAGCGTAAAAGTGGGACAACTTTTTAAAGTTTAAGCATTGAATGAAAGGATGTGGAGCGCATTAATTAATGAAGAATTTATAAAATTTTATTTCTTGTCAACTATGCAGGGCAGGGGTTTCTATCCGGCAAAATTTGAAAAATTTCACCTGACAATGTAATTGCCGATTTTTTAAAATTTATGTTCCTGTCACCTATGTAGAGGTGCCCCAGTGACATCCACCATCCATTTGGATATCTTCTCTATCAACTTTTGATGTTCTTTTCTGAGCCTACCATGTTGATCACTGTTATCGGAGAATCAGGGTTCCACGCCGGAGAGGGAGCGTGAGAAAAAGAGACTAAATTTAAAGGGAGATAAATTTATAAAAAATGTTTGGAATCAAGTGGAAATGTGGGAACAGCTGTTAAATCGCAAATGTGGGACAAATTACAGAAGCGCAAATGTTGGCCAAAAGAGTAAAGCGGAAATGTGGGGCAAATTATTGAAGCGCAAATGTGGTACAACTTGTTATAGTTTAAGCATTGAATCAAAGGAGGTGGCGGGCATCAATTAACCTCCCTGACGGTATTCCCGAGCGTGACTCGGGGTTAATTTTCGCTGCCAGAAGCGGTAACCCCGAGTCACGCTCGGGGTACATTGCAGAGGGAGCAGCGGGTGTCCTTACCTAATCCCGGCGATCCAGCGATGTTCCCCGCTGTGATCGCCGGTGAGAGCCCCGGCGGATGTCTCATCTCTCTTCCTGGTTCCGCCTCTGTGAGCCGCAGCGCCTCACAGAGGCGGAACTGGGCGGGAGATTCAAAAAAAATACATTGTATAAAAGTCAAACACACACATAAAGTTAGGTGATACAGTGGAATCCTGTCAGATTACACTGTATCACCTCAGATTTGACAGATTTGATCTGATCATTCTACACTGCCCTGGCTGCCCTTTTAGCTGTTTTTTCTAAGCAAAAAAAATATATAACAAAAATATATATTTTTTACCATGGCATCAAAGCGTCACTTTAGCATCACCAAAGCGGGTTTGGATCAGATAAGTGACAGCGACACAGAGCCCCTCGCAGAATTGAGCGACAGCGATAGCGATTCGTGGAAAGATTCGTCATCCGACTCTGAACCTGACCAGAGAAGTGGCGACAGCGACCTTGAGCTCAGTGAGGTGCGCTCTTGGTGCCCTATTGATTGCGGTATGGATGCAGTACCACCGCCAAGATTCCCGTTTACAGGATCGCCTGGGATGAAGGTAGACGTTGATCACAATGATCCTTTGGCGTACCTAAAATTATTTCTGACTGATGACGTCATTGAAAAGATTGTCACGGAGACAAACCGCTACGAAGAGCAGCAATCCACTACTCTGCACAGCAAGTTTTCCAGAACCAGAAAATGGGAACCGGTGAGTAAGGAGGACATATGGAAATTTCTGGGGCTAATACTTCTTCAGGGGGTGGTGGGGAAACCCCTGCAGAAATGGTACTGGACTACCAATAAATTGCTGGCAACCCCATTTTTTGGCACCATCATGTCCGAGTACCGATTTTCCCTCATAATGAAGAATTTACACTTCACCAACAATGAGGAATTTGACGAAGCCACACATCCAGCGCCAAAACTGAAGAAGATCTGGGAAGTATTCCAAATGATCATAACCAATTTCCAGCAGGCCTATGTGCCAGACAGAGACATCAGCATTGATGAAAGTCTGATGGCTTACAAAGGACGCCTCAGCTGGATTCAATACATCACATCCAAGAGAGCGCGGTTTGGAATAAAATCCTATATGCTCTGCGAGTCTACAACTGGCTATATATGGAATTCCATCATATACACCGGCAAAGGAACACAATTCAACCCCAGGTACAGCGGCTATGGGATGGCAACGTCATCAGTCCTTTCACTGCTTGAACCATTGCTCAATCAGGGGTATTGTGTTACAACAGACAACTTTTACACGTCGCCTGAGCTGTACGAGTTTCTACTAAAAAACAAGACTGACGGATATGGAACCGTTAGGGCCAACCGACGTGGCCTGCCATGTATGTTTTCCAAGAAAAAACTGAAAACAGGAGAAATGGTGGCCTGGCAGAAAGGAAAGATGATGGCAATGCGTTGGCGTGACAAAAAAGACGTGTGCCTAATGAGTACAGTACATAACACCTCCACTACCACGGTCCACACAAGAGGTGGGAAAGATGTCATAAAGCCACAACTTGTGATCGACTATTGTAGTGTCCCACTAGGTATGGGTGGGCACTACACAAGGGTCAATTGGTGTGCGCGTTACTCCTACTCACAAGGAACAGAAATGTCATATTTAATTCTGCATTTAATGTATGTTTTAATGTGTTGTTATATGCAATGTACCCCTGTCTAATGCAGCAGCAGGCCTAGTTGGGTGTAGTTAGACATCCCAGACACTAGAGGGAGATAGGGAGCCCCTAGTATAAATGTCCAGGCCCAGACAGGGAGAGGGAGTGCAGAGCCAGGAGTCTGAGAAGACACAGGTTAAGAAGCCTGCTCCTGACATGCAGCTGGATAGCCCAGGCTGCTAGTGATGTCCAGGAGGCTGTTGAGAAGCTCCAGCCTGCCTGAGAACAAGAGAGCCTAAGTTAGCTCTGAAGAGATACCCCAGTTGCAGGATTCAACCTCCTGGGAGAAACCGACAGTTATCCACCTGATAGGAGGAGGCGACCCAGGGTAAGCCAAGTGCCCCTGATAGGCAGAGGAACTTAGAAACCATTGCAAGCAGTATAATACCTGAGGAAGGAGATAACCAAGGATATAAGCCACCCTTTTAGGCATCCGGGCCTTGGGAGATATCAAGCCAGAGTAGGAGTTCTAGAAAGGACAGTGTCAAAGTACAACCTGCTGCTGAGTGCTTGTGGAATTTACCCTCAGTGTAACTTGCATGACTATTGCCTGCCATATTGTGAATAAGCCCCTTTGTGGAACTGTAATCTAAGGACTGTACTACTCCCTGCTGTACAAGGTTGGATTGTCCAGTAAAGTTTACGTTTGGTTCACTGCATACTTGTGTACCTTCATCTTTCCAACCACCAACCGGCGTGCCACCGGCCAAAGGCACTGGCGTCACGAATTACCACAGGGACCTTGCCCCAGGCACACAAAATACCTGTAACATCCAGGGCACCTCAACTACCATCAGGCCTGGTCCCTATCTACAGAGCGTGCCCCAGAGGAACTGTGTCTACCTCTCCTTCACTGCCACGCGCCTGCCCAGGGTTCCGCAAATATAGTGAGTACCCTCGATTGCCCATAACTGTGACCTCACTTCGTCATACCCTGCAGGTCTGGCGTGTTGCACTATAACAACACCATGGGAGGAGTCGATAGAGCCGATCAGGCGATGACATTCTATCCAGCTATGCGGAAGCAACAAAAAAAATACTACAAAAAAATATTCAGGCATCTCCTGGAACAATGTCTGTGGAATGCCTATATACTGCACGGAGGAAAGAGTGACAAGCCTCTTGTTCACTCTGACTTCATCTGGAAGGTGGCGGAGCAGATTTTTGTGAACTACCAAACGCCATCAGTGGCCGTGAACAGATCTGGATGTCGCGCTGTTGACGTTGTAAACCCAGAGAGGCTGACTGGTCGTCACTTTATGGATTACATCCCGCCAAGCGCAAAAAAGGCAGCACCTACAAGGATGTGTGTAGTTTGCTGCTCAAAGCGAGATGGAAATGGAAAAAAAATCCGAAAGGAAACCAGGTTCCATTGCCCTGATTGTGACATTGGTCTATGTGCAGTCCCATGTTTCAAAATTTACCACACCCAGGATGTTTACTGAATTTTCTTTTGTTTGACAAATTTCATTATTTATTACATTACTGAATAAAATTATATTATTTATTAGATTATAACTCATGATTTTATTTTTTCGAACTTTATCACATCCGAGAGGTCTACTAGAGTCTTCTTTGGTCAGGTTTAAGTAAGTAATTACTAAGAATTGCAGGCCTACAATACATAACACCAAATTTCCATGCAAAAAAATGGTACCGCTTTTGGAACAAAATTCCTGACATAATCATACCGCCAGGGAGGTTAAAGAAACATTTCAGAAATTTTATTCCCTGTCACCTACAGAGCAGGGGTTTATTCAAATCTAAAAGTGTATAATGTCAACCCAAGAATGTAACAGAAAAATTAGTGAAATTTATTAACCTGTCTACTTGGTAGAGAAGGGGTCTATGACAGAAAAAAATTGTTTATTGTCACCAGAAAATGTAAAAGAAAAATTATTGAAATTTATTAAGCTGTCAACTAGGTATAGCAGTGGTACTTCACACCCAAAAATACAAGAATGAGCAATTGCGCTGCAGTATAACAATGGCTGCTTAGTGCTGGTATACATGTCTATTCTGCACAAGGTACGGACAAGTCCTGTGGGATCCATGCCTGGTTCATTTTAATGAACGTGAGCTTGTCCACATTGGCTGTAGACAGGCGGCTGGGCTTGTCTGTGATGACGCCTCCTGCCGTGCTAAACACACGTTCGGACAATACACTGGCCCCAAGGCAGGCCAGCACCTCAAAGGTGTAAAGGGCAAGCTCAGGCCAGGTGCCCAATTTGAAGTTGAAGGGGCAGACCCGTCAGTCAGTACGTGTAGGCGTGTGCACACATACTGCTCCATCATGTTGGTGAAATGCTGCCTCCTGCTAAGACGTTCCATATCAGCTGGTGGTGCTGGTTGTTGTGGCGTGCTGACAAAGCTTTTCCACATTTCGGCCATGCTAACCCTGCCTTCTGAAGTGCTGGCGGTGCCCCAGCTGCGTTGGCGACCTCTTCCTCCTCCTCTGCCTTCGCCTTGTGCGTCCACTGTGACCCCGCTGTCAGGTGGGAATGCCATCAGCAGTGCATCTACCAGCGTGCGCTTGTACTCGCGCATCTTACGATTACGCTCCAGTGATGGAATTAGGGACGGTATGTTGTCCTTGTAATGGGGATCCAGCAGCGTGGCCACCCAGTAATCAGCACAAGTTAGAATGTGGGCAACTCGGCAGTCGTTGCGGAGACACTGCAGCATGTAATCGCTCATGTGTGCCAGGCTGCCCAGAGGCAACAACAAGCTGTCCTCTGTGGGAGGTGTATCGTCTGTGTCCTCTGTATCCCTCCAGCCATGCACCAGTGATGGCCATGAGCTGGTCTGGGTGCCACCCTGCTGTGAACATGGTTCCTCCTCCTCCATCTCCTCCTCCTCATTCTCCACCTCATCATCCTCCTGAACTGTGCCCTGGCTGGACAAATGTGTACCTTGGGTTTGTGGGTGCAGGAACCCACCCTCTGAGCCACTTGGGAATCACTGGAGAGTCATCGCCAGGAGAGTTTTTTCAAGGAGACATAGAAGTGGGATAGTAACGCTGAGAACGGCGTCATCGCCACTGGCCATGTTGGTGGAGTACTCAAAACAGCGCAACAAGGAACACAGGTCTCGCATGGAGGCCCAGTCATTGGTGGTGAAGTGGTGCTGTTCCGTAGTGCGACTGACCCGTGCGTGCTGCAGCTGAAACTCCACTATGGCCTGCTGCTGCTCGCACAGTCTGTCCAGCATGTGCAAGGTGGAGTTCCACTTGGTGGGCACGTCGCATATGAGGCGGTGAGCGGGAAGGCCGAAGTTACGCTGCAGCGCTGACAGGCGAGCAGCGGCAGGATGTGAACGCCGGAAGCGCGAACAGACGGCCCGCACATTCTGCAGCAGCTCTGACATATCGGGGTAATTTTTAAAGAACCTCTGCACCACCAAATTCAGTACATGCGCCAGGCAAGGGATGTGCGTCAAACCGGTTAGTCCCAGAGTTCCTACGAGATTTCACCCATTATCACTCACCACCAGGCCAGGCTTGAGGCTCACTGGTACAAACCATTCATTGGTCTGTTGTTCCATGCCCATCCACAGCTCCTGCGCGGTGTGGGGTTTGTCCCCCAAACAGATAAGTTTTAAAACTGCCTGCTGTCGTTTACCCCTGGCTGTGCTGAAGTTGGTGGTGAAGGTGTTACGCTGACCGGACGAGGAGCTGGTAGAGGATGAGGAAGCGGAGTAGGAGGAGAAAGCAAAAGGAGGCAAACTGAAGCTCCCTGCAATCATCTGTGGTGGAAGGACATGCGCCAAACTGCTATCCGCCTCAGGCCCAGCTACCACTGCATTTACCCAGTGTGCTGTTATGGAGATATAACATCCCTGGCCGTGCTTACTGGTCCACGTATCCGTAGTGAGGTGGACCTTGCCACACATGGCGTTGCGCAGTGCACACCTGATTTTGTCCCCCACTTGGTTGTGCAGGGAAGGGATGGCTCGCCTGGAAAAGTAGTGGCGGCTGGGCACGACGTACTGTGGGACAGCCACCGCCATAAGGCCTTTAAAACTATCCGTCTCCACCAGACAGAATGACAGCATTTCAAAGGCCAGTCATTCAGGGCTAGGAATCGCGGGTGGGTAGGGGGGTACTTTCTCTTCCTCTCCAGCGTTTGGGAGATGGAGAGCTGAACGCTTCCGTGTGACATTGTGGAGATGCTTGGTGACCCAGGTGTTGGTGTTGCTGGCAGATCCTCCGTTTGCAGGGTGCCAGGAGGCACTGTCACAGAGGTGGATGAAGAGGCCGAGACTGCAGCAGAAGAGGAAGCAGGAAGAGCCAGAGACCTTTCTTGTTTTTTGAGGTGTCTACTCCACTGCAGCTCGTGCTTTGCACTTAAATGCCTGGTCATGCAGGTTGTGCTCAGGTTGAGAACGTTTATGCCTCACTTCAGGCTCTGATTGCACAGCGTGCAAAACACTCGTGTCTTGTCGTCAGCACATTTTCTGAAGAACTGCCATGCCAGGGAACTCCTTGGAGCTGGCTTTGGTGTGCTCGGTCCCTTGCTGCGGTGGGCAGTAGCAGGCATACTGTCTAGAGGATGGCCGCCCTGCTTTTGCACCCTGCTCCCTCTTCTGCTGTACTAGTGGCTCTGTGCGACCACCGCCTCTTCCTCCGAACTACATCAGTCACTCGAATTACCTTGATTCCATGTGGGGTCGAGGACCTCATCGTCCTCCACATCATCTTCCACCCAGTCTTCACCCCTGCCCTCCTTTTCGGTCTGCACACTTTCGAAAGCCCCAGCAGTTGGCACCTGTGTTTCGTCATCATCTGAGACGTGCTGCGATGGTCCTCCCATGTCCTCATCCTGAAAGATAAGTGGTTGGGCATCGGTGCACTCAATCTCTTCCACTTATGGGGCAGGGCTAGGTGGATGGCCCTGGGAAACCCTGCTAACAGAGTCATCATAAAGCAGAAGAGACTGCTGCATGACTTGGGGCTCAGACTGGTTGGCTGATTTGCAAGGGGGCGAGGTGAAAGACTGATGGACATCGGCTGCAGGTGCCAACTGTGGTCTTTCAGCATGAGACTGGGTAGAAGACAATGTGGAGCCACTGTCAGCAACCCAATCTACTATTGCCTGTACTTGTTCAGGCCTCTCCATTCGTAGAGCTGCATTAGGCCCGACCAAATACCGCTGCAGGTTCTGTCGTCTACTCGCACCTAAGGAAAGGGGTTTCACTTGTGCGTGTAGCTGGCACAGATCGACCACGTCCTCTCCCTGCAACAGGAGCTCCACCAGCAGCACCATGACCTGGGCCACGTCCCTTATTTGACGCTCTCCTCATATTTCTCGAATTTAGGATCTTGCCATAAATGGGTGTTTAATTAATAGTAGAATAGAATGACGGTATGTACAGGGTGTATCTCACACGCCCTGAAACAGACTAGGCCTCAATTCAATTTGTTTGCCCAAAATGGCTGTATTTCAAATACCTGAATAGAAGCCCTGTATTTAAAGGGTGTATCTCACACGCCCTGAACCAGACTAGGCCTCAATTAAATTTGTTTGCCCAAAATGGCTGTATTTAAAATACCTGAATAGAACCCCTGTATCTAAAGGGTTTATCTCACAATGACATCTGCAGCAAAGGCTGCCAACAATTTTTTTTTTGCCCAAACGGGTGTTAGTTTAATAACTGAATATGACAGCAGTATGTAACCCTGGAATTTCAAACGACTTGATGCTGCAAGGCCTGAAAAATTGTGTATTTTGCCCAAAAAAGGGTGTTTTATTAATAGAATATAAGCCTTGTATATACAGGGTGTATCTCACACGGCCTGACCCACACTAGGCCTCAATTAAAGATTTGTGCACCAAATGGCGGTATTTCAAATAACTGAATATAACACAAATATATAAAGGGTGTATCTCACAATGACATCTGCATCAAAATCTGCCAAATATTTTTTTTTTTGCCCAAACGGGTGTTTGTTAAATAACTGAATATGACAGCAGTATATAACCCTGGATTTTCAAATGTCTTGATACTGCCAGGGCGCAGCAATTGTGTATTTTGCACAAAAAAGGGTGTTTTATTAATAGAACACTATAACCCCTGTATATAAAGGGTGTATCTCACACGCCCTGACCCACACTAGGCTGCAATTAAAGGTTTGTGCCCAAAATGGCTGTATTTCAAATACCTGAATAGAACCCCTGTATTCAAAGGGTGTATCTCACAATGACATATGCAGCAAAGGCTGCCAAATAAACTTTTTTTGCCCAAACAGGTGTTAGTTTAATAACTTAATATGACAGCAGTATATAACCCTGGAATTTCAAACGTCTTGATGCTGCAAGGCCTGAAAAATTGTGTATTTTGCCCAAAAAAGGGTGTTTTATTAATAGAAGAATATAAGCCCTGTATATACAGGGTGTATCTCACACGGCCTGACCCACACTAGGCCGCAATTAAAGATTTGTGCACAAAATGGCTGTATTTCAAATACCTGAATAGAACCCCTGTATTTAAAGGGTGTATCTCACACGGCCTGACCCACACTAGGCCGCAATTAAAGATTTGTGCACCAAATGGCGGTATTTCAAATAACTGAATATAACACAAATATATAAAGGGTGTATCTCACAATGACATCTGCATCAAAATCTGCAAACATTTTTTATTTTTTTGCCCTAACGGGTGTTTGTTTAATCACTGAATGTGTATGACAGCAGTATATAACCCTGTAATTTCACACATGCTGATGTTGCAAAGGCTGTAAAATTGTGTATTTTGGCCAAAAAGTGTGTTTTTAAAAACCCTTAAAATTATGGCTGTATTTCTAGCTTAAATTGCACACTGACTAATCCAGATGTTGTATATTGCCAAAAAAGTGTGTGTTTTTTTACTAACAGAATATGAAAGCTGTATATATTAAACTTGAATTTCACACTTGCTGTAAAATAGTGTTTTTTGGCAAAAAAAGTGTGTTTTTAAAAAAACAGAAAATTATGCCTGTATTTCTAGCTAAAATTGCACACTGACTAATCCTGCAAATGCACCAGATGTTGTATATTGCCAAAAAAGGGTGATTTTTTTATAACCAGATTATTAGTGCAGTTTTTCAAGCTTGGATAAGAATGTCCCAAAAGCTCAGATGCAGCGCTGGTGCACTGAGCTTGCATAAAATGGCCGCCGCCACCCACCTAACTAACAGACAGATGAAAGTGTTTGTTTTTTTTGGTCAATGGGCTCAGAGCAGGGTAAAACGATAGTGCCCTGCACCCACACAACTATTTCTCTGTAGATCGCTGAGTTAGATTCTCTCCTATTCTCTCTCTGAAATCACCAGTCCAGCTGCATCCTCTCCCTACACTAGTAACAGCAGAGTGACGGGCGGCGCTATGTGACTCCAGCTTATATAGAGGCTGGGTCACATGGTGCTCTGGCCAATCACAGCCATGCCAATAGTAGGCATGGCTGTGATGGCTTCTTAGGTCAGACAGTTAAACGCTTGTTGATTGGCTGCTCTGCAGCCTTTCAAAAAGTGCAGAGAAATCGCCAAACACCGAACCCGAACTTTTACTGAAATGTTTGGGTTCGGGGTCCAAAAATCCTAAAGTTCGGTAGTTTTCGAGTTTCACCTGTAGATAGATAGATAGATACATAGATAGATAGATAGATAGATATTAATTGCAGAAACCACAGAGCTTTCTGTGCAGTACGGTTTGTGCAGCTCCCATTCCCTGCTATGAGAGTTATGGAAATAGCAGAGCGCCGGCTGCTCGGATATTTCCGTAACTCCAACCACCCCCAGCAGGCGTTTATTATGGTTATTCCCTTGACCATGAAAGCAGAGATGAGACAACCCTGATAATGGAGCTCAGACATATGGGTACGGCTTTATAAACACACACTTCGCTGGCTGTTGTTTTTGTGTGTCTTTGTCGTGTAAAGAGGTTTTCCTCAGGACAGGTCATCAGTATTTAATCAGTGGAGGTCCAACACTCAGAGCGCCCGCCGATCAGCTGTTAGGCCCAGTAACGACATGTTTATGTGTCATGTGGCAAAGGAGGAGCTCAGCCCCATTCCAGACCTATCCAGAGTTCCTGAAAATGGTACTTTGTATTATCATTAGACCATCAGATACAATTTGCTACTTTCATTAGGATTCTGATGCTGGACATCTTCAATTTGCATGCATTATGCTGTCCACCATTGGAAGTAAGGTTCCCCTCTACAGACAGCTCTCATATCATCACCAATGAAGCTTTATAATAGCAGCGTTTAAGGTGACAGACTGAGACGGTGGCTTCCCAGGGAGAAGTACCAGGACTGCTCTGTATTCTTCTATAACTTCAGCATTACCCAGAATTCAGAGGGAGAACAAGACTATATATAACATACATAAGCTATACATATATACATTAATTATACACCAGGAGATACCCAGGTTATACCAGCGTGGTCCATATCACTATATACAAGAAGATGTATAACTTATACCAGCTTTACATATATAATTATATACAGGAGATGCCCAGGTTATACCAGCATGCTCCATATCACTATATACAAGAAGATGTATAACTTATACCAGCTGTACATATATAATTATATACAGGAGATGCCCAGGTTATACCAGCATGCTCCATATCACTATATACAAGAAGATGTATAACTTATACCAGCTGTACATATATAATTATATACAGGAGATACCCAGGTTATACCAGCATGCTCCATATCACTATATACAAGGAGATGTATAACTTATACCAGCTGTACATATATAATTATATACAGGAGATGCCCAGGTTATACCAGCATGCTCCATATCACTATATACAAGAAGATGTATAACTTATACCAGCTGTACATATATAATTATATACAGGAGATACCCAGGTTATACCAGCATGCTCCATATCACTATATACAAGAAGATGTATAACTTATACCAGCTGTACATATATAATTATATACAGGAGATGCCCAGGTTATACCAGCATGCTCCATATCACTATATACAAGAAGATGTATAACTTATACCAGCTGTACATATATAATTATATACAGGAGATGCCCAGGTTATACCAGCATGGTCCATATCACTATATACAAGAAGATGTATAACTTATACCAGCTGTACATATATAATTATATACAGGAGATACCCAGGTTATACCAGCATGCTCCATATCACTATATACAAGAAGATGTATAACTTATACCGGCTGTACATATATAATTATATACAGGAGATGCCCAGGTTATACCAGCATGCTCCATATCACTATATACAGGAAGATATATAACTTATACCGGCTGTACATATATAATTATATACGGGAGATGTGTAACTTATACCACCAAAAGTGTGGGGGGGGGGGGGGGATGGACATGCATCTTATAAAGCGAATACTAGTGACCGCTTCCATTATGGAAGCCTTCACTAGTATGCATTAAGTGCAGGGAGCAGGTGAAGCGCTCCCGCTACTCACCCTCCCTTGTCTTCTTCTCTGAGGGCCGCGCTGCACTGCAGGTCCTGACTGCATACAATGTCTGACTGCGCGCACTATGACCCGACGCGGCACACAGTCAGGTGACAGTGCAATGCAGGCCGGAGAAGCCAATGGAGTGCAACTGGAGGAATGATCGCCGGACCTGGAGAGGAGTGGCAGATCATGACATGGAGGTCTGATGGGGGTCTGACATGGAGGTCTGAGGTCAGTTTCTGATATAGGGGTCTGACTTGAGTTCATGATTTGGGGGTCTGATCTGAGGATCTGATGTGAGGTGTGATGAAAAATATTTTTCCTTATTTTCCTCTTTTAAAACCTTGGGTGCGTCTTATCCTCAGGTGCGTCTTATAAAGGGAACAATACGGTACTTATATAGAGGAGATGCCCAATGTTTTATTGTCCAAACTGGACAACCCTTTTTGTCCACATAATAATGACATCCATGATATTCCAGCATGGATAAATCTACATGGCGTGGTTTATCAATTGTTCAACATTAAATGGGATCTTCAAGATTTTGCAAAATTAGGCAGGGGCAGTGTAAAAAAAAAATTATAATTTACTTTTGAAATGCCCTCCCAGTTCCATGTGGCCTCTTTGCTCCCCAAGGGCCTGCAGTGTTTATGTGCTGTTCATTGATCCTATGCACCGATTGCCTAATTTCACTAAATATTGGAACACATGTACTTGACAAGAGTACTGAAGAAATAAAAAATGATGGTATGCTATTTTGCATTATAATGGGCGTTCCAAACCTAATATTTTTTGTTTAAATGCTTTAACCCACAAAACACTATATGAGGTACTATTACATCACAGTAGCAGGGTCCTACCTTCTCCGTGCCGTAATAGTACGTCATGACATGGACTCAGCCTGCACTAGTAATCAGATTTTTTTAAGCTAAAGGTGGGAAACGCCTTACATGATAAAATAAAAAATTATTATAAGTTGTCCATAAATTGCTAATGTATTGCAGTATGTGACAAAAAAATTTACCCTTCGAAAGTCCACTGACAGAGTAGTATTTCTGTACTGTACAGCAGAGCAATGTGATTTACTGCTGATAAGTCAAGTGTCTGTTCTGTTTATGGCAGTCAAAGAACAATCCGACAATGTAGTCTGACAGTTTTCTTATCAGAGAATTACATTCGGAGAATGGTCTTTGTGTCCAAGTAATGTTCAATACTAGGTAATAAATTGCCATTTACTTTTACTTTGTCTCATCCAAGTCTGCAAACTTCAGTCAAAAAAATTGAAAATATTTTACTCAATGTACCTTGAACATTGCTATATAGAAAACCTCCTAATGTGCCCCTATACTTACCCATATCCTCCTTTCTCTGCTCCTGAAACACCCTTACTTTGGACCTGATAATAGCGGTGTAGTGACAAGCTCCTAAACTACTGATGGCAGATGTGTACCAGGGCTGCCCCTACAAAATGTTACGTTTCCCATTAAAAAAGGCAACACATTTTTTTGCCATCTGTGACACATACTCGAAAAAAAACATTTTATGTAATTTTAATATTTGTAAAATTCTTTTTTTTTTCCCATCTATTGCCGTTCTACAGTGAATTCAAAGATACGGGAATAAAAATAGGCTTAGGATAAGGTAAAGTGAATAAAAAAGGTTTACTAAACAGTGATTAGATAGATAGATCACAAACAGATTAAAACTAAGTAGCAATTAGGCTGAGTTCAGACCTCTTTGGTCAGTTATTTCTATCAGTTATTGTAAGCCAAAACCAGTAGCGAAGACTACTCAGAGATTATGTGTAATGATTTGATTTGCACCTATTCAGTTTTTTTGACCAGCACCTGGTTTCGACTCACAATAACTGATCGAAATAACTGACCAAATAACTGAAGTGTGAACTCAGCCTCACTTAGCCCCATCAACCAGTTCCCAACATAGGATATGGCCGATGCCATATGGCAATATAAGAGAGAGATAGTGACAAGACAACATCTTACCCAATCTATTCCATTAGTGGAGCTGAAGCCTTTGTTACATACATGGAACTTTTCAAGTTAAATGGCCCCTCTTAGCCTCTTCTAAAAAAATTCTCCAGTGTGCATTAGGTATGATCGGTGGTGCCTGCATGAACTGCAGGATTACCCGATGAATGAGCGTTTCGCTTGTTCATCGGCGGCACATTTACGTGGCCAGATTGTTGGGAATGACTATTCGAAAGTATGGTCCTTCCCGATAATCTGACAGATTCTTGGGCCGTGTAAATGCACCTTTAGTATCACTAACTAACTACATTAAAAGGTAATAATCAAAGGGAAACCACTAAAAAATAACCTTGCCACACAGTGACATAGACTCCAAAATAATATTTCACGTCATTTCAATATTTGCAGTATTGTGTTTTTTCATCTGTGACATAGACTGAGCACACCATCAAACAAATACCTTTACGATAATCCGACATTGAGGCTACCAAGATGCTGGATAATTGGGAGCTTTTACATAAGCATACCTTACTAGACTTACTAGAGAGGATCTACTGGATTGCTATGGACTTGTTGGGCTAAATCATGGAGCAGAGCCTTAGGGGATGTCAGCACTTCAATCTAGAACCCTTGGAGGAATGGACAATCCTCCTGGGAATCCCCAGGTCACTACACATGGAGTAGTCTCATCGTAGACAGATTCCACAGAAGACAGCAAGAGAAGCCACCCTTACAGTAGGAATGAGGTAATTGGAGGAGTTATTCATGGTGGGTTCCTCCTTGATGCAATGAAGGTTTCAAATTACTGTTCTAGATAAATCAATTAGGCAACTAACAAAAAAAAGCATTGAAAGATATCCATATTATTTATGTTTCAACACTTTCGACAATTCTCTGTCACAAATAAAAGAAATGGAAATGAGACACCGCAGAGAAAATTTTCGAAATGTGTTCTCCTCGGAGGCCACCATAAATGTCCATTTAGTAAATTGCCAACGCATTCATACAATATGGCGGAGTCCATATATGTGTATAGAGGGCGATGTTTAGTAACGTTTGTCGGGATATTTGAAATAAGCGAAGCCCCTGGTGCTACATGTTACAATACTAATGAATAACCAACGAAAAAAAGTCCAGCTCGCCCAGTCCATAAAACCAGGACCTTTATTGAATCTTCTGGGTCAGAAAAACACAGTACATTGATACATGCAATGCGTTTCAGATCTTTCCTCATGACATGCAAACGCGTTGGCTACATGTATGTACTGTGTTTTTGTAACTAAGAAGATCCAGTAAAGGTCCTGGTTTTATGGACTGGGCGAGCTGGACTTTTGGCATAGCCTTAGCACGTTTGTGCTCTCCACCATGTTTCCAGGTGGGCTGTGATTCTCCCTCTTTAATGAACAATCGTGTACTTACATGAATCACGTAGAACTCGGCTTAATTAAAATATCACATTTTACCCAACCCCTGTCTACGACGGCGGGAACCCCGTCAGTCTGGATGGCGGCACTATTTTCTTACAGTATTTTCTCATCTGAGGAATGAAATGGAAATCTGGCAGGAGGAGATAATTATTACTGTCACACCTGACAATATTGTTTCACTTCCTCGCAGTCAAATGACCCAAAAGATTTCACAAAAAAAATAAATTTCTTACTGAAGAGAATAGATGTAAAAAGAAGCAGACTAAAGTCTTGCACAATTACAATATCTGCTATGCTTAATAGTAAAATAAAAACAAGACATAACGAAAGCTGTGTCAGACATAGCAGTTCATCTCCATTCAACTGAAAGGGACTGAATGGGAGAAAGGACCTTGTGACTGATCCATGTGAGATCACAGGTCTAAGAAGAGGGCGCAGAGCTTGCCCAAAAACTGCTGCCCTTGGTGGAGGTGCTGGAAGTCGGACTCCCACTGTTCTCATATTGACGCCCTTTCCGGGAATATTAAACTTATGGTTTATCAATAGGACTGTCCTCTTAAAGGGTTTTTCCAGGATATAGCTTTAGCCCTCTTGTATGATAGACATGGGGTCCCCTTACCTTGATCAGCAGAATGAAGGGACATTGGGAATCGCAGGAGAAAAGCAGCTCCTTCACAGAAGTCTGGTTGTGCCAGGTACTGTAGCTCAGCCATATTTGGCCTGGCGCTGATCTCCTTCTTTCGTTCATTGCATTTCTGGCGTTTCTGGCACTTCTACCGTTCCATAAAATACGACCCTAAGAAAGAAACTTATCAAAAGCCTCAGCTAAAAAGACTCTGTGAAGCAAACCATCCCTTCCGTATTTATTCCTCTCACCCAGGGTGATATAGACATTGCCTCCGATATACCAGTCCACGCTAGAATTGTTAGTTGTGTTTGATGGTTTTTACAGTTATTCCAATGTGTGTTGTAAAGGGATAGCCTTCTACTTATTCATCTAGGGGTGTAATGCGAATTTTTAGTTTTATGTGAGGGTTTTACTATATTTTCAGTCAATTTTTGTGGGCAATGTGGTAATGGGAAAAAGGTGGAATAAAACTAAATACTAAAATACATGACATTTTCAGTGGTAATTTAACAAAATGACTGATAGGCGTTTAATGAATATCTACACAGGTGCGCACAGAGGAAGGAAGGGAACCATCTTAAATGAGTTTAAATTCGACTTTTTAACAAGCCTTGGGACTTGACAAAGCAACACTCAAGGCAGGTTTGGGGCCTACACCAGGTCCCACCCAGTCTATACACACATCAGCACCCTACAATCGCATTTGCGGGATGCTGAGGGGAGACAGACGGCATCTGCACCTCCTGTCACCACTTACATTTGGCGGGTGCCATTGCTTGTGGCATATAACAGGTTTAACACACATGTGATAGCCGAGCCCCTGCTCTTCGCTGCCTAAGGCACCCGTAAAAAGGCAAATGGTTGGTCACTAAGGGGGTAAATACCTAAAGTAAATGCTCATCTCATAACGTCCTCGCAGTGGATACAAGAGTATGGCATTTTTTTTTAAATGAATGTCTACTTCTTAAAGAAGCACTCCCGCAATTTATTTTTGCCTATATAGTGCAGCATAGGCTATGTAGAGGCTCCTGCGTTTGCCTTATGGATATCAGTTTTAGTTGAGGCGCCTTGCATGGGTTGTCTGCCATCTTGAGTCCTTCTTCCCGCCTGATATGGCTTTACTAATGCAGCCTTCATTTTTATACGATGTCTCATCAAACAGCATTTACTCTGCTCTGAGCCCTAACTACCGTTAGAAAGTGATCAGTAACATAGAACTTCTGTCAGCGTATTCTTATGTGATACAGCTTCAGCCGGTCTCCCATGCCTCCTGCTTCTGATAGTTATTTCTGTTACCTCTTACATGCAGGAGGCAGGAAAAAGCAGTATGAACAGCACTCACATATAGTATAGACAGTGACAGGGAGAGCAGTGTGAAGCAATATCTCATAGAAATACACTGGAGGTTCTACATAAAGAACTCACAGATAGTATAGAGAGTTAGCAAGTGTCAGCTGAGAGCAGTATGAAGCTGCACCTCATAGAAATACACAGGAAATTCTACACACAGCATTCACAGGTATTATAGTCATTGTGTGACAGAGAGAGAAGTGTGAAGCTGTATCTCATAAAAATGCACTGGAGGTTCTACATAGAGAACTCACAGATAGTATAGAGCAGAGGTGCACAACCTGCGGCCCGGGGGCCACATGCGGCCCTTGATACCATTCTGTGTGGCCCCCAACCATCTGGTAAAAGACATGTTTGCCTATGTCTTGTGGCTGCTCACATGTATTTTTTATGTATTTCTCCCATTAGATGGGAGTCCTGGAAGTGTAACTAGACATTAATGGTATATAATGTGTGTTCAATATGCCATAAGTACAATATTTCAGTTGTTTCGGCCCTTGTCATTGGTTAAATCTGGCAATGTGGCCCCCAACCAAGAAACGTTGTGCACCCCTGGTATAGAGAGTTAGCAAGTGTCAGCTGAGAGCAGTATGAAGCTGCATATCCTATAAATACACTGGAAACACAACATACAGCATTCACAGGTAGTATAGTCAGTGTGTAACAGAGAGAGAAGTGTGAAGCGATATTTCATAGAAATACACTGGAGGTTCTACATACAGAACTCACAGATTGCACAGTCAGTTAGCAACTGTCAGCTGAGGGCAGTATGAAGCTGCACCTCTTAGAAATATACTGGCGATTCGTCATAGAGAACTCACAGATAGTATAGGCAGTTAGCATATGTCTGCTGAGAGCAGTATGAAGCTGCATCTCATAGAATTACACCAGATATTCTACACTCAGTTACACACTGTAAAGATAGCAAGTGTCACTGGAAATCAGTTTGAAGCTGCATCTTATAGAATACACTGGAGATTCTGCACACAGCACTCAAATAGCATAGGCAGTCTGAGTTCTGGGAGTTTTATGACTGTCCAGCTAATTACTGCATAGTTCCCTTACTATATCGCTATATGCTCATTCCTTTATATAAGGCATATATCAGATTTATCATTGTGACTTTTTTATTAAAGTCGCAAAAGAAACTCACAAGTGTTCTCCAATCCCCTGGTGGTCTACAAACTGACAGAGCCTTTGTAATAATTACAGTATGATTAGACCTAAGGCTACTTTCACACTAGCGTTAATATTTTCCGGTATTGAGATCCGTCTTAGGGTCTCAATACCGGAAAAAAGCGCTTCAGTTTTGTCCCCATTCATTGTCAAAAACGTAACTGAACAGAACGGAATGCTCCAAAATGCATTCTGTTCCGTTCTCATACCGGAGAGCAGCATGCTGCGGTTTGATTTCTTTCCTGGGATGCGGAGCAAGAAGGATCCGTCATGACCCCCAATGCAAGTCAATGGGGACGGATCAGTTTTCTCTGACACAATAGAAAACGGATCCGTCCCCCATTGCCTTTCAATGGAGATCATGAAGGACCTGTCTTGGCTATGTTAAAGATAATACAACTGGATCTGTTCATAACGGATGCAGACGGTTGTATTATCAGTAACGGAAGCGTTTTTGCTGAACCCTGCCGGATCCAGCAAAAACGCTAGTGCAATTCTGGCTAGTGTAGTTGGGGAGAAGGCGCCGGAGCACTGCTCTGCGCTCCTCTGTTATATGGATGCTATCGGTGAGGCGCATCGGACGTATGGGGGTGTGGCGTGGCTTAGGTATGACGAGCAGTTCCGGCGGCGGAAGGTGGTCAGGCCTAGCATTCGTTGGGACCACAAGGATATTGGTCTGTGGATGCGATTGATGGCGGCACCAAGGGGGAGTCCTCAGCCCTTTCGTGTGGGGGCCGGGGGTGCCTCGGCCTCGGAGTCCTCGGGGGGAAATAGGAGGGGTTGTTGTTGGCAGTACAATGAGGGACATTGCAGGTTCTTGTCCGACTGTTGGTACAAGCACGAGTGCTCCGGCTGCGACTGTTCCCATAGCTTGTCGCGATGTTTCAAGTAAGGGATCCGAGGTTGTGCAGAAGAGGGGTGACGCCAGTGAGGGTGGCCGAGATGGAGCCGTATTTAAGGATGTATCCAAATAAGGAGGCTGCGCAGTTGTTGTTGGCAGTGGCGTAGCGTGGGTTGCCAGCACCCGGGGCAAGCCAAAAATAACAAAGAGGGGGCCATTACATTAATAATAAAGAGGGGCCATTACATTAATAATAAAGCGGGGGTCATTACATTCATAACAAAGAAGGGGTCATTATATTAATAATAAAGAGGGGGTCATTACATTAATAATAATAATGTACTGGCCCCCTCTTTATTATTAATATAATGGCCCCCTTTTTATTAATAATGTACTGGTCCCCTCTTTGCTAATGTAATGTCCCCCTCTTTGTTATTAATGTACTGGCCCCCTATTTGCTAATATAATGGCCCCTCTTATTACTGTGCCAATGTCATTGAATAGGATAGCCTCTTTCTGCTCCAGTCCTCTCCCACCCCCCAACATAAAAAAAAAATACTTACCTATCTCCCTCCCCTCTTGTTCCCGCCGCAGGCGGTCACAAACGCCTCACTGTGCCTTCCTGTGCCGCGTCATCGCGTCATCTCGCGAGACCCGACGCAGGAGGTCACAGTGAGGTTATCGTGACCGAGTCCTGCATCGCTCTACTGCCTTATAGGCTTCAGGCCACTAGGCCTGAAGCCTATGGGGCATAACGGAGGGGACGGGAGCCATAGGCTCCCGTAGCCCTCATTGAAATTTCGGATGCCTGGCGCCCCCTGCAATTTGGCGCCCTGGGCAACGGCCCCTCCGGCCCCCCCCCACGCTACGCCCCTGGTTGTTGGCGGGGTTTACCGAGGGTTTTGTGATTCCATGCGGTTTGGTTGGTGTGAGTCGGGCTCTGCGGAATTTGTCTTCGGCGTTGCGCCATCCGGCCGTGGTTAGGGACAGAATTGCGGGGGAGATTGCTGCTGGCAGGGTTGTGGGCCCCTTTGTGGAGTGTCCTTTGACGGATTTGTGGGTTTCTCCTTTGGGTTTAGTTCCTAAGAAGGAGCCTAATAAGTTTCGGCTTATTCATCATTTGTCCTATCCGCTGGGTGGGTCGGTGAATGATGGTATAGCGGATGAGCTGTGTTCAGTTTCGTACACGTCTTTTGATGAAGCTGTGCGGTGGGTACAACGTTTTGGGCAGAATGCCCTACTTGCGAAGACGGACATTGAGGCCACCTTTTGGTTGTTGCCTATTCACCCTTATAGCTTGGTTTTCAGTGGGATGGCTGTTACTACGTTGATTGTTGTTTGCCGATGGGTTGTGCGATTTCGTGTTCTTTGTTTGAGGCGTTCAGTTCTTTTCTGGAATGGTTGATAAAGAAGGAGGCCGGTTGGAGTTCGGTATTGCACTACCTGGATGATTTTCTGTTTTTGGGTCCGGCTGGATCTAGGGTGTGTTCTGTTTTGTTGCACACCATGGAGAGGGTGGCGGAGCATTTTGGGATTCCACAGTGGCGGCTAATAAGACTGAGGGCCCCTCCACGGTTATAACGTTTTTAGGGATTGAGATTGATAGCATGGCCATGGAGTGTCGTTTGCCTGTTGATAAGGTGTCTGGTTTGTTGGATGACGTGGTGTTTTTGCGGAAGGCGAGGAATGTCCAGCTCAAGCGGGTCCAATCAGTTTTGGGAAAATAGAATTTCGCTTGTCGCATCTTGCCAATGGGGCGGGTGTTTTGTCGTCGTTTGGCGCTTGCAACGGCGGGTGTTGTTGCTCCTTTTCATTATTTGCGTTTGCCTGCTGCGGTGAAGGAGGATTTAGTGGTGTGGGAGGCCTTTTTGTCGGAGTATAATGGCCGGTCGGTGTGGATGGAGGCGGTGGTTGGTAGTGTTGATTTGGAATTGTTCTCTGATGCATCGGGTTCGTTTGGCTATGGGATCTTTTGTCAGGGTCAGTGGAGTGCGGGGTCGTGGCCGGTCGAATGGAGTATTTTCGCGGGCAGTATATAGGGTTTGGGGGAGTGGTTTGGGAGGCAGTCGTCAGTGGAAGGCAGAGTGTTTTCCCGCCCTCCCGCCCTTATTTGGTGGTTTGCGGTGGGTGTTGGAGGTTGAGTGATTGGCTGATTGATATGAGATCCTGGGGGAGCAATACAATGGTTTTAGAGATGCAGGACATGTTGGAGCCTGTATCTCATGTGGTTTGTGAATGCCGAGGATGGGGCTCCTGTTTGGGCTAAAAGGCCTACAGGAGGAGATACTTGGATACTTCAAGGATTTGGTGCCCTTGGGTCGGTGAGTGCGGCCAAGGGTAACTTTGAAGTATAAGGAGAGATGGTTACGGAAGATACCGCTTGTTGGGGTTGCCCTCCAGGATCCTTGTTATGGTATAGTGGCTCATAATGTTGAAGGATGTATTAAAGTGTTTGTTGTTATTATTATTATTTGTGTGTATAATAAAGTTGGCCGTAATGGTCATTTTACCAAGCAAGAAGGCGTCAGTGTGGTTATTGGTAAGTAATGGGGTTTGGTGAATCTAGCCGGAGGAGAATTCTTCCATCCTAGTAAGTCAATCCCTAGGTATTTGTGCAAAAAATGTAGCATATGATTTTTTTTAATGAAAATTTTGTAAATCTGTTGCAAAAAAATGGATTCAAACCAAACGTGCCCTCCAAAAAGGCCAAAAAGTGGCACAATGATACATTACCCCCAGAGTTTACGCCATTTATAGGATTAGTAAATCTGCCTATAAAAGTGGATTGCGCGGCGGCGCTGCCTATTCTACTGGGTATTTAACACGGCAAACGTGATATCCAATTTCCTGTCTAATAAGATCACAGGAATAAATGGGAAATACAAATAGAAAATCATTTAAATTGCAGATAATGGGCATTGACCACCTGTCAGTCAATACTGATCCCAGTAAGATGGATAATTATGAGGAAACAGACACTAATGACAATGTAATGAAGGGACGCATCAGGCGCGCGTCGTGTTCTATCAGGGGAAGCTCTTTCCATAGCCCCAATGACAAATAACAGGGCTGTGTTAATAACAGGAGGGTATATTAACCCCTTCCCGACACAGCTGGTTTCCCTTTTTACTCCCTGCCTTCCAAAAGCCATCATTTTATTTTTCCGTTCGTGTGGTTTACGGCACAACTCGCACTTTCTAATGGCCCTGCTTACTATGTATCTGGAAACAGTAGTCCTTCCTGAGCTGGTGCTCTACTTCCACCGCACATGTACAGCGGATGTAGGGAAGAGGTTAAATCCAATTTATCCGCCCATTGTTTTCAATGGGGAAGAATACGACCACCATAAAACCTACAAAAATATATACTCACAGGGGATTCCGCTACTTTTTTACGCAGATTCTGTCGCACGCCACGCTGTGGCAGAATCTGCAACTCTTTCCCGCTCACACTAGGTCTAAAGAGGGGGTTTTTCGCGTACATCATGGTCTAAATGTAAGCCAGCTAGGAAGCGCTCTTACATTTCGAATCGGCGGTGGATACGCCAAACTTATGTAGTGGTCGGCACCTCTACATAACTTCGGCAATCAACTGCCAACACAGGGGCGTCTAAAACGCCAGTCTTAATAAATGTGCCCCAGATTTTTTCATGGCGTGCCATGGAGCTCTACTTCTACATAGTTCCTATATCCCATAAAAAAAATACATTACACAATGCGCTGTATGACATCACATGTTGATGAACCTACACGGAATCCACGATTCGCCGCAAAGCCGAATATCTTCGTGCTTCGTGGTAGCAAATAGATTTTCCCTGAAATGGTGTAAAAAAACAAAAACAAAAAAAAATCATACTTGTGTCATCCATTTGCTCTCGACAGGCGGCCTGCCACCATCTTGCTTGAAGATCTCGCACAATGACGGGGATCGGCGTGGCCATTGCATTCACTACTTACAAAGAAATGCTCTTCGTGACAAAGCAATTTGTCATGAAGCTAATTTTTGGTAAAATGGCATCCGCTCACGAGCGCCATAGATGCTCGGTGCCTGCTGTTTTAAACCAGCATCTGGGAGGTTAAAGACCAGGAGCGCGCACTCCCCACGGTGTGCGCGCACCCCAACCTGCCAGAAAATAAAGAATCTCAATGAAACATTTCACAAGATGGAAATTCCTCATCCGTTTGGCCTGGAGAGAAATGAATGAAATTATAGAATCCATGAGAATAAAAAGGACGGGGATTATATATCTCGCTCTCCTCCGAAAATTCAAAATCATTAACTTGTTCACGCGGAAAGATGAGTCAAAGAAGACTACGTCAATGGGGCGTAGAGGAAGGAGATTATCTAGACAAATGGGCCCAAATGAAGTATAACCGTGTTTTACAATCCAACGCCCTCAAGTTGTGCCATAATATATATCAGTCTTCAATTATACCGCCAACAATCACTCCTGCGGCTTCTAGACCAAAAACACATCCCTGACGAAACGCGGCTCTTACGTCCATGAGAACATTACTTACATTTCTAAAGTCCGAAGAAATAACTCTGGTATGGGGGCGAGTTCCCAGCCAGTCCTCTTCCCCAGCTACCATTACAGCCCATCTATTCAAAATGTCATTTTTCATAAAATGTTTAAAAAACATTTTTATTTTTCACCAGATTTACTAATAGTGTCATACGTTACGCTAAGTATACGGATCACAGTCTTAGGGCTCATGCACAAGAGCGTATATTCTTTTCGTGCCCGCTCCATTTTTATTTTTTTGCGGACTGTATGCGAAACCATTCATTTCAATAGGTCCGCAAACAAAAAACAGAAGTTACTCCGTCCTCTTATTGTCCGCATCAGGGACAAGGATAGGACTGTTCTATTAGGGACCGGCTGTTCCGCAAAATACTGAATGCACATGGACGTCATCCGTTTTTTTGGGTCGGATCACTGACCAAACACTGACGTGTGAATACGGGCTCATGCACACAATTGTATGTATTTTGCAGTCTGCAAAAAACGGACCCGCAAAATATACGGAATGTGTTTTGCAGAACGGAACAGCTGGCCCCTAATAGAACAGTACTACCCTTGTCCGTAATGCGGACAATATTAGGACATGTTCTATTTTTTTGCGAAACGGAAATACGGACATATGGAAACGGAATGCACACAGAGTACCTTCCGTTTTTTTTGGGGGACCCTTTGAAATGAATGGTTCTGTATACGGTCTGCAAAAAAAAAAACGGAACGGGCACGGAAAGATAACACATTTGTGTGCATGAGCCCTAAGTCATTAGGCCTCTTTCACACAAGTGAACGCATAGCACCCGCACTGAATTCTGACCCATTCATTTCAACGGGTCTGTGTACATGACGCATCATTTCTGCGTTCTGGAAAAATCGCATTATGTTCTATATTGTGCATTTTGCACGCAGCTCTGTTTCCATTAAAGTGAAGGGGGCTTCCGTGAAAAACCAATGCGTTTTTCACTGATGGGTGGTAGGAGATGTAGTTTGAAATTCAGTTTTTTGGGGGGTTTTTTCATGCGCGTGAAAAACGTATTCAAAACTGATTGCGCCCTTGTGTAGAGAAATTCACTATTCTGTCACATGGACCTTTTTAAATTTGGAGTGTCATAAATTTGTCCATGTGCCAAAAATGGTGTCCAAAATTTTAGGGCATTTTTGGTGCACAGGGCCGTGTTTAGGTCAGGGGCTGACTGAGAACCCTCAGGGCCCCTGGGCAAAATAGATCCAGGGGCCCCTTCCAGGCCCCACCCATGTTCCACCTCCAGCCACGCAATCGTTACGCCCCTGATCCCATCACTACAGAAATACAGCGCCCCATACCTCTTACATCCAGGGTAATACAGCGCCCCATACCTCTTACATCCAGGGTAATACAGCGCCCCATACCTCTTACATCCAGGGTAATACAGCGCCCCATACCTCTTACATCCAGTGACGTCTCTTTGATGTAGATGTTCTCTTTCCTGATCTTCTCCTTTCAGACCTTCAGACCAGACCACCATTTTGTCGCCATTGTCCGTCTCTGCAGTTTGACAACAAAAAAATCTTAGTTTACTACTTTTCCATCATCCTCCCATCTTCTGGACAAATCATCCTACCACCCCCAATACTGTGCTGCTGTGCTCCCCAATACTATACTGCAGAAACCGATAAACCCCCTGATAATACTAGTACCACACAGAGCCCCCATATAATATACCCCTTCTTTGTGGCCTCAGTAGAAGCCCCCTGTTAATCCCTGTTGTGGATCTATCAATTTTATTGCTTTGAGGAAGGTTTTCCCGCCTTAATGCTGTGTACCATCACACAGGAGGACAGGGGCTGCTGCATACACGCTCTGGCTCCCCCGATCCCCGCCGGGGAAAGTCGCAGCACACCCGGGTGACCATGGCATCTGAAGGGTTAAAAGTCTGCGACCAGCATTACCGCTGGTCGCGGACATTAGTGCCAGGTGTCTGCTCTTTAAAACAGAGGCCATGACACCTGCTGCATGCACCAACTGACGCCATTTTTAAATGCTTGGCTGCTGATGTTAATTTACTGTCGGCGGTCGGGAAATTGTTAATTTTCAAGCCTTCCCACTGGGATTGGGCCACCAAGTGGGAAGAATATGAATAGGCAGAGTGTCCTGGGTATACCTGATTTATAGCAATTCGTGCCAAATTAATTCGGAACAAATTAAATTTCTTGGCAAACTTTGACAAATTGGCGGAATCGAACGTTTCAAGACTTCGCTCATCTCTAATTCTAAGACATGTTTTTTGCACCCTCTAGTAGTTTTCGCCTCTGCAGGCTACATCTACAATTTACAGTTGTCTCAGAACTGGTAGGTGGAGACAACCTTAATTATGTCTCCCATAGACTACAAGTAGAGATAGGAGATTCTGCTTCCTAACTCTTATTCACTCAGAATTACTCAGGCGTACAGAGCAGTAGTGATGTGCATAAAACACTAGGGGTGACATATAACATTTACTATGCTGAGTCATGCCAGTGCCCTACCCCCCTTTATAGACTTCTATGAGATGATGTAATCTGATCCTTAAGCGAGCGGGCAGCCTATCTTAGTCTCACAAGACGGAGTAATCACAAACTGTTTAGAAAGGGGCAGGGCTGATAACTGGGGAACAAGGCGCTTTCCTCTGCTAAGATACATGACAAAGTTTCTTATATTCGCATGTACTATTGATCTGGGGTGCACCTAGCCTTTCTGCTGCATGAGTCGAAAACTGAATTATAATGATGACGCTGGCCTGTGATAGGCTACAGGAACTAGGACTAAAGCCTTTTAGAGGAAACAGTGGGCCAGGGAGACATCGCTCCCATGCCTTATTGCAGCATTCAACTGTATTGCTGTCATGAGTACAGTAATGCAGTTGAATATGTGCAATGAAAGCTGATTGCCCATGACCCTTCTGCTGCCCCCCACATGTCCCTACCTGGTGCTGCCTGAGCCGCCGCACCTGGCCTCATTGGTGGTGCACCCCTGCTATTGATATATACAAACCGGATTCCAAAAAAGTTGGGACACTAAACAAATTGTGAATAAAAACTGAATGCAATGATGTGGAGATGGCAAATGTCAATATTTTATTTGTAATAGAACGTAGATGACAGATCAAACGTTTAATCCGAGTAAATGTATCATTTTAAAGGAAAAATACGTTGGTTCAAATTTTCACAGTGTCAACAAATCCCCAAAAAGTTGGGACAAGTAGCAATAAGAGGCTGGAAAAAGTAAATTTGAGCATAACGAAGAGCTGGAAGACCAATTAACACTAATTAGGTCAATTGGCAACATGATTGGGTATAAAAAGAGCTTCTCAGAGTGGCAGTGTCTCTCAGAAGCCAAGATGGGTAGAGGATCACCAATTCCACAATGTTGCGCAGAAAGATAGTGGAGCAATATCAGAAAGGTGTTACCCAGCGAAACATTGCAAAGACTTTGCATCTATCATCATCAACTGTGCATAACATCATCCGAAGATTCAGAGAATCTGGAACAATCTCTGTGCGTAAGGGTCAAGGCCGTAAAACCATACTGGATGCCCGTGATCTCCGGGCCCTTAAACGACACTGCACCACAAACAGGAATGCTACTGTAAAGGAAATCACAGAATGGGCTCAGGAATACTTCCAGAAACCATTGTCAGTGAACACAATCCACCGTGCCATCCGCCGTTGCCAGCTGAAACTCTACAGTGCAAAGAAGAAGCCATTTCTAAGCAAGATCCACAAGCTCAGGCGTTTTCACTGAGCCAGGGATCATTTAAAATGGAGTGTGGCAAAATGGAAGACTGTTCTGTGGTCAGACGAGTCACCATTCAAAGTTCTTTTTGGAAATCTGGGACGCCATGTCATCTGGACCAAAGAGGACAAGGACAACCCAAGTTGTTATCAACGCTCAGTTCAGAAGCCTGCATCTCTGATGGTATGGGGTTGCATGAGTGCGTGTGGCATGGGCAGCTTGCATGTCTGGAAAGGCACCATCAATGCAGAAAAATATATTCAGGTTCTAGAACAACATCTGCTCCCATCCAGACGTCATCTCTTTCAGGGAAGACCCTGCATTTTTCAACAAGATAATGCCAGACCACATTCTGCATCAATCACAACATCATGGCTGCGTAGGAGAAGGATCCGGGGACTGAAATGGCCAGTCTGCAGTCCAGATCTTTCACCTATAGAGAACATTTGGCGCATCATAAAGAGGAAGGTGTAACAAAGAAGGCCCAAGACGATTGAACAGTTAGAGGCCTGTATTAGACAAGAATAGGAGAGCATTCCTATTTCTAAACTTGAGAAACTGGTCTCCTCGGTCCCCAGACGTCTGTTGAGTGTTGTAAGAAGAAGGGGAGATGCCACACAGTGGTCAAAATGGCCTTGTCCCAACTTTTTGGGGATTTGTTGACACCATGAAATTCTGATTCAACATATTTTTCCCTTAAAATGGTACATTTTCTCAGTTTAAACTTTTGTTCCGTGATTTATGTTCTATTCTGAATAGAATATTAGAAGTTGGCACCTCCACATCATTGCATTCACGATTTGTATAGTGTCCCAACTTTTTTGGAATCCGGTTTGTACAAGGTTGTGTGAAAAGTTAGGATAGTTTCAGACTAGTGATCCGACAGGTAGTTCCAACAGCCTGCCAATTCTCTTTGCATTCCAGCATTGCCGGAATTTTGTAAGTCTCCGTCCGGCTCCACACAGCAGTAGCCGATTTTTCGGCATGTTTGCCGGAATGCGGTCGGTCCCCATTACAGTTAATGGGGCAGAATGGCAACTTACAAAACTTTGGACAATGCCACATCTTGTATGGGGAGGCAGCAGGCCCTGGTCCCTGCTGGACGAGCCCTGCAGAAGTGAGTCTAAAGTACCCCCTGCAAAGGGGATGTTCTGTCTCAGCCAGCAGAGCACCATCAGTTCTGCTGGAGCAAGAGGAAAAAGCAGAAAGCCCCAGAAGCCAGGAGGAAAGGTTCCCTGGAGAAAAGCTAAGCTAAGTTCAGCAGAAAGGAAAAGTTTCTATTTAATCCGGATAGCACAGCAGAGTTAGAGAGCAGCAGATGTAGCAGAGCCAAATGTGTTTGCCTGCCAGAATTAATGCCAAAGCTTGGTGGTGATCAAGATAAAGTTGGAAGATTGTTTCCCTGATGCAAGTTTATTCAAGTAAAGCTGTTTTCAACTTTAATACAAGTCTGGACAAATCCCTCAACTATTCACACTATTTGCATTGCTGCGGACGACTACGCCTGGGGATCCTGGATATTCAGGAAGGAGCACCGTAACACGTGCACAGCCACATCTAAAGGGACATTATAGGCTGCCCTTACACCACTCTGGCATTCCTACACCTGGGTGTCACTGACACATCTACTTAGGGGGACTCCGTCCCTCGTTGCTGAAATTAAACTGGCGTCACGACAAAAACTCTCATAACATCTTACAGGGACCCCCTGGCAGACGTCGCACCCGTGGTTGCTGCAGATCGACCCTACTAGCTAGTATGTCTGGTTTAATAGGCTTGACAGGTTTTCTTTAAAGGGGCTTTCCATAGGACATGTCATCAACATCCGATTCTCAGCACCTCACCACCGATCAGAAAGTCCTCTAAAGGTTCTCGTCACCCAATGGCAAAGGGTAGGGAATTATCGAAGGCTGGACCCTCTTACCGTGGGCTTCACAGCAGCCACAATGTTTGGATGCCTTAATACAAGGGTCTCCGGTATATAGTGAAAGTCGTGAATCACAGACTGCATTGTCCGAAACCTTAGACTGCGTGTTTAAACTGTATTTAAATGATTCTATATTCTATCTTAGAACTTTCGCCAAGGAAAAAAAAAAAGGTTCTTTGTGCTGTACAGATTTTTCGGTGCCTCTTCTCATCTGTGTTACCAGACAATGCAATTACTCTAATTGAGGGAACCAATTTCAGGCTTCAGAGCTTCTAGAAAAAAAGAGAAAAGGTGTATGGGATATCTAAAGACTTCTCTGGCAAATACGATATTATGAATCTATGTAATATGCCATTTTCAAAAACACACCGCTGATCTATAAAAATGTAATGTGACTCACAGCTTCGCAAAACAATGTAATATGGTCTATTCATTTGCGCAGTGTTAGTAGTAAAGGTCAGGTCGCAAAGTGCACAAAAGAAATGGATTTTCTTTGGCGAACAAAAAAGTAACATTACCTTTTTTTAATCCAAGCCTACAGAACAGATCTAGAATTCAAAGTGGGTCCCGAAGATGGGGTGGGGGGTTTATAGAGAGCTGCACCAGAAAGCTGGACATCTAATAGAACATGGCTTTGTTCTGTGAGCTATGGCGCCAATCGCCCCTTGTCACAGAGGTACGCCATGAAAGGTTGGCGTTGGAAGGTGAAAGGTCATTATTTACCAGTATCATGATGATAGGCACGCCCATGAAAGCCAATAGGCAAAGCAACTCATCCATCAATGGAAAGTTGAATCCGCCCAGAAGATGACCGGAGAACTAATGTACCAATTGGCAAGGAATGATCCCATTGAAGACCTATCCTCAGGAGAATGCAGGCCGAGCTGCTGCAACCTGGCACGGGTACTACACTCCGGTCAAAGTGGTAGTCCAGGTGGGGGCGCAGGGTGTTGAACACCCACCAATCCAGCACCACCTAGGGGTGAATAGATGTAACGACACTGCCAGCCTGATATTAGGAATTACAATACATACATTCAATAAATATGCAAAGGTTTAAGGTGTCCACTTATACACACATAAGTGGGACGCTGCATTCCCCACTGCTTAAAGATAAGTTCTCCTCGATGTTTGTCTTGCTGGACGCTGTGGATCTCAATGCCGTCACCTGAAATGCACCAAGTACACGCCACACACAAATATGCATATTTTCATTGCACTTTGATAACCTCCAATAAGAAAAGGGTTATGCATAACAATACACTTTATAATATATCACATATACGTTTTTCTTGGTTTCTGCTCTCATGGCGAAAAAGGATATCTGGGCGTTGTAATCTTCGGTGCTTGACGGTGACAAAACTGGGTGTTGATCTCTTATTGGGGCAATTCGGTCCTTGGCATAGTCCTGAGACAAAGTCCATCCCAGATTTGGGGTATAAATATTTTGTAATCCAATAGGCTAAGGTGCAAAAGTTGTTGATTAAAAGGATTTGCGTTGCATAGAATGAGACACAGAAAAGTCATTCTAGGCACATGTCTTGAACATTGCATTACACTTGGTTCAAAGTTCCAGACAACCTGAGAAGGGGGTAAAAAGGGGATAAAATGCGCAAACAAGGGCACAACTGAGAGATTGCTGGTACATTACGGGAGTCCATGATAGAGTCCTTTAAAAAGGGCAGAGGGCTCTGAAGTGGCTTGGGGGAACTGCCACTGTAAACAAAAACAAGATTCAGAGTTCCTCCAACAACAGTGGCTCTGGCTCCACTTTAATATTGGCCAACCGGCCTATTTAAGGGTATGGATCCTATTTCCCGTGGGGCTTCTTTCTCCTGAGAGTCCCATACCTCGGGTCCTGCTGCAGTTGGGTCCAGACGTTGTCATGGCCTGGACTCTGGGGAGGTATACCTCTGCCCAGGAGGGATCTGGCCAATGAAGCAGTGGACAAAGGGGCTTCTGGTGAGATCCGCAAGGACGTCCACGGGAACCTGAGGTGGGATCGGTGTCCAATTAGAATATTGGCGGAAAACCCGTTCCTATCAGGCATCCCAATGGGCTTCGTCCGGCTCATCTACGGGGCAGATGGTATGGCTTGCGAGTGCTCTGGCCTTGGGAGTTACCACCGCCCTAGGGTAAGCTTCTCCTCTCTCTGCCATCCCAGGTCTGTAAATTCTCGGTAGGTTCGCCACCATGATACCAGCCCCAAAAGAGGATTGTGCGGCCTTTGCGTGACCAGCTGTGCGGATTTCCGAAAGTAAGCGCTGGTGTGCTCGAAGTCTGTGTGCTGTTCACAGGCGCAAGGTGCTGCGGAGGAGGTCTTCTTGGCTCCCTCCGGCGCTGTATCGGGGCACTTCTCCGCCATACTGCCTGTTGCTTCCTCGGCACACCCTCTCACATAGTCTCGCGTGGTTTCTTCTGACATGCGCATGCACATCACGTTCTCTTCTCACGAGAGCCCGCCTTCCAGGTTTGTGTCCAAACATGAAGGGGGCGGCGTCGGCTTCCAGACTCAGGGAGAACACTGGTAGGCACAATATTAAGGAATTACTTTGCATAAGTGGGTGGCACTGTACATTTTTCCACTTCAGAGGGGCATTTCTCACACTAATGGCGCGATAAAGACAACAAAAAACTTTAAAGAGACCATCTTGGGCGCCATTTTAAAAAGTTCATCCACTGACAACAAACAGTGATAGTGACACAGAAATAAACGCTTTTCTCACTTTTGACATGGCGATCTTGTATAGTATGCCCATGTAATTTCAAGCTATTTAAACAATTTTCCACAGCAATAAAGACGTTTGAAATCTCCACTTTAAAGAACATTCAAAGTCTCTCAATTAAAGAAAGTCTGTCATCAGCATTTAACCCTTCCCATAGCTTTCTAGCATGCTTACAGTTAATAAAAACTTTACCTTCAGCATCAATCCTGGACTTATAAAACCGTCAAAAAACATCTTTGTAACATATGCAAATGAGGGCTCGCAAGTGCCCAGGGGCGGCGTTACCCTCGTAGGTGCCCTGCTAGCTCAGCCTTTTCTTTGCTTCCCCCCGCCCCTTCCTTCCCTCCGCCCGCCCATCCTTTCCCTCTGACCGCCTATCTACTAACTTGTTGTTTCGCCGAGATCCCACGCCTGCGCACTCAGTCCGTCGGCCGGCGCATGCGCACTGCGATGCCCATTCCTTGTACGGCATCATAGTAATTAATGCGCATGCGCCGGCTAACGGAGCAAAGCCGGCATCGCAGTGCGCATGCGCCGGACGACGGACTGAGTGCGCAGGCGTGGGATCTCGGCAAAACAACAAGTTAGTAGATAGTCGGTCAGAGGGAAAGGATGGGCGGGCGGAGGGAAGGAAGGGGTGGGGGGAAGCGAAGAAAAGGCTGAGCTAGCAGGGCACCTACGAGGGTAACGCCGCCCCTGGGCACTTGCGAGCCCTCATTTGCATATTTTACAAAGATGTTTTTTGACGGTTTTATAAGTCCTGGATTGATGTTAAAGGTAACGTTTTTATTAACTGTAAGCATGCTAGAAAGCCATGGGAAGGGTTAAAAACGTGAAATGCTGATGACAGACTCCCTTTAAGCAAGTAGGGCTTATTCTCATAAGGCGCAGAGGAGTTCAGATCCTGTTTGCATCCTGTTTGTGACGCCAAAATTATTGCAGCGGACCAGACCGCAGGGGCAACACGTGAGGATAGTAGTGTTGGTAGTAGTAGTCTGTAAACACGGTTAGCAGAGCCTCCCTGGGCCGGCGTGCAGTGATAGGGAAGACAGCACTAAATCCTCCGGGGCACTCTCTATTGCAGGGAACACCAGCTAGATGGAAGTTGAGGTGCCCTTGATGGTATAGGGGTTTAGGGTGCTTTGGTGGCTGGGCCCCTGTGTTGTTCGTGACGCCAGCACTGTAAGATGCAAATGTTGATGATGGAAGAGATGAGGAGTCGGTTATAGTAAAACAGTTGAACGTTTACTTAAATCAATTGTCTTCAGGTAGTCAGTACAGTTTATTAGTACAGACGAAGGTAATAGTCTAAATATCAAATAGGCAGTAATCCTTCTATCAAGCTGGGCAGTTGTCAGTTGAGGATTCTTCCTAATGCTGTTACTTTACAGGCAAGAAATTGATTGTTTCTGATATAGAATTACACTGGTCCACGTTCTAGCACTCAGGTACTGAATATAATACTTTCTTTACTTTATATTGAGCAATCCAATAAGGGCGTTCTTCCTCGTGGCAGGCAAACTCTCTGCTACTGTCACAACGGGGAGCGGGGAAAACCCGCCACCGTGCAATGGCAGTGGCTGCAACACCAGATAGCAGGGCACAGGGAGCTGGTCACCACCTAAAGTAAGCCTGAGCTCTCCATGGACTCCTAGAACATGAGCTGCCTCAGAGGGTAAGGGGGCTCATGCTCACAAACCTAGGACCCTACTATCCCTGTAATGCCCTAGGCCTAATGACAGGGCAGAGACCACCCATTCATCCTACACCACGGATGAAAAGGTGTCTCCAGAGGCCCAGTGGCAGACAGGAAGCAAGACCATGGGATAAACAGTACGGCAGGTAAGTTACACAGCAACATAACTATGCTATCCACACTTACCTGCCGTAGCCAAGATGGAATGCGGCTCCAGGCTGGGAAACCCACAGTCTTGTCTTCGCTTAAAACCCTCCGGAAAAGCACTCCCCTTTCGGAACCAAGACACCACCAAAAAACCTGCATACACCAACCACACCAATACAACATACACCAGGTGGGGGAGGAAAACAGAGACACACCGGAGGGGACACACAGCCAGGGCAAGGAAACAATATAATAAATAAGGGTGACTCACACAGACACAAAGACATACCGCCAGGGAGCAGAGCTCCTATTCAGGCAGACAACAAAATAAGACTGACCACAGGCTCCAACACACCAACATATAAAGAGGCCTGAGGTCACACCCACCACACCTAGCAGACACACCTAAATTAACCCCGTGACAACCAAAACGGGGAAAGCACCAAATAAAGGAAAGTGTACGTGCAAACAGAAAACTACACGTTGCCCCCGGCAACCAGTCTGCACGCAACAGCGTCACGGTCAAACATAAATTGGCCGTGACACTCCCACCCCTCAAAGCCCCCCCCAACCGAAAAAGGGGAAGTTGGTGGGGCACAACAAACAATGGGAGGGGAGGTGGGGAATAAAAGGTCAGTGTCAGCATGTCCCTCCTAGACTGCCGCCAGCAAGCCAGGACCATCACCTAGGTCCCTGGCCGTCAGCCAGCAAAGCAGTCCGAAGGACATACTGGACACCGCGTCCAACTCAGAAAATGCTCCCACTTCAGGTCGCTGCCAGCAGCCACTCCCCAACCAGCACACAGCCGGAACACCAAAGGAATACTGCCAGCAGACGACCAGAGATAGGAACAAAGAGAGGGACGAGGGATCACCAACACGGACACGGATAGCAAGGTTGCGGGGAATAAGCCACCAACCGCGCCGTTAATGGTGAACCCCATAACGCTCTCCCTCCGGAGAACGCGCATGTATGCCCAAAGCAGTCCGAAGGACATACTGGACACTGCGTCCAACTCAGAAAACGCTCCCACTCCAGGTCGCTGCCAGCAGCCTTTCCCCAACCAGCACACAGACGGAACACCAAAGGAATGCTGCCAGCAGACGACCAGAGATAGGAACAAAGAGAGGGACGAGGGATCACCAACACGGACACGGATAGCAAGGTGGCGGGGAATAAGCCACCAACCGCGCCGTTAATGGTGAACCCCCATAACGCTCTCCCTCCGGAGAACGCGCATGTATGCCCAAACGGCAGGCCATACATGCTGCAACCTCTTCTGAAGGCACTGCGACTGCGGAGCCATTATTTATTATAATGTCACGGCAGGGAGTGGGGAAAACCCCCCACCGTGCAATGGCAGTGGCTGCAACGCCAGATAGCAGGGCACAGGGAGCTGGTCACCACCTAAAGTAACCCTGAGCTCTCCCTGGACTCCTAGCGCATGAGCCGCCTCAGATGGTAAGGGGGCTCATGCTCACGAACCTAGGACCCTAATATCCCTGTAATGCCCTAGGCCTAATGACAAGGCAGAGACCACCCATTCATCCTACACCACGGATGAAAAGGTGTCTCCAAAGGCCCAGTGGCAGACAGGAAGCAAGACCATGGGATAAACAGTACGGCAGGTAAGTTACACAGCAACATAAGTATGCTATCCACACTTACCTGCCATAGCCAAGATGGAATGCGGCTCCAGGCTGGGAAACCCACAGTCTTGTCTTTGCTTAAACCCCTCCGGGAAAGCACGCCCCTTTCGGAACCAAGACACCACCAAAAAACCTCCATACACCAACCACACCAATACAACATACACCAGGTGGGGGAGGAAAACCGAGACACACCGGAGGGGACACACAGCCAGGGCAAGGAAGCAATATAATAAATAAGGGTGACTCACACAGACACAAAGACATACCGCCAGGGAGCAGAGCTCCTACTCAGGCAGACAACAACATAAGAATGACCACAGGCTCCAACACACCAACATATAAAGAGGCCTGAGGTCACACCCACCACACCTAGCAGACACACCTAAATTAACCCCGTGACAACCAAAACGGGGAAAGCACCAAATAAAGGAAAGTGTACGTGCAAACAGAAAACTACACGTTGCCCCCGGCAACCAGTCTGCACGCACAGCGTCACGGTCAAACATAAATTGGCCGTGACAGCTACATTAATTATGTACAATGCTGTCCTGAAGTATTCAGGTTCACTATGTCCTAGAAGGCATGTAGTGAAAAAGGATAATTAGGCGCCTTTAATCATCCGGCTGTGTCCAGGTACTGTTAAAGGGAACCTGTCAACCAAAAATCGCCTATTAAGCTGTTTACAGTACCTTATAGTGCTGTATAGTCGTTTCCTGATGCACTTTTTGTTAGTTTTGCAGCATGTATGCTCAGTCAGAAATCGATGTTATATTCAGCTGCTGCCCCGTGCTTCAAGTCAGGCTTGAAGTCACGGGGGCAGCGGCCTCGGCGTCTTACATGGCCCTCTCCCCGCCCCCTGCCTCTGTGACTGACAGCCGAAATCCGATTCCGGGACCGCGCTCAACGGCCGCATGCGCAGTAAAGGGCGGCAGGAGCGCGGTCCCGGCTGCCGCGCGTACTACGCGCCGTCTTACTTTCGCCGCACTGCGCATGCGCCCGACATCCTGTATCAAACGCGCCCGCGCCCGGCATCTGGGCGCGGGCGATACAGGATGTCGGGCGCATGCGCAGTGCGGCGAAAGTAAGACGGCGCGTAGTACGCGCGGCAGCCGGGACCGCGCTCCTGCCGCCCTTTACTGCGCATGCGGCCGTTGAGCGCGGTCCCGGAATCGGATTTCGGCTGTCAGTCACAGAGGCAGGGGGCGGGGAGAGGGCCATGTAAGACGCCGAGGCCGCTGCCCCCGTGACTTCAAGCCTGACTTGAAGCACGGGGCAGCAGCTGAATATAACATCGATTTCTGACTGAGCATACATGCTGCAAAACTAACAAAAAGTGCATCAGGAAACGACTATACAGCACTATAAGGTACTGTAAACAGCTTAATAGGCGATTTTTGGGTGACAGGTTCCCTTTAAGTCTCTCCTGGTCACTTGTGCTTATGAAGTCCATTGGCTAAACTCAACTCTAATCTTCACTAGTCTTTCTCTATACTCAGACATAGACTTACTTGTTTGTGCTGTGCTGCTGTAAATACTGTGTTGATCCTCTCCAGACTTGATCAGGGCCCAGAGGGTGAAAAGGCAGCTACATTGTGGACTAGGCCTGTTCTGCTCCTCCATACACTTGCTTCCTTCTCCTCTCCACATGAACTAACTCTCTCCTCCTCCAACTTACAACCAACTTATAAGCACAGCCCAAGCTAAATATAAGTTATGCCAGCACCACCTAGGGGCGAATAGATGTAACAACACTGCCAGCCTGATATTTGGAATTACAATACATACATTTAATAAATATGCAAAGGTTTAAGGCGTCCACTTATACAAACATAAGTGGGATGCTGCAGACTCTGCATCGGTTCTTACCTCGCGTGTCATCTCTCCCCCCTGCCATGCAGACTCTGCATCAGTTCTTTCCTCCCACTGATGCTACCTAGGGCTGCAGCTATCAACTATTTTTGTAATCGAATATTCTATCAATTAATCCAACGATTACTCTAATAACAAAACAATAAACAAATAATAAAAAACGAATTAAAAGAATGTTTTTCTTTAATAAAACTCATCGCCCCCCCCCCCCCCCGTGCCATCAGCTGCCCCCCCATGCCATCAGGATCCCCCCAGTGCCATCATCTGTCTCCCAGTGCCACCAGTTTTCCCCCAGTGCCACCAGCTTGGCCCCCATGCCACCAGCTTGCCCCCCAGTGCCACCAGCTGTCCCCCAGTGCCACCAGCTTGCCCCCAAGTGCCACCAGCTTGTCCCCCAGTGCCACCAGCTTGTCTCCCAGTGCCACCAGCTTGACCCCCATTGCCACCAGCTGCCCCCCAGTGCCTTCAGCTGCGCCCCCGGTGCCACCAGCTTGTCCCCCAGTGCTACAAGCTTGCCCCCAGTGCCACCAGCTTGGCCCCCAGTGCCATCAGCTGTCCCCAGTGCCACCAGCTTGCCCCCAGTGCCACGAGTTACCCCCCAGTGCCATCAGGTGCCCCCAGTGCCACCAGCTTGACCCCCAGTACCATCAGATGTCCCCCAGTGCCACCATCTCCTAACCATGTCCCCAGCGCCAGTAAAATAAAATACTTACCTCTCCTGTAGGGGCGCCTCTCCACAGCTCCTCCATCTTCTTCTCTGCTCGCTGCACTGTCGTCCTGACGTCAGACGTGCACTTACATGCACTATGACCTGACGATGTGTCAGGATGCAATGCTGCACGGTACGGGCCGGCAGGTGACCACGGAGCGGTGAGTAATAGCAAGTGCTTCGCTCCCGCTCCGTGGTCACATGACACAAATTCTCGATGCCAAAAATTTGCATTCAGGATTTTTTGTGTCGAATTACTCAATTCAATCGAGTAATCGTTTGAGCCCTAATGCTACCCATGTGATCTCTCCCCTCCTCCTGCAGATTCTGCATCGGTTCCTTCCTCCCACTCTACACTGATGCTACCCATGTGATCTCCCCCTCCTCCTGCAGATTCTGCATCGGTTCCTTCCTCTTTCTAATTACTGATGCTTCTTGTGTAAGATATCGTCCCCATCAATGCCGCACTCTCTATACTGATGCTGTCTGTGTGTGATTCCCCCGCAGACTCTGAGTGCTTTACTAGCATGGCATTACCCTACGATTCAAGCTTTATTGGGCAACATGGATTATGTTTGTAGACATCATCCATTACTATCTACCTGTATTGCACTCTTCTTTAACCTGCGGTTCTTTAAACCCTTCAAAACTAAAACTAAAGCTTGGAGACCAATGATTTATAGGGTGGAGTTTGGTATTAGAAATGAGATTTGATGACACTAGAAGACCACAAAATCATGCAATGTGGCCCTCATGGTAGACATAAACTGTGCTTTTTTCTTGTTGGACAATGGGTTAATTTGCGTTCACGTGAGTTGAACTGCTGATGATGAGATTGGGGATATTGCTTAGGATGCTTCATATGCCTTGTGGTGGTTTCCTCAAATTAGCCTCACCTAAACTGTTCACTGAAGGTAATATAGCATCTCTTTTAATTAGCTGCCCGTATAGCCGAAAGTTATTACAACATGAAAGGAGTCAGTCTTTTCATCTTCTCCTTCCCTCTTATATCCTACTTAAAATGAACTTTTCAGCGCAATGGAAATCTAATAAAACGTGCAGTGAAAGCCCAATGGAAAATTTCATTAACAGCTGGCCGCTGTCAATAATTCTATTAGTTTTGCACTACATTTATGACATGACATAAATTAAATCTTGAATGGAATTAATTTTTTCTTAAGATCTCTGGATTTTACCGTAAAATCAAAGCGCATCCATTCACTCGTTACAGCCACGGCTTGTAAAATTGTCCGCTACAGACCAGTAAATTCTGTGTTAGTAATGTTGCAGTGCTGAAATGTTACTATATAGTAACCAGGCCAGTAGGGCAAATGCACATTTTGTACTCACCTATGGAATCCATTATACAGTTTATATTGTATTGCGTTTGTAGGAGAGTTGACCGAAGCCCCTCTTCCAAAACATTTGGATCTGTTATGAGCGACGAGGATCTCTTGCCTGTTTTTCATTAACTTTGTGAATCTGGTTCTTGCTTATCATGTTTGCCTTGAGGGTTTTTGACTGTTATGCCCTTAAATTCCTTTAGTTTCTGTGCCTCTTTGCCAGGTATAGCGATAGCTCTGTGCAGTTTGTTCCCAGAGTCTTGAATACTTTAGCTTTGTTCGAGAGCATCTTGTAATTTGTGGTTCTATGGTCTTTTGTGGTCTGTATTGTAGTCGTGTTTGCTCTTTGGGTTTTGATTTTCTGTCTGTCTTGTTGGACTGAGCAGATCAAGAACAGTTTCTACTAGATTTTAATCCTCTTACCTACATTCATCGTTCTCCACCTGTATGCCATTGCCGTACTTCATTTCCCTCATCTGTTGCCATCTTCATCCATATTTCTGCCATCTATCTGTGAGTTCATTATTCTGCATTTGTTGTCCGATACCTGCTTCATAAATCTTTTTCTTGTGACTTTCCGATTATCACTTAATTCTGCTCAAACCCTGGAGGTATCCGAGTACATTGATTAGGACTTAGGAAAAGCAACTGATATAGGTGAAGTCAAGTTCTTCAGTCTTGCAACCGGCATTGACCAATTACTGAGAAATGTGGCAGTAATGCGCCTGTAATGTAATATTTGGTTTGAACCGGTCCCCAAATGGATCCAAAATTCAAAGAAGAGGGCATCACTCGCGGATGCAGGTGAAAAATCTGTGCAAATTTATTGCATAGTCAGCATTCCAGGTGATGCAACCTTTTTCTGTACTAACTCAATGCCCCCACAGGGCGCACACCGCACCACTGCTGAACTTTGACGCTGGGGTGCTGTTCCTTCATTCTTTTTCTTTTTTTTTCCAATTTTCTTTTTATTGATATTTAACATTATCATTTGAAAATATAACAGGCATTGTACATGTAATGGTTACATAACAAACAATCATATCTTGAGAACGACCAGATCTTGAGTAGGGTCATGTAGTCTTGGTGTTCATGTAGCGACTTAAGGGTCGTTGATTCATGTTAGCCGGGTCATTCATTTTCCAGAAGTATTTGTAATGTCTCGTATTACCAACCCTTATGAGAGCATAATCTAGAGATTAGTGGGGGAAAAAAAGAGAGTCTGCATATGTACTAGGGAAAGTAAATGGGAATGGAGGGAGGGAGGGGATGTTGGTGTTTAATTGGACCTGAGATCTCTAAGATTTATTGAGGCACTGGAGGTGATGTTAGTGTTATGATTGGTGGTTTCGTCTCATATGTATCTAGAAGCATCTTGCGGTGGTTGGGCTTTCTCCTGATAAGTGGTTAAGGAAAGAGGGAGTTTTGCGATAGGCAATCCACAGGGCCCAAAGTTTCATAAAACTACTGTGGGTATGGTTAGCGAGTGCAGCATTCTCTTCAATACTATATATTTGTCAACTTTTTGCAACCATTGAAACAGTGTGGGCCCTGATGACGTTCTCCATAAAAGGGGGATGAGGCGTTTAGCTGCTGCTAACAGAAATGAAAGGAGGGATTTTCTTTGCACACTTTGTCGGTCTTCATTCCAATCAAAGAATATCAAGGCAGGTGAAGGCATCGTTGTCAGCGAGCAGATGGTTTTGGTAGCCTCCAAAACGGAGGTCCAATATGGTCTCAATTTAGAGCATGACCACCAAATGTGCAAGTACGTCCAGCAAGTGTCAGGAATAGAGGGATACCAGAAATTAGTTTTAACTGGGGTTATGCACTAACGGGATAGTATCTTATGTGAGTGACGGTCCGTGGGAGCTTTTATAGATATTAGTGATTGCAGTAGGTGATAAGTTGAGTCCTAAATCTCTTTCCCAAAGGCCAATATATGCTCGCTTCGTTAGGACTGACCGACGGAGAATAAGGTTATAGAGTTTAGATAGCACCTTGACAGGTGTATTATGGTGTGCCATTAGGGTCTCAAATTGCGTCAGTTGGCGATCTAGCGTGCCTTGTGATATGTATGAGTGGAGTGCCATTTTGAGTTTGTGGTATTGGAGGAAATTTAATGATCCCTTGCCTATTAAATTGTTTCGGGGTTTAATTGTTCCATTTTCTATTATGTTGTCTAGTGGCGTAGTATGCAATCGATCTGGGGAATGGAGATGCTGTTGAGTATTACAAAGTTTCGGTAGATCTCTCACTGTAGCTAACGGGAAAGGGGCAGGTAGGAGATGTGTCCCATAAGTGTGCTACGGCGGGAAATTTTTTAAGTTAATGTGTCTAAGTAGTCAGCTGGTGCCATCAGTAAGGTCCTAAGAGGTATCGGAGAGGAGAGTTCTTCTAGCGCTACATGTAATTTGTTTGTCCTGGGTCTAGTCCAATGTATTACTCTGGGGAGAACCGCTGCTGAGTAGTATATAAACGGGTCTGGTGTGCTCAGTCTGATTGGGGAGTGTCGAGAAACCTAGTTTGGGCCGTTTGCTTTTCCAAATATAGTTCGAGAAGAGTGATCTAACTTTTAGAAAATAGGTCTTTGGGACCTTGATTGATAGCATCTGAAACAAATAAATGAATTTATATGTGGGATGAGCCCCTTTAGCAGGTTTTTATACCAATCCAGGATATGAAGGGAGCCGACCAGGATCCTATTTCATGGAGAGAGGTTTGTAATAGTGGTAGGTAGTTGAGTTTGAGCAACTCAAACCAACGTGTGATGACTTTAATCCCTAAATACGTTATGTGGCTATTTGGCTATTTAAATGGGAATTGTCTTTCAAGGGTGTTCTTAAGGAGATATGAATGCCTGATGCCTCTGATTTTACTAGGTTTATTTTGGAGAGGGAGCCAAATGTGTTAAATGTGTCCAGCACTGGTAGTATCTCTTTTGTAGGATCAGTGAGAATCAAAAGAAGGTAATTAGCAAAGGTTGCCGCCTTGTGATCTACTGCATTGACTTCTAACCTGCTATGGCAGGATGTTGTCTTATGCTCTGAATCAGAGTTTCCATCACTAGGATGAATAGTGAAGGAGATAGCGGGCAGTCTTGCCGGGTACCATTTAAGTTGTCGAATGAGTCTGACAGCAAGCCATTATTGCGGACTCTCGCATAGGGACGGGAGTATAGTTCAGAGATGGCGTTGCTGAAAGAGTCAGGGATCTTAAAATACTGCAGCGTTTCAGTCATGAAGGTCCAGTCCACCCTTTCAAAGGTTTTCTCAGCGTCTGTGCCAAGGAAAACTAGAGGGATGCGGGATATGATAGCGTGCTGCATGAGATGAAGAAGTCTGATGGAATTGTCCTTGCCCTTTCCAGGGGTGCACCCCCCCTTATTCTCAACCTAACCCCTTCACTCCTAACATTACGTATATATCACTGCAGAACATACAGGGTAATACAGCGCACATACCTCTTACATCCAGTGACGTCTCCTTTGATGTAGATGTTCTCTTTCCTCATCTTCTCCTTTCAGACCTTCAGACCAGACCACCATTTTTCAACCATTTCTCGTCTCTGCAGTTTGACAAACAAAATCTTAGTTTACTACTTTTCCATTACCCTTCCATCTTCTGTACAAATCCTCCTACCACCCCCAATACTGTGCCGCTGTGCTCCCCAATATTATACTGCAGAAACCGATAAGCCCCCTGATAATAGTAGTACCATGCAGATAGTGCCCTTCAATAATTATTGGCACGCAGTGTCCTAAAATAACTGCGCCCAGCAAATAGTGCCCCTGACACTAATAGTGTAAACATAACATCCCCCAAAAATAATTGTGGTAAGCTAATACTGTGCCAGTGTGCCCCCCACAGTAATAGTGCTCCCAAAAGTCCCACCAATAGTAATAATTCTCTGCTAGAGCACACATGGTAGTAATAGTGCTCCTACAGTGCCCCCAACATGTCCCCACTGTGCCCCAGAAGTAATAATGCTCCCATAGTGTCCACACTAGTAATCATGTTCCCCATAGACCCCCAGTAGTAATAAAGACCACCATAATGCCCCCCAGTAGTAATAATTCTCCTTATAATGTGCCAGTGGAAAAAATACTCCCTTTTAATTCCCCCAGTTGAGCTAATGTCCCCAAAGTGCCCCTATACTGTGCCAGTATAAAATACCCCTATATAGTGTCCCCAGTAAATGCCCCCATAGTACTCCTCTCCCCGCTTCCTCCTAGTGCCACCTAGGGCTGCAGTAAATGATTATTTCAGTAATCGAGTATTCTATCGATTATTGTTTATGATTAATCGAGTAATCTAATAAGAAAAAAATGCATTAATAGACAGTTTTCCTTTATAAAAACTCATCAGACCCCCTGCCATTAGTCCCCAACACCCTTCGTTCCCCCCTGTGCGATCAGCCTAAGTGCTTCAGTTCCCCCAGTGCCATCAGCTCCACTATCCGCCCAGTGCCATCAGCTCCCCCCCCACCCCAGTGTCATCAGCTCCGTCCCCCCAGTGCCATCAGCCCCTCCATGCCATCCATTGCCATGTCCCCCATTCCCCCAGTGCCATCAGATCAGCCCCTCCATGTCCCCCTGTCCCCCCAGTGCCATCAGATCAGCCCCTCCATGTCCCCCAGTGCCATCAGATCAGTCCCTCTATGTCCCCCAGTGCCATCAGATCAGTCCCTCCATGTCCCCCACTGCCATCAGATCAGCCCCTCCATGTCCCCCACTCCCATCTGCCCCTCCATGCCATCCATTGCTGGCTTTCCCCCTTCAGTGCCATGTCCCCAGCACCAGTGAAATAAAATACTTACCTTTCCTGTAAGGGCGCCGCTCCACAGCTCCTCCCTCTTCTTCTCCGCGCGCTGCACTGGATCCTGAAGTCACACCGCATCAGGTCATAGTGTGCGCTTACGTGCACTAAGACCTAACGATGTGGATCCAGTGCAGTGCGGTACGGGTCGGCGGGTGACCACAGAGTGGTAAGTATTAGCAAGCGCTTCTCTCCTGCTCCATGGTCACATGACAGAAACAAATCCTCGATGCAAAAAACTTGCATCGATGTTTTTTTTGTGTCGAATTACTAGATTCAATTTAGTAATCATTTCAGCCCTAGTGTCCCCATGATGTACCAGTATAAAATGCCCCATATATAGTGTCCCAGTAGATGCCATCAATGTCCCCCATAATTTGCAAGTATAAAATACCCCTTCTTAGTGCCCCCCATAGATGACCCCATAGTTGTCATGCCCTGTTCGGACGGTCTGCGGAGGTCTGTCAGATTGGCAGCACGTGTCTAATAATTTGTTTTGTTTTGGAATCGTGCTGGATCCGCCTTCCTTCAGGTGCTCTGGGTGGGGTCATTGGCTTAAATTGCTTTCACTCCCAGAGGGCCGTGCGGGTTATAGAATTCAGTCTGGCATTGGATTCAAGGAAGGATTTTCTGTTCCAGCTCAGATAAGTTGGGTTTCTGTTTTTGTTATTTGCTGTCTAGGCTGTTTGTGTGTCTTCTGCCCCTTCTCCCCTTTCACCATCTTAGGGATTCTAGGGTACTTGCAGTCCAGGCACGAGGACACATTATTCCTACCTTCAAGGTCTGAATGTGGGCTTAGCAGCGTAGGGAGAGAAGTCAGGGATTTGCTAGGAGGTGACCTTTCCCCAGCATCTCGCCTAGATACTTGTTTATTTGGTTGTCTGTGTATCTGAGATCCAGTCCGCCGTGACATTATAACCCGCCATAATGTGACTGCCATTACTCAGCGGTTTTGTGATGGCGTCAATTGATGCACTGATTGACCGCATGCAGGGATTATCCCTAGAGGTTGCGGATCTGCGTAGTTCGGTCACACGGTGTCAGAGTGTTCTGGCATCAGGTGCAGGTCAAATTGGTGGGGAGCCTAAAGTCGCTCTTCCCGAGAAATTTACAGGGGGTGCGGATGATTTTATTCGCTTTAAAGAATCATGCAAATTGTATTTTCGACTGCGTCCATTCTCGTCAGGTGATGTCTTTTCGGAGGGTGGGGCCCAGGAATTGCCCCCTCATCGTGACTATGATTGTCCAGTTAATCTCATATCAGGGGCTAAGTTGCCAAAGTCTCGCCTTTACAATCTTTCCCAACCTGAAAGAGAGGTCATGCGAAAGTATATCGCCGAGAGTTTGGCAAAAGGTCATATTAGGCCATCTAAGTAGGTTTTTTCTTTGTTAAGAAAAAGGATGGATCGCTGAGACCGTGTTTGGATTTTCGGGAATTGAACCGTATTACGGTCCGGGATCCGTATCCTCTTCCTTTGATCTCAGACCTTTTTGATCAGATTGTTGGAGCCAAGGTGTTCTCCAAGTTGGATTTAAGGGGGGCCTACAATCTGATCAGAATCATGGAAGGGGATGAGTGGAAGACGGCCTTCAATACGCACGAGGGTCATTTTGAGAATCTGGTTATGCCTTTTGGGTTGACGAACGCGCCAGCGGTATTTTAGCGATTCGTCAATGACATTTTTCATCACTTGGTGGGGAGGTTTGTGGTAGTTTACTTAGATGACATTTTAATTTACTCTCCTGATCTGAAGACCCATCAGGATCATGTGAGACAGGTTTTGACGATCCTTCGGGAGAATAAATTATATGCCAAATTGGAAAAATGTGTGTTTTCTGTGCAGGAGCTTCCGTTTTTGGGATATCTGCTTTCCGACTCTGCTTTTCGTATGGACCCCGAAAAGGTCCGGGCGGTTCTGGAATGGGACCGACCAGAGAATCAGAAAGCTTTGATGGGGTTTTTGGGGTTTACTAATTATTATAGAAAATTTATTCTGAACTATTCCACCCTTGTTAAACCTCTGACTGATATGACAAAGAAGGGCGCCGACGTCTCTGTTTGGTCGGAGGAGGCATTGCAGGCCTTTTCGACTATTAAGGAGTGTCTTGCGTCTGCTCCCATTCTGGTGCAGCCCGATGTGTCTCAGCCATTCGTGGTGGAGGTGGATGCATCAGAAGTGGGGGTGGGAGCGGTGCTGTCGCAGGGTTCTTCTCCTGGCAAGTGGGTCCCGTGTGCATTTTTTTCCAAGAAGCTCTCGTCGCCGAGAGGAACTATGATGTGGCGACCGAGAGGAACTATGATGTGGGAGATAGAGAGTTACTGGCTATAAAATTGGCCTTTGAGGAATGGCGTCACTGTTTGGAGGGGGTATCTCACCCCGTTACTGTTTATACGGATCTTAAGAATTTGGCTTACCTGCAATCTGCCAAGCGTCTGAACCCTAGGCAGGCCAGATGGTCACTGTTTTTTACCAGGTTCAATTTTGTTGTTACTTTTCGACCGGGGGTTATAAACATCAAGGCAGATGCGTTGTCTCGCAGTTTTCCTGGGGAAGGTGATTCAGAGGATCCTGCTCCGATTTTGGCTGATGGGGTTGTGGTTTCCCCCCTGTATCCCGATTTGGAGATGGAGGTGTTGGGAGCCCAGGAGGCGGCTCCTGGTTCTTGTCCCCCAGGGAGGTTGTTTGCTCCTGAAGAACTGCGATACAAGGTTTTCAAGGAACATCACGATACTGTCCTTGCCGGACATCCTGGTGGTAAGTCCACCTGTGACCTTGTGTCCCGGAGGTTCTGGTGGCCCGGGTTACGTAGGAGCATTGAGGTTTACGTGGCAGCTTGTAAAATCTGTGCACGATCTAAGGTTGCTCATACTCGACCAGCTGGTTCACTCCTTCCTTTATCTATTCCGTCTCGTCCTTGGACGCACTTGTCCATGGACTTTATGACGGATCTACCGAGTTCCTCCGGGAAAACTGTGATTTTGGTGGTAGTTGACCGTTTTAGCAAGATGGCTCATTTTGTATCGTTAACTAGTCTGCCTAATGCCAAGACTCTTGCGCAAATTTTTGTTGATAATATCCTGAAATTGCATGGTATCCTTTCGGATGTGGTTTCTGATAGGGGTACGCAGTTTGTCTCCAGGTTCTGGAGGGCGTTCTGCTCTCGGCTTGGCATTCAACTTTCGTTCTCTTCGGCTTTCCATCCGCAGTCGAATGGACAGACGGAGCGTACTAATCAGAACCTGGAGACCTACTTGAGGTGCTTTGTGGCAGAGAATCAGGAGAACTGGTCTTCATTCTTGCCCCTAGCGGAGTTTGCTTTGAATAACCGTAGACAGGAGTCCACGGGTAAGTCGCCATTTTTTGGCGCATATGGTTTTCATCCTCAGTTTGGTACCTTTTCTGGGACTAGTTCCTCTGGGATGCCAGAGGAGGAAAGATTTTCCTCTACCTTGTCTTCTATCTGGCGGAGGATACAAGTGAATTTGGAGACGGTGGGTGAGAGGTATAAGCGAATGGCTGACAGGAGACGTGTGACTGGTCCGGACCTGTGTGTGGGTGATCTGGTGTGGTTGTCCACTAAAAATATTAAATTGAGAGTGCCATCTTGGAAACTGGGTCCAAGATTTATCGGCCCGTACAAAATATCTGCGCTGATCAATCCAGTAGCGTTTCGGTTGGATCTTCCGCAGACTTGGAGGATCCATGATTAGAGATGAGCTAACTTCTGTTTTAAGTTCGGCGTCTAAAGTTCGGGTTTGGATTAGCGGAGAATCCCGATCTGGAACCGGATATGGATTCCGACTTCCGTTGTGGTCCGTGGTAGCGGAATCAATAATCGGCCATTATTGATTCCGCTACCACGGACCACAACGGAAGTCGGAATCCATATCCGGTTCCAGATCGGGATTCTCCGCTAATCCAAACCCGAACTTTAGACGCTGAACTTAAAACAGAGGTTCGCTCATCTCTATCCATGATGTATTCCATAGATCTTTATTGCAAAAATATGTGAGACCGGTGGAACCATCGCCATTGCCCCCTCCTCCTGTTCTGGTCGATGGAAATTTAGAGTTCGAGATCTCCAGGATTCTTGACTCTAGAGTTCTTCGGGGTTCCCTTCACTACCTGGTACACTGGATGGGATACGGCCCTGAGGAGAGGATGTGGGTTCCGGCGCTGGATGTCAGCGCCAGCCGACTGGTTAGGGCTTTTCACAGAGCCCACCCAGATAAGGTTGGTCCGGGGTGCCCGGAGGTCACCTGTAGAAGGGGGGGTACTGTCATGCCCTGTTCGGACGGTCTGCGGAGGTCTGTCAGATTGGCAGCACGTGTCTAATAATTTGTTTTGTTTTGCAATCGTGCTGGATCCGCCTTCCTTCAGGTGCTCTGGGTGGGGTCATTGGCTTAAATGGCTTTCACTGCCAGAGGGCCGTGCGGGTTATAGAATTCAGTCTGGCCTTGGATTCAAGAAAGAAAAACACCAAAAACAACGTATCATAAATATCTCGCATGGAGTTATTCGTATTATCACCTATAAAGCTCAAAAAGCATCCACACACAGAATAGTTCTAATTAATTAATTCCTTTATTGGATATCCAGACAACTGGCATATCATTATTAAAACATATACAAAAGACAGTACATTATGGGAACACTACAGTGTTACAATTACTTGTATAAAAACAGAGTAAACTCCAGATCAATAAGGGACTAGTATCCCCCCATCCAAAAATAAAGCAGTATCGGCCTAGTGGGGCGCATTTAGCGACAATAACACCCAGGCCATACATAAAAAAACACTCCAACCACTTAAGGGAATGTATACCTGGGTGCAACCCTCACAAGGCAGAGACTGCAAAGGAAAGGAGAGAAAAAAGACACAGTTTAAAGTGCAAGTGCAAAATTTTACTACTGACCCTGGTCTGGAGCAGCCGCCCGACGATCGTTTCGCTTAACGCTTCCTCTTGGGGCAAGAAAGGAAGAAAGGATTTTCTGTTCCAGCTCAGATAAGTTTGGTTTCTGTTTTTGTTATTTGCGGTCTAGGCTGTTTGTGTGTCTTCTGCCCCTTCTCCCCTTTCACCATCTCAGGGATTCTAGGGTACTTGCAGTCCAGGCACGAGGACACATTATTCCTACCTTCAAGGTCTGAATGTGGGCTTAGCAGCGTAGGGAGAGAAGTCAGGGATTTGCTAGGAGGTGACCTTTCCCCAGCATCTCGTCTAGATACTTGTTTATTTGGTTGTCTGTGTATCTGAGATCCAGTCCGCCGTGACAATAGTACTCCTCTCCCCCCTTACCCTTAGTACCCACCATAATGTGTACCAGTATAAAATGCCCTTTCTTTGTGGCCTCAGTAGATGCCCCCATAGTGTTCCTCTCACCCCTTCTCCCATAGTGCCCCCCATATAAAATACCCCTTCTTTGAGGCCTCAATAGATGCCCCCATAGTGCCAAACAATAATGTGCCATTAAAAAGTGCCCCCAATAATGTGCCAGTAAGAAGTGCCACCATAGATGCTCCCACAGTGCCCCCCAATAATGTGCCAGTACGAAGTTCCCCCATAGTGCCCTCCAATAATGTGCCAGTAACAGATGCCCCCATAGATGCCCCCCAATAATGTGCATATAAGAAGTGCCCCTCACAGATTCCCCTAATCATGTTCCAGTAAGTTTCCCCTCACAGATGCTCCCCAATCATGCGCCAGTAACAAGTGCCCCCCAATCATGTGCCAGTAACAAGTGCCCCCAAAGTGCCCCTATAGCGCTCCTTTCCTGTATTGTACCATATAAAAAAAAATTCACATACTTACCTCCATCAGGCTGGCAGCGATGCAATGCTGGCCTCTTTCGGCCTGTGTCCTGTGCTGTATGGTTCAGGCGACGAGATGACTTCTTCACACTGCCTGCACCAGCCTCTTATAGGCTGTAGGCCTAGTGCCTGCAGCCTATCAGAGGAACGGGGCAGGGAGACGCCTCTCCCCTGCCCCACAGCATCCATCTTGTATCGGTGTCCTGAGGGCGGAGATACAGATGACTATGGAGATGAGCGCTTCCACAATGCTGTGCCCTGCCGCCGCCCACACTTGTCACCAGGGCCGTGCCACCTGAGGCGATTGCTTCACCTCACCTAATTGGCGGTGCGGCCCAGGCCCTCTCTGCCTTTGCCTTGCAGCACAGCGTTACAGAAGTCTAAGAGATGGGGTTGGAGAATCTCTCGTAGAGACTTGTAGTATTAAATAGGGAGACCATCTGGACCCGGGCTCTTACCCGTTGGGCTCTTTGACAGGATGGACTGGAGTTCGGGTAGTGTGAAAGATCTGCTGACCTCTCTTTGCTGGTCCTCTGACAATGTTGGGAGGTGGATAGAGGAGAGGAAGCTTTTGATATCCTCTCGTCTCTTGGCTGTTTGGTCTTTTGTGTCTTATGCCCTGAGTTGATAGCTTGGGTTTTATAATAGTGGCAGAATGCATCCAATATGCCTTTAGCATCTGTGACACGTGAACCTGTGTGGTGTTTTACTGAAAGTATGTATGTGCGTGCTTTGCGCTTCTTAATAAGAGACATCCTCAATTTAAATACCTTACGAATAGTCTATTCTTGCATGACATGTAGAATTTAGCTGATTGGACATTCAAGATGTCCCTTAGTTGCTGTCTTTTGGACGCTAGAGTTCGAAGAGTGTCACTGGAGCTAGAGGACTTGTGTGTGAGTTCTAGCTGTTGTACCTCCCTGTGTAACTCCTTCACAGTTGCTTGTCTAGATCTATTGAGATGTGAAGCTATCGAAATAAATTCTCCTCGAATGACAGCTTTATGCGCTTCCCAGATTGTGGTGAAAGGTAGCGTGTCATCTGCGTTCTAATTAAAATAGTCTCTCAAGGCATTTTCTATTCGGCCTTTATATTGAGCGTTGGAGAGGAGGGATTCGTTAAGTCTCCAAGTCTGAGTAGACTAAGTGATGTTACCAAGCGATGTACATAAAAGTAGAATTAAGTGGTCCGAATGTACACTAGGAACAATAGTTACGTCTCTTATGGTTAAGAGCGCTGGGAGTGGGAGGAATAGATAATCTATGTGCCCGTAAGATTGTTGGACGGGGGAAAAGTGAGTGTAATTTTTGTCTGCTGGGAGAATATGTCTCTAGGTATCCACAAGCTGGGCAGAGTGTAGGGCTTTACGCATACAGGTTAAGGCTTTTTTAGTCAGCATTGAGCGCCCTGTAGACGTGTCTACGAGCGGGTGTAAGGCGGCGTTGAGGTCCTCTCCTAAAAGGAAGGTTCCGTGTATAAATTGTCTGCATTCTCTCAGAGTGCGTGAGATCCAGGTATCCTGATTCTTGTTCGGGGCATAGAGGTTTCCTATTTTTACCAATGTATTGGCTATTTTCAGGGCTCGAGTCCTGCGGGAACGTGTGGGAACGGCGTTCCTGCACTTTTTTCATAGCAGGAACCCTATTCCCTTTCAGGGCCTCCCGTCTTTAACGCCGGGCAAAAGGACCAGGAAGCGGTGAAGGCTTTGTACTCACCACTTCCTGATCCTCTGTAGGTAACGCTTGAAGTTAAAATATACCATCGGATTGGAGAAAACTCTGATCCGATGGTATATTCTAAATCCGAGACATTCCCATGGTGATGGGGACGTGGCATCATTGGTGGGAAGTGCGCCCCCCGCCTCCCCGGTAATAAAATCATTGGTGGGAAGTGCGCCCTCCCCCCCTCCCCGGTAATAAAATCATTGGTGGACAGTGTGCCCTCCCCCCGCCCTTCCCAGTAATAAAATCATTGGTGGGCAGTGCGCCCTCCCCCCATCATTAATGGCAGCGGCAGTCCCGATCGGAGTCCCAGCAGTGTAATGCTGGGGCTCCGATCGGTTACCATGGCAGCCAGGGCGCTACTGAAGTCCTGTCTACCATGGCCAGTTACTCTGCAGCATTATACTTACATGCGCTGTGGCCGCCCGGTTGCTCCTTCTTCTTGTAACTCACAGGTCTGTGCGGCGGATTGCTTATGCTTATAGCAATGCGCCGCACAGACCTGTGAGTTACAAGAAGAAGGAGCGCCGGGCGGCCACAGCGCATGTAAGTATAATGCTGCAGAGTAACTGGCCATGATAGACAGGGCTTCAGTAGCGCCCTGGCTGCCATGGTAACCGATCGGAGCCCCAGCATTACACTGCTGGGACTCCGATCGGAACTGCCGCTGCCACCAATGATGGGGGGGGTGCATTGCCCACCAATGATTTTAATACCGGGGAGGGGGGGGTGCACTGCCCACCAATGATTTTAATATCAGGGAGGGGGGGGGGTGCACTGCCCACCAATGATTTTAATACCGGGGAGGGCGCACTGAGGGCTGATGGAGAGGCACTGGGGGCTGATGGAGAGGCACTGGGGGCTGATGAAGAGGCACTGGGGGCTGATGAAGAGGCACTGGGGGCTGATGGAAAGGGTACTGGGGGCTGCTATGAGGCTACTGGGGACTGCTATAAGGCTACTGGGGGTTGCTATGAGGCTACTGGGGGCTGCTATGAGGCTACTGGGAGCTGCTATAAGGCATGGGGCTCTTATCTGAGGTCTGATTGGGGGTCATTCATATTGGGGTCAGAGCTGAGGTGTGATCTGAGGTCTTATTGGGGTATTATTAACATTGGGGGTCTGATTGGTGGTCTGACCTGAGGTGTAATGAAATTTTTTTTTTTACGGAGCAGCTTGGAGAAAAAAGGCCACACAGTCTCCCACACTCCTTCTGCCCGGCCAAGCGAGCCAGCACCCCTGAGGCCAAGCCTGTCAGCACCCCTGAGTCTTCAGAACTGTAAGTAAATTATATATAAGGGAAGCTTATAATATGAAAGAGACGAATTATGTCTGAACAGACATATAGCGCAAATTCCAGTTTTTGTTTATGTTTTATGTTGCACAGAATTATATATATATTTATTTATTTTTGGGGGGGGGGCGTCGGGGTGGATCTTGGGTGAGTTCCCACCCTTTTTTTTTCCAGAACTTGACCCATGGCTATTTTACCTTTAATAAAAATATAACGACCTTTGTTGAGTAAGAGTGGTACCACTGATTGTTGAAGGATTTGTCAAAAGTGGGAGATTTAGATTGAATTAGCTGTGTTTCTTGTATTAGTAAGATGTCTGCTTTTAGTTTTTTAAGGTGTGCTAAGATCTGAGACCGTTTAACGGGTGAGTTTAGGCCTCTCACATTTTATGAGACGAAAGTCATGCAGTAGATGGTATTTCAGTGGCCATCTGGAAGTTTAGGGATCATCAGCTTAAAGCATGAGGCGTGATCTCGGGCGTGGAACAGTGTGAGGTAGGGGAAGCAACAACTGTGTAGGTAAATACAAAGGTGGGGTAAGTACCTCTCTCGGAACAACTGGTAGCAGTGATATGTGTATTATATCTAAGAACACAAAAAAGAACATCTGGTGTGTGTGTTACAGTAATAGGGCACTGCCACTTTAATCACTTCTTCAGACGTGCGAGCTGTATAATGTTTTCCATTGGCCGAGATGGAGATGCCAAATGGGAATAGCCAGGGAAATGCGAATTGTCTCTGGCGTAAGACATCTGTTAGTGGCTTGAGTAATCGCCGTTTGGCGAGTGTGGAAGGAGCTAGGTCTTGAAATATGGTTATTGGGTTGTTATTATGGTGAATAGAATCAGAGGATCTGGTATTCTGTACGATATTTTCTTTTATGCGAAAGTCCAACAATTTGCAGATTATTTCTCTGGGGGGGTTCAGCGGGTTTGGGTTTCGGCCGCAGAGCTAGGAGTGCTCTTTCGATAACCAGTAGATGCTTTTCTGAGTCTTACAGAAGGCCGGAGAATATGTCTGTTTAAGTAGTCATGATGTCTGTGGCCTCAACGGATTCTGGGACCCCTCTAACTCTCAAGTAGTTGCGTCTGTTTCGATTTTCTAGATCTTTTATAGTGGCGTACAATTTGTTGATGTGTGCCTCTTGTATTTGTAGGTTTGAGGCTACTGCCTCTGAGTGGTTTATGATCGATCTGTGTATTTGCTCGAGCGTATCAAGTTTGTGGCCCAGGTGTTGGAGGTCTTGCTTAATCTCAGAGATGTCTTTTGCATTGGGGGCCAAGGATGAGGTTAGGAGGCGGGTGATAAATGGTCTGGAGATTGGTTTGCTTTCTTCAAAGTGTTCGTCACCATCATCGCTAGCATGTTCTGAGTCGGAAGCTGGAGTGTCCCTAGTCGACAGAGCTTTGGATGTTGCCATAGTGCTTTGTTTAGTCAGGTACTTATCGATATCAGAATGGGTAGATGAGGTAGTTATCTCTTGCTCTTGTCCAGGCGTTTTGTGGCCTATTTTCACCATAATGATCTCCTGTGTGTTAGGAGTATGCCTAAGGTCCCCCAACAAAAGGATGGGAGGTTTACATTATGTGGAGCCTTTAGCGTTCAAGGAGAAGAGGAACTTGGAGCAGTCTATTGTTGAATATAAGAGGTTGTATATGCGAGGGAGGGGGGAGTAGAGGAGACTGTTTGTTGCAGTGTAGATTCTGTAGGGGATCTGAAAAAATTGGGGTGGTGCTCCTAGTTAGTGGGTACGGTGCGATCGGCCTTGTGAGGCTTGTAGCAGTGGTGAAGTCAGATAGGCCTCTGCAGCCTGACTGGCAGTTGAGGCACAGTTGGCTATTGGGCCTGGAAAGTGATCAAGTCTCTGTCGTGTATTCAGGCTGGTTGTCTCTCCCATCGCCCCTGAGGTTTTATATGTCTGGGGACCGTTGCTTTAAGGTCTGCTGCCTGCCAGGGAGCTGTGGGGCACTCTCCCATCCACCCTCAAGTGCCGCGGTATTGTTATGGCGTGGGGGGGTCTGCGGCTTAATACATTCCTCAGCACCCGACTGACTTGCAGGGCTGCTGGTGCAGTAAGGGGGGGGGGGGGGTTAGGTGCTGTATCCTAGGCTCTGGCACCTCATGCTGTTGGTCAGTCTAACCTTGGATCGGGCTGGCCTGCCGGCATGTCAGCTCTTGTAGAAGACTGGGTCCTGGCGCTGAAAACTTGGTCGAGCCTCTCTGTCCTCGCTGCTGCCGTGGAGGTCTTTTCCCAAGCCCCAGCCAGCGGCACATCTGCGGGGTCAGGATGGGACCAAATTGAGTAGGACAGGAGGCCCCTGACACCCGAGCTGGGTGATAAGCCTCGGCCGGGTCAGACGTCAAGACCACTCCAAAACGGTTTACATGTGGTCAGGTTAGTCCCCTCTAGTGTACTAGGGCCTGTTAGAGTAGGATAGAGGTCTCTAGAGCACTGGATTAACGTGTACTTGGAAGAGCTGGATTTCCAGCATCCATTCACTAGCGCCCTTGATATCATTTTACTAAACACTGAAGGTAAAGGAATCCAAGGAAAGACTGACTGGCCGAGAGGGCCAAGGCATTTCGCTATTATTGAAGGAGGACCTAAAGGAGTATAAAGACAGAGTTGGAACTCTCCTCACGAAATACCGTACAGAAAACAAAACAAACAAAAAAACACAAAAATGGCACAGAGATTCAGAGGATTATCATACTGACAAGATCTACAGATGGCAACAATGGGAATGACAAATATTGAGATCAAGGAGGAGACGACCAAGACATCAGGGGGAGGCAACACAAAAGGCAGAATCGGATTCATTGGACGGGGTATCTTTTTTAGAAGCACAGGACAAACTAGAGAACCCAGGAGGAGGAGGACATGGCGGCCACAAGCACAAGAGACCATGCAACAACAATCCAATCCAGCGACCAGGCCTCCATATAAGCGATACCCATAACGACACAAGGCAGAAGGAAGGACCTAGTGGTAAATATATCTTCACATCCACTAACAGACGTTGAATTATCTGCTTTAAATTGTTGCAGAGTAGTATTGCTGGGTGCAGCGGACTCAATTCAGATCCGAAGTTGTGGAGTAACAGGAACTGGGTTTATTGGAACATTCGTGAAGGTCACCTTACATGGTGACTGACACAGACAGGAAAAAGAAATCAGTGAGTTCACCTCAATGTTCAGGAAATGCAACACTTCATAGAAATGCATTAGTAACAATGACATCTAGTGTTGAGCGAACTTGTGTGTTAAGTTCGGCGTCTAAAGTTCGTGTTCGGGTTATCGAAGAATCGCGTTATGGATTCCGCTACCATGGACCATAACGGAATATACAATCCATAACGCGATTCTTCGATAACCCGAACCCGAACTTTAGATGCCGAACTTAAAACACAAGTTCGCTCAACACTAGTTATAACTATGAACTGCAGTCAATCCAGCAATAGACTAAGCTGTAAGGTGTTGTATCTCCAACATAAATAAGGGTCTTAGTAGAATTTAAAAAATGTGGCATTACTACATTACTTTATCCAGGCAAAGAGGCTTGTCTGCATGTGCGGCTGTGCCTGGCACAGCACTTCAGACCTATTCCATCGAATGGGATTGAGCCGCCATACCAGGCACAGCCGCACATGCGGACAAGCTGCCGTGCCAGTGTAAACAATACAAGGGGCAGTGCTGTGCCTCAGTTCCCTCATCCTGCTTATGGGGATCCCGCTGTTCAATCTCCCCACAGATCACTGGTGCTAAACCTGTAGACCAGGGGTGCACAATCTGCGGCCCGGGGACCGCATGCGGCCCCCAACCATCTGGTAACAGACATGTATGTATATGTCTTGTGGCTGCTCACATGTATTTTTCTCATTAGATGGGAGTCCTGGAGGTGTAACTAGACATTAATAGTAAATACTGTGTGTTCAATATGCCATAAATACAATATTTCAGTTCTTAATACCCCTTTAAATTTTATTTTCTCCGCCCTGGTCATTGGTTCCCTCCCAGAAAACATTGTGCACCCCTGCTGTAGACTATTCTCTAGTGATGTCTATGAATATTCTTACTGCATGGATACTATAGTTGTCTACTGATTTTAATAAGCCTAGTCTGTTTTTAGACTCCCCCCTGAAGGTGTATGTTGGAGGAAAGAAGGATCGGGCATGTTGGATTTCAACATGCCAGATCGTTTGCTCCCACAGAATATAACCATGATCCTTATTAATGATGAGCAACATAGCAATATTCGAATTCGCGATATTTCACACATTTTTGGCTGAATATTTGCCCTAAATTCGAGAATTTGAGAATTCGTGATCTCAGTCATTATTTACTTGATTGCAAAAATCGGCAATGTAATATATTCGCAATATAAATTAGCGATTAGAATATTTGCACTAAGGGGGTAGGCAACTTTCCTATTGGTTGCTAGAGATGTTGCTAAGTGCTGATATTGGCAATAAATTCGTGATTAGAATACTCGCGATCAACACTATTAGCGAATACGAATATATATATATACACTATATTTTAAATATTCGTGAATTCTTGAAGTGGCGATTTTAAAATTCGCAATTCGAATATTCACGCTCAACACTAATCCCTATTCCTCACTCAGACATGAACACTTGGATGATACAAGCAGCGAAGGATACTGTAGCTGAGCACTCAACCAATGGCTAATCAAGGTGTATGGACACCTTAAAGGGGTCGTCCAGGAACTACTTAGCCAATCATTAGTTGACATGGTTCACCGATACAGCCTGTGGGTGGCTGAGCAGGCACCTCCTGGCATTTCCGCTGTGTTGACCCGGGACTAGGAAGTAGAAAGCCCCAGGGATCAGAGCAGCGTCAGAGTGGCAGTGTACTGGTGAGTATGGCTTCTTATTTTTTATTTTTAAAGGGGTTGTCTCACTTCAGTAAGTGGCATTTATCATGTAGAGAAAGTTAATACAAGCCACTTACTAATGTGTTGTTATTGTCCAAATTGCTTCCTTTGCTGGCTGGATTCATTATTCTATCACGTTATACGCTGCTTGTTTCCATGGTTACAGACCACCCTGCAATCCATCAGTGGTGGTCGTGCTTGCACAATATAGGAAAAAGCACCAGCCTAGGTGCTCTCCCATAGTCCCGTCCACCAGAGAGGCTGACGCTTTTTCCTATAGTGCGCAAGCACGACCACCACTGATGGATTGCGGTTGGTCTGTAACCATGGAAACGATATATGTATGTATAATGTAATGGAAAAATGAATCCAGCCAGCAAAGGAAGCAATATGAAAAATCACATTACATTAGTAAGTTCTCTAAATGATAAATGCCACTTACTGAAGTGAGACAACCCCTTTAAAGGGTTTCTACCACTTAGGTGTCACATATTTGGCTGTCAGACACTAGCGATCCGCTAGTGTCTGCTCTGGCCAACCATCCTAATATAATTGCTTTTGGGGCGGTGGTTTGGCAAAAAAAAATACTTTTATTAATATGCTAATGAGCCTCTAGGTGCTATGGGGGCGTCATTAGCACCTAGAGGCTCCGTCTACCTTTAGAAACTGCCGCCCCCAGCGCGTCCCTCCAGCCCGCCCATCTCCTCCTGAATGCGATCCTCGAATGTATTCTGCGCATGCGCAGTAAATGTCTGACAGCTTCCCTGCTCAGACATCTCCACTGCGCCTGTTCCTCGGAGCACTATGGCGTCATCGCGCAGGCGCAGTGGAGATGTCTGAGCAAGGAAGCGGTCAGACATTCACTGCGCATGCGCAGAATACATACGAGGATCGCATTCAGGAGGAGATGGGCGGGCTGGAGGGACGCGCTCGGCGGCGGCAGTTTCTGAAGGTAGACGGAGCCTCTAGGTGCTAATGACGCCCCCATAGCACCTAGAGGCTCATTAGCATATTAATAAAAGTATTTTTTTTTGCCAAACCACCGCCCCAAAAGCAATTATATTAGGATGGTTGGCCAGAGCAGACACTAGCGGATCGCTAGTGTCTGACAGCCAAATATGTGACACCGAAGTGGTAGAAACCCTTTAAACCATTGTGGGCCATATATAAAGAATTAAAGGGGTTATGCAAACTATAAAACACACCCCCCCAATGCCCGGGCCCCTTGTATAGATTATACTTACCCCGCTCCCTGGCACACGCGTCGCTCCTGATCCCTGCACGGCCGCCGCTGCATCTCCCCATCGTGCGGATCAAAACATCCGGCAAAGGGGGTGAGCAGCCAATGGCAAGGCATGACGTGGACGAGCCTCCCTAGCATCACCCGAGATGCAGCAGTGGCCGTGCGGGGATCGGGGAGCGTCGCGGGTGCCAGGGAGCGGGGTAAGTATAATCCATACAAGGGGCCGGGGCATTGGGGGGCATGTTTTATAGTTTGGATAACCCCTTTAATACTGCTAGATCAGTGTTTCCCAACCAGTGTGCATCCAGCTGTTGCAAAATTACAACTCCCAGCATGCCCGCACAGCCAAAGGCTGTCCAGGCATGCTGGGAGTTGTAGTTTTGCAACAGCTGGAGGCACACTGGTTGGGAAACACTGTGCTAGACAACAACTTTAAGGTCAACCAGGCTTCCAGAGTGATCTCACTGACTCCAACAAGCTGCAATATCCGATATGCACTGATAATTGCCCACATAAATGTTTACATGATCGGAAACCCTTGTGACCGCATGAGATAACCCAAACACATTACGATGAAAGAAACAGAGGATGTTCCCTGCTGCTTAAATACATTACACAGAAACAATTTAATACTTGTACATCAGAAGCAATTTAAATGAAGATCATGCTCAGATAACGCAGTCATTTGATTTATTAATAAGACATTTCATGTCTCATTGCCGTTTGCACTATCAATTCAGGAGTTCATCCTAAACAAGGAACCGATAGAAAAGTATGACTCATATCTAATTATGAGCAAATATCTGGTATTTCGAAAAGAAAAAAAAAAGAATACATATTACTTTAGTAACTAAGAATATTTTACCATAAGTTAAAGTGTGCTCTGACTCCTACCAAGATATGAAATTGGTCACTAAACTTTTTTTTTTACAAAACTTTTCCGAAATCAACAGTACAAGCGGCCACAGGAAACTTTATAATACGTCTTATCAGTGAGAAATGTCTAGTTCTCATGTTATCAACAGTTTACCTCTTCCCCCCTTCCTTGCTTATTGCTTTTCACTTTGAAGAATGTCTTAGGCTAGGTCTACACGACGACAATAAGTCGCACGACAGATAGTGCACAACTACACTGCAACATTTGTAGTGCAACATTTTGTTGCACCAATGTCGCGCAACAATTTTTATAATGGCAGTCTATGGTGTCGCACTGCAACATGCAACATGCTGCGACTGCGACGCAACAGTCGCAGAAAAATCCATCTCGAGTGGATTTTCTGCGACTGTTGCGTCGCAGTCGCAGCATGTCGCATGTTGCAGTGCGACACCATAGACTGCCATTATAAAAATTGTCGCGCGACATTAGTGCAACAAAATGTCGCGTGACAAATGTCGTCGTGTAGACCTAGCCTTAAACTCATCCAGGATGGATCAGCTCCAGAGAAGTATCATATTACACATGTCAATATAAGTCTATGGAGAGGGAAGGGGGAGGAGTGAGCAGGATCTAAATGAGACACGCACAAAGACTGCTGCAGCTACATTGGAAGTTTATACCTTAGCCCAAGTGCTTTATCCACAACCATACAGGTCAGTGCTTCTCTGTAACGTCCTCCATGATCCTGGGGTTGCTTCTGAATGAGAAAGAGAAGGTTGGGAAGCAGATTGTGCTATAATAGTGTCTAAATCCCATGCACTGTAAGGATACTGTGATGTCAGAGGGTCATGTGACATGCTTAAGTCAAAGACATGTCACAAGGTCCTTACAGCGCATGGACTTTAGACACTAGCGTCTTTGTGCAGTAGATGGCTGCTAGTCTCCACCCACTGTCTATGGGAGAAATGCAAATGAGACATTCAGCATGCACAGGGGAAAACTACAAAAAATGCCAAGTCATATAGTGGCCAGATGTGTTATTCCTCAAGTACATAAACTGTACTATTGATTAATACAAAGTTTGTTAGGTACACTTTAAAACTAAAGCTTAAATGCAACATTTGCACTATTGCCTTGCTCGTGGCCACCATTGCTCTGGTCACCATCCGGGCAGGTCCGGCCACAAGGTTTGCTCTATCCTTCCACTGAGGCTGTGGCCTGTTTCCTGGCAAGGCCTCTTCTACTCTTCCCATAGGCTCTTAAAGGGCCAGCGTGCCCTAATTCTCACCAACCAATAACTGCCAAACCTTGGGGTACTTTAGACACCTTCCCCTGTGAGAAGGTGCCTGAGCAATAGGTTTCCTAGTGTGCTAGATCGGCTACATATGTATTTCAACAGCTCAGCACTGTACAGCACCGCTAGCACCACCACACCTCCGCTACATTGTGTTCCTCAGCTTCGTTTTAATTGCTGTACTTCTGCAGCTCAGTATTATACAGCACTACAATAGCTCCTCTACAACAAATGTGACTCAGCTCAGCTTCAATGTTCTACGTCTACAGTTCAGCACCGTACAACACTACTACAGCACAGCTACACCTGCTTCCATGGTGCTTATCAATAGCTCTGCACTGTACAGCTCTACCACAGCTCTGCTAGACAGTATTCTTCAGCTTAGCTGCATTGATTCTGCTCCAGTTTTACTGTCCCATCTCTAAGCTGGATTCACAGCTACATGACTCAGTTGCTGCTTCTGAGGGTGTGCTACACAGTGTTCTAGAAAGAGAGAGACAGGGGAGCAGAATCTCCTCTTCTCTATTAGTGTTGGTCACGAATATTCGAATTGAGAATATTAATCGCGAATATCGGCACTTCGAGAATTCGCGAATATTTAGAATATAGTGATATATATTCGTAATTTTGAATATTCTAGATTTTTTTTTTCATCACTAACCTTCTTGCTTGTGGGCCAATGAGAAGGCTGCAGGGTCTTTGTCTGAGCTTAGCAACATCCCTAGCAACCAATAGGAAAGCTGCCTCCCCCTTACTATATAAGAACCTCCCCAGCAGCCATTTTCTGCAGTTTTTTTAAAGTTCTGAGAGAGAGAGCAGTGTCATTGCTGTGCTCTGTGCTTTCCACACTACATTAGATAGATAGTTAGATAGCTTATATATATAATACAGATAGTCAGTGTAGGTTATATCCTGATATAGTGTAGCTGTTGCAGTGCAGGGTGTTAGGTAGTGTGATAGGTTCTGCTGTCCATACATACATGCAGACCTGCTAAAAAGTTAAGTTTCACGTATTGCGGCAAAATATTGCGCAATCGCGAATATATTAGCGCACTCTAACTCTAAAGCCATTTTTAATGTTCTGCCGTGCCAACCATTTTCTCCAGTCTCGTGAAACTTCCAGGAGCTTGGAAAATATATCAAAAGTGACCCACGCCTGTATTTTACGCGCATTACGCGAATATTACATTGCCGATTTTTTGCGATCAAGAAAATAATCTCAAATTTGCGAATATATGACGAATATTCGCCCAAATATCTGTGAAATATCGCAAATTCGAATATAGCCCCTTGCCACTCATCACTATTCTGTATGTGAGCTGTGTATGGGAGACATTATAGCAGCTAGTCTCTGCCACCTCTAGAGTTCATTGACAATTAGAGATAGATATAAGTCACATAATGGCCAGAAACAGTGTTATCCCTCACATACACACACAGCGGTTTAACAAGATATGTCATCAATATATGATTGGCAGGAGTTCAACAACCCGCACTCTTGCTGATCAGCTGTTTGGGGGTAAATCCAGCACTGGGAATATTTGCAGGAACAGATCTGGTTACAGCATCGCTGCTTCCACTGAAGTGAAAACTGCAGCAACAAGCCACAACTACTACACAATAGATGGAGCTGTGCTATTGCTACTCCCACCATGGATAGACCATTAATATAAATTGAGTGGACAAAATCCCATTAAAGGGCATCTGTCAGCAGTTTTGTACCTATGACACTGGCTGTCCTGTTACATGTGCACTTGGCAGCTGAAGACATCTGTGTTGGTCCCATGTTCCTATGTGCCCAAAAATGATGGTTTACTACATGCAAATGAGCCTCTAGGAGCAACGGGGGCGTTACTGTTACACCTAGAGGCTCCGCCCTCTCTGCAACTGCCACGCCCTCTGCAATTTGATAGACACGGTCAGGCAGCCATACGCCATGGGCACGCAGATCGCAGCTTGATAAACCCAACGCGTTGCCTACGTTCTGAATAAATGCCTATATTCTGAACACACTGCCTGTGAATGCTCTACTGCTCCTCATAGGGCTGGACTATAATGGAATAAAGAAAAGCTGATAAAATACCAAAGTTGGAGCGCTGTCTGAAATTACTTTTTGAATATATTGTATCCTAAGGGTGGAGTGGGACCCTTAAAGGGGTTATCTGAGAGTATGAAAATTTCCCCTCACACGGAATATACTTACCCGGGTCCCCGCTCCCTGCACGCTCCTGGTCCCCGCACCACCGCTGCAGCTTCTCCGCATGCACAGATGAAAACATCTGGTGTCAGGGAGAGCAGCCTGATGAGGATTTTAGTGCAGAATCCCCTAAATCCTCATCCAATCTTGAACATGTGAACGTAGGGGTAAATGTATCATAATCATAACCCGGCAGCTACCACCTTTACCTTCGCCACGACCCTTTTTCAGGAGAAACGGCAAGTGGCGAAGCGGGCGGAGAAACGGCACTTGCACAAAATTTTTTGACTGGTATCTTCTAAGTTGTACAGCATGGTATTGGACACAAAATGGTAAAAAAAAAAAAATACATATTCCTTTCTGGAGTACTGAATATGGAAGCAGGGAAGCCCCATTATTTCAACATATGGCGGGAGGTCCGAAAGATGGATTCTCCTCCATTCAAAAATGTGTTGTATGTCTTATGAATATTCCTCAAAAATGAAAAACAAAAAGTTAAAATGGAACTCTGTGAAAACTGGTACACTGTGTTTCGCCAAGCACAAGGTGATCGGAGGTGGTGCATGACACAAGAAGGGGAGTATCCTTTTTAATGCATAAATTGCCCCCCTAACTCTTGCAGCCCTAGGCGAGCGCCTCATCTCGTCCCTAATAGTATGAACATATACGCCTAAAAGGACATTCAAATCAAGGCAGCAGAGACGACCGCAGCGCCATCAGTGAATATATCTGATCATGTAATATGCTCCGGTCAGCTTCATTTACAATCCAATAAAACAGTGACGTGCATTGTAAAGTTTTCTTCTCGGAAATGACTGTGAAATGGAGACGTGAGTCGTCACCATATGAAATGTTCCTACAATTCATTTCTCAGCCGAAGCGTAAAACCAACATCTCACTGTTCTGTAATAAATGGGCCGCACCGAGCAGCCTGAAATGATAATGCAAATAAGGGACAGGGCTCATTGGGATTCACTTCTAAATATTACTTTAAAAAGAAAATTAACTGATTCTTCATCATGGATACTAGTGAAAAACGGTGTATTACAGGGAATCTCTACATTTCTGGTCTATCCTTACTGTAGACTTAGGTGGGAGAGGAGTCTGACCGGGCAAAAATCTGATCCCACCCCTATACTGAAATACATCCTATATTATACTCCAGAGCTGCACTCACTATTCTGCTGGTGCAGTCACTGTGTACATACATTACTTATCCTGTACTGATCCTGAGTTACATCCTGTATTATACTCCAGAGCTGCACTCACTATTCTGCTGGTGCAGTCACTGTGTACATACATTACATTACTTATCCTGTACTGATCCTGAGTTACATCCTATATTATACTCCAGAGCTTCACTCACTATTCTGCTGGTGCAGTCACTGTGTACATACATTACATTACTTATCCTGTACTGATCCTGAGTTACATCCTGTATTACACTCCAGAGCTGCACTCACTATTCTGCTGGTGCAGTCACTGTGTACATACATTACATTACTTATCCTGTACTGATCCTGAGTTACATCCTGTATTATACTCCAGAGCTGTACTCACTATTCTGCTGGTGGAGTCACTGTGTACATACATTACACTACTTATCCTGTACTGATCCTGAGTTACATCCTGTATTATACTCCAGAGCTGCACTCACTATTCTGCTGGTGGAGTCACTGTGTACCTACATTACATTACTTATCCTGTACTGATCCTCAGTTACATCCTGTATTATACTCCAGAGCTGCACTCACTATTCTGCTGGTGCAGTCACTGTGTACATACATTACATTACTTATCCTGTACTGATCCTGAGTTACATCCTGTATTATACTGCAGAGGTGCACTCACTATTCTGCTGGTGCAGTCACTGTGTACATACATTACTTATCCTGTACTGATCCTGAGTTACATCCTGTATTATACTCCAGAGCTGCACTCACTATTCTGCTGGTGGAGTCACTGTGTACATACATTACATTACTTATCCTGTACTGATCCTCAGTTACATCCTGTATTATACTCCAGAGCTGCACTCACTATTCTGCTGGTGGAGTCACTGTGTACATACATTACATTACTTATCCTGTACTGATCCTCAGTTACATCCTGTATTATACTCCAGAGCTGCACTCACTATTCTGCTGGTGGAGTCACTGTGTACATACATTACATTACTTATCCTGTACTGATCCTCAGTTACATCCTGTATTATACTCCAGAGCTGCACTTACTATTCTGCTGGTGGAGTCACTGTGTACATACATTACATTACTTATCCTGTACTGATCCTCAGTTACATCCTGTATTATACTCCAGAGCTGCACTCTGCAGTATAATACTGTATAGTAAAGATCTGGTCTATAAAACAGCAAACAACATGTGTGCAACATTTCACCTATGCACCTTTTGTCTAAAATAACAGATCTCTGACAGAACTGACAAAAACGGATGTAAAATGAGTACAATGGATGTTCAAAAATAAAAGAGCCTTTTTTCTGTTCTTGAGATGGATCAGAAGAATGGAAAACACACTGGTGATGTGAACACGGCCCTTATGTGAACTGGAACTTGTGTGTATTGTGACCCAGAAGAACCAGCAGAGCTGCAGAAACATGAATTCGCATGCAGGAGACGCGGATGCTTTGCAGGTATTTCTGCAGACTGCTCGTGTTGATCACCGGCTTCCAGGCTTTCCAGGGAGATTATACAAAGCAGGATTAGTGACAATCACAACATCTCACACAACATTATACCCCAGAGCTGCACTCTCCTCCGGCCGCTGCCTGTGTAATTATCTGCTCAGCCATTCTTCCTGCTAAGAAAAGGGAGACAATGTTGGAAGGAGATGTGGAGCTCGCCCTGATACTGTACAATACGTTCTAATATAGTTGTAAATTAAACACCTAAAGCAAGATCAATAATATCATTATAGGCCTGGAACTGCAATAAGCTCCAGCCCGGAAATAGATCCCCTACAGAAGTGCTGAATTCATCCTGCTCCTTGGCTGATCCCTCCATAGGATTGACCAATAAGTAATTTAAAAAAATACACACAGAGGAGCTACTGGGAAAATGTGCCGAAAAGCAATAACAAACAAGAATTTATTGAATAAAGAAACAAAGGTAGAAAGCGTGATATATGAAATAGAAAAAACTTCACTAGAATTTATACCAGCTGTACATATATAATTATATACAGGAGATACCCAGGTTATACCAGCATGGTCCATATCACTATATACAAGGAGATGTATAACTTATACCAGCTGTACATATATAATTATATACAGGAGATACCCAGGTTATACCAGCATGGTCCATATCACTATATACAAGAAGATGTATAACTTATACCAGCTGTACATATATAATTATATACAGGAGATGCCCAGGTTATACCAGCATGCTCTACATCACTATATACAAGAAGATGTATAACTTATACCAACTGTACATATATAATTATATGCGGGAGATACCCAGGTTATACCAGCATGGTCCATATCACGATATACAAGAAGATGTATAACTTATACCAGCTGTACATATATAATTATACACAGGAGATACCCAGGTTATACCAGCATGCTCCATATCACTATATACAAGAAGATGTATAACTTATACCAGCTGTACATATATAATTATATAGAGGAGATGCCCAGGTTATACCAGCATGCTCCATATCACTATATACAAGGAGATGTATAACTTATACCAGCTGTACATATATAATTATATACAGGAGATGCCCAGGTTATACCAGCATGGTCCATATCACTATATACAAGAAGATGTATAACTTATACCAGCTGTACATATATAATTATATACAGGAGATACCCAGGTTATACCAGCATGCTCCATATCACTATATACAGAAGATGTATAACTTATACCAGCTGTACATATATAATTATATACAGGAGATACCCAGGTTATACCAGCATGGTCCATATCACTATATACAGAAGATGTATAACTTATACCAGCTGTACATATATAATTATATAGAGGAGATACCCAGGTTATACCAGCATGCTCCATATCACTATATACAAGAAGATGTATAACTTATACCAGCTGTACATATATAATTATATAGAGGAGATACCCAGGTTATACCAGCATGCTCCATATCACTATATACAAGAAGATGCATAACTTATACCAGCTGTACATATATAATTATATACAGGAGATGCCCAGGTTATACCAGCATGCTCCATATCACTATATACAAGAAGATGTATAACTTATACCAGCTGCACATATATAATTATATACAGGAGATGCCCAGGTTATACCAGCATGGTCCATATCACTATATACAAGAAGATGTATAACTTATACCAGCTGTACATATATAATTATATACAGGAGATGCCCAGGTTATACCAGCATGGTCCATATCACTATATACAGGAAGATGTATAACTTATACCAGCTGTACATATATAATTATATACAGGAGATACCCGGGTTATACCAGCATGCTCCATATCACTATATACAAGAAGATGCATAACTTATACCAGCTGTACATATATAATTATATACAGGAGATGCCCAGGTTATACCAGCATGCTCCATATCACTATATACAAGAAGATGTATAACTTATACCAGCTGTACATATATAATTATATACAGGAGATGCCCAGGTTATACCAGCATGCTCCATATCACTATATACAAGAAGATGTATAACTTATACCAGCTGTACATATATAATTATATACAGGAGATACCCAGGTTATACCAGCATGCTCCATATCACTATATACAAAAAGATGTATAACTTATACCAGCTGTACATATATAATTATACACAGGAGATACCCAGGTTATACCAGCATGCTCTATATCACTATATACAAGAAGATGTATAACTTATACCAGCTGTACATATATAATTATATACAGGAGATGCCCAGGTTATACCAGCATGGTCCATATCACTATAAACAAGAAGATGTATAACTTATACCAGCTGTACATATATAATTATATACAGGAGATGCCCAGGTTATACCAGCATGCTCCATATCACTATATACAAGAAGATGTATAACTTATACCAGCTGTACATATATAATTATATACAGGAGATGCCCAGGTTATACCAGCATGCTCCATATCACTATATACAAGAAGATGTATAACTTATACCAGCTGTACATATATAATTATATACAGGAGATGCCCAGGTTATACCAGCATGGTCCATATCACTATATACAAGAAGATGTATAACTTATACCAGCTGTACATATATAATTATATACAGGAGATACCCAGGTTATACCAGCATGGTCCATATCACTATATACAAGGAGATGTATAACTTATACCAGCTGTACATATATAATTATATACAGGAGATACCCAGGTTATACCAGCATGCTCCATATCACTATATACAAGAAGATGTATAACTTATACCAGCTGTACATATATAATTATATACAGGAGATGCCCAGGTTATACCAGCATGCTCCATATCACTATATACAGAAGATGTATAACTTATACCAGCTGTACATATATAATTATATACAGGAGATGCCCAGGTTATACCAGCATGGTCCATATCACTATATACAGAAGATGTATAACTTATACCAGCTGTACATATATAATTATATACAGGAGATACCCAGGTTATACCAGCATGCTCCATATCACTATATACAAGAAGATGTATAACTTATACCAGCTGTACATATATAATTATATACAGGAGATGCCCAGGTTATACCAGCATGCTCCATATCACTATATACAAGAAGATGTATAACTTATACCAGCTGTACATATATAATTATATACAGGAGATACCCAGGTTATACCAGCATGCTCCATATCACTATATACAAGAAGATGTATAACTTATACCAGCTGTACATATATAATTATATACAGGAGATGCCCAGGTTATACCAGCATGGTCCATATCACTATATACAAGAAGATGTATAACTTATACCAGCTGTACATATATAATTATATACAGGAGATACCCAGGTTATACCAGCATGCTCCATATCACTATATACAAGAAGAAGTATAACTTATACCAGCTGTACATATATAATTATATACAGGAGATGCCCAGGTTATACCAGCATGCTCCATATCACTATATACAAGAAGATGTATAACTTATACCAGCTGTACATATATAATTATATACAGGAGATGCCCAGGTTATACCAGCATGGTCCATATCACTGTATACAAGGAGATGTATAACTTATACCAGCTGTACATATATAATTATATACAGGAGATACCCAGGTTATACCAGCATGGTCCATATCACTATATACAAGAAGATGTATAACTTATACTAGCTGTACATATATAATTATATACAGGAGATACCCAGGTTATACCAGCATGCTCCATATCACTATATACAAGAAGATGTATAACTTATACCAGCTGTACATATATAATTATATACAGGAGATGCCCAGGTTATACCAGCATGCTCCATATCACTATATACAAGAAGATGTATAACTTATACCAGCTGTACATATATAATTATATACAGGAGATACCCAGGTTATACCAGCATGCTCTATATCACTATATACAAGAAGATGTATAACTTATACCAGCTGTACATATATAATTATATACAGGAGATGCCCAGGTTATACCAGCATGGTCCATATCACTATAAACAAGAAGATGTATAACTTATACCAGCTGTACATATATAATTATATACAGGAGATACCTAGGTTATACCAGCATGCTCCATATCACTATATACAAGAAGAAGTATAACTTATACCAGCTGTACATATATAATTATATACAGGAGATGCCCAGGTTATACCAGCATGCTCCATATCACTATATACAAGAAGATGTATAACTTATACCAGCTGTACATATATAATTATATACAGGAGATACCCAGGTTATACCAGCATGCTCCATATCACTATATACAAGAAGATGTATAACTTATACCAGCTGTACATATATAATTATATACAGGAGATGCCCAGGTTATACCAGCATGGTCCATATCACTGTATACAAGAAGATGTATAACTTATACCAGCTGTACATATATAATTATATACCGGAGATACCCAGGTTATACCAGCATGCTCCATATCACTATATACAGAAGATGTATAACTTATACCAGCTGTACATATATAATTATATACAGGAGATGCCCAGGTTATACCAGCATGCTCCATATCACTATATACAGGAAGATGTATAACTTATACCAGCTGTGCATATATAATTATACACAGGAGATGCCCAGGTTATACCAGCATGCTCCATATCACTATATACAAGAAGATGAATAACTTATACCAGCTGTACATATAGTAGAAAATTGGTACCTGGAATTTTACTTTCCTTGAGTCCGAAGGCAGCACAGAATGGGTTAACGTTGACCTCTTTAGTTTCCTAGGACCGCCCACCTAGATTTAAACAATCAAACAATTAGTCAATCACATAATCAGTACACCTATAAAGGTCTGGTGAATGCAACTGCCCCTTGTATTAAAAAATAGATCCACACAGTTGCAGAACAAAAAAAAATACAATTTATTAGGGAGGGTACGCCTGTGCTGCCTTCGGACTCAAGGAAAGTAAAATTCCAGGTACCAATTTTCTACTTTCCCTTATCGTCCTCGGCAGCACAGAATGGGATTTTTATAGATTCCAAAGGGGGGGATTATACTGAAGCTGAACTTAGAATGCCTGTGCCAAAGGCTGAGCTCCTGGACTCGATGTCGAGGCGATAATGCTTTGCGAAGGTGGAAGGAGTGGACCAGGAGGCTGCGCTGCAGATTTCTTGTATAGACACCTGCCCATATTCCGCCCAAGAGGCTGCTGTCGATCTTGTGGAATGAGCCTTGATGGAAAGTGGTGGAGTTTCCCCCTCTAACAAGTAGGTTTCTGTGATGGTGTTCTTTATCCACCGGGCGAGAGAATCTTTGGATGGCGTTCGCCCTCTTCTCGGTCCAGAATAAAGCAAAAAAAGACTTTCGTCTAACCGGAACTCTTCCGTTCTTCGCAAATATGTTTCCACTGCTCTCTTTACATCCAGCATATGTAACTGCTCCTGTTCTTCATCCGCCGGATTTGGAAAAAATGTAGGCAAGAAGGTTTCCCTATTAATATTCATAGTGGAAGGAACCTTTGGTTGAAAGGAAGGTATGGTTCTAATCAATATCCCATCGGGAAGGATTCGTATATATGGATGTCTGGAAGATAACGCTCGTAGTTCCCCCAAATCTTTTCGCCGACGTAATGGCTACAAGAAACAGAACTTTGCAGGAGAGATATCTGATGTCCACTTGTTCCAACGGTTCAAAAGGTGGTTTTGTGAGTCCCCTTAGTACTAGGGATAAGTCCCACACAGGAAAGGGTTCGTGAATCACCGGTCTTAGCCTCTTCAAGGCCTTGAAGAATCTGACTATCAAAGGATGGAACAGATATTTATTCTCTGTCAAGATATTAATGGCAGTCATCTGGGATTTTAAGGTATTCGGCTTCAAGCCCATATCAAATCCGTCTTGAAGGAACTGAAGAATACTGGAGATGTTTATTTCCGCATATCCTTTCCCAGACAACCATAACCGGAATTTTCCCAATACTTTGGCATATTTCACGTTGGTAGAACGCTTGCGGGAATTCATTAGTGTGTCAATGACCGAAGCTGGTAGGCCCTCTTCTTCTAATCTGCTTCTCTCAACATCCAGGCCGTGAGGTGTAACCTGTCTAGGTTCTGATGGAATAGCCCCTGCTGGAGGAGAAGGTCGGGGGCACATGGAAGCTTCCAATAGTTCCCTTCGGACAGTTGGAGAAGAAGAGGAAACCATGACCTCCGGGGCCAAAATGGTGCTATCAATATTACTTTGGGTCTTTCTACCGCAATCTTCTGTAGAACCCTCGGTATGAGGGGTACTGGTGGAAATAGGTAGACGAATAGGTGACTCCAAGACATCGAGAAGGCGTCTACCACTGTCGGCCCGTCGTGCTTGCTCAGGGAACAGAACTTCTGGAGTTTCCGATTTTGTCTGGAGGCCATCAGATCCCAGGTTGGACAACCCCATCTGGCTATGATTTGCTTGAAGTAAATCGGATTCAAACCCCACTCGCTCGGACTGACTGTCATCCGACTCAGACGATCCGCTTGTATATTGTAACAGCCTCTTATATGAATCGCTCTTAATTGCAAAAGATGTGATTCTGCCCAGGTGAAAATCCGTTTGCATAATTTCATTAAGGACGGGCTCCTCGTTCCTCCCTGTTTGTTCAGGTAGAACACAGTGGAGAGGTTGTCTGAGCGAACCAGCACGATTTTCCTTCCAGGAGAGTCTGAAAATGGATAACGGATGGCCTCAGGCTGACTCTTCTCTCCAAGTCGTAATGACTGGTGCGTCTTGCCTGTATCATATTCCATTGAAGGTCTCGCATATGGATCTTCGCCCAGGGGACCGCATCTATGGTAGAAGTCAGATGACCCAAGGTCTTCATTACTCTGCGTACAGATGGCTTGTGAATGGATCTCAAGGTTCTCACTTCCTCTCTGATCTTCTAACTCTTGTCTGAAGGAAGGAAAACTTTCATGCAGCGGGTGTCTATCACCATCCCCAAGAATCTTTTTGACGTCGTAGGGGAGAGCTGAGATTTCTTCCAACTCATTATGAAACCGAGGGACTGGAGAAGAAAGATGACTGTACGGAGATGAAGTTGTAGCTGTTCCTCCGTTGCTGCTGCTACTAGCCAGTCGTCCAAGTAAGGGTATACTTGAATGGCCTGTAAGCGTAGATGTACTGCTGCCACCACTGATATCTTGGTAAAGATTCTGGGCGCAGATGTCAGCCCGAAGGGCAATGCTCTGAATTGAAAGTGCAGGATTTTCCCTGCTCTCCTGACGGCTACTCTTAGGAATTTCCTTGAGGAAGCTCTTATGGGTACATGCAGGTAGGTGTCCTCCAGGTCCAGGGAGGCCATGAACTGATCTCGCTGAAGAGTGGACACCACCGATCTTAATGTTTCCATCTTGAAATGGATTTTTTTCAGAAAATGATTCAGGTATCTGAGGTCTATAACGAGACGCCAATCCCTCTTGCTTTTGGGACTAGAAACAACCTGGAGTAGACTCCCTTTTTTTCTTGACCTCTTGGTACCCGTTCTAAAGCTCCTTTCTTTAGAAATTGGTCCACCAGGTGATCTATACGAGGGTCTTCTCTTTGATACAGAAATCTGCTTCTTGGCTGATGAAGAAACTCTAGCGAGTATCCGTCTCTTACTAGATCCAGAACCCATTTGTCTGTAGTGATTCTCTCCCAGTTGTTGTAGAAGTAGGATAAGCGCCCTCCTACAGACTGGCTTTCGACGTCAGAAATCAGTCTTGGAGTTTTTACTGATGTCTTCCTTTCCTCTCGCTTTTTCAGCAGAACTGGGAAGGACTCTTCTGTCTGACCGGCCTCTGCTAGATCGCCCACGATAGCCTGTTCTGCGGTAAGGCTGCCTGCCAAAGGGACGAAAATTCCTCGGACGATTCTTGGTCTTAAACTGAGGGAACTTCAGGGATTTCTCATCCGAATTGGATTCTAACAGCTTGTCTAGCTGAGAGCCGAACAATCTCCCAGGCTCAAAGGGTAAAGCGCAGAGGTTGGTCTTAGAGGCAACATCTCCTGCCCATAGCTTGAGCCACAAGGTTCTTCTTATTGAATTTGAGAGAGCCATATCTTTAGCCAGGAATCTCAGCGAATCCACTGGAAAGTCGCACAAAAATTCAGCGGCCATTTTAAGGGACGGCAGTTGAAGAAGCAGGTCTTCTCTGGAGACTCCGTCCTCAATGTCCCTTCCTAGGTGACTTAGCCAGATTCTGAGGGCCCGAGCCACTGGTACTGCGGCCATGGCTGCCTTACTTAACGTGGCCAAGTAAGAATGCAGTCTCTTTAACAAGTTATCCGCTTTTCTGTCCATCGGATCCCTCAGCAATGCGGAGTCATCTGCAGGAAAAAAGGACCTTTTAGCCAGCCTTGTTACCGCAGGATCAACTCTGGAGGGAGCCTCCCAGCTTGAGGACTCAGAGGAGTCGATTTTATAGACCGAGCGGAACCTTGAGCCAGGATCCATCTTTTTCAGGGGACCTTTACATTCCTTCTGGAATATGGAGTCCAGCACTGGATGGCTTCGGAGGACTGAAGCTTTTTTCTTTGGAAAATAGAAGAGACTCTCCTTGTCCTGTGCAGCGACAGGGTCTTCCTTAGTCTCCATTATTCCTTTTACTTCTTTAATTAAGCGATTCGCATTCTTCCTATCAAAAAGGAAATTTTCCTCCATTTTAGAGACTTCCCAATCGGAGTCTGAATATTCGCTCTCAGCCGTCAGAGACTCGTCCGAGGATGAGGAGACAGGATCGCGCTTTTTCTTTTTGGCCTTCTGTTTCTGCTTTGTCAGAAAGGACTTAAAGAGGCTCATTAGCCTTCTGGACTCTGCGTCAGACTCGACCTCCGGCTGAGTACAGGAAGCGCAGATATTGGACCGCGAATCCTCAGGTAAGGGCTGAATGCAAGAAATGCAGCGGGACTGCTTCCTCCTAGACCTCTTGGATCCAGACGATCTATGAGAATGGACAGAATCAGCCGCAGCACAGTTGTCACAGTAGTCCTCTCGCTGCTCATCAGGTAGGGGCTGCTCACATGACAGGCAATATCTGTGTCTGTGCTTCTTAGCCTTCTTTCTCCCTGAACCAGGAAGCCCAGACATCTGGAACAGACAAAACAGACATATCATGAGCAAAAACCAGTAAGGCAAAGTAGTCAGAAGGGACCCCAGCTGACACAATACCTTAAATTCACAGGAGCTCGGCTGCCAGGCACTTATGGCAGCTTGCTCCAGCCTGCATCCACTTTAAATATTCGAATCCGGCGCCCTGGACGCCGCATGGTGACGTCAGCTGCTCCTGCGGCTCCCCATTGGCCCCAGAGGGCGCGCTGACTGATGACGTCAGACGCTGCCCGAACCCGGAAGTGCGGCATGGGGCGGCCTCCTGATGGAAGGAGCGGCATGCTGGGGATGACAGCGTCGGGCGCCACGCGCGAATCCACGGCAGGGAAGCGGCTTAGCAGACCGCAATGGAGGACCTCCTGCCGGAGCGCGCATCGTGGATGCGGCATAGTGCCAGCGCCAAGGACACACCCGTGGCACTGCTGGACACTTGGCCTGGAGCCTGGGACACACCCCACGGCATAGGTGGCCGATCTTCACACACCAGACAGGTGGGCAGATTCCTCAGAAATGAGGACATAAAAAAAATACAAGGGGCAGTTGCATTCACCAGACCTTTATAGGTACACTGATTATGTGATTGACTAATTGTTTGATTGTTTAAATCTAGGTGGGCGGTCCTAGGAAACTAAAGAGGTCAACGTTAACCCATTCTGTGCTGCCGAGGACGATAAGGGAAATAATTATATACAGGAGATGCCCAGGTTATACCAGCATGCTCCATATCACTATATACAAGAAGATGTATAACTAAATGATTTTCCTATTTCATGACGTAAAGTCATAGTTTTATTAAAGACACGGAGGCGAGTATTGCTATCTCCTTCTTTACTTCCACCAATAGCAGCAAAGGAAAAATTAACATAATCAAAACAACAATGGACCCTCCCCTAACAGATCCTATAATAAGCAGTGTCCTCTTCATAACTTCCTCTTCCTTTGAATCCACGACACCAACCGCCAACCATAACCGAAAACGAATCGAACTGGAACTGGAACCGACACCGACCCTTCTGGTCCCTCCAACTGAAGACCTCAAGCCAACATGGCTAACATCTCAGGAAACCTGGAACAACACGGAACGCCATCTGCCAAGGAATTCTCAACCTGAAATAGAACAAATAATATAGCCAGTGTAAGCACATGGGTACAAAATGCGCAATCTCGACCCTATAACGGTCGCACATCAAAAAGGTCGCTGAAACAACCATAATAAAACTGAACGGCAAAACGTCATAAATAACAATAAAAGACAGTCAAACAGTCAATAACAATAATAACATAACAACCGGGGGGGGGGGGGCAAGAGAAACCTAGGGCGGGCAATACTCGCCTCCGTGTCTTTAATAAAACTATGACTTTACGTCATGAAATAGGAAAATCATTTAGTTTTACAGCAAGACACGGAGGCTTCGTATTGCAAGTTCAAAGCTGCTCAATAATAGCTGAAAACACATGAGTAGGAGGACGGAAATAAAATTCAGTGAACGTCGTGGCCGTAGACCAGTCAGCCAGACGCAGAATGTCCTCCAAACGAGCCCCCGAAACTGCCAGGGCAGTAGCAGCCGAGTGAGCGGTAAAGATCGTCGTATCAATCCCGGAAAGGGACATGACCCACTTCATCCAACGCGCCAAAGTGGGACTGGTCACCGGGCCAAAGGGATGGCGAATAGAGAGGAAAAGCTGCGGAGTGTCCGCAGAACGGTGAGACCGAGTGCGCAACTCATATTCCCGCAGGCAAACTACAGGACAGAGCGCAGGAGAAGACGGAAAACTGGGATAGGACACCGACCGAATATTGGTCTTGGTACGCCGTGTGATGTTAAAAGTAACACCCTCGGGCGTAAAGGACCTGGCATCATGATCCAGAGCCCTAACATCTGAGACCCTCTTACATGAAATCAGGCAAAAAAGAGTCAGCAATTTGGCCGACAGCTGACGGAGGGAAAGAGACGCGTTGTCGGGCCAGGACGAGAGAAAAGACAGGACCAGGGAGACATCCCACGTAGCGGTGAAACGCGGCCGAGGAGGCCGAGCCAAACGCGAGCCACGTAAAAGCCGAGACACCAAAGGGTGTTGACCAGCAGGAACGCCATCAAAACCCTGATGAGTCGAGGAAATCGCGGAACGGAACAAATTGATGGTCCGATAAGCCTTCCCTGCTTCAAAAAGAGACGTCAGGAATTGCAATAAATGGGTCACAGACGCCGAAACGGGATCCAGGTCCCGTTCCATGCACCAGCCAACCCAAGATCCCCAAGCTGCCCGGTAAGATTTTCGGGTGCCGGGAGCCCAAGCGTTGTCCAGGAGGCGTCTAGTTGCCTCCGAAACTCCCTCGACCTCGCCTGGAGTCCTGAGATTCGGCACGCCAGAAGTTGAAGGGAGCCGTCGACCAGGAGAGGATGTGGGGCACCCAGCGGGTCCTGGAGGAGATCCGTCCGTGTCGGGAGTAGGAGAGGCACATCCACCAGGAGTTCCAGGATAATCGGGTACCAGGCTTGAGACCCCCAGAAGGGAATCACCACCACCAATTCCGCCGCCTGACGACGAGTCTGTAACAGCATCCTCGGAATCATGGCGAACGGCGGAAATGCGTAATGTAGGGCTGCAGACCAGTCCTGGAGAAACGCATCCACCGCCTCTGCCTCCGGATCCGGACGCCAGCTGAAGAACCTGGGCAGGTGAGCGTTGAGACGGGACGCGAAGAGGTCTATGGAACAAGGACCCCAGATGTCCGAGATCATGGAGAACATCTCCGGATTCAACCTCCAGTCGCTGCCGTCCGTGAAGCACCGGGAGCTCCAATCCGCTCGGTAGTTGTGGAGACCCGGAAGGTACTCCGCTTGAACCATGATGTCCCTGGACAGACAGTAGGACCAGAACTCCTTCGCCAGTCAGGCTAAGGTGGCCGATTGAGTGCCGCCTAGATGATTGACGTATCGGACCGCCGACACGTTGTCCATGCGTAGACGGATGCATGCATGCGCTATGTCCTTGGTGAAACTCCTGATGGCAAACTAACCCGCTAGAAGTTCCAGAGCGTTGATGTGAAAACGGGTCTCGGACTCCGACCATCGACCGCCAGTGGAGATACCCTCGCAGTGGGCCCCCCAGCCTTGGAGACTCGCGTCCGACTCCACCGTGAATTCCGGTTGGAATCCGAAAATTGCTCTGCCGTTCCAGGCTTCCAAGTTGCTCAACCACCAACGGAGTTCCTCCTGAGCTTCCTGATCCAGAATCACCGCGTCTGCAAACGAGGCCCCGGCACGGAGGTGGGCGATCTTCAGACGCTGTAAAGCCCGATAATGGAGTGGAGCGGGGAAGACTGCCTGGATAGAGGAGGCTAATAGCCCAATGATGCGAGCCAGATGGCGCAGCGATAGGGAAGGAGTAGAGAGAGCATGTCTCAACTCCTTGCGTATCGTCCGTAACTTCTCCGCAGGAAGACTGAGGGATTCCGTGACAGAGTCCACCGTGAAGCCCAGAAACTCCATACGCCGAGACGGTGTGAGACAGGACTTCTCGAGATTGAGTAGAAAACCCAGACCCGTCAGCAGATCCGAGGTCCACTGGAGGTGTTGTAGCAGAGACTGCTGACATTGGTGCATAATGAGGATGTCGTCCAGGTATATGACAAGACGCACCCCCCGACTCCGCAGCCAGGCCATGACTGGGCGCAGTAACTTGGTGAAGCACCAAGGCGCCGAAGGAAGCGAAGAAGGTCCCTGGAAGAGGAGGCAACCGGAACCGTCAGATAGGCATCTTTGAGATCCAGCTTCACCATCCAGTCCCCTGGAATCAGCAAGTCCCGAAGGAGGTGAATCCCCTCCATCTTCAGAGTTCAGAGCCCGGAGATTTATGACCGGACGAAATTGTCCCCCTTTTTTCTGAACTAGAAAAATGTGGCTGAGAACGCCCCTTCGGGTAGGAGGGGCCCGTTCTATCGCACCCTTGTGCAAGAGGGAAACAAGTTCTACGTCCACCAGCTCCCTGTCCGGTAGCGCCAGGGGCGGGGGAGAAAGGACGAAATCTGGGGAACCCGTAAGCTCTATGTGGAACCCCTGTACAGTGTTCAGCACCCATGGGTCTGAAGTGATGTTGGACCAAACGTGGGAACATAGACGGAGTCTGCCCCCTACGCGAGGGGCGGAAGAAGTCCCCACTGGGGAAAGACTTACCGAAAGCTTTTCTGTAGCTGGGATTTCCTCGAACCGACCTGGAACGCCATTGGCCGCCTCTGGCCGGGAAGAACGAGGGGGGATTCCTTTGGTCCTGGAATGGAGGCCTCTGGTTGAAGGAGCCTCTGCCCGAGCTGCGGGCTTGATAACTGGAGCGGCCGGACAGACGGCCCCTACCACTGCCGGCCCTAGTGGAGACCCGTCCCTGAAATACCCTTTTCATGGAGGACTGGGCCTTGTCCAATGCGGTAAACGCTCCAACGTACCTGCTGAGGTCCTTAATGAAGGAATCCCCGAACAGTTGACCCTGAGCCTCCTTCCCTGTCTCAGTGAGTGCCAAGTTGGCCAATTTTGGGTCGATCTTAAATAGGATGGCTTTACGCCTTTCAATAGACAGGGAGGAGTTAGTGCTGCCCGCAATGCAAATGGCTCTTTGAATCCAGCCAGCAAGCTCCTCCGGATCAACCGGAGAGCCGTCCACCTTGGCCGATTCGGCCATCTCAAAAATTTTGGCTAGGGGGCCAAAAATGTCGAGGAGCTTGTCCTGACAACTCTTTATAGCGGAATCTAGGCCTTTACGGGGATTCCAGCCGGTTTTGGCCAAAAACTGCGTCATCTTTTGATCCACAGCTGGCGTTTCGCAGACCTTGTTAGGGATTAATGGTCTGGGGCATTCCGCACGGAGCTTACTGCGCGCCTCTTTGCTGAGAGGACGACGCACCCAATGCTCCAGGTAGTCGCTCACATGAGCTACGGGCATCCACTCCGCCGACCTAGGGTGGTGGAGGGCATCCGGGTCAAATAGTGGGTTGCCAGAGGGATCCACCAGGCTAGAAGCCGTGTTAGGAGCAGAGGTGGATGCACCCACGGACCCAGATGTGGACGGCCTAGGGCCTGAGGTACCTGGAAACTCCTGTTCCATCTCCAACTCTCCATCAGAGTGGTCACCTGCCTCCGCATAAGCCTCCATGTCAGATTCATTATCAGAATCTATGTCATAAGTTTGTGCTCTAGCACTTTTCCACGTTCGCGCCCTTTCTGCCTGGCGCGGTAAGGCTCTTTTGCGCGATCTAAGCGCGCTATCCTGGGTGGCTTGGATCACACCAATCAAATTCTCCTGGGCAGGAGGTTCAATGGCAGGCTGCGGGATAGTGGGTGTAGGCAATAGATTAGAGGGGCCTGGAGCATGGGCAGATAAGGCCTGAGATATGGTCTGAGAAATCATTGAGGACATGGAGCCCATGGCCTCTATAATGGCGCTAGACACTGAGCGTTGTAGCTCCAGGGCCTGTGCGCTTATGGCTGGCAAGCTGGGGTCCCCAGAGGATGGGGGGGGATTAGGCCCAGGGGGAGAGCGGTCTGAGGACATGATTTTGTTATCCTAAACAAGGGACTAATTGCAGGGCAATCGATGGGGGCACCTAGTCTGATGGTGGCTAACAGAGGAGCCCAATCTGTGGCAGAAAAACTAACCTATCTAGGGGTTAGTCACCCCAAGCGCCGCAGGTAGCAGGATCCGATCCGGAGGTGAGCACAGTAGCGGAGCACTGGCGAATGCTCCGAAATCTCGCGAGATGACGGGCGGGAGCTCCCAAGATGGCCGCCGAGATCTCGCGAGATCTCGGAGCCGCGGGAAGCTACAGGAGAAAGCCCGCTGAAAGACTATGTCGCCGGAGACCCGGGGAGAGTAATCGGAACGGCGCAGAGGTAGGGGGAGAGGAGGGGGGTTAAGAACATACCCCAAAGTGAAAGGCTGAGGGGAAAAGAATAAATGCCAAGGCAGAGAGGAGAGAGGAAGGGGGGAACGACCCCCAGATGCAGGCCGCAACAGGTGTATGGGGGATAAAGCAATACAGGGATAAGAACCCACAAGGAAGTGAAACAGGGGGGGAACCCTGCAACAGTTCAGTACAGCATAAATATACTAGGCCAGAATTGAAATACCAAACGAAGACACAAATGCTTCCTGAATCAAAAATCACACAATCAGATAAATAGATCACTTATCTTTGGTGGAGCAGCAAAGAAAGACGAAGTTATGAAGAGGACACTGCTTATTATAGGATCTGTTAGGGGAGGGTCCTTTGTTGTTTTGATTATGTTAATTTTTCCTTTGCTGCTATTGGTGGAAGTAAAGAAGGAGAAAGCAATACGAAGCCTTCGTGTCTTGCTGTAAAACTTATACCAGCTGTACATATATAATTATATACAGGAGATGCCCAGGTTATACCAGCATGGTCCATATCACTATATACAGAAGATGTATAACTTATACCAGCTGTACATATATAGTTATATACAGGAGATACCCAGGTTATACCAGCATGCTCCATATCACTATATACAGAAGATGTATAACTTATACCAGCTGTTCATATATAATTATATACAGGAGATGCCCAGGTTATACCAGCATGGTCTATATCACTATATACAAGAAGATGTATAACTTATACCAGCTGTACATATATAATTATATACAGGAGATGCCCAGGTTATACCAGCATGGTCCATATCACTATATACAGAAGATGTATAACTTATACCGGCTGTACATATATAATTATATACAGGAGATACCCAGGTTATACCAGCATGCTCCATATCACTATATACAAGAAGATGTATAACTTATACCAGCTGTACATATATAATTATATACAGGAGATGCCCAGGTTATACCAGCATGGTCTATATCACTATATACAAGAAGGTGTATAACTTATACCAGCTGTACATATATAATTATATACAGGAGATGCCCAGGTTATACCAGCATGCTCCATATCACTATATACAAGAAGATGTATAACTTATACCAGCTGTACATATATAATTATATACAGGGGATGCCCAGGTTATACCAGCATGCTCCATATCACTATATACAAGAAGATGTATAACTTATACCTGCTGTACATATATAATTATATACAGGAGATGCCCAGGTTATACCAGCATGGTCCATATCACTATATACAGAAGATTTATAACTTATACCAGCTGTGCATATATAATTATATACAGGAGATACCCAGGTTATACCAGCATGCTCCATATCACTATATACAAGAAGATGTATAACGTATATCAGCTGTACATATATAATTATATACAGGAGATGCCCAGGTTATACCAGCATGGTCCATATCACTATATACAAGAAGATGTATAACTTATACCTGCTGTACATATATAATTATATACAGGAGGTGCCCAGGTTATACCAGCATGGTCCATATCACCATATACAGAAGATGTATAACTTATACCAGCTGTACATATATAATTATATACAGGAGATGCCCAGGTTATACCAGCATGGTCCATATCACTATATACAGAAGATTTATAACTTATACCAGCTGTGCATATATAATTATATACAGGAGATACCCAGGTTATACCAGCATGCTCCATATCACTATATACAAGGAGATGTATTACTTATACCAGCTGTACATATATAATTATTTACAGGAGATGCCCAGGTTATACCAGCATGGTCCATATCACTATATACAGAAGATTTATAACTTATACCAGCTGTGCATATATAATTATATACAGGAGATACCCAGGTTATACCAGCATGCTCCATATCACTATATACAGGAAGATGTATAACTTATACCAGCTGTACATATATAATTATATACAGGGGATACCCAGGTTATACCAGCATGCTCCATATCACTATATACAAGAAGATGTATAACGTATATCAGCTGTACATATATAATTATATACAGGAGATGCCCAGGTTATACCAGCACGGTCCATATCACTATATACAAGAAGATGTATAACTTATACCAGCTGTACATATATAATTATATACAGGAGATGCCCAGGTTATGCCAGCATGGTCCATATCACTATATACAGAAGATGTATAACTTATACCAGCTGTACATATATAATTATATACAGGAGATACCCAGGTTATACCAGCATGGTCCATATCACTATATACAAGAAGATGTATAACGTATACCAGCTGTACATATATAATTATATACAGGAGATACCCAGGTTATACCAGCATGGTCCATATCACTATATACAGGAAGATGTATAACTTATACCAGCTGTACATATATAATTATATACAGGGGATACCCAGGTTATACCAGCATGGTCCATATCACTATATACAAGAAGATGTATAACTTATACCAGCTGTACATATATAATTATATACAGGAGATGCCCAGGTTATACCAGCATGCTCCATATCACTATATACAGGAAGATGTATAACTTATACCAGCTGTACATATATAATTATATACAGGGGATACCCAGGTTATACCAGCATGGTCCATATCACTATATACAAGAAGATGTATAACTTATACCAGCTGTACATATATAATTATATACAGGAGATGCCCAGGTTATACCAGCATGCTCCATATCACTATATACAAGAAGATGTATAACTTATACCAGCTGTACATATATAATTATATACAGGGGATACCCAGGTTATACCAGCATGGTCCATATCACTATATACAAGAAGATGTATAACTTATACCAGCTGGACATATATAATTATATACAGGGGATACCCAGGTTATACCAGCATGCTCCATATCACTATATACAAGAAGATGTATAACTTATACCAGCTGTACATATATAATTATATACAGGGGATACCCAGGTTATACCAGCATTGTCCATATCACTATATACAAGAAGATGTATAACTTATACCAGCTGGACATATATAATTATATACAGGAGATGCCCAGGTTATACCAGCATGCTCCATATCACTATATACAAGAAGATGTATAACTTATACCAGCTGTACATATATAATTATATACAGGGTATACCCAGGTTATACCAGCATGGTCCATATCACTATATACAAGAAGATGTATAACTTATACCAGCTGTACATATATAATTATATACAGGGGATACCCAGGTTATACCAGCATGGTCCATATCACTATATACAAGAAGATGTATAACTTATACCAGCTGTACATATATAATTATATACAGGAGATACCCAGGTTATACCAGCATGGTCCATATCACTATATACAGAAGATGTATAACTTATAATAGCTGTACATATATAATTATATACAGGAGATGCCCAGGTTATACCAGCATGCTCCATATCACTATAAGGCCTCAATCACACGACCGTTTTTCAGGTCCGCATCCGAGACGCAGTTTTTGCGGCTCGGGTGCGAACCCATTCACTTCAATGGGGCCGCAAAAGATGCGGACAGCACTCCATGTACTGTCTGCATCCGTTGCTCCGTTCTGAGGCCCTGCAAAAAAAATATAGCATGTCCTAATCTTGTCCGTTTTGCAGACAAGAATAGGCATGTCTACAATGGGCCACCCATTCCGTTCCCCAAATTGCGGAATGCACTTGGGTGGCTTCCGTTTTTTGAGGATCCGGGGTTTGCGGACCGCAACAAACAGCACGGTCGTGTGTATGTAGCCTAAGAAAAAAAGGTTATTCTTTTCTCTTTACTTGCCGTTTTTAATTTTTCAAAAGTGCCCTTAACCCTTTTATTTAATATAACACATTGTAATAGTTCACTGTGGCGTCTAAAGGGTTAAACAATAATAATCATCCTTCTTTTATATAGCACAACCACATTCCGCAGAACTTTACAATCAGAGGAGACGTGCAGAAAAAACAGACATTATAGCAGGTCTTGAGCCTCACAGAAAGGCACCAGTGTTGCAGTAAGGCTAGTTTCACACTAGCGGCAGGGGACTCCTGCAGGCGGTTCCTGTCGGATCCGTCCTGCCTCTAGTTCACGTGTGCCCCCGGACTGCCGCTCCAACCCCATTGACTATAATAGGGGTGAGGGCGGAGTTCCGGCAGCAGCACAGCAGGGCACGCCAAGAGGCGGCCGGACTAAAAGTACTGCATGCAGCGTGTGCTGCCATGCTGTCGTCGGTACTCCGCCCCCATTATAGTCAATGGAGACGGAGTGGCAGTCTGGGGGCACACGTGAACTAGAGGCAGGACGGATCCAACAGGCTGTTCAGCCGCCGAAACAGCCTGCCGGTGTCCCCTGCCGCTAGTGTGAAAGTACCCTAAGATAAATACAGATGTAGCAGAGCCAGAGAACCGATGTAATAGCATGTAGGCCTGGTGCAGTAGAGTTGAGTAAGAGCAGAGGAGGTGACTTGATGCCGTGATGTAGCAGGGCTGATGCAGACATGAGGTCAAGTAGATGGTTTAGCTGTGCTGGAGCAGTGATGCATTTGAAATGAAATGATGCAGGGGAGCTGGAATAGTGAAGCAGAACTATGAGGTAGAGATGGATGTAGAGGGACCGAGTAGTGGAGCTGAACTGTTGATGCAGTGATGTAGCAGACCTGATGCAGAGATGAGGTCGAATTTGTGAGATTGAGAGACAGCTCCCATTGTTTGAACACTGTGTGTGGATTAAATTAAATGTTCTGGACTGGCGTTCTGCTGTTTGACCACAAGATGCTGCTGTTTCCTAGGCATAGCTGACTGACTGCATATATATTTCCATATTCATGAGAGGTGTGGTCCTTCAGAGCTAGAAGACCCAGATCCTGTACGAGGAAAGGAGGATTGTTTCCAGGAAGGCTGACAATAGCTAAGGAACAAGCTGCATACCCTGTGGGACCTCATGTTTACTGGAGAGACTGGTTGTTTGGTTCAGAGACATCAGCAGATAAAGAGCAGACCCGGGTCGGTAAGATCGTGCACGCATCACACTGCAGTGTTGGCGCCCAGAGACTTAGATCAGGCCTGTAGTTAGTTAGGGTCTCTGCTTTGTGCTGATCTAAAGAGTTGCTACTGGTACTACAAGGACTCCATTACTAAAAGGGACATTGCACATTTGGGAGCTGATAAACACCCCTCACGCACGAACTCTATTCAGTACAGTGTTTTGATCAGGAGTAATAATCAGGCCCTAGTTATGGGAGGCGGAATAATATAGAGCACGGTAAGATTGTGAACTGTTGTGTTGCACCGCAGGCCAGCCCATACTAAGCATCCAACCAGTTGTTCATGTTTGTTTCAGGGTAATAATAATAGGTACGGCAAGGAAGTTTTAGTTGTGCCCGCCAGTAGGTAAATTACCGCAAAATTTCCGTTCGCATCCATCAGAGGGGGCCGTGCTGTGCAACACAGGGGTCTCAGCCTTTGGGCTGGGTGTATGTAAATTAATTTTATGTTCTCAGCATGTGTAGTTGTGTTTATTATCACATGTTAGTAAAATACTGTTTTGGCAAAAGCTGGCGTTGTTCGTGACTTCGCTGTATTCTGGGGAGCCCACCCCGGTACACGGCTTACAAGTTGATAAGGCTTATAGTACGGGTGCAGCTGAAGAGAAGTCTTAGGGTGCATTCACGTGACTGTTTGTATTTTGCGGCAAAAAATACAGTTGAGCCATCCATATTTCATCCGTTTTTCTTAGCGGGTCTATTGTAACAATGCCTATCCGGAGAAGGATAAGACATGTTCTATTTTTTTTTTGCGGGGCTGTGGGACAGACATATGCATGCGGACAGCACATGGCCCCATTGAAATGAATGGGTTCGCTGGCAGGAACTGTGTGGACACTTAATCAGACAGCATCCTTGAAGTGAGTGGGTCCACGTCTCATGTGCAAGAAAAGCAGATCGGATGCGGAGCAAAAATACGGCCGTGTGAATGGGGCCTTAGAGACAGGACTGTGAGGTTAGCAATGCAAAAAGAGAGGCAACACTCCTAAAATGTGCAAATCCAGTAGAGATATTATTTTTTTTATCAATTCTCTGTTTATTAGTAGGAAACATCTCAAGTGTACAAAGTAAGCAAAGACAAAAATATGTCAGAAAACAAGGTGAAATGAGAGTACATACGTGTATAAAGCATATGATCCCAGTTTCAAATAAAAAATATCTTATCTGCCCACTGGACCACCCTGTGACGAAACCAACCTCGCCACTGGGTGGTGGAGAGGCCTGGCTACCAGCCTCTTGCCCCAGGCTTATGGGCCCTCTCATCAGCCAGGCTTCCTTTGTTCACAAAGGACTTTTACTAACTTTTGAACCACTGGATGTTAAATGTCTATGTGTACTGTAAAGGGTGGGACATTGTATATTTGAGTAGTGATGTCTGTCCTATTGTCTCCACGTGTGTATTGGCGATTTCCCTTTGTCCTGAGAGATAATTGAATTACTTCTCAGTTGTCTCCAGGACAGAAGACACTGTGTATTCTCCTGCCTGTGATGATTACATTAACCCATTGTGGGGTAATTGTATCACAGACAGAGGGGAGGATTTTGTGTTGGGAGTGTTTTACTGTATTGTACGTGTGAATTTGTTGTTTTTACAAAACCCTGTGGGTGGTAACCTTGTTGGAAAATGTGTATTAATCAATGCCTGTGTGTTCAATAAAGAGTTCCTGTTTTACCCTTCATCATGTTGAGGCTGGTGTTTGGGTAACTGATCGATGCTGGGGATTGCTATACGCTGAAGATTTGCTATACTCTCCTGGCTAATACTATTAGCTCTTGTAAAAGCTGTTCCTGCTCTCTGGATTTAGGAGAGGTTCACCCACGGGAGCCTGGAGCCTTGGCGTAGGTCCAGGGTGGGTAGGAGACGGTGAGACCTCAACCAAGCTTTGGCGGTTCGTGGGGTCTGCAGTGCTTACGGTGTCAAGTGGAGTGCTTGGAGTCCTTGGGAAGCGCTAGGAGCATCTATCAACGGAGGTACCCGGGCAGGGTGCTAGGAGATCCGTTACACACCCTCCATGTCAGCTTCATCCAGTCCGGCATCTGTTAGTTCTGTATCATGGGAGGGCTGAAACTAGGGAAGTTGGGGGGGTTCATGGGAAAGGAAGAGGTGGGGGGTAGGATAGGAAAATGTTGGCACACTACACGCCAAAATAGGAAAGAATTGCGCTGAAGCAAGGTTGATCTTAAATGGTGCTATTAAGAACTACGTACCTTTCCACACCTGACAGACCAGGGAGCAGCGGAGAGAGAGTCTTAGCCCTCTCTAGGGGTTAGAGGGAGAAGCAATCTCATTACTATCGTACGATTTCCACGAGGCCCAGATTTTTTAAAACTTAGAGTAAGACCTATGTGACCAGCTCATCATTTCTTCAAATCTGCATATCTGGTTAACCTTATCAATCCACTGTGAGTGAGTCGGTGGAGGTACTTGTCTTGAGTGCAGTGGTACTGTATAAGGCTTTTTTCTTGCTGCTGCAATGAGATGCGAGGTTAAATTGTTCTTTGACGGCCTATAATCCGTCCCTGGTTTCGCCAGGAACACCATATCTGGGGTCAAGGTGAATTGTGACCCACATACCTTCTTTATAGTTTGTTCTATCTGAGACCAATAGGGTTGTATCAGAGGGCAGGCCCACCAGATATGCCGATAGGTACCTTTGTGAGCTGAACATCGCCAACATGTGTTATCTACCGCTAAATTATGCCTCAGCAGGAAATCAGGGGTTCTATATCAGCGACTTAGCAATTTGTAGTGGTTCTCTCTTAAGCGGACACAGGTAGAGAATCCCTGAGAATGTGTCAAAATAGACTTGATGTCTGCTGGTGATAAGGATAAGCCTAATTTCCTTTCCCAAGCTTGGAGATACAATGATTTATCCTCAATGTGGGGTGAGACAAAGGAGTGTACTAAGAAGGACATGGTCCTTGCTGATCTTGTTGTAACTAACAGAGCCCGCTAAAATTCATTGAGCTCTCTAGACGAGCTGTGGGAATGCGTTGCTAAAGAGCAGATCCTCTTAAGGTGAGCATAATGAAGAAAGTTGAGAGAGAAAGGCTGGACTACCTCCTGGATGTCTGATTGTTCAGGCATGGTGCCTTTAGGGAATAATTGAACCAGAGGGAACCTATTTAGAATCTGCCACATTGTCTCATAAGGGTGCACAGGTTTACCAGTAAGTCTCGTAAGCAGGCCTGCAGGCATTAATAGGGAAGGGGTAGGTGAAAGCTCTGGTCCCAATGCATGCCACACCTCACAAATCCTTTGTATCATCGGGTCGAAGTCTGATTTCCTAAACCGCTTTGTGGAGGGAAGCCAGAGATCCCCGAGGAAATTATCTCCTAGGGATGCTTGTGCTATAGTCTTGATTTCTGCATTCTAGTCAGTTTGCCAGAGTCAGCCATCTTTGTAGCTGTATGGCCCTATAATATGCGTAGGGTTCCGTTAGTCCCAATCCCCCTTCCAATCTAGTCCTGGTCAATAGGGTGTATGATAACCTAGGTCTCCTGCCTTTCCATACATATCGTCAGAATGCTTGTTTCAAAGTTTTAAAGAAAGTTGTGGGTAATCTAATAGGTATCATCTGCATACAATATAATACCTTGGGGAGAATGTAGCTTTTTATAAAGGTGATTATGCCCATCCAGGAGACCAAGGGTAGATCATAGGACTTCAGGAGCCCTGTAATCTCAGATAACAATGGGGTGAAAGTAAGATCATATAGCTTAGAAAGCTGACTTGGAACTTTTATCCCCAGGTATTTAATGGAACCCGAGCACCACGCAAAAGGTTTGAATGCTTTAAAATCCAGAACCTCTGACTGTGTTAAGGTAATGTTCATCACTTCAGATTTGTTAGCGTTCATTTTGAAATTCGACAAGGAGCCAAAGTGATCCAAGAGTCTAGCAACCGCTGCAGATTAGTAATCACAAATAGAAAATCATCAGCGAACGCCAAAGATTTGAATTCAAACCTCCCGCATCTATTCCCCTTAATATCTGGCGCTTGTTGAATAGCTTGTAAAAGGGTTTCCGCTACCAAAATAAGTAAGGTAGGGGAAACTGGGCAGCCCTGTCTTGTACCATTTTTGACCTCAAAAGTAGGGGACAATGTTCCGTTTATTTTGAGTCTGGCATGAGGTTGGGAATACAGGGTGAAGACTGCATCCACAAACTGTTGTGGGAATTGGAACCTCAGTAAGGTCTGCTTCATAAAAGACCAATCCACTCGGTCAAACGCCTTCTCGGCATCGACTCCTAATAATGTCACCGGGGTCCTGGTTCTGTGAGCCATATGGACAATGTGGAACAGCTTATGTGTGTTGTTCTTCCCTTCCCTGCCTGGGACAAACCCCACTTTGTCCGTTCTCACTAATGACGGAATGTATGTTTTCATTCTAAAGGCCAAGAGCTTCGCCCAGATTTTCAGATCTAGATTCAGGAGTGAGATCGGCCTATAGCTGCCACAAAGTTGTGGATCTTTTCCTTCTTTTGGAATGAGGGTCACATATGCCTCTTGTGTTTGTCTGTGAATATGAGCCCCATTTACCAGATCATTACACAGTATGGATAGGTGTGGATAAAGTAGGTCTGAGAAAGTTTTATAATACTGTAGTGGGAGGCCATAGGGACCTGGGCTCTTCTTAAGGGAAAAACTTTTGACAATGGCTTTGATTTCCTCCAGTAATACTGGTTTCGCTAGTTCTTGTGCCGCTTGATGGTCTATTGTAGGTAGACTCAAGGTCTCCAAAAAGGACTCTATAGCCTGATCTCTAGAGGGAATGGATGTTTGGGGATCTGACTGCTGTAGGTTGTATAAGCCTGCATAGAAGGTTTGAAAAGCTTTAGCGATGTCCGGTGTTGCTTTCACAACTTGACCTTTAGTATTTTAACCGCTAATATATGAGATAGTAATTTATTTTTCTTTATCATAGAGAACATCAGGCGGCCTCCTTTATTACCATGTGCATATATCAGCTGTTGAAAGTAAAGGTAAAGTTTGGAAGACTGTTCTCTGAGGTGCGTTTAATGGCTGCTATCTTTTTAAGTGTGTCATCACTTTCTGGGCTAATTTCTTATATCTAAAGCCAAGTTCTATGAAAGCCCCTCTAATATAAGCCTTGTGGGCCTCCAAGACAGTAGGGAAACTAACCTCAGAGGTCTTGTTATTTCTGAAAAAGGATTCTAAATATGAAGTGATTTCTTGTTTCACTTGTGTCTTATCTAACAGTGGCTCATTGAGTCTCCAGTTCCATGACCTAGGGGTTAAAGTATTTAGTGTTATCAAGGTCCAGCAGGGAGCATGATCAGATACGGTAAAAGACCCTATATCCGATTTCTTTGTGGCCCCTATCAAGGTTCTAGAGAGCAGGAGGTAGTCCAGTTTTTGGTAGCTGTCATGAGGTGCTGAATAAAAGGTGTAGTCCTTAGTGGATGGGTGGTGGGTTTTCAAAACATCCACCAGCTCCTGAAGCTTTGTCTGCAGTTTGCTAAGAGTTCTTTGTGCCACATGAGATCTGGCCCTTGAGGAGTCTAAAAGAAGGTTAAGGACCAGATTCAGATCACCTCCCAATATAATTATGCCTACAGCAAACAGCTTCAGATCCTCTAATGTTTTCAAGAGCCATGTGACCTGGTGGACATTTGGTGCGTATAAATTAGGTGGTGCTGAGGCTACTGTACCCTCACGGGTAAAAGGTGGTGGGAAGGCAAGGGTAAGGGATAGGAGGAGGGTTTATATGTTCCAAGAACAGTAATAAACCAACTGTGAATGGCCTGAAACACTTTGCACTATAGTCCAGCCTGCTGACACGCTCTAATTACAACAGTTCTACACCGGTCTAGTTACTCTCCCCCCCCCCCCCCCCCACACCAGTAACAAGGTAGATCGAAGGGAGAGCACCAAACGGGGAGGGGTCAAGGAGAACACTGACATGTAATACACTAGGTTACCGCCAACATACTGTCATTAAAATCTACATACCAAACTAAAATATAAACAGGAAACAAAAGACATGCTATTCAGCAAAAAGATTCCCTATTAGGGTGAGATATGTCGCTTGGCACCACCGAACATCCAGGCGCTATGCAGCAGTAGGTGACTCATAGGCAACTATAGGGCCTACCACATCAAGGCCTCTAGGGCCTAAGTGCAAGCGAGCTCATACCCCCCAATTTTGAGAAGGGAGAGAAATTCCTCAGGTGAAACAGTCCTCTGGTGTTATTCGCAGCAGTTGCTTTCTTCCTGGGCAAGCAAGCTCTAGGCGCCTTCCTCCATTGCTCTACTCGTGGCAGAGATGGTAATGGCTCCAGGTCTTGTACAGGGAGCCACGACTGGACTTCCACAGGCAGTATATCCAATTATTGGTTCCAGGCTTTCTCCAGATCAGAGGGTGTACGCACCACTATTTGTCTGCCATTTTTGTGAATGGCTAGTCCGAACGGGGAAAACCACGAGTATTAGATGTTGTTTTCTCTCAAGGCATCTAATAACGGCATCACTTGCCGACGCTTGGAAAGTGTGGTTGGTGCAATGTCTTGGTAGAACTGAAGTCTTGATAGTTGATATTGGATCTAATTTGAGCAGCCGTTAGAATGCTGGCTGTGTCCACATACAAGAGTAGGCCGCATATGATATCTCTTGGTGGTTCATTTGGCCTCGGTTTTGGGCGAAGGGCACTGTGAATTCGTTCTATAGTGATAGACGCTGCTCTATCTGTTCCCAAAAGCTCCGTAAACAGTTCCATAGCTATGGCTGGCAGTGCCTCTGCTGCCCAGGATTCTGGCAACCCTTTTATGCAGGTGTTTTTCCGCCTACTGCGGTTCTCTTGATCCTCTATGAGGGTTAGTGCCTTACTGATACTCTCGGCTTGTCCCGCCACTTGTGAGGACAGCGCTCCTGAGAATGAAATCATCTCCTCCTGGGTAGATTCCAGGCTTTTCAAATAACCTTTGGCACTATCGGTGCCAGCTCGGTGTATTGCTCACCTTCTGTTGCGCTCTCCAAGTCAGTATCCTCTCCCTCAGCTCCTCCTTCCTCAGCTGCAGGCGCCATCTTTGCGGCCTTGTATGGAGAGCCGGAGCTTGTCTTTTTCCAATATTTCTGCAGCTCCATCTTTCTGAGTTTTATGTGTTCCAGGAGTGTCACCACCTCTTTCCCTCCCGGTTCTGACCATTTTTGGCAAGAATTTCGCTAGATGTAGCGGTATTCTAGCGTGAGTGCGACGGAGCTGCAGGCTCAAGCGTCCATCACAGACCACCAGTAATCCACATGCAAACTGTAACACAAGGCTCACCGGACCCCTGTTCTTCCTCTGCGGACATTGACAATCGTAGCCGGACCCAGACAGATGAAGAAAGTGATCATTTCTTCTTAAGAACACTTTAGTTAAACATCTTCGAGTATCTCTCTCCTGCACACTACACCTTAAAATACAAGATCTCTCTTTCGACAAGAGGACAGTCATATAAGGGTACTTTCACACTTGCGTTGTTAGATTCCGGCAGGCAGTTCCGGCGGCAATCTGTATGCAAATGGACACCATTTGTAGACAGATCCGGATGCGGATCCATCTCACAAATGCATTGCAATACCAGATCCGTCTCTTCGGTTGTCATCCGGAAAAACGGATCTGGGATTTATCTTTTTCACATTTTTAAAGGTCTGCGCATGCGCAGACTGCAAAACCGGGTCCGTTTTTCCGGATCCGGGTCCAGCATTAATGCATTTCAATAGAAAATAATGCCGGATCTGGCATTCCGGCAAGTGTTCCGGAATTTTGGACGTAGAAAATACCGCAGCATGCTGCAGTATTTTCTCCGTCCAAAAACCGTACAGTGACTGAACTGAAGACATCCTGATGCATCCTGAACGGATCGCTCTCCATTCACAATGCATTAGGATATAACTGGTCAGTTTTTTTCCGGTATTGAGCCCCTAGGACGGAACTCAATACCGGAAAAGTTTAACGCAAATGTGAAAGCACCCTAATAAGTATGGAGTGTCACAGCTGTGTAATGACAGCAGCCATTACCATCCTGCACCTGGATTCAGATGATGAAGCCACAACGTCCTCATTATGTGATTTCTCCAATTACCTTTCACAGAACATCAAGAGCGTCGAACTGGGAAACTTGTACCTAAAAGGAAGCCATGCAGAATTTTAATTAACATCTAGTAGGATTTCACTAAGGACGGATTAGTTACTTCTCTGTTTAGTAAGTAAATTTGCTAATTAGTTCTATTTACTTTATCATCATATGTAGCGCCCCAGAGTGGCATTACTACTTCTGCACCTCGCTACTGCCTTTATTAGTTAACCTCATGTCATCATGTGTATTTATTTCAGGTCCAAACACTGTACATTTCCTATTTTACAACTGTTTATGTTATCATGTAATGTGCCTGGTTCACCAGCAGGTGGCAGCAAACACAGCAGAGCTATACTTAGATAGAATGGAGCTCTCCATTCCATTCTAACCCCCCTCTGTGGAGGAGTGGGCGAGGCCCACTTCCTGCAGGAAGGGTGGGGACCAGTTTAGTTGCAGTCTAGCTCACCCCCTGCTAGGGGAAGGAAGCAAGGGCTGGGCACGTCGCTGTTGGATGTGCCCACCCCAAGCCAGCTAGAGCACCTTCAGCTCTGCTGGATATGGAGGCCACAGCTTAAGAGCCTCAGGAGCCAGGAGAGAGAGACTCCCTGGTATAGCATAACTCAGAGTCAGACTACAAAGAGAGGTTACAGCATCCAGAGGAAGCTAAGTTATACAGCTAACCTGACAGTACAGCAGAGCCAGAGAGCAACAGATGTAGCAGAGAGGAGTTTGCCTGCCACAAGAGTTAATGCTAAAGTCTGCTGGGAACCAAGATAACGTCTGTAAACCGTTTGGAGCAACGTTTATGCAAAGTAAAGTTGCTTTTCAACTTCATCACAAGGTCTGGACTCAATTTATTCTTTACCCCCTAATTCAACTACCCCCCTTTGTCTGCTTCTGACAACAGCGCCTGGGTTTCAGCGTATCCAGGTAGGAACACTGTGACACGTGCACAACACCTTAAGGGACATTATAGGCTACCCTACACCACTCTGGCATTCCTACACCCGGGTACCATCTACTACATCACTAAAAGGGGCCCTGTCACCTTGTTGCTTCACTGCAACTGGCGTCACGAAAAACATTTGCTTTAAGGGACCCATGGCCGTTGCCACATCTATTAATCACATGCTTAAAGGGGTGGATCACCTTTTCCATCCTTTCTGTCAGGGACCCCCCCCCCCACCCATGTGGATGGACCTGTGGAGGACAGAAACTTACCTTCTCCTCGGCTCTTTTTTGGTCCTCGATGCTACGATCTGGTCCAGCTTGTCAACATCCGCTTTGATGGGGGTCACGTGTGCTTCTGCAGGCAATGACTAGCCGCAGCGGTGGTGTGTACCCCATGTGTCCGGCCATAAGGGTGGGTCTGGCTGAAAGGCCAGCATTTGTTCACCTTCTTCTATATATCTATATACAGTATTGTGCACAAGTTTTAGGCAGGTGTGTAAGAAATGCTGCAAAGTAAGAATGCTTTCAAAAATAGAAATGTTAATGGTTTATTTTTATCAGTAAGCAAAATGCAAAGTGAATGAATAAAAGACAAATCTAAGTCTAATCAATATTTGGGGTGACCGTTCTTTGCCCTCAAGGCAGCATCAGTTCTTCTAGATAAATCTGCACACGATTTTTGAAGGAACTTGATAGGGAGGTTGTTCCAGACATCTTGGAGAACTAAGAACAGATCTTCTATGGATGTAGGCTTGCTGAAATCCTTCTTTCTCTTTATAGAATCCCAAAATTACCAGATGATGTTGAGATCAGGGGGGACATATCGTCACCGTCAGGATTCCTTGTTCTTCTTTACAGTGAAGATAGTTCTTAATGACATGAGCTGTATGTTCGGGGATGCAAACAAAAAACTGGAGTCAATCAGATGCCTCCCCGATGGTATTCCATGATGCCTAATTATCTGCCTGTATTTCTCAGCATTATGTCAGTGTCATCTGATACATTCCAGAACTGTAAGGGTCCATACACACGACCGCAAAATTAATTTTCAATAGGGCCGCAAAAGATGTGGACAGCACACTGTGTGCTGTCCGCATACGCACTTCCGTTCCGCAAAAAATAGAACATGTCCTATTCTTGTCCGCAGACACGGACAAGAAAAGGCATTTCTATTTAAAGTGCCGGCTATGTGCGGTCCGCAAAATGCGGAACGCACATGGCCGTGTTTTGCGGATACGCAATTTGCGGATGTGTGAATGGACCCTAAGGGTTAAATAGCATCATTAATCAATATAATGTTATGTGACCCCGGCAGTGCTGGAAGTTCAGTCCGGGTGCCTCGTTGCGAGTCCACAGCGAGAAACTCACTGGTCAGAAAGGGGCCTAATGGTGTCCTCAGTGCTGAGAAATAAAAGCAGTTCCATAATGTAATACAATCAGGAACACATCTGATTGGCTAAAAATTTATTCTGCACCAGGACAATTACCCCAAATATACTGATAATGTTGCGGGTTTAATCAAAATCATTTGAAAAATTTGCGTTTTTCAGCCCGATGATGTTGATTTTGTTAAATGTTGTAACATATCCCCATCTCCGGCCCCTAAATCCCCATCTTCACCCCTCCGGCCCGCTCAAAGGCATTTTTTGGAGATCCGGTGATGTACCCGGCACTCCATAGGGACTGCTAGGTGGAAGCTTCTGCCCAGTGACGTCACCAGCACTAATGATCGGGCTTTAGCGCTGTCCTAGCCTGTAAAACAGCTAGGGTGCTAAAGCCCTCCCATCATTGCTGGTGACGTCACCGGGAACACTGCTGGGCGGAAGCCTCCACCTAGCAGTGTGCCATTGTAAACAAAAAAGCCTTTGCCCTGCGCAATACAGCACATGGCAAGGGAAAGCATCCTGCATTATACTCCAGAGCTGCACTCAATATTCTGCTGGTGCAGTCACTGTGTACATACATTACTTATCCTGTACTGATCCTGAGTTACATCCTGTATTATACTCCAGAGCTGCACTCACTATTCTGCTGGTGCAGTCACTGTGTACATACATTACATTACTTATCCTGTACTGATCCTGAGTTACATCCTGTATTATACTACAGAGCTGCACTCACTATCCTGCTGGTGCAGTCACTGTGTACATACATTACATTACTTATCCTGTACTGATCCTGAGTTACATCCTGTATTATACTCCAGAGCTGCACTCACTATTCTGCTAGTGCAGTCACTGTGTACATACATTACATTACTTATCCTGTACTGATCCTGAGTTACATCCTGTATTATACTCCAGAGCTGCACTCACTATCCTGCTGGTGCAGTCACTGTGTACATACATTACATTACTTATCCTGTACTGATCCTGAGTTACATCCTGTATTATACTCCAGAGCTGCACTCTCTATTCTGCTGGTGCAGTCACTGTGTACATACATTACATTACTTATCCTGTACTGATCCTGAGTTTTACATCAAGACACGGAGGCTCATATTGCTATCTCCTTCTTTACTTTCCACCAATAGCAGCAAAGAAGAAATTTACATAATCATAACAATAAAGGACCCTCCCCTGACAGATCCTATAATAAGCAGTGTCCTCTTCATCAACTTCCTCTTTCTTTGCTGCTCCACCAAAGATAAGTAACATCTATGCTTTGTCTGTTGCTGTGATTGAGGGGTTAATCTCTGGGCTTTCGTTTGCCCAGGACACCATGTTTGTGGCTTTTGTTGTTTGTGTTTTTTGTCTCCCCATGCCCTTGTTTTTTGTCATTGGGGCCTGTGGATTATTTATGCTCCGCTGAACCCCCGTTTTTTCCCTGCTTTGGGGGGTCTCCCCCCCCCTTTTTCTTCCCCTCTTTTAGTTCGCCCTGCGTTCGTGCCGGTTTTTCTTCCGGTTGCGGGTGACGTCCGGCGACTCGCCCTTGTCACTGGCCTGCTTGCTGCGGCCTGGTCCTGCGTCCGGTGGTGCTCCCTCCCCCTCTTACCTCTCCCCCTGCGTTCCACGGTATCGCGCCGCTCCGGCGCTGGTCTCTGCTTGCTTCCCGCGGCCGCGAGATCTCGTGAGATCTCGGCGGCCATTTTGGGTTTCCTCCCGCGCATGCGCTCGCGGGATTTCGGATCAGCATCTACACCGGACGGCGGCGTTTCTCTCCCTGCGGCTTCTGGGGTGATTAACCCCTCTTTAGGTAGTTTTAGGTTCAGGGAAGCTCTCCTTTGCCCTTATTAGGCTCCCCCTAGGATCATAGTGTGCTTAGTGTGATCGGCATTTATATCAAAATATGTCTTCTGACCGATCCCCATCCGGGCCTACCCCACCCCCATCTGGGGACCCCGGTAGGGCTGATGTGAACTTACAGGCCATAGAATTGCAGCGCTCTGTGTCTAGCGCAATCATTGAGGCCATGGGATCCATGTCATCCATGATATCCCAAACAATATCTCAGGCCTTATCTGCCCATGCTCCTGGCCCCTCTAGTCTGACGCCTGTAACTCATCCGCAGCCTGCCGCTGGTGATACTCCTACTGTACAGGAGAAACGGACCGGTGTGATCTCAGCCACCATTGATAGCGCGCATAGATCGCGCAAAAGAGCCTTGCCGCGCCAGGCAGAAAGGGCGCGTACATGGAAATGTGCTAGAGCACAAAACAGTGATATAGAATCAGAGTTGGATTCTGAGGCGGAGGCTAACGCGGAGTTGAGCGGCCGTTCTGAGGAGGAAAGGGATTATGACATCCCTGGCACTGCTGACCCTGTGCCTTCCACCTCTGGGTCTGTGGGTCCTGCCACCACCGCCCCTAGTGCGGCACCTTCCCTGGTGGATCCCTCTGGCAACCCCTTATTTGACCCTGATGCCCTTCACCACCCTAGGTCATCAGAATGGCTGCCAACGGCTCACGTGAGCACCTATCTGGAGCACTGGGTGCGCCGTCCTCTCAGTAAAGAGGCGCGCAGTAAGCTTAGGTCTGAATGTCCCAGACCGTTAGTGCCAAGCAAGGTCTGTGAGACGCCTTCGGTGGATCCGAAGATGACCCAGTTCCTGGCCAAAACTGGCTGGAATCCCCGTAAGGGGTTAGATTCGGCACTGAGGAGTTGCCAGGACAAGCTCCTAGACATCTTTGGTCCTCTGGCCAGAATTGACGGCTCTCCAATAGACCCGGAGGAGCTTTCTGGGTGGATACAGAGAGCCATCTGTATCGCGGGCAGCTCTAACTCATCCCTGGCCATTGAACGGCGTAAAGCCATACCTTTTAAGATTGACCCGAAACTGGCTAATCTGGCTCTTACCGAGGCAGGAAAGGACGCTAATGGTCTACTTTTTGGGGACTCCTTCATCAAGGACCTCGGTAGATATGTGGGGGCATTTACGGCGCTAGACAAGGCCCAATCCTCCATGCGTAGGGTGTTCCGGGGTCGGGTCTCCACCAGGGCCGGCAGTGGTAGGGGCCGTCTGTCCGGCCGTTCCGCATTTCAAGCCCGCAGTTCGGGCAGAGGCTCCTATTCACAAGGACGACCCTTCCAGGAGCAGAGAAGCCCTCCTCCTCCGTTTTTCCCGGCCAGAGGCGGCCAATGGCGATCAAGGTCGTTTCGAGGAAACCAGAACCCTCGCAAATCCTTCGGTAAGTCCATCCCCAGTGGGGACTTCTTTGGATCCTTGTGTCGGGGGCAGACTCCGTCATTATTCCCATGTTTGGTCCACGGTTACGTCAGACCCATGGGTGCTGACTACGGTGAAGGGGTTTCACATAGAGCTCACGGAATCTCCAGGGCTCATCCTTCCTCCCCCGCCACTGGGTCTGGCCCAACCACACAGAGAACTCGTAGACATCGAGCTCCGGTCCCTTTTCCAAAAGAGGGCAATAGAGAGGGCTCCCCCTACCTCCGGGGGTGTCCTCAGCAGCATTTTTCTATTCCAGAAAAAGGGCGGCCAGATGCGTCCAGTGATAAATCTCCGCGCCCTGAACTCTGTGGTGCGATATCGCCATTTCAAAATGGAGGGGATCCACCTCCTTCGGGACTTATTAGTTCCAGGGGACTGGATGGTAAAATTGGACCTCAAGGATGCGTACCTGACGGTCCCGATTGCCGCGGCATCCAGAGATCTTCTGCGTTTCCGTTGGGGGGACGAAGTGTGGCGTTTCACGTGCCTCCCGTTCGGCCTGTCGTCAGCACCTTGGTGCTTTACCAAACTGTTACGTCCGGTCATGGCCTGGCTGCGGTGTCAGGGTGTGCGTCTAATCATCTATCTGGACGACATCCTCATTATGCATCGATGTCAGTCGACGCTGCTGCAACACCTTCAGTGGACCTCACAACTCTTGTCGGACCTCGGTTTCCTGCTGAACCCCGAGAAGTCGATCCTCACGCCATCTCGTCAGATGGAGTTCCTAGGCTTTACAGTGGACTCGGTTTCGGAGTCCCTCAGCCTCCCGATGGAGAAATTGCGGGCGATCCGCAAGGAGTTGAGACACGCTCTCGCGGCTACCTCCCTGTCGCTGCGCCATCTGGCCCGCATCATTGGTCTGTTGGCGTCTTCGATTCAAGCTTTCCCGGCGCCTCTCTACTATCGGGCTCTACAACGTCTGAAGATCGCCCATCTTCGAGCCGGTGCCACCTTTGCGGATCTGGTGGTTATGGATCAGGAAGCTCGGGAGGAGCTCCGTTGGTGGATAGACAACTTGGAGGCGTGGAACGGCAGAGCGATCTTCGGTTTCCAACCGGATTTCGTGGTGGAATCGGACGCGAGTCTCAAGGGCTGGGGTGCCCACTGCCAAGGCATTTCCACGGGTGGTCAATGGTCGGAGGAAGAGAGCCGTCTTCACATCAACGCGTTGGAACTTCTGGCGGGTTCGTTCGCAATCCGGAGTTTCTCCAATGGCATGGCCCATGCGTGTATCCGTTTGCGCATGGACAATGTGTCGGCGGTCCGCTATGTCAATCACTTGGGCGGCACTCAGTCGGCTACTCTGGCTCGCCTCGCGAAGGAATTCTGGTCCTACTGTCTTTCCAGGGACCTCATGGTGCAGGCGGAATATCTCCCGGGTCTTCACAACTACCGAGCGGATTGGAACTCCCGGTACTTCACGGACGGCAGCGACAGGAGGCTCGCTCCGGAGACGTTCTGCTCGATTTCGGCCATCTGGGGCCCTTGCGCCATAGACCTCTTTGCGTCGCGGCTCAATACTCACCTTTCCAGGTTCTTCAGCTGGCGCCCGGATCCGGAAGCGGAGGCGGTGGATGCGTTTCTCCAGGACTGGACTTCGGCTCTACACTATGCGTTTCCGCCCTTTGCCATGATCCCGAGGATGCTGCTTCAGACTCGTCGTCAGATGGCGGAGTTGGTGGTGGTGGTCCCCTTCTGGGGGACTCAGGCCTGGTACCCGATCCTCCTGGAACTCCTGGTGGATGTACCTCTCCTCCTCCCGGATCGGACGGATCTCCTCCAGGGCCCTCTGGGTGTGCCCCACCCCCTACTGGTCAACGGCTCCCTTCAGCTTCTGGCGTGCCGCATCTCGGGACTCCCGGAGAGGTCGAGGGAGTTTCGGAGGCAACTAGACGCCTCCTGGATAACGCTTGGGCTCCCGGCACCCGAAAATCTTACCGGGCAGCTTGGAGATCTTGGGTTAGCTGGTGCGTGGAACGGAACCTTGATCCCGTTTCGGCGCCTGTGACCCATTTATTGCAGTTCCTTACGTCTCTCTTTGAGGCGGGAAAGGCGTATCGGACCATCAATTTGTTCCGGTCGGCGATTTTTTCAACCCACCGGGGTTTTGATGGTGTTCCGGCGGGTCAGCACCCTTTGGTGTCGTGCTTGCTGCGTGGGTCTCGCTTGGCTCGGCCTCCTCGGCCGCGCTTCACTACCACTTGGGACGTTTCTCTGGTCCTCTCTTTCCTCACTGCGTGGCCTGAGAACGCGTCTCTTTCCCTCCGTCAGCTTTCGGCCAAGTTGTTGACCCTCTTTTGCCTTATTTCCTGTAAGCGGGTTTCTGACGTCAGGGCTCTGGACCATGATGCTCGGTCCTTTTCTCCGGAGGGCGTCACCTTTAACATTACGCGGCGCACCAAGACCAATATTCGGTCTGTCTCTTTTCCCTGTTTCCCGTCTTCCCCGGCGCTGTGTCCTGTGGCTTGCTTGCGGGAATATGAGTTGCGCACTCGGGCTCACCGCTCTGTGGATGTTCCACAGTTGTTCCTCTCTATTCGCCATCCTTTTGGCCCTGTGTCTAGCCCCACTTTGGCGCGCTGGATGAAGTGGGTCATGTCCCTTGCTGGCATTGATACGACGGTCTTTACCGCTCATTCGGCCAGGGGTGCGGCTGCCACTGCCCTGGCGGTTTCGGGGGCTCGTTTGGAGGACATCTTGCGTCTGGCGGATTGGTCTAGGGCCTCCACATTTCGGGAATTTTATTTCCGACCGCCTCCTCATGTGTTCTCCTCCATTATTGGTCAGCTTTGAACTTGCAATATGAGCCTCCGTGTCTTGATGTAAAACTAAATGATTTTCCTATTTCATGACGTAAAGTCATAGTTTTATTAAAGACACGGAGGCGAGTATTGCCCGCCCTGGATATTTCTCCTGCCCGCCCTTTTTTGTGGGGTGTTATTGTTGGACTGTTACATTGTCTTTAGTTGATATTTATATATTTAATGTATATCATGTTATTATTTATTGTCCTATGTTTTCACCGACCTGGCTGTGTGCTACTGTTTCCAGGGTCGCTTTTCGTTCATTACCTGATCCGATTCTTACACTGGCTATATTGTTTGCTCTGTTTCAGGCTGAATTCTCCATGGTGTTTGGTCTGTTCCATGGTTCCAGGTTTCCTGAGGTGTTAGCCAGGTTGGCCTAATTCTGCTGTTCGTTGGTCCCGTTGGTTGCAGTTCTCGGGTCCAGTTCCGGTTCCAGTTCCGGTTCCAGTTCCAGTTACAGTTGGTGTCGCGGATGTAAAGAAAGAGGAAGTTGAGGAAGAGGACACTGCTTATTATAGGATCTGTCAGGGGAGGGTCCTTTATTGTTATGATTATGTAAATTTCTTCTTTGCTGCTATTGGTGGAAAGTAAAGAAGGAGATAGCAATACTCGCCTCCATGTCTTTAATAAAACTATGACTTTACGTCATGAAATAGGAAAATAATTTAGTTACATCCTGTATTATACTCCAGAGCTGCACTCACTATTCTGCTGGTGCAGTCACTGTGTACATACATTACTTATCCTGTACTGATCCTGAGTTACATCCTGTATTATACTCCAGAGCTGCACTCACTATTCTGCTGGTGCAGTCACTGTGTACATACATTACTTATCCTGTACTGATCCTTAGTTACATCCTGTATTATACTCCAGAGCTGCACTCACTATTCTGCTGGTGCAGTCACTGTGTACATACATTACATTACTTATCCTGTACTGATCCTGAGTTACATCCTGTATTATACTCCAGAGCTGCACTCACTGAATATAAAAATTGGATGAAAGTCCTAGAAAGTAGCCATGCTGATCCAGTATATAGAAGAGGTGATCTCATCAATATAGAGTGCTGGAGGAAGCCAGGTTGTGGAGTTTCCCTTTAAAAATTTGTAAAAATCTTACTGTAGTGAGTCATTATCTTGAGTGGTTCTCTTTTGAAAGTGTTTAAAGTTATTTTCAGCTATTTCTTAGATATATCATTTTTACTTCGTTTTTGAGAAATGTGATGTTAACCACAGCAGGATCTATACTGGCAGGATTTTTTCATTTTGCATTTTGCTGGAAATCTTCTTTACATTTTGCTCTTTATTTAATAGTAAAAAAAAAAAAAACGATTACCATGTAAATGGTTGTTATGTGTTATTCAATAGGCAATTACAAAGGTATTCTGGCTTCACATTTCTTTTCTTGAATGTCAAACTGTTCTTTAGGATTTCACTTTTAAGTCACAAGCATGTCCCCAGATGTATCCTGACCTGCACCCTCTCAGGTCCAAGTGCAAGCTGTAAAGGCCAGAAGCACTGCAGCTATGGATGTACAGACCCGGCCTTCGATGCTGGTTTAGGTTTTTCTCCCCATTAGTCAGACGAGAGCTCTTTTTTGTGATGACAGCGCGGCGCCCTACTTCCTCTGTAGACACAGCAGTCTCCCACTACCCCAGTAGTGACAGCAGCTTTCCCTGCTTCCCCAGTTGTAACAGCAGCCCCCAATAGTACCAGCAGCCCCCCACTGCCTATTAGTCTTCCCTAGTTCTCCAAAGCACCCACACCCCCTGCCAACTTCCCTAGCAGCAGGGTTGTGGAGTCGAAGTATAATGTACCGACCCCAACTAAAAATGATACATGATGAAAGTGTGATGCTGCCATCATTTTACTACAGTAAATGTGTTATTACTAATTATTATACATGAGCTACTTATGAAGGAGTGCGGAAGAAAATGCTTGGAGAAAAACGTTGGCTTACTGACTCCATAACACTGCCCAGTAGTCACAGCAGTCTCCCCAACAAGCCCACTAGTCACAGCAGGCAACCCCTACTTCCCCAGTAGTCACAGCAAGCCTATCCATGAACTTCCCTAGTAATTCTATCAGGCCACCACTACTTCCCCAGTAGTCACAGCAGTCTCCCCAACAAGTCCACTAGTCACAGCAGACCACCACTACTTCCCCAGTAATCACAGCAAGCAGGTCCCTGAACTTCCCAAGTAATCATATCAGCCCATCACTACTTCCCAAGTAGTCACTGCAGACAAACCCCTAAACTTACCTAGTAATATCAAGCCACCAGTCCTTCACCTGTAGTCACAACAGACATATCCATGAACTTCCCTAGTAATACTATCAGGTCACCACTACTTCCCCAGTAGTCACAACAGGCATATCCATGAACTTCCCTAGTAATCCTATCAGGTCACCACTACTTCCCCAGTAGTCACAGCAGGCATATCCATGAACTTCCCTAGTAATCCTATCAGGCCACCACTACTTCCCTAGTAGTCACAACAGGCATATCCATGAACTTCCCTAGTAATCCTATCAGGCCACCACTACTTCCCCAGTAATCACAGCAAGCAGGTCCCTGAACTTCCCTAGTAATCCTATCAGGTCACCACTACTTCCTCAGTAATCACAGCAGGCATATCCATGAACTTCCCTAGTAATCCTATCAGGTCACCACTACTTCCCCAGTAGTCACAACAGGCATATCCATGAACTTCCCTAGTAATCCTATCAGGTCACCACTACTTCCCCAGTAGTCACAGCAGGCATATCCATGAACTTCCCTAGTAATCCTATCAGGCCACCACTACTTCCCTAGTAGTCACAACAGGCATATCCATGAACTTCCCTAGTAATTCTATCAGGCCACCACTACTTCCCCAGTAATCACAGCAAGCATATCCATGAACTTCCCTAGTAATCCTATCAGGTCACCACTACTTCCCCAGTAGTCACAGCAGGCATATCCATGAACTTCCCTAGTAATCCTATCATGCCACCACTACCTCCCCAGTAGTCACAACAGGCATATCCATGAACTTCCCTAGTAATTCTATCAGGCCACTTCTACTTCCCCAGTAATCACAGCAAGCAGGTTCCTGAACTTCCCTAGTAATCATATCAGCCCATCACTACTTATCAAGTAGTCACTGCAGGCAAACCCCTAAACTTACCTAGTAATATCAAGCCACCAGTCCTTCGCCTGTAGTCACAACAGACATATCCATGAACTTCCCTAGTAATTCTATCAGGCCACCACTACTTCCCCAGTAGTCACAGCAGGCATATCCATGAACTTCCCTAGTAATCCTATCAGGCCACCACTACTTCCCCAGTAAACACAGCAAGCAGGTCCCTGAACTTCCCTAGTAATCCTATCAGGTCACCACTACTTCCCCAGTAATCACAGCAGGCATATCCATGAACTTCCCTAGTAATCCTATCAGGTCACCACTACTTCCCCAGTAATCACAGCAAGCAGGTCCCTGAACTTCCCTAGTAATCATATCAGCCCATCACTACTTCCTGAGTAGTTACTGCAGGCAAACCCCTAAACCTACTTAGTAATATCAAGCCACCAGTCCTTCACCTGTAGTCACAACAGACATATCCATGAACTTCCCTAGTAATCCTATCAGGCCACCACTACTTCCACAGTAATCACAGCAAGCAGGTCCCTGAACTTCCCTAGTAATCCTATCAGGTCACCACTACTTCCCCAGTAGTCACAACAGGCATATCCATGAACTTCCCTAGTAATCCTATCAGGCCACCACTACCTCCCCAGTAATCACAGCAAGCAGGTCCCTGAACTTCCCTAGTAATCATATCAGCCCATCACTACCTCCCGAGTAGTTACTGCAGGCAAACCCCTAAACCTACTTAGTAATATCAAGCCACCAGTCCTTCACCTGTAGTCACAACAGACATATCCATGAACTTCCCTAGTAATCCTATCAGGCCACCACTACCTCCCCAATAATCACAGCAGGCATATCCCTGAAGATTCCTAGCAATCATATCAGCCCACCACTACTTCCCCATCCCCAGTAGTCACAACAGGCAGTCCCTGAACTTCCTCCGCAATCTCATCAGCCCATCACTCCTTCCCCAACAGTCACAGCAGGATCCTTCATTACACTAGTGATTCTAGCAGGGTCACTCTCCCCCCTCTCAGCAACACGTTCCTCAGCCCAAAAAGGCTATGTATGACGGCTCCTCCAGGAGAGAGAAAGCTTGATGTAGTTAGTGATGGCACTGAGAACCGTGAAACTGCCAACAGGTAGAAGTACCCATCCGATGAATGAATGAATGGACAGGGAGCAAAACGATGTCGCCAGGGCAGTTTTCTATTTGCCACAGAGGCCGGGTGATGCCTAGCCCTACTATAATATATTCCCTATTCTTTATACATAGAACCCGAACCCACAGCAAACCAAGCAGATCCATGCAGACGTTCCCACAGAAGCAGACACGATACATATCCCGCCACCCGGAGTAATATGAATAGACTGTAGCCCATTTGCATAACTTTTAGAAATTGTTCGACCTCTGGATGCAGGAGGGTCTCATATCTGAGAGAAATGTTACGCTACATTTAATATGTAATCTTACACGGAGATCTTTATTTCTCAAGATGATGGCGTTCCGATATTTTCCATCTGAAAGTTAAACTGTTATTCAACGTCGTTTAGCAATGCACAAAACCACAGGCAATTTGCAAACAAATGAAACCAGTTGCCCCCTCGCTACGAAATACAATCCAGAAACGTGAAATCATTTAGTATCGCGTTCTCCTCTGTAATGGACAACGCTGCGCCGGAATTGTTCTAATGCTGGATCCCCCGTCACGGCTCATACGGGAGCTTGTCCTCAGTCTTAACTAATAGCGTCAAACTGAGTTAATCACTTTCCTATTAGTCGTAGACTGGGAAATCTCATCTCATCTCATCCTCCTGATAATTCACTTTATGAAAACCAAATATCACCAAGTCTTAAAGGTTTATTACCATTTTGGACATTCGGGGAATATCCTAACAATATGCCCCCAATGTCTGATAGGTGCAGCTCCCACCTCAGGGACCCACTTAGGATGGAGCCTGCAAAGTGCCAGACGGCGCACAGCACATGCATATCTGCCCTCGATTCTCCGTAATTCCCATAGAAGTGAATGGAGTGGTGGACGCTCTTGTGCTGGGAGCTTCCCATTCAGTTCAATGGGACTTCCGAAAAAAGCCAAGTACACTGCTCGGCTATTTTCGGCGTTACCATAGGAATGAAGGGGGACAGCCACACATGCGTGGTGTGCGGCACTTTGTGGGCTCCGTTCTAAATATAGGTGGGGGTCCCAGAGGTGAACTATCAGACAAAGAAATGCACTGCCTCGGTACCCGCCTAACTCTCCTCTCTTTGCAGTTTGTAATATTTCGATGCCACAATCGGTTATAGACTGAGGTGCGGAGTCTAAAGGCCCCTTTACACTGCTCAATGAAGGAATCGTCTGTTCGTCAGTGAAGGAGAACGCTGTATTTACATCTCTGCAGTACAGGAAGGAATGATCGCCAATGCCATCATTTGTCGCCATACTAAATCATTGTTTGTGGGATCTGTTGCCCACAAACAATAATTTAGATGACAGCTAGTGATGAGTGAATCGAGCTTTGGATCCTAGATCCGAAGTCGATCTGTTAAAAACTTTATTTTAATGCTGTACTGAGATGGTTCTCCATACAGCATTAAAATTTATATGCAACGGGACGCCTCCCCCCAGGGCCCTCTATATCATGTCCCAGGTGTAGTAGGAATGCCGAGTGGTGTAGTGCGGCCTATCTGTCTCTTTATGTGTGTCACGGTGCTCCTACCTGGATACCGCTGGACCCCAAGTTTTGGCTCCGAAGCAAAAAAAAGGGGGAATAATTGAGGGATTTGAAAGAATAACTTGAGTCCAAACCTTGAGATGAAGTTCAATGGCAGCTTTACTTGAATAAACGTTTCTTCAAACTGTTTTCAGGCTTTGTCTTGGTTCCAGCAGGCTTTAGCATGAACTGGCAGGCAAACTCAACTCTGCTTTATCTCTTTCTCTCTGCTGTACTGACAGGCTAGCTTAATGACTATGATTCCTTCTTTATGCTGCACTCCAGTCTTTAGTCTGAGTTAGTATCAGCCAAGGGAGGCTTCCAAGCTTCTGCCTCCATGGCCAACAGAGCTTAGGGTGCTCTGGCTGGCGTGGGCACGTGTCCCTGCACTCCCTTTCTCTGTCTAGGGAAGACTGGAACTAACTGGAAACTTTTGCCCCACCCTTCCACCAGGAAGCAGGACTGGCCCACTTCTGCCTAAAGGGGAGAGAATGGAATGGTAAGTTCCATTCCCTCTAACTATAGCTCTGCCATATTGTCTGCCACCTGCTGGTGAACCAGGCACATTACTTGCTATAAACAGTTACATAACAAGATTATCAATGCACGGTGTAGTGAGGACTTGGAGCAAAATACATAAAATGGCATATGGGTTAGCCCATTAGAGATAGTAGCAGGGTGCAGGAGTGGTAACACCACTCTGGGGTGTTACATATGCACTCCTGCGAGGCAAAGTGGGTTATTCCCAAAGTCTTGCAAGACTTTGGTGAATAACTTCAGGCATTGAAAAACATTTTAAAACATGGATCTAAAATCGGCTTCAGTACCAAGGTACCAATTTTCATGGATCAACTAATACCCTGGTACCGAAATCGACTTCAGATCCATGTTTAAAAATATTTTTAACTTAAAAAATCGATGCCTGAAGTTATTCACCAAAGTCTTGCAAGACTTCAGTAATAACCCACTTCGCCACTTTGTACATTTTAATGCTGTAAAATTCACACGGCCGGCAGCGAGGAGGCTCACCACATACTGTAACGACGGCGGCCTTCTCTCACGCCCCGGCAGCGCCCTTACTACTGTATAGACGCCCTGCCTGTGTCACAAATTGCACACTACAAGATTCGAATTCGACGAATCCCATGCATAGTCATCTGTATTGCCGGGACCTTGCCTGTGCTGCAGCAGGTGAGGGAGGGATTCAAACCCACGACCTTTTGTATCAGAGGCAAAGCACAGCTATAAGATCTGCACAGCCACTGAATGAAAAAAATTGAGACTTCTACTGTAGACTCGTTCATAGCTTTGATAGCTAGTGTATATCTATACACATGACAGCTGCCCCAGCGCACTCAGCTCTGCTATATCTCTATATATGACAGCTGCCCCAGCACACTCAGCTCTGCTATATCTCTATATGACAGCTGCTCCAGCACACTTAGCTCTGCTATATCTCTATATATGATAGCTGCCCCAGCACACCCAGCTCTGCTACATCTATACACATGACAGCTGCCCCAGCACACTCAGCTCTACTAAATCTCTATATATGACAGCTGCCCCAGCACACCCAGCTCTACTATATCTCTATATATGACAGCTGCCCCTGCACACTCAGCCTGCTATATCTATATATCTCTAAGTATTACTATACAGTAGATAGATATATAGAGATATAGCAGAGCTGAGTGCGCTGGGGAAGCTGTCATGTGTATGGATATACACTAGCTATCAAAGCTATTAACGAGTCTACAGTAGAAGTTTTATATTTTTTCAGGCAGTGGCTATGCAGCTCTTTTAACTGTGTGGTTAAGTGCCTTGCCTCTAATGCAGAAGGTCGTGGGTTTGAGTCCCAGCAGAAACTTTTCTGAAATACAGGCTGAATTAGAATACACAAGCACTGACTCCATATATGGACATACAGCGTGGGACACAGGCCGGAAGAGGCTGCATCGCATCGCTGACATGGAGGTAAGTAGAAGTGTTTTTGTTTTATACTGGACTGTTACTGCCACATGGGGGGAGCGGGAGGCACTTGATACTGGCACATGGGGGGGAAAGAGAGAGGCACTTGATACTGGCACATGTGGGGGCGGGGGGCTAAGGAGAGAGGCACTTGGTACTGGCACATTGGGAGGGGGGATGGCACTATGATACTAGCACATATGGGGGGAGGAGAGAGGCACTTGATACTGGCACATTGGGGGGAGGGAAGATGGCACTATGATACTGGCACATGAGGGGTGAGTGATAAGGAGAGAGGCACTTAATACTGGCACATTTGGAGGAGGGGAGATGGCACTATGATACTGGCACATGTGGGGGGGGGAGAGGCACTTGATACTGGCACATTAGGGGGGAGATGGCACTATGATACTGGGACATGGGGGGGAGGAGAGAGGCACTTGATACTGGCACATGGGGGGTTTGGCACTATGATACTGGCACATGGGGGGGAAGGAGAGAGGCACTTGATACTGGCACATTTTGAGGGGGAGATGGCACTATGATACTGGGACATGCGGGGGGGAAGAGAGAGGCACTTGATACTGGCACATGGGGGGGGTTTGGCACTTGATACTGGCACATGGGGGGGTTTGGCACTATGATACTGGCACATGGGGGGGTGGGAAGGAGAGAGGCACTTGATACTGGCACATTGGAAGGGAGATGGCACTATGATACTGGCACATTGGGGGGGAGAGATGGCACTATGATACTGGCACTTTGGGGGGGGCGAAATGGCACTATGAAACTGGGACATGTGGGGGGGAGAGGCACTTGATACTGGCACATGATGGGGGGGCATCTATGGGGACACTTACTGGAACATTATTGGGGGGCATTATGGGGGTCCCTTTTTACTTGCACATTATTGGGGGGCACTATGGGGGCATCTACTGAGGCCACAAAGAAGGGGTATTTTATATGGGGGGCTCTGTGTGGTACTAGTATTATCAGGGGGTTTATCTGTTTCTGCAGTATAGTATTGGTAAGCACAGTGGCACAGTATTGGGGGTAGTAGGAGGATTTGTCCAAAAGATGCGAGAATGATGGAAAAGTAGTAAACTAAGATTTTTTTGTCAAACTGCAGAGACGAAAAATGGCTGAAAACTTGAGGTCTGATCTGAAGGTCTGAAAGGAAAAGATGAGGACAGAGAACATCTACGTAAAAGAGACGTCACTGGATGTAAGAGGTATGTGCGCTGTATTACCCTGTATTTCCAATTTTTTTCGAATCCAAATACGAATACTTTGTTGAAAAAGGACTCTTTATTTTTTCATATTAAAAGAATATTGAGTTTGGATCACTTTGTTTCTTACATCGTTCACACAATTCTTATGTACAGAATTCGTAGGATTCGAAAGATTCGAGAGATTCGGATTCGAAAAAAATTGCATTCGTCCAACCTCTACTTTAAAGTAAAGTTCTTTGATTATTCTTAGTTCTGACCCAATTGGATGGGATAATGGTCTACTGTAGTGTTTCCCTACCAGGATGCCTTCAGCTGTTGCAAAACTACATTTCCCAACATGCCCTGACAGCCAAACGCTGTCTGGGCATGCTGAGAGTTGTAGTTTTGCAACAGCTGGAGGCATCCTGATTGGGAAAAGCTGGTCTACTGTGATAATATGAACAATGGGGGTTCTACAAAAGAACTATTGTGGGAAAAATTCATATTTGTGTTTACACACGTGTTTTAAAACGAATGCTTTCCCCTTTTATAAACAAGTAAATAATGACGCAATGCTGTGGGGCTGGTATGCAACTTTTTCCAGGGCTGGTTTTTATCCCCAGTCCGGCCTGGTCTCCGTACAGAATTAAAACGAAGTTTTGAACTTCGGATCTAGGATCTAAAGCTCGATTCGCTCATCACTAGTGATGACTACATGGTGGTCGTATGGCAGTCACATGGCATGATGTCATCACAGGTCCTTTATACTGCAACATCCTGCTGTTTTTATGTAGAGATGCAGGTGATAGCTGTGTGCTTCATGGAGACACTGCTGTATGCCTGTATTGGGCTTCTTTCACATTAGCGTTAGAATTATTCCAGCAGCACGCTGCGTTTTTTGTCCGCCCGACTCTCAGCATGTTTGCCGTGCTGCGGCCACATCTCCTACCCGTTCCCATTACAGTGAAAGGGGCCAGAGTGTACTTCCGGCAGCACGCGTATGCAACCGTTAGTATGGATCCGACAGGCTGTTCTCCTGCCGGACAATCCTAACGCTAATGTGAAAGAAGCCTTAAAGGCAGTCTGTCACCTACTCTCAGCGTTTTAGACAGATTGCGTTATAGAACTTTTGCCCCCCCCCCCCCCATTAAATTAGTAACTCTCTTGTGCCTGTCCCACATAGAGAGCCTGAAAAAAGTACTTTATAAAGTTATGCAAATTAGCTGTCGCAAAGGCCCAGGGGAGGAGTTACGGCCGCAAGTGCCCAGGCCTTTCAGCTCTGTGCCCAGATAACCGCTCCCCTTGCACCCCTCTGGCCTGCTCTCTGCTCCTACTTCAACCTCCTCCTCTGGCTTGGGGATCTTACCACCGCTGGGCCCGCGCATGCGCACTGCTCACTATCGGCAGAGGCACTGATCTTAACAGTGCGGACCCGGCGGTGACCAGCACTTGCACAAGATGTCCACGCCAGAGGAGGAGGACGAAGTCGGCGAGGAGGGCGGGGAAGATGGCAGTCTGGGCACATAGCTGAGGGGCCTGGGCACTTGCGGCTGTAACTCCGCCCCGGGCACTTGTGACAGCTAATTTCCATAACTTTATAGAGTACTGGTTGTGTCCATGAGGATAAGTACCTCACACATTAACTCCATGTTGTCCATTATGTGAGGAAGTAGTTGATGGGGTTACTATTAATGTGAGGCAAGTGATTTTATCAATTTAGACTTCCATGTGCCTTGCATTATTAATAAGTGACCCCGTCAACACCTTAAGTATCTTCTCACATAATAGGCAATCGATCCTTTGCCAAATAAAAAAAACAAAAAAACAACAACCCACACATAACCCTGGGCAACAGGGCAACATGGGGTTAATGTGTGGGTATTTTTTTTTTTTTGGTGGGGGGGGGGAGATTTGTGTGTGTGTCATCGAATTTGTAGAGTATCACAATTATTTTCCTGGTATGGAAATCGAACTGGAAATTCTGGCATTGTGACAACTCTAGTTATCGATAACCTGACCATATATCGTGTAACGGGGCCTTTAGGAATCTCTCCTTTAGCTCCCACAAGGAGGAACAGACATTCCTGGTTGGATTCCCAGATGACAGTCCCAAGAAGCGTCACTTATTGTAAGCAAGTACTGTACGAGGAACAAAGCCAAGGGTCACCATGGGGAGGACGGTCCAGATGGGACAAGTCAGAGGAGATGTAGGCATAGAGAACAAGAAATACTAGGCCACAAATCCAAGGGGCGAAACAGAAGTAGAAGTCCAGGGGTCAGAATCAGAGTCACAGTGCAACAAAGCCAAGGGTCAGGATGGGACAAGTCAGAGGATGAGATGTAGAGAACAAGAAATACTAGGCCACAAATCCAATGGGTGAAACAGAAGTAGAAGTAGTGGTTAGGATCAGAGTCAAAATATTATTCAATTATTTCCCATAAACTTCTGATCTAATCTCTCAGTAAGAGCAGGTGGGTGATCAGATCTTTCACGCAGCACCTAAAATCCTTGTTCTTCGGCAATTAGGGATGAGCGAAGCGAGCTTTGGATCCAGCAGTTGAGTTTACTGAACAATGTAGTGAACAAGAAGCTGAGAATATATAAAACATATTGGAACACAGAGAATAAACCAACAGTAAATCTAACACAGTCTAAAAATAAACTAGTAAATGTGATGTTTTCAACAAAGTCCATTAAGCAGCCTTGCTGCACTTGTATGTTCCTGGACGAGTTCCCCGTTGGGGTGCACTCTAAGTATTGCTCAATATTATTTGTAATCCACAGGGAAATTATGTCTGTCTCTTGTAACTTTAATCCTTACTCCGGCTCCCAGCATATAACACCCTATGAGTCCCTTAGGGATATGCATTTGCTTGCAGCCCGTACACCGCCATGTAACTGTACTTGGAGCGCTATTGTATGTCTAAATGCAACTTCAACAGTGTGATGAGGCAAAGCTGCACTTACAGTTCCTTGAGCAAGTTCTTGCTGCTTTTTTCTTATTTCCTGGTCCACTCCAGAACTGGATCCTACAGACACGACACTCCTGGGGTCATCGCTGCAAACCTTCCCTTCGTGCTGTCGCCAGTCTCCACCATGAGCTGGTCCTTTCCATTCCAGATTCAGCAGAGATCTCCTGCTGCACCAAGCACAGCCTCTGTCTGCTCACTTCTGCTTCAACAGGCACCTCCTCCCCTTACACAGGGAGAGTGTGATGCAATAAGTCATTTGCTAAGTGCAGTGTCAAACCTGCATATTTAGTTTGCTATCACACTTGTAAAGGTCCAAAACAGCCAATAAATTAGCTATTTACCAACTTTGCAAACCAGGTTATAGTATTCCTCTGATAGGCAGCTCCAATGTAGACTTTTATCATCTTATCCTTTGCTGCCACCTACTGACCAAAGTGAGATGTTGAAGTAATTATACAATTTACAACATAGCAGCGTAATACATTTAAGATCCTTTGCCCCACATCCTTACAGTTTCTGGTTCTGCTGGGGTGGTATTTTGTGCTGCACTGTGGTATCTGGTTCTGCTGGGGCGGTATTTTGTGTAGCTGGCCAGCTAAGAACTGTCCTAGGTTGCTAATATAGCTTATATCTTTATACAGCTAAACCTGCCAATAACCTTAATACGGTTCCTATGTTTGTGTGTTAAAGACAATAGCAGAGTTATTTACAGTGACTTCATGTTTGGATGTCATAAAACTGTTATATATTGTGTTCACAGAAGCAGAAAAGATAATATGCCTTTAAGATTCACTATATAATGTAAGGTAAGCTCGATAACACAGCATAAACAACAGAAAGCATAGAGTTAAACTGTTGTTGCTGGGCAGGAGCTTTGACCAATCACAGCCAGCCTCGCACACAGTAAAAGTTTTGACCTATCACAGCCAGCCTCACACACAGCCTGTGTGGGAAATTCCCCTAGCAGGAGCTGCTAGAATCATTACACCAGAGGAGAGAAGCTGAACAGACATTCACTCCACTAAGAGCTTATGGAAGCAGAGAGGCCAAAATAGTTCCACCAATTGCAAACTACAAAGTTCACAATCCAAATTCCATATTGCAATCCAAATTGCATACAACCATACCAGATCATACTCAACCAATCTGTAAATAGTTACTGCTAACTGGAAACTGCAAATTGCAACCAAATTCAGCAAGTAGAACTATTAGTTAGACCTCAGATATACCTCTCAGAGAGACCATAATGTGCTTAAATAACTTAAAGTGAGAGTACACATACTGAAGAGAGAAATACAGTATATCCACCATTTTATGTTAAATGACAAGATTGAACAGTTGAACACCATCTTATGCATACCGCCATTTTATGATACTTTATTCAACACGTGTTTTGTACATGAACTATCTGCTGCGGAGGCGCCAGTGTTATATATGAAGAGAAGTTGAAGTTAATAAAGAAGTTATTTCAAGCATTTGGTGTGCTCTTTAAACCTACTGTTTCCATAAAACATACAGTTCATACACATTCTAGAAGAAAGAATTACGGAGAATCAACAAGGTCATCTTGAAATGCCCTTACCTTTTAGAGAACGACCTCGTCTGCCAAATAACAGAAATTTTGCCCTAGCAAGATTGAAATGTTTGAAAAAAAAGATGGGAAGAGATCCCAAATTCAAGCAGGATTATTTGAAATTCATGGAAGGCATCCTTGAAGGACATGCAGAGAAAGTAATTAACCAACCTAAAGAAGGAGAAGTGTGGTACATCCCACATCAAGGTGTTTACCACTCAAAGAAACCAGATAAGGTTAGAGTAGTATTTGATTGCTCAGCAAAGTACAATGGTGTTGCATTGAACGATCATCTACTAAAAGGACCAGATCTTACAAGCACTCTGCCTGGAGTAACACTCTGTCTGTAGTACTCTGTAGATTCAGAAAGTATCCCGTAGCAGTCATGTGTGACGTTGAAAAGATGTTCCACCAGTTTCATGTGAAGAATGAAGATAGAGACTTCCTGAGGCTCCTATGGTGGGAGGACGGAGATACAGATTCAGAGCCAGCAGAATACAGAATGAAAGTACACTTGTTTGGAGCAGCATCGTCTCCAGATTGCACCAATTATGGTATGAAGTACCTGGCCAATCAGAATGAAAAGGATTGCCCATCAGCAGCAAATTTTCTGCAGAAAAACTTTTATGTAGTTGATGGTCCTATAAGTCTATAGTCCACAGAATCTGCAATCAAACTAGTGAAAGAAAGCCAAGAGTTATGCGCAAGAGGAAACCTGTGCCTTCATAAATTCATCTCAAACAACAGAGAGGTACTTGAATCCATCAGTGACTCTGACCGTGCATCAACAATGAAGAATGTAGATGTCAATTTTGATCATCTTCCAGTTCAGAACGTACTTGGATTGGGATAGAATGTAGAGACTGACAAGTTCTTCTTTAAAGTATCTATTGAAGAAAAAGTTGCAACTAGACGCACCATTCTTTCCGCGGTGGCTTCTATATATGATCCATTGGGATTCTTGGCCCCAGTAATCCTCAGAGCAAAAAAAAATTATACTACAATAATTATGCAGAGAGAAGTTAGGATCAGATGAACCCATACCTGAAAATTTGAGGCCAAGGTGGGAGAGTTGGATAGGAGACTTGCAAAACTTGAGAGAAGTTTGGATCCCAGATGTTTGCACCTCATGATTTCGTAAAGTACAAGAAAATAGAACTTCCTCATTTTTCAGATGCCAGTAGTTATGGTTATGGTCAGTGCTCCTACATCAGAGTAATAGGAGAAGAAAAGATACACTGTTCCCTGGTTATAGGGAAGGCCAGAGTTGCACCTACCAGTATTCAGACAATACCAAGACTTGAACTGGCAGCAGCCGTAGTTTCAGCATCAGTAAGCAAGTTTCTGAGAGAAGAATTGGAGTTGAAAATAGATAAAGAATATTTTTGGACAGACTTACAAGTTGTCCTAGGATACATAAACAACGAAGCTCGAAGATTCCATATCTTTGTCGCCAACAGAGTTAAAAAAATTCGGGAAATAAACCAAGAACATTGGCATCACATTGACACAAAGCACAACCCAGCAGGTCATGCTTCAAGAGACCTGAATGTACCTGAACTGAAAAATTCAAAGTGGTTCACAAGCCCAGAGTTCCTTTGGGAAAAGGAAATCATGCCCAGTAAAGGAAACACTGAATTGTCTATGGGTGATCCAGAAGTAAAAGTTGTATAAAACATTGAGCACTGCTGCCAAGTGTCAAGATAACATGCTTGAAAGACTAGCCAGATGTTCAAAATAAACGTAGTACCTCGAGTTCAACGTTTGGCAAAGGGAATCAGAAAGAAGAACTGAATGTAGAAGAAAGAATGAAAGCTGAAGAAACAGTCATAAGACTCATTCAACAGAGATTCTACAGTGAAGAGTTAAAGAGACTTAGTCAAGAACCTAAAAGGCTTCCAAACAACCACCCATTGTACAAGCTTAATCTTGTTCTGCAGGATGGTATACTGAAGGTGGGAGGGAGACTGGAAAATGCATCGTTACCTAGCAGAGTGAAGCATCCAGCAATTCTACCCAAAAACTGTACCAAAATAGTGCCACCAATTGCAAACAATTTACAAAGTTCACAATCCAAATTTTAATTCTATATTGCAATCCAAATTGCATACAACCATACCAGATCATACTCAACCAATCTGCAAATAATTACTGCTAACTGCATATTGCAAATTGCAACCAAATTCAGCAAGTGAACTATTAGTTAGACCTCAGAAATACCTCTCAGAGAGATCATAAAGTGCTTAAATAACTTAAAGTGAGAGTGCAGATACTGAAGAGAGAAATATATCCACCATTTTATGTTGAATGACAAGACTGAACAGTTGAACCACCATCTTATGCATGCCGCCATTTTATGATACTTTATTCAACACGTGTTATGTACATGGAATATCTGCTGCGGAGGCGGCAGTGTTATATAAAGAAAAGTTGAAGTTAATAAAGAAGTTATTTCAAGCATTTGGTGAGCTCTTTAAACCTACTGTGTCCATAGAACGGCGCTAGAGGAATTACTGAGTAACAGACAGTCTGGTTAGACTAAAAGTCAGAGATATCAAAATTCTTCTAATACCACAGCGCAAAAGGCACTTCATAGTGCTGCGCTTGCCACATTTTGTGCTGCACTGTGGCATTGCTGGCCCTGCCTACTTGTGTTGTCCCGCCTTCTGTCAATTTAGTCTCACCTACAAGATGGGGCAAATTTTAGTTTTTTTTTCCAGGGCCTCTTTAAGTTCCCAATCTGGGGTAATTATCAGCATTTTACAGCTCACAGTAAATGCTGGTAGAGAGCCATAGACGTGTTTTACTTATATCTGTTATTATTCATTATGGTTTTCCAATCTGTCCCTAATAAAGGCTAGCTGTCCGTAATTTGGGGATAAGTTGTCCAGAAAAATGAAAAATTCTGATTGGCAACTCTGAATATATAGACAGAAACACACATATCCCAAAACAGTGTACTAAACAGTAGCATTTCCATGGGTTTTCTATGGTTTTCTATGGGACAACAGTGTGTGAACAGCGAACAACACAGGATAACTAACTGGTTTTCCTAGTCTACGACGTAAAGTCATAGTTTTATTAAGACACGGAGGCGAATATTGCTTTCTCTTCCTTTACTGATCACCATAGCAGCAAGGAGAAACAAAAAACAAATGCAAATGGTCACCATAGTAACCCATACGTCCCACCCCTACAGCCCCAATATAAGGCTGCGTCCAAGGTGGTACTTCCTCTTTCTCTGCGAACCAGTCCATAATAACCGATGAACGAACAACTCCGGAACACTCAAAGAACGATCCGCGCCAAAGAGACCCACGGAATCCAAGCAGGAACTTTCCAGCGACAGGATCCACTTCAGGGGAAGGACTGGAAACCATCATCCAAGACTCTCAGCAAATCCAACGTGGTAGAAGCAGGAGCTGGAGGAAAACAACGTCCAGAACAGGAACATTCCAGGGCAGGAAGACTCAACCTGAAAGAACAAGAGAAGCAAACTCCGATAAAGCGAGAGCATGGCCAAGCCAAACCCATATCCAGCGGGCACCAGAGGTCCAGGCCGGTGTAAAGCATACAAACAAGTATGAGCACCTAATGGCAAACAACTTAACATTCTCAATGTATAACAGTACAAAATAGGCCTACCAACTAAAGTAGAGCCAACAGGCCAAACACTCCCTCCACACTACCAGAGCCCAGGGGAGGGAAGGGAGGGCAATATTCGCCTCCGTGTCTTAATAAAACTATGACTTTACGTCGTAGACTAGGAAAATCAGTTAGTTTTACATCAGACACGGAGGCTTCATATTGCTAGTTCAAAGCTGGTTAACCAAGGGATCAAACAAATGAGGAGGAGGACGGAAATAATACTCACGGAAAGTGGAGGCACTCGACCAGTCCGCCAATCTCAGGATGTCCTCCAGGCGAGCTCCCGAGACCGCCAAAGAGGTAGACGCCGCACCGCGCGCCGAATGAGCTGTAAACACCGAAGTGTCCACACCGGCCAGAGCCATAACCCATTTCAACCAACGGGCCAAAGTGGGGCTAGTCACCGGACCGAACGGGTGACGGATGGAGAGAAACAACTGCGGCACAACCGGAGACCTGTAAGGACGAGTCCTGGCCTCGTATTCCTTTAAACAAGCTACCGGGCACAAGGCCGGGGAAGCAGGAAAGCTGGGGTACGAAACGACCCGGATGTTCGTCTTCGTGCGTCTCGAAATGTTAAAAGACACGCCCTCCGGGGTAAAGGACCTGGCGTCGTGGTCCAGAGCCCGCACATCAGAAACTCTCTTACAAGAAATTAAGCAAAAGAGAGTGAGCAACTTTGCGGAAAGCTGACGTAAGGAAAGGTCAGTATTGGTAGGCCAAGAGGACAAAAAGGTAAGCACCAGGGAAACATCCCAAGTGGAAGAAAACCTCGGCCGGGGAGGCCGAGACAGCCGCGCGCCTCGGAGGAGGCGCGAAACGGAAGGATGCTGTCCTGCCGGAACGCCGTCAAATCCTAGATGTGACGAAGAGATCGCCGAACGAAAAAGATTGATCGTTCTGTAAGCCTTTCCCTCTTCAAAGAGAGAGGTGAGGAATTGAAGCAACTGAGCTACAGGAGCTGAAACGGGATCCAGGTCCCGTTCCAGGCACCAGCCAGCCCAAGTTCGCCAGGCCGCCCGATAAGATTTTCGGGTGCCGGGAGCCCAAGCGTCGTCCAAGAGGCGCCTAGTTGCCTCCGAAACTCCGTCGACCGCTCCCGGAGTCCTGAGAGCCGGCAGGCCATCAAACGTAGGGATCCGTCCAGGAGCAGAGGGTGGGGAGTCCCCTGAGGGCAGCGCAGGAGAGAGGTCGGGTTCGGCAGAAGGACTGGAATGTCCACTAGAAGCTCCAGGAGAGACGGGAACCACACCTGGGAGTCCCAGAACGGGACTATCGCCACCAACTCCGCCCGGTGGCGACGCACTTGGAGAAGCATCCGAGGAATCATCATGAATGGGGGAAACGCATAGAGAAGGTCGGAGGACCAGTCCTGCAGAAACGCGTCCGCCGCCAATGCCTCCGGATCCGGGCGCCAACTGTAGAACCGAGGGAGGTGAGCGTTGAGCCGGGAGGCGAACAAGCCCACGGAAAAGGGTCCCCATCTGGATGACACCTCCGAGAAAATCGACGGGTCCAACTGCCAGTCGCTGCCGTCCGTAAGATGGCGGGAACTCCAATCCGCCCGCACGTTGTGAAGTCCCGGCAGGTACTCGGCCTGCACCATGATGTCCCTGGAGAGACAGTACGCCCAAAAATCCTTCGCCAGTCCCGCTAGGGTAGCAGACTGGGTTCCGCCCAAACGGTTGATGTAGCGAACCGCTGAAATATTGTCCATCCGGAGACGGATACATGCATTGGCCAGCCCGTTGGTAAAACTCTTGACGGCCAAGGAGCCGGCCAGCAACTCCAGGGCATTGATGTGCAAGTGCGTCTCGACCTGCGACCAAGGTCCCCCGGTGGAGACCCCGTTGCAGTGTGCTCCCCAGCCCTGAAGGCTCGCATCCGATTCGATGGTGAATTTCGGCTGGAAACCAAAAATCGCCCTGCCGTTCCAAGCCTCCAGATTGGCGATCCACCAACGGATCTCTTCTCTGGCCTCCGAATCCAATTCCACCATGTCCGCAAAGGAGGCCCCCGAGCGGAGGTGCGCAATCTTCAAGCGCTGCAGGGCCCGGTAATGCAACGGTGCCGGGAAGACCGCCTGTATGGAGGATGCCAGTAGGCCGATGATGCGGGCTAGGTGACGCAGGGACAGGTGGGCACTGGTCAACGCCCGTCGCAGTTCCTTGCGAATGGACCGTAACTTGTCCCCTGGCAGGCTGAGGGATTCTGAGATCGAGTCCACTGTGAAGCCTAGGAAGTCCAACCTCTGGGAGGGAGTGAGCCAGGACTTCTCCAAGTTGAGTAGGAAGCCGAGCGACTCTAGGAGATCCGCCGTCCATCGGAGGTGTTGCAGCAGTGTCGACCTGGATTGATGCATCAGGAGGATGTCGTCCAGGTATATTATGAGGCGTACTCCGCGACTCCTCAACCAGGCCATGACCGGACGCAGGAGTTTGGTGAAACACCACGGAGCCGACGACAAGCCGAATGGAAGGCATGTGAATCTCCAGACCTCGCCTTTCCAGAGGAAGCGAAGGAGATCCCTGGAGTGGGGGGCCACCGAGACCGTAAGGTACGCGTCCTTCAGATCCAGCTTCACGAGCCAATCCCTGGGGGAGAGAAGGTCCCGAAGTAGATGGATCCCCTCCATCTTGAAGTGACGGTACCGCACGATGCTGTTTAGGGCCCGGAGATTGATGACGGCACGCATCTGACCCCCTTTTTTCTGGACCAAGAAAATGTTGCTTATTACCCCCCTTGAGTGGCCGTGAGCTCTCTCTATGGCCCTCTTGAGGAAGAGGGAAGAGAGCTCCTCGTCCACCCGGGCGGAGTCCGATCCCCTCCGAAGAGAGGACGGTGGGTGTTGCACTGAACAAGGGGTGTCTATGAGCTCTATGGAGAAGCCTCTGACCGTCGTCAGAACCCACGGGTCTGATGTAATCAGTTCCCAAGCGTGTAAAAAATGCCGAAGCCTGCCCCCTACATAAAGTACCGAAGAATCCCCGTCCGGGGTCTGACTTACCGAATGACTTGCGGGGAGCCGTGTTTCCTCGGAAGGAACGGGAGCGCCATTGTCCCCCTCTGGATGGGAAGAACGTCTGGGGAGACCGCTGGTCTTGAAACGCAGCTCGCTGGGAGAAGGAGCCTCTGGATACACCCCTGCCTCGGGTGCTGGAGCGGCCGGACAGACGGCCCCTGTTGCTGCCGGCCCTGTGAGAGACCCGGCCCTGGAAGACTTTGCGCATGGTAGCCTGCGCCTTGTCCAGAGCGGAAAAAGTGCCGACGAAGCGGCTGAGGTCCTTTATAAAGGAGTCCCCAAAAAGCAGGCCTTCCGCCTCTTTGCCCGTCTCCGTCTGGGCAAGATTTATGAGCTTGGGGTCTATCCTAAGCAGGATGGCCTTGCGCCTTTCCACTGACAGGGATGCATTGGCTCCCCCGGCGATGCAAATCGCCCGCTGGGCCCAGCCCGTGAGCTCCTCAGGGTCAATGTGGGAACCCTCCTGTCTGGCGGACTCCGCCAATTCCATAATTTTTGCCAGTGGACCGAAAATGTCCAGGAGTTTGTCCTGGCATCCTCTAAGGGCTGAGTCTAAGCCCCTCTTGGCATTCCACCCAGACTTGGACAAAAATTGGGTCATCTTCGGATCCACAACGGGCGTGTCGCAGACCTTATGGGGTATAATGGGCCGAGGGCACTCGGCCCGCAGCTTACTGCGCGCCTCCTTGGACAGAGGACGGCGGGCCCAATGCTCCAGGTAACTGCTAATTTGTGTATCGGGGAGCCACTCCGCCGATCTAGGGTGGTGGAGGGCCTCAGGATCAAACATGGGAGCCCCGGAGGAATCCAAAGGGAAATTGTCAGCAGAGGCAGAGGAGGAATCCTTAGTTAAAGGCACAGCAGGGGGAGTGGCAATAGGGTCGGACCCCAGAGGGGAGTCATCCTCCTCAGAAAAATCAGTAGCCTCTGCCGGAACCTCCGGGCCCGAACCCAGATCCGAGTCAGAGACGGCATCCGCTAGGGCTCTAGCGTGTTTCCACACCCGCGATTTATCAGCCTGGCGGGGACAAGCCCTCTTACGCGACCTCAGCGCGTCGTCTGGGGTGGTCATCAACACACCGGTCATTGTCTCCTGTCCAACAGGAGGTTCAGCAGCAAAAGAGTGCTGCGCAATCTCAGGGGGAGCAAGTCTGGCCCCAGCTAGGGGGTGTGCAGACAGGGCCTGGGAGATGGTCTGTGATAAGACTGTGGACATGGAACCCATAGCCTGTAGAATCGCATTAGACACAGAGCGCTGGATGAGCTGCGCCTGTGAGTCTGAATCAGAGAGACTAGCATCCCCAGGGAGGGGGGAGGGGGAGGACTGGGCAGAGGGGTCCATGCTGGTCCAGCACAGGGAACAGGGTACCTGCAGGAAGAAGGCTGGGAGGAGAGCCAGAGGCACTATGCGTGCAGCGCTAGGCAAACGAGGGGTTAATCACCCCAGGAGCGAGGGAAGCGGAGCGCAGCACAGGGGAGCGGCAGCAGGCACGCAGGAGACCGGAGGAAGCGAGATCTCGCGGGAACGGGAACCAAGATGGCCGCCGGATCTCGCGAGATCTCGCTCCAGCCAGCCAAAAGAGCGCGAACAGTGGGGAGAAAGGCCGCCGAGCCAGGCAGCAGACGCGCGCAAAGAAGGGGGCGTGGCCCAGCACTGAGGAGGCAGAAGATGGCGGTAAGGCCAGCGGCGCTGCCAGGCACAACGGGACCCCCAAGCAAACCTCCCGAGGGGAGAAAGGGGAAGAGGGAGGAACCAAACGGAGCCCCAGAGGGGGGGGTCCCAGGGGAAAAAACGCTGCGCGCGATTAGGACCCTGGAATACTGAGGCAGGCAGCGGTTGCCCTGACAGGGATAAGCCTCTGGGACAAGAATGCGGGATAAGAGATATCCCGCTGCACAAACACTAAGCCACCTAAAAGGAGGAAACAAAGCAAACCCCAGTGAAGAAATAACCCGGGGAAAAATACTCTAAAGCGAAATAAAACCCTTAGGGAGAATAGAAGCAGCTAGCAGATAAAATGAACATGTTACTTATCTGGTGAGCAGCAAGAAAGAGGAAGTACCACCTTGGACGCAGCCTTATATTGGGGCTGTAGGGGTGGGACGTATGGGTTACTATGGTGACCATTTGCATTTGTTTTTTGTTTCTCCTTGCTGCTATGGTGATCAGTAAAGGAAGAGAAAGCAATATGAAGCCTCCGTGTCTGATGTAAAACTGTGATACAAACTTGAAGCAAATATATTTGGACGTGAAAGAAAACCTGAGAAATCAGGAGTCCAGATAGAAATAATCAATTTTACACAAAAAGACCCGTTAATTTTGTCAAGCTTAGTTCCATAATACAGTATACAATATATCGAACCTGAACTAAAAATAAAAATGATACATTTCTGTCATAAAACACCTAAACTGATGAGTGTTTGTTTGAACAGCAGCGCAGTGTTTACAGCATTATATGGGCGTGGTCAACCCGTTCCCCATGTTTGTGTTAGCATTTTCACACCATTTTAGAGTTGGTTCTAGACATATGTCAGCCTTTATTTCTACAGCAAATTCTGAGGTAACTTTCCTGCGCTTGGGTTGGGGAAGCAAGCATGGCTGACTCGGCATGCAGATTTCCTGCTCTTGCGTGAGGATGGGAGAGGCGGCCATACACAGGCACTGCAGAACGGCAGAGGGCAGCTAGAGGAAGATGCGCTGCCTCTGGCCGGAATATAACGGCCGTACGCATGGTAGGGCGCCATTTTTTTTCCTCCTGACCCGCAGCCCAGGAGCCACCACTATTCAACGCATCAGCCGGTCTCCTTCCTACACTCCTAGATTGTGCATGGAGACCTCTAGCCTGAAAACACCGGTCCTGGAGCCTCCTAGAGCTGAAGATGAGGTGCCCTGGGGGGGGCTTTACCTCAGAAGCTGAGGGCTTATATAAGTGTCATCCCAGGCCTATCAAATATGGGACATATTCACATGTTGCAGTCAAACCATAGGGGTTTTTTATTGTGAGATGGGGAAACAGCTCTCCTTGTCTGAACACTGATTGTGTAGATTAAATTAAATGATCTGGACTGACATTCTGCTGTTTGGCCACAAGATGCCGCTGTTTCCTAACAGACTGCATATATTTCCATATTCATGAGAGGTGGAGTTACACAGAGCCTGGAGAGGAAGGGAAAGGGAGCGCAGCCATCTTAGAGGGAGCTGAGACTGAGGAACTGTGTAAGCAAAGGATCCGACGGCATCCAGGTGTGGGAGCATCCCTCAGTGACCAGAGCAGCAGCTAAGTGAAGCTAATCGTGTCCAAGGCACTGATCCTGTCCAGAGGAACGAGGATTGCTTTCAGAAACGCTGATGAGAGCTGAGGAGCAATGCTACATACACTGCGGGACCGCATGCTTGTGTCACCACCAGACATCTGAGAAGCTCTGACAGATGCCTTTCAGAACCTCCTCCTTGAGCTTCCTTTGTTTTGCTTTCAGTTCCTCATCTCGTTAGCCTCTCTCAGCTGTCATGTAGTTGGACTGATTGCATCCCTTTAAATTCCTCCCCATAATGCATTAGTGTGCGGTTTATACAACTTCCTGGAGTGTGTGTGCATGCTGATCCTATTTCCCAGTCTTCTACTAGATAAGTGTTGTGCATTCTTTTGTGTTTTTTTGTTTGCTGGATCCCAGGTGACCCTGACTCCCTCCGTGTCTAGTGTAGGGAGCCGGTGGTCGTGTCCCCTCACTATTATAGGGTGTTCAGGTGTTATACAGTCGAGGTACGAGGATATGCGATCATCTACCATTGGGATTTTTGCATAGGCTGAGCAGTCAGGGAGAGTGCCAGGTCTGATGCAGGGGTCTCCCTTTTTGTTCCTTAGTTTTGGATCCAGTGAGTCATATATTCATTTTGTGTTGTCTTGTTTCCCGTACACCTTCCGTGACATTATAAACCGCCTTAACCGCCTCAAGCATGGATCCGGTTTCACTTTTGACTGAACGCTTCCAGGGTCTTTCATTGGAGGTAGCAGATCTCCGTAAGACTCTTTCTCAGTTTCAAGTGACCGGTTCAGCTTGCGTTCATGGAGTTTGTTCTGAGCCTAAGATCTCGCTCCCGGATACGTTCTCCGGGGGTAGTGAGAATTTTGTGCGTTTTAGAGAGGCTTGCAAACTCCATTTTCGCCTTCTTCCCCATTCCTCTGGTGATGAGGAACGGAGGGTGGGGATCATTATATCGCTGCTCAGGGGTAACGCTCAGTCATGGGCCTTTTCGCTGCCGGTGGGGGCACGGCCCCTCCGTTCAGTGAATAAATTCTTTTTAGCCCTGGGTCAGATATATGATGATCCGGATCGTATTGCTTTGGCTGAATCTAGACTACGTCTGTTATGCCAGGGTAAACAATCCGCAGAGATATACTGCTCAGAATTTCGGAGATGGGCAGCTGATACTGGTTGGAACGATGCTGCACTCCGAAGTCAATTTTGCCATGGTCTTTCAGAGGGATTGAAAGATGCACTTGCCTTTCATGAGAGGCCTATCTCCTTGGACTCTGCTATGTCTCAGGCCGTTCGTATTGACAGCCGTGTTAGAGAGAGAGGAGAGATCACTCCTTCCTGTCATACTCAATCCCAGGACAGTGCAGCGGTCTCATTCTGTGCGCAGGGGTCTCAGTCGCTGTCAACCCTTTCTGAGCAGGAGCCCATGCAGCTGGGGTTGATTGCCTCTGACAATAGAAGATTCAGCCCGCATGGGAAGGTTTGTTTTTGTTGTGGAGGTATAAATCATTTGGCAAATGTTTGTCCCTCTAGGAGATTCAGGCAGTTTTTTGGGAGTAATAAAGAAACAAAAAGGAAAAAATCCTTTAAAAATGTTCCATCTGTTACTATTGGCAGGGTTGAGGCGGAAATTGAAGGTTTTCCGTTTGCTTGTAGTTCCCGTTTTGTCCTGCCAGGGTGGCGCTAGAGAGCAAGAACATTTTTTGTGAGATTTTTGTAGATAGTGGAGCAGCTGTCAATCTCATTGATAATCAATTTGCGATAACTCATGGTTTCCAGGTATGCACTTTGGGAAAGGATATTCCTGTTTTTGCTATTGATTCCGCTCCACTTTCTCAGAAATCATTAAAGGGCATAGTTCACAATATCCGTTTAATTGTGAGTGATGCTCATGTTGAGGATGTGTCATGTTTCGTCCTTAGCGGATTGCCTACTCCTCTAGTGTTGGGGCTACCCTGGCTCACTAAACATAACCCCACCATTGATTGGCAAGCGAGGCAAATAAATGGTTGGAGTGACTTTTGCAGAGAGAATTGTCTCACGACATCTGTTTCTGAGGTTTCTACTAAGACTGTACCATCTTTTCTCTCTGAATTTTCGGATGTCTTCTCTGAGAGTGGAGTTCAGGATTTGCCCCCGTTCAGGGAGTACGATTGCCCTATTAATCTCATCCCAGGCGCCAAGCTGCCTAAATCGCGTTTATACAATCTCTCCCAACCTGAAAGGGTCGCTATGCGTGCTTATATCTCTGAGAGTCTGAGAAAAGGACACATACGACCCTCGAAGTCACCTGTTGCCGCTGGTTTTTTCTTTGTTAAGAAAAAAGATGGTTCTTTAAGACCTTGTCTGGATTTCAGGGAGCTGAACAGTATCACTATTCGTGACCCTTATCCGCTTCCTCTGATCCCGGACCTGTTTAACCAGATTGTTGGGGCTAAAGTTTTTTCAAAATTAGATCTAAGAGGGGCATACAACCTGGTCAGGGTCAGAGAAGGAGATGAATGGAAGATGGCCTTCAATACCCCTGAGGGCCATTTTGAGAATTTGGTTATGCCTTTTGGTTTGATGAATGCCCCAGCCGTTTTTCAGCATTTCGTGAACAGCATTTTTTATCATTTAATGGGAAAATTTGAATTAGTGTATTTGGATGACATTTAGATTTTTTCTCCTGATTTCAAAACTCATAAGGAACACTTACGTCAGGTCTTGCTCATCCTGCGGGAGAATAAATTATACGCAAAACTGGAAAAATGTGTGTTTGCGGTTCCAGAAATTCAATTTCTGGGGTTTCTTCTCTCCGCTTCTGGTTTTCGCATGGACCCTGAGAAGGTCCGCGCTGTGCTTGAGTGGGAGCTTCCTGAGAATCAGAAGGCGCTGATGCGTTTTTTGGGCTTTGCCAATTATTACAGGAAGTTTATTTTGAATTATTCCTCTGTTGTTAAACCACTCACTGATATGACCAGAAAGGGGGTAGATTTTTCTTCCTGGTCGGCAGAGGCGCGTAAGGCCTTTTCTAATATCAAGGAGAGTTTTGCTTCCGCTCCCATCTTGGTACAACCTGATATTTCTCTACCCTTCATAGTTGAGGTTGATGCTTCTGAGGTGGGTGTGGGTGCGGTCTTGTCTCAGGGTTCCTCTCCTGCCAAATGGCGACCGTGTGCCTTTTTATCGAAGAAACTCTCCTCCGCAGAGAGAAATTACGATGTGGGAGATAGGGAGTTGTTGGCCATCAAGTTGGCTTTTGAGGAATGGCGCCATTGGCTAGAGGGAGCCAGACACCCTATTACGTGTTTACTGACCATAAAAATCTGGCCTACTTGGAGTCAGCCAAGCGTCTGAACCCGAGACAGGCCAGATGGTCTTTGTTCTTTTCAAGGTTTAATTTTGTTGTCACGTTCCGCCCTGGGGTTAAGAATGTGAAGGCAGATGCCCTGTCACGTTGTTTTCCGGGAGGTGGGAATTTTGAAGACCCGGGTCCCATTTTGGCTGAAGGTGTGGTGGTCTCTGCTCTTTATCCTGAATTGGAGGCAGAGGTGCAGGTAGCCCAGTCAGAGGCTCCTGATCTTTGTCCTCCTGGGAGGTTGTTTGTGCCTCTCGCTTTAAGACACAAGATTTTTAAGGAATACCACGATACGGTCCTTGCTGGGCACCCGGGGGCAAGAGCCACAGTGGAACTCATCGCTCGGAGATTCTGGTGGCCGGCGCTTCGTAAGTCGGTTGAGGGTTTTGTGGCAGCCTGCGAGACTTGTGCTCGTGCCAAAGTCCCTCATTCACGGCCATCAGGTCCTCTCCTTCCCTTACCCATTCCTTCCCGTACTTGGACACATCTGTCCATGGACTTCATAACGGACCTGCCTCGTTCCTCGGGGAAGACTGTGATTCTGGTGGTGGTGGACCGTTTTAGCAAAATGGTGCATTTCATCCCTTTTCCTGGCTTGCCCAATGCTAAGATGCTGGCGCAGGCATTTATTGATCACATTGTCAAATTGCATGGTATTCCTTCAGACATAGTCTCTGATAGGGGCACGCAGTTTGTTTCCAGATTCTGGAAGGCTTTCTGTTCTCGCTTGGGGGTTCGGTTGTCATTCTCTTCTGCTTTACACCCGCAGTCGAATGGCCAGACAGAGCGCGTCAATCAGAATCTGGAGACATATCTGCGCTGTTTTGTGGCGGAGAATCAAGAGGATTGGTGTTCTTTTTTGTCCCTTGCTGAGTTTGCTTTAAATAACCGTCGTCAGGAGTCCTCTGATAAGTCACCATTTTTTGGTGCATATGGGTTTCATCCGCAGTTTGGGACATTCTCGGGAGAGGGGTCTTCTGGTTTACCTGATGAGGACAGATTCTCCTCGTCTTTGTCATCTATTTGGCAAAAGATTCAGGATAATCTAAAGAGCATGAGTGAGAGATATAAGCGTGTGGCAGATAAGAGACGTGTGCCTGGTCCGGACCTCAATGTTGGTGATCTGGTGTGGTTGTCTACCAAGAATATCAAATTGAAGGTTCCCTTCTGGAAGTTGGGTCCTAAGTTTATTGGGCCTTACAAAATCCTGTCTGTCATCAATCCTGTGGCCTACCATCTTGATCTTCCTCAGACTTGGAAGATCCATAATGTTTTTCATAAGTCCTTATTAAAACCTTATGTTCAACCCATTGTACCCTCGTCTTTGCCTCCTCCTCCGATTATGGTTGATGGTAATCTTGAATTTCAGGTCTCTAGGATTTTGGATTCTCGTGTTGTCCACGGTTCTCTCCAGTACCTCGTTCATTGGGAGGGTTATGGTCCTGAGGAGAGGATGTGGGTCCCAGTGACGGACATTAAGGCCACTCGTCTCATCAGGGCTTTCCATAGGTCCCATCCTGAGAAGGTGGGCTCTGAGTGTCCGGAGTCCACTCGTAGAGGGAGGGGTACTGTCACCACCAGACATCTGAGAAGCTCTGACAGATGCCTTTCAGAACCTCCTCCTTGAGCTTCCTTTGTTTTGCTTTCAGTTCCTCATCTCGTTAGCCTCTCTCAGCTGTCATGTAGTTGGACTGATTGCATCTGTCACAACCAGACAGCTGAGAAGCTCTGACAGAGGCCTTTCAGAACCTCCTCTTTGAGTTTCTGTGTTGTGGTATTCAGCTCCTCCTCTCCTTAGCCTCTCTCAGCTGTCATGTGTTGGACTAATTGCTTCCCTTTAAATTCTTCCCCAGAAGGCTTTTCTGGGCGGCTTATATTTCTTCCTGGAGTGTGTGTGCATGCCCATCTGGTTCTCCTCTCCTCTACAAAGTTAAGTGTTAAACTGTTATCTGTTATTTTCTGTTTGCTGGATCCCAGGTGACCCTGACTCCCTCCGTGTCTGGTGTAGGGAGCCGGTGGTCGTGTCCCCTCACTATTGTAGGGTGCTCAGGGGTTATATAGTCAAGGTACGTGGATATGCATACCTCCACCATTCGGATCTATGCATAGGCTAAGCAGCCAGGGAAAGTGCCAGGTCTTCTACAGGGGTCTCCCTTTTGTTCCTTAGCTGTTGGATCCAGCGAGTCATTTATGCATGTTGTTTTGCCTTGTTACCTGTACACATTCCGTGACAGCATCCCTTTAAATTCCTCCCCATAATGCATTAGTGTGCGGTTTATACAACTTCCTGGAGTGTGTGTGCATGCTGATCCTATTTTCCAGTCTTCTACCAGATAAGTGTTGTGCATTCTTTTGTGTTTTTCTGTTTGCTGGATCCCAGGTGACCCTGACTCCCTCCGTGTCTAGTGTAGGGAGCCGGTGGTCGTGTCCCCTCACTATTATAGGGTGTTCAGGTGTTATACAGTCGAGGTACGAGGATATGCGATCATCTACCATTGGGATTTTCGCATAGGCTGAGCAGTCAGGGAGAGTGCCAGGTCTGATGCAGGGGTCTCCCTTTTTGTTCCTTAGTTTTGGATCCAGTGAGTCATATATTCATTTTGTGTTGTCTTGTTTCCTGTACACCTTCCGTGACAGCTTGTTGGAGAGACATTTGTTCTGTTCAGAGTCACCAGCGGATGCAGAGCAGTCCCGGTCGGTAAGATCGTGCACGCACCTCATTACAGTGTTGGCGCCTAGAGACTGAGACCAGGCCTGTAGTTAGTTAGCATTAAAAGGGGTAACGACATCCTGGCACTCAGATCCCACTATTGTTAGATGAGTCTACTTGGCATGTTGCATGTTCAGGCTGATAGTCTGTTTGTATGACACCAGGTTATATTTAACTGTGATTTGCACGGTATATACCCCAGCCACAAGGTGTTTTATATGAGAACTTCTGCATCTTTGGCGGTGTCGCCATCTGTTGATCCATCTCTGTCCTTTTCATATCATATAAATTATTTCAATTCTCAACACGTGTAGAAATAATGATCTATTACAGATGTGGAATATGGATTTTTTTTTTTTTATGTTAAAACTTTTGCTCTAAATTGTCAATTTATTTGCTGTATTTGTAATGCTGTTATATGGTTGTGAAAAAAAACCCAGAATAAATAGACACGTGAATTATGGGATATGAATGGGAGAGGAAGCTGTAATTACACTGTACCACTGCTACAGTCTACACAGTGTGCAAGTGAACATTGAAGAGGACTTAACGTTTGCACAAGTGCAGTGGCCCCTTCAAACAGCTGATCGATGAATATCGGTGACCTATCCTGAGATAGAAAAAGTGTCATAAAAATATAAAGGTAGGTATGTGTTAAAGAGATTATCCCCACATATTAAAAATAAATATACCATATTTCCCAGACTATAAGAATCACTTTTTCCCCCAAAAAATGGGGGAAAGTGTCAGTGCGTCTTATAGTCTGAATGCTAATGACCTCTTCCATTTTGAAAGCAGTCATTAGCACGCAGGAGACACAGGGAGGTGAGGGCAGTGCTGTGCTTACTATACTCACCTCCCCTGGTGCACTATGACTTGATGCTATGCGCCATTCGGCAACAGTACAGAGCAGGACCCGGAAGAAGCAACGGAGTGATGAGTCCTGGATATGCGGCGCTGTCCGAGAAAGCGAGGTAAGTTTATACATTTTTTATTTTTTATTTAAATGTCTGATCTGGGGGGTGCGATCAAAGGATGAGTGGGGCTGGGGGGTCCAATCAGAGGCTGATGGCTGATGGGGACTGTGGGGTCCAATCTGAGGCTGATGGTAGGCTGATCTGAGGCTAATGGAGGCTGGGGGTCTAATGGGAGGCTGATGGAGGTTTGGGGGGTCTGATCTGACGTTTTTGGAGGTTGAGTGGTCTGACTGAGGCTGATGGAGGGTCTGATCTGAGGTGTGGTGAAGAATTGGGGTTTGATTCGGGGGTCTGATAAGGATTGGGGGTCTAATCTGAGGAAGAATGGGGGTCTGATTTGGGGGTTTGCTCTGAGGTCTGATACAAAATATTTTTTTCTAATTTTCCTCCTCCGAATCCTTATAGTCTGAAAAATACAGTATCTGGAGTACTTTTAGTACTTTTTAGCTTTCTTTACTCATCCCTCTGCAGCTCTGGGCTCCTCCTTTTCTACAAGTGGGCCATCAAACACCTGCATCTCCTAGGAGTGCATTACAGTCAGCTCTTTCTAACCCCTTCCTCCCCTGCATAGAAATGATTCCCACTAATAGTGCCCCCCCCCCCCTCCCCTCTATTTTCTTCGCCCTTGTCTAGAGAGAGATATAGCTACATACTTCTATGAATTCAGAAATAGGGAAGAATAAACGAAAGGTGTCTGGGCCACTTCACTATGAGATCACTATGTCGGCAGTGAGAGGAGGGGAATGGATCTGGGAAGTTACTGAGCATGTGCGTCCACCACTGAATGCAACAGAGGGTGGAACAGAGGAAAATGTAATGTACAAATAATGTAAAAATGTATGGTTCGGCTGAAATGGCGAGTCCTACGGTGCCGTGAAGAAATATCACCTGCAGTTCTTCCACATGTTCACGAAGACTGGATTAAACGTTTAACAGTGTGCATCCGACAGAATAGTGGATATATCGAACATGTCATGTAAAGCAGTATTAGAACGAAGTCTTATGTGAATTGACTTCGGATGTTTCATCCGTAGTCGATTCGCTCATCCCTAGATATATTGTATTTTATTGCAAAATTTAAATGTACATCTTTGTTTTCTCAATAAAAGAAATAGGCAAAAATACAAAAAAAAAGTCAGTCTTTGTCATGGTTAAAAAACAGAAAGTTTGTAATCCGCGATGTAGATGTGAGAGTAGAAAAACCAATGCGTAATTAGATAAACCTTATTAAGAAAATGAGGTGTGACCCCTCTTAATAGGTTTACGAACATCCGCTAATTTGATCACACTGACGTTTTGTAATATTACATTCGAAATTTAGCCCTCTGAATATCTTCACTAATGGACGCCTATAATAGACTGGTAGGACGGAGCTGACGTACCTCTCTGCCCTCCAGGTAGCCGGTGTTGTATGGCTTCTCGCCAGCCCGGGGCTCGGATTTCTACATGGCGCCAGAGGTTTGTGAAGGGCGCTGCATGGCAAAAGCAGATCTCGTTTCTTTTGGAATTCTTTTTTTGGGCAGTGATCGAAATGACTGTCTTCAGGGATCAGAAGTGTGCAGCTGGAGATCAGCGTCACAGCTGGGATGTCGTTTTAGTGTACACTTGGAATACAAGCGTACACACCATCGGGTTTTTTTAAACATCAAAAAGTTGGGTTAAAGATAAATAAAAATAAATTACGGTACAAAGAAAAAAGTCCAATCGTCAAGGTTTAGGCAACAATCTGTCTGGTTTTCATTTTTTTGTCCAGTTACGGTTTAAAGGTAATCTGTCACCATAAAAATACTGTGTAATCATGGTATAGAGCAGAATTATATACAGTTTTATAGTAAAATATTCTGTAAAATTTGTAATTTATTCATTTAAATTCCTGTTCATTCTGTGCTTTGGGCTTTCGGTGCCCCATTTGTGAAATAGGAGCAGATACGATAGATGGGAAGGATTTTCTGATATTTTAGGTCACCACTGTCTGACCCACGAGACCCCCGCCGATCCGCTGTTTGAGAAGATACCCAGGCCCCTGTGAGCACCATGGCCTTCTCTCTGCTCACCAAGCACAGCGCCGTATATTGTATAGTGGCCGTGTTTGGTATTGCGCACAGCCCCTTTCACTTCTAGGCCTGTGAGGGCTAACCTCCCGCACTCCAGCTGTGGTAAAACTACAATTCCCAAGATGCACACTTGCTTGGCTATTCTCAGAACTACATGGAAATGAATGGAGCATGGTGGGAGTCGTAGTTTCACCACAGCTGTAGTGCCAGAGGTTAGCCATCACTGGGCCCTAGGCCATATGAATGATGAATGTGACATCACTGGCCGTGAGGGAAAGCAGCGAGTAGGCTGCGGCTCTACTGCGAGCACCGCTGCCTTCCCAAACAGCTGATCGGCGGAGGTCCCGATTGTCGGACCCCTACCGATCAGATACTGATAGGTTATCAGTATAAAAAAATCTCGGAAAACCCCTTTAAGGCATATCCTATCAATATATCATACAAAACATATCAGAATGCAGAGCCTCTAGACGTAAAGACAACGCCCCCGTTGCTCCTAGAAGCTCATTTCCATATAGTAAAGCATCAAAAACAAAACTGCTGACAGATACAAATGGCCTCTCGGTTCACCGGGCGGTTGTTAGCTGCGAATTCTGCTCGTTCGCGATTCGCTAAACATGCGAACATATGGCGATGTTCTCATGCACATATTCTTTTGCATTGCACTCAACTTTGACCCATGAAAAATCCATCAGGTGGGACAGGACAGCCAATTAAGACGTTTCAGCACATGGACATACCCCTTACCCTATAAAAGAACCCGATCTGGCAGCCATTTTACATTCTGTGTTTTGCCAGTGTAGGGAGAGGTTGCTGTGTGGAGCAGGGACAGGCTGTTAGGGACACCAAACGCTAGCTAATAGGGCCACAAAAGTCCTTTTAAGGACTGGTATAGGTGTGCTATCAATAGGTGTGATATACTGAGGGGTGTGATATACTTATAATATACTTTCTAACATAGAAAGTATATTAAAGTGCAATTGTATTGTGCAGCAGTTGTGTGCGGTTCTGCTGCGATACCGCTGCTATATAGAGGGACAAACGCTATTGGAACAACTAACTGCAACGGGTGTGATATACCTGTTGCCCCAAAAAATACTGATTGAGGGGTGCGATATACCTGCTTCCACAAAATACTGATTAAGGGGTTTGATATACCTGCATTCACAAAATACTGATTGAGGGGTGCAATATACCTGCTTTACCAAATATTGATTCAGGGATTTTATATACCTGTTTTCACAAAATACTGACTGAGGGGTGCGATATACCTGCTTATACAAAATACTGATTAAGGGGTTCTATATATCTGCTTCCACAAAATACTGATTGAGGAGTGCGATATACCTGCTTTCACCAAATATTGATTGAGGGGTTCTATATACCTGTTTCCACAAAATACTGATTGAGGGGTGCGATATACCTGCTTCCACAAAATACTGATTAAGGGGTTTGATATACCTGCTTTCACAAAATACAGATTGAGGGGTGTGATATACCTTCTTCCACAAAATACTGATTGAGGGGTGCGATATACCTGCTTCACAAAATACAGATTGAGGGGTGCGATATACCTGCTTCCACAAAATACTGATTAAGGGGCTTGATATACCTGCTTCCGCAAAATACTGATTGAGGGGTGCGATATACCTGCTTCCACCAAATATTGATTCAGGTGTTCTATATACCTGTTTCAACAAAATACTGATTGAGGGGTGGGATATACCTGCTTCTACAAAATACTGATTGAGGGGTGCGATATACCTGCTTCCACAAAATACTGATTGAGGGGTGCGATATACCTGCTTCTCCAAAATACTGATTAAGGGGTTCTATATACCTGTTTCCACAAATACTGCTCTTCTCTAGGTACTTTGGCACAGGGTCATTTTGAAAATGACAGACAGAGGAAGAGGCAGGCCGTTCCGCAGGGGTGGTAGGGGTCGGGCAGGTGCACCAGCCCGGAGCCTAAGTGGGAAGTTGGAGAAGGTGAGTGCGATTACGTCAAAAGACGTACCAGAGTTGGTTAAGTGGCTCACTCAGCCTTCCACTTCTGCACCCTCCTCATCCTCTGTATCTGCACCCTCCTCACTCTCTGCTGTGTGCACCCCCAAAGACACCACCACCACCATAGCCCCTCCACTCCAGGCAGAGGAATTTTTTTCCTATCCATTCCCAGATCTTACCGATGTGCAGTCATTCTTGGCATCGGATGAGGAAGAGGAGGTAGCAACAGCCGCCACCCAGCAGTTGACGACAGTACCCGGATCAGCCCAAGGAGGGAGGTCTCCAGTGTTGCTGCCTACTACGAGATCTCTGTCAGTGGTGGTGAAGGTGACGATGATGACGTGTCGATGGACGTCACGTGGGTGCCCACAAGAAAGGAAAAGGAGGGGAGTTCAGAGGGAGAGACGGAGCAGCAGAGAGGGAGGAGAAGCAGGCAGAACTCGCAGTGCACAGGAGGCAAAAAGCAGACTGCAAATGTATCTGGAGCGAGCCATCCACCATGCACGGTTACATCTTGCGCTCCCAGGACGCCGGCACATGGCTCCACAGTGTGGGCTTTTTTTAACGTGTCAGCTGCTGACCATAGTGTTGCCATCTGCAGCTTGTGCTGTCAACACATAAGTCATAGTAAGCCCAACACTCACCTAGGGATGATCGCCTTAAGAAGGCACCTGGCCTCCCATCACCGAGCCCAGTGGGAGCAACACTGTCAGAACCCACAAAGCCACACTCCCGGCGCTCCACGTCCTGCCCTTCTCCTCCCATTTGTCCTCCACTCCACCTTCCACCGTGCTGTTGTTGCGTTCATCTGGCAGAAAGCAGGCTTCCGTGGCCCAAATGTTCGAGCATAAAAAGTTGATGACGCCGGATAACCCTCTTGCCTAACGGCTGACCGCTGGCTTGTCGGAACTGCTAGCCCGCCAACTACTGCCATATAAACTGGTGGACTCGGAGGCCATTGGCAATGGAAGGTCTCCGGAAGGAAATATTTCTCCCAGAAGGGCATCCAAGAGCTATATGGCCACGTTCAGCGGCAATTGAATATATCTCTGGCACACAGTGTCGGTGCCAAGATACATCTGACCACAGACACGTGGTCTAGCAAACACGGGCAGGGAAGGTACATAACTTTTACTGCCCACTGGGTGAACCTTCTGACGGCCGTCAAGCATGTAACCCATGGCACCTGTGTGGATTTGGTGTTACCGCCACAGATTGCATGCAGGCCCGCCTCTTCTGCTGCACCCCCCAAGCTCCCCAGAACCTATTCGACGTGACAGGTGAGACATTGTCATGCTGTGCTTCGGCTGTTGTTCCTGGAAGCCAATAGTCACACCGGTCCTGGACTGCTTTCAGCTCTGCGGTCACAGGTCGATCAGTGGCCAACCCCGCTCAATTTGACAGTTGGTAAAGTGGTGTGCGACAACGGTGCCAATCTGTGCAAATGGGGGTCTTCATGCTCCAGTGTTTGAAGAGGGACCCCCGTATAAAAAGCATAAAGGGCAAGGACCAGTACTGGGTGGCAACGTACTTGGACCCCCGGTACAAACACAAAATGGCGGACATGTTACCAGCATCACAGAAGGCTGTCAGAATGCAGCATTTCCAAGCCTTTCTGCGAGAGATGCTGCATTCTGCTGTTGCGGGCACTGGCAGAGGAATTTCCACCCACAGCGAAACAGATGTGGGTACTAATCCTACAGCGCCTGCAAGAAGAGGGCGGTTTGAAGATGTGTTGGTCACTTCAGATATAAGATCATTCTTGCAGCCAACCCATCAACAGCCCGTCTCCAGATCCAGCCTCAGGGGACGCCTAGACCGACAGGTGTCTGACTACATTGGGTTAATGGCCGATGTGGACGCTCTGAGAAGCAAGGAACCCCTGGACTACTGGGTGTGCAGGCTTGACCTATGGCCAGAGCTGGCACAATTTGCCATGGAACTCTTGGCTTGCCCTTCGTCGAGTGTCCTGTCCGAAAGGACGTTCAACGTGCAGGGGGGATCGTGACCAATAAGAGCACTTGCATAGCTCACGACAGTGTGGACTACCTCACATTTCTAAAAATGAATGAGGCATGGATCTCGGAGGAATTCAACACCTGTGACGACCACGTGTAATTGAATTTCCTCATGCCAGCCCACACATATCCGCCACCACCCAGAACAAAGAATGGTCCTTGTCTTATGTATATACAGCAGCATAAAAGGCCTTTTCTGTCAGGTGAATGACTAATGTTTGAGGCCTGTACTCCACTGGCCTACAGTAAAATTGTTATCCACTGACCGTCTAATATACCTCCAGCCACATAATCACTTGTTCTTTTCTGTCAGGTGATTGCCTAATTTTTGGGGCCCGTACTCCCGTGGCCTAAAATAAAAATCTTCTAGGCTCCAGCAGGGCACATTTTTGAGAGTTTCCCTTTAAGATATATAAAGCCTATGCGGAGTGAAGTGTATGTCTTTATATTGGGTATGTTGGCCTTGAATGCAAAAGAGAGACTCGATGCAACCTGCATTCAGCCATGTTACGGAGAGAAGCGGACGCGGTCTGGAGCACAGACTCTTCTATTTCTGTCTTGTTGATAGCGTCCACAGGGAAAATACAGATCACAAGTCTCACAGCCAGACGGCGAGCGCTGGAATCAGAGACCGCACTCACCCAGTGAAAGGCGTCTATTTATCTATTTCATTATAACTTTTATATTTTAACTAAAATATTTATTTAGTCGTCTTTTGCTCTTCTTCATTTACTTGTATTTGGATACAACCATACGCAGTGGAAATGATGCAGAAAACCCCTGTTTAAAATAGCAAATTGTATGATTTTCTGCAGAGTGCGGATAAAGATTAACAAGTGTCCGCAATGAAAACCGCACAATGGGGGGATTTTATCGCAGCCCAACGTTTTAGGCCGTCTATGATCTCCCCTGTGCTACCTGAAGATGAGCCGTCATAAATTAGGCACATCTCCAGCCTAAACTGAAATCTATGCCAGTGCCTACCTGGTGTACGTTTCAGCTTCTGGTGCACAGACATCACAGGTTCGACAAATAAATTGGCCGCATCCTAATCTGATCCTAATGCTGCAGTTACCAGCTCCGTCCACTACACAATGGATGGCGCTGTAGTTCCAGAGCCGATGCTACTGCAGAACAGCTGATCGGAACGGCCGAGGTGCCCCGGGGATATGCCGTGCCGAGAGTTCATGTTGCGCCATTCTTTACATAATGTATTTTCTGCAAAGGATTCGGCAGAAATTAGCATTTCTGTAATTAATCATTTCAGATCAGAAAAAAACATACATAAATCCTTATATTCATATTTATCTGTAAAGGAACACAAATTCTTCAATGACCTTCTGTAAATTATAGACATAAGTCTTAAATTCTCAGGTCCTTCCGGCCGGGGCGGTTTCTAATCTATAAGGCTACATGCACACGACCGTATGTGTTTTGCGGTCTGCAATTTGCGGATCCGCCCAAAAAACGGATCACATCCGTATGCCATCCGTTTTTTTTTTTTTTTGCAGATCCATTGTAACAATGCCTAAAACGGACAAGTTCAGTTTTTTTTGCGGGGCTACGGAAGGGACATACTGATGCGGACGCATTTTTTGCCGACCCATTGAAATGAATGTTTCTGCATCCTATCTGCGAAAAAAACTGAACGGACATGGAAACAAACAATGTTCGTGTGCATGTAGCCTAAAACTTGTGAAATGTATTATTTCTACTCCATTTTCTTCAGCCATGACCTTCACAGGGAATCTGCATGAGGGTGACGCTGCTGGCCCTCATTGTGTGCGGGCAGCCTTAGGGGAATATGGAGTAAAGGTTTGTTGTACGTAAGTGTGAGTAGATGGTAGCATGGTGCCTTATCAAAAGGCATCTGTATAATCTGATCTAGTTTTGTCATCTTAGGGCTGTATTACACTGGCCAAATTTTGGTCTGATAATCGCTAACGAGCGTTTGCATGTTTGCAGTGTCATACTGCCGCCGATTGAATGTTCGCAATCTAATACTACTGCCGATTGCATGTTTGCAGTGTAATATTGCCACTGATTACATATTTGCAGTGTAATACTGTATTATCCCTCCTCCACCCGACTTTACAGCTGGCACAATGCAGTCAGGCAGGTAACGTTCTCCTGTTATTCACCAAACCCAGACTAGGAATCGTGATTGATCGTTTCACAGAAGATGTCTTCACTGCTCCACACTCTACACCTCTACACCTGATGCTTGGCATTGTGCTTAGTGATGTAAGACTTGCATGCAGCTGCTCGGCCATCGAAAACCCATTCCATGGAGCTCCAGGGACAGTTTTTGTGCTGATGTTGGTTCCTAAATGCTTCCACTTAACAATAATACCGCTCTCAGGTGATGGTGGAATATCTAGGAGGGAAGAAATTTTATGAACTGTGTCAGCAGTGACATCCTGGTACAGGAACACGCTGGAATAAAATGAGATCTTCAGAATCAGTCATTCTTTCACAAATGTTTAGAAAGGCAGACTGCATGGCTGGGGGCTGGATGTTATACACCTGTGGTAATGGCAGACTGAATTGCTAGGAGCTGGATGTTATACATCTGTGGTAATGGCAGACTGCGTGGCTACATGCTGGATGTTATACACCTGTGGTAATGGCAGACTGCATGGCTAGTGCTGGATGTTATACACCTGTGGTAATGGCAGACTGCATGGCTAGTGCTGGATGTTATACACCTGTGGTAATGTCTGACTGCATGGCTAGGGGCTGAATGTTATACACCTGTGGTAATGGCAGACTGCATGGCTAGTGCTGGATGTTATACACCTGTGGTAATGGCTGACTGCATGGCTAGGGGCTGGATGATATACACCTGTGGCAATGGCAGACTGCATGGCTAGGGTCTGGATGTTATACACCTGTGGTAATAGCAGACTGTGTGGCTACATGCTGGATGTTATACACCTGTGGTAATGGCAGACTGCATGGCAAGATCTGGATGTTATACCCCTGTGGTAATGGCAGACTGAATGGCCGGGGGCTGGATGTTATACCCCTGTGGTAATGGCAGACTGCATGGCTAGGGGCTGGATGTTATACCCCTGTGGTAATAGCAGACTGCATGGCTAGGAGCTTGATGTTATACATCTGTGGTAATGGCAGACTGAATGGCCGGGGGCTGGATGTTATACCCCTGTGGTAATGGAAGACTGAATGGCTGGGGGCTGGATGTTATACCCCTGTGGTAATGGAAGACTGAATGGCTGGGGGCTGGATTTTATACACTTGTGGTAATGGCAGACTGCATGGCTTGGGGCTAAATTTTATATACCTGTGGCAATGGGACTTAATGAAAAGACCTGGGGTCTAATACTTTTCTCCATGTAGTGTGTTTCATGAAATAAACATTAATAAGGAAGGTGCACTACTGTGGATGCAAACAAACAAGTCTGACTAAACCCTCAAACTGGTGTTAAAATTGAGAATTTAGCCAATATATCCTTATATGAAGGACATATCTGAGCCCAAGCACCGCGCCAAGGTATCTCAAATAGCTCAGGATCTAACGCTAACCTACCTGTGTCGTATGGGCAATACCAGGAGCCAGTGGGCGAATTACAGGAGCGTAAGATCCGACTCACAGCAAATATAAATGTTGCCTGTGGATGAAAATCAGGCACATTTAAATATGGAGTTTATATACCTCCAAACATATCTATATACAAACTAAAAAAAAAATGGCGTGGTGTCAAAAGGCAGGAAGTGAGCACTTACTGCCTTTTGACACCACACCATTTTTTGTAGCCTCCTCCCTCCTCCCATTGCAAGCATGGCTGCATGCTGGAGGTAACTGGGAGTTTGCTGTGAGTCTGACCTTACGCTCCTGTACGTCGCCCACTGGCTCCTGGTATTGCCCATATGGCACAGGTAGGTTAGCGTTAGATCCTGAGCTACTTGAGATACCTTGGCGCGGTGCTTGGGCTCAGATATGTCCTTCATATAAGGATATATTGTGTAAATTCTCAATTTTAACACCAGTTTGAGGGTTTAATCAGACTTGTTTGTTTGCATCCACAGTAGTGCACCTTCCTTATTAATGTTTATTTCATATAGCTATTTACATCTACACATTTTTCTATCCTGTGTAGGATGTCCTTTTGTGGTACTTGTGGTCCGCTGCGGGCATCCTCCACTGTATGCATTTTTGCTGAGGATCACCATTAACAAGGGACCACAATTGCAGGATCTGCTCCCCTGGGTATAGATGCACAACTGCATATGGGGTTAAGCACTTCCTGCCTTTTGACACCACGCCATTTTTTGTAGTTTGTATGCAGTGCGTTTCCCTTCAAAATTTAGCCATTTATACTGCAGACTTTTCATTCGTAGTTCTCTAGCAGGTTACCATTGACTGCCATGTTACAGTGATAATAAGTTAGCTACAGCTTCATCAAGATTACTTGAAATTAGTGCCTAGGCTGCTGTGATCACAGGACTAAAGGCAACTTCCTCGTATAGAATGAGATGCAGAAAAGAGAAAGAAACTAAGAGGACTTTCAGTCTGGGAATTTGTCTGGGCAGAGCTCTTGCCATTATTTCTCCTCTTGCCATGTTACAATGATAATAAGTTAGCTACAGCTTCATCAAAATTACCTGAAATTAGTGCCTAGACTGCTGTGATCACAGGACTAAAGGCAACTTCCTCGTATAGAATGAGATGCAGAAAAGAGAAAGAAACTAAGAGGACTTTCAGTCTGGGAATTTGTCTGGGCAGAGCTCTTGCCATTATTTCTCCTCAGTCCCCGTATATTCTCAGTCAATAAGGAAAATGTGAGCACTTTCTCGGTCAATAACAATAATTACGAACTCCGAAACAAGCGCACAGTAAATCGTTATATTTTTAAAAGTCACATATAGTCGAGCACACCTCATTTTGTGAAATATATGGAAAGGTTGATCTTGTAGCTTTGGTAAATGTGAATAAACTCTAGTCTTGGTGTGTTTACCGCCCGTCCATCGTTCCAGCGGACGCTGCGTTCACCTCGTCATTGTTCCTCAGGAGCATCCGGTTTGCTCATTGTGCAGCGCTGAAGTGTGTCTTATCATCCCGAACAATGGCAAATGTAATCTTCTACCAAAGACATAAAATGAAGACAAATACGCAGCAAATAATACCAGGAGCCTGGAAATCAATGATTAACGAAGTGCGGTCAATTCATATTCTCCATCCTCCACTGAGTCATTGAACATGTTCTCTCATTCTGTGTCTTAACAAAAGGAAATGCTAGGTGCTGTCGCTTTAGATAGACGCGTTCTTCTGTCTTGAGACCTAAATTGCAGATCAATACTCGATACCGTCATCCTGCTGGAAACATGAGAGAATGAAATGCTAATTCCTAGGTGCGGCAATGTTTTTGATAAGCGTTAATACCACGAGCCATCATCATGCAGCAATCACTCCGAAGCTGCTCGGACCCGATGTGAAATTCTTGGCCGTTCTCTGTCTATGCTCCAGAATGGATGAAGCGCTCCTAGTTTGTATGCTGATCTCTCCAGTAACTTGAAGTCACTCCTGTCACTAATGTAGGGGGTGTCTCTCATGGGCACCCAGAGCTTGCATCTCTGATACTTAAAGGGGTCGTTCATCCCTGGTGATCTTTTCTGCAGACCCTTCCAGAGTGACTGGATTCACGTTGGGAATCATACTTGATCTCTTTTGCTCCGCCACAGCTCCTGGGTCTACCTGCGTCAACATCTGGTTTGACGCGGCTGCAGCGTCGATGTATCACCCATGCATCATGTCACTAGGTCACGTGACACGACACCGCTGCAGCCGCCGCCGCCTGACCAGTGTTTAAACGGATTTTGACGCAAGTAGAGCCAGTAACTGCGGCAAAGCCAGGGGAGCCAGAACCGAGCGGTGTGGATCAGGTAAGTATGATTCCCACTAGGGGTCCGGCCACACTGGGGAAGGGGGGGGGTCTACCCCTTTAAAGTCAGGGGCACGCGACATTAGCTTATTTAACGGTTGCTGTTATTTGGGCACTCTATGGTACTCTATAAGGGAGCCGAGACAATAAAAGGTACTGCATAGGGACTTTTTGGAGTATGGTCAGATGCAAAAATTGCAGCGATGAAGCGATGAGTTGACCGAACATTAGCAGCGTTGCCCTGATGCTGAGCTGTGGACGTGCAGAGATGAAGGTAGCAGATCTGAACCTGTGTAGCAGGGATGAATGTTGCAGATCTGAACAGATGCAGCAGAGCTGATCTGGTGTAATAGACATGAAAATTGCAGAGCTAACCAGATGTAGCAGAGCTGAACCTATGCAGTGGAGATGGACGTTGCAGAGCTAATCAGTGGTGGTAGAGCGGAAACTATGCAGTGGAGATGAACATTGCAGAGCTAATCAGAGGTAGCAGAGCTGAACCTATGCAGTGGAGATGGACGTTCCAGAGCTAATCAGAGGTAGCAGAGCAGAAACTATGCAGTGGAGATGAACATTGCAGAGCTCATCAGAGGTAGCAGAGCTGAACCGTTGCAGTGGAGATGGACGTTCCAGAGCTAATCAGAGGTAGCAGAGTGGAAACTATGCAGTGGAGATGAACATTGCAGAGCTAATCAGAGGTAGCAGAGCGGAACCTATGCAGTGAAGATGAACATTGCAGATGTAGCAGGTCTGAACCTGTGTAGCAGAAATTAATGTTACAGAACTGAACAGATGTAGCAGAGCTGAATCGGTGTAATGGACATGAAAATTGCAAAGCTAATCAGAGGTAGCAGAGCTGAACCTATGCAGTGGAGATGGACGTTGCAGAGCTAATCAGATGTAGCAGAGCTGAACCTATGCAGTGGAGATGGACGTTGCAGAGCTAATCAGAGGTAGCAGAGCGGAACCTGTGTACTGGGTTTGAACATTGGAGAACTGAACAGATGCATAAGAGCTGAACAGATGTAGCAGAGATGAGCGTGGCAGGGATGAACAGATATAGCAGGGCTGAATCGGTGTAATGGGAATGTACGTGACGAAGCTGGACCGTAACAGGATGGTGAAGTAGCAGAACAGTGGGTACAAAGAACCTAATTGCGATAGACAGCAGGATCGCCAAACTACCTGAATAATTAGGCGGCATCCCGCGGTCAGAGGTGGTTTCAAATAACCCGCCGGCATTAACTGGGTTGTCATGGCATCCAAATGCGCAGTAGAAGCAGCAGAGCAAGACCGAGGAGGCGAGTGGGATAGTGCACGGTGCGAGCTCCTCCATTGCGAATACTGTTTATATCAAGAATAACCTATCCCAAAATCTTAGGAGGGGCTACAGAGGTGACCACCCCTAATAATTACAGATAAGCGAGTTTCATTTTAAGTATTCATTTACCCACCGCCATTATGCTACATTAGGGACGATTTAATTTTGACGCGCTTATGGAGGACTATAAACTCTTTAAGGGTTAATGAGGTTGTCGAAATAAAACAAACCCCTCTCTGACATGAAGCTGGGTTAGCAGTTACCTAAGCCCAATGGCTCTGCTGGATTAATGGCTGTCCATAGTATTCCTTTAAAGAGCAGATCAAACCTATTAGACCAAGCATACTGCCTGGTAGGGTTGATCCTGCTGACGGGAATGATATCTGGCTTGTAAAATTTGGTTGTGGCATTCAAGGAAAAATGATGATTACACTTACCGGTAATCGGATTTTCCTGACCCCACGACAGCACCTTAGAGAGAGATGGCTCCGCCCCAGGACAGGAAACCTGCAGCATAAAAAAGGTGGAGCCGCTCTCCCACCTCAGTGAGTTTCCAGAGCATGAGAGGGACTCCCCCTTACGTTAGTTTAATTTACATACTGTATATATATATATTTTTTTTTTACCGATTACCGGTAAGTGTAATCATCATTTTTCCCCTCCCCCACGACAGCACCTTAGAGAGAGATTTCAGAGATTATCCTTAGGGTGGGTGACAGAACTCAAACCTTAGTGCCAAAAAGAAGGTCAGAGATAGAATCAAGCTGAAGCCTATAGTGCTTATAGAAGGTGGACGGAGAAGACCAGGTGGCTGCCCGACAGATCTGTTTAATAGATACACTAGCCCTCTCTGCCCAAGACGTGGATACTGCCCTCGTGGAGTGAGCCCTCACAGAAATAGGGGGAGACACGCCGGTTACTGAATATGCCAAGGCAGGGCCGGTGCAAGGATTTTTGCCAACACAAGCGAAGCTACATTTTGGCGCCCCCCCTCCCCCCACACTTCTCCTCTCTGTGGTCCTGGTATCTTCTCTCTGCTTCAGACAATGGCTGGTTTAAGGACCATATTTTTCGACCTCTAAGACACACCTAGGTTTTAGAGGAGGATAATAAGAAAAAAATATTTTCCATTACACCTCAGGTCAGACCAGCAATCAGACCCCCAATGTTAATCAGACCTCAGCTCACAGCCCCAATCAGACCCCCAATGTTAATCAGACCTCAGATCATAACTCCATGTCAGACATCATCCCCCAGCCATCAGCCCCCAATGTCATCCATCAGACCCCCATGTCACATTTCTCCCCCTCCATGTCACATTTTTCCGCCCTCCCCCAGGGTGCGCCCTAAGGCGGCCGCTTGGTCTGCCTTATGGTAGCACCGGCCCTGTGCCAAGGATATAGCTTCTCTAATCCACCGGGCAATAGAAGCCTTAGAGGCAGTATTACCTTTTCTTGCCCCACCGAACAGAACAAACAAGGCAGAGGACTTCCTCCAGTCTTTAGTCACCTCCAGGTACTGCAAAATGCACCTCCTGACATCCAGAGAATGTAACTCCTTCTCTCTATCATCCTTAGGCTCTGAAAAGAAAGCTGGGAGAACAACCTCCTGAGCCCTATTAACCCTGGAAGGAACCTTTGGCATAAACCCCGGATCTGGTCTAAGAACCACTCTGTCCTCCCTGATGGACATAAAAGGGGGGTTAATAGAGAGGGCCTGAATCTCCCCAATTCTTTTGGCTGAAGTTAAAGCTACCAGCAAAACTAGCTTAAGGGAAAGTATCTTAACCGAGCAAGATGCTAGAGGTTCAAAGGGATGTTTGGTAAGGGCATTAAGCACCAAGTTAAGGTCCCAGGGAGGAAACCTAGGGCCTGCTACTGGCATAATCCTATCCACTGCCTTAAAAAACCTAACCACCCAAGGGTCCATGGCCAAACTTCTTCTCCCCAGAACTGATAAGGCTGACACCTGCACCTTTAGTGTACTTTTTGCTAACCCAAGGGACAATCCCCTCTGTAAAAATTCCAACACCTGAATTATGGAAAATTCTAACGGCCAGGAAACCACTTCTGTGCCTATAAAGGACAGGAACTTTCTCCATACTCGAGCATAAATAACATTTGTTACCTCCTTCCTACTCTTCATCAAAGTGGAAACTACTTCCTCAGAGAATCCCTGACTGGCTAAAAATGACCTCTCAAATTCCATGCTGAAAGATGTAGGGACCCTACTTCTGGGTGGGACACAGGACCCTGAGATAATAGATCTGGAATTTCTGGGAGGATCCATGGATCCGAGACTGACATTGCTCTCAACAGGGAGAACCACGCCCTCTTCGGCCAGAAGGGGGCTATCATGATCACCCTGGCTCCTTCGTACCTGATCTTCCTTACTACCAGAGGAATCAGCTGAAGCGGAGGGAAGGCATAGCCTAGTGGAAAATCCCATTTCTGGAGAAAGGCGTCTACCCCAGATGGGCACTCCTCTGGACTGAGGGAGAAAAATTCCTGTACCTTTCTGTTCTCTCTTGTGGCGAACATATCTACCGAAGGTAACCCCCATAATCTTACTATCTGGGAAAAAATCTTGGGATTCAGAGACCACTCTCCCTGACGCAGTCTGTGGCGACTCAGAAAGTCTGCTCGAGAATTCTCGACCCCTCTGATATGAATGGCCGAGAGATGTAGCACTCTCCCCTCTATCTCCTCGAATATCCATCTCGACTCCCTCAGTAAAGAATCTGACCTGGTCCCTCCCTGGCGATTGAGATATGAGACCACTGTCCGATTGTCGGACATCACCCTCACATGTCTGTTCAGGATCATCGAAAGAACCGCTCTCAAGGCCAGCAAAACTGCCCTCAGCTCCTTCCGATTCGATGAAAACCGTTTCTGACCCTGGGACCACTCTCCCTGAAAGATCCGATCCTCCACATGAGCCCCCCAACCCCAGGGGCTGGCGTCTGTAGTAACCACCAGCGGTTCCGGAAAGGCCCAGGGAAGTCCCTGATCCAGATTTTCTACCTCCTTCCACCAATCTAGGGAAGAAAGAGTCACCTCTGACAAGCTCATCACTGACTCCAGGGATGCCCCCGCCCGTCTTGTAGCAGCCAAGATCTCTACCTGTAACTGGCGGGAATGTCTCTGAGCCCACTGGACTGCTGGTATGCAGGAAGTTAGAACTCCTAACAGATACATAGCTTTTCTTATAGACAGGTTCCGTACTAACTGAACCCTCTGAACTCTTCCCTGAACCCCAGCTACCTTCTCGTCTGTGAGAAAAGTTCTCTCCAGCCTGGAATTCAGAACCAGACCCAGAAAAACCTGGCTCGTTGACGGCTCCAACCTGGACTTTTGGATGTTTAACAACCAACCCAGAGACCGAAGAACCCCCATAACCCGATCCAGAGACCTGGCACACTCCTCCCGAGACTGGGCTACCACCAAAAAGTCGTCCAGGTAAGGCAAAAACGTGATGTCCTCTCTTCTGATGAAGGAAGCCATCTCCGCCACTACCTTGGTGAAGATCCGAGGTGCCATGGAGAGGCCAAAGGGAAGAGCCTGGAACTGAAAATGAAACAAGTCCCACCTCGGTCTTCACTGCCACCCGGAGGAATCTCTGGTGATCTGGATGGATCGGAATATGATGGTAAGCATCTTTTAAATCCAGAACCGCCATATGACACCCTGGAGATAAAAGATATATTGCTGATCTGATAGTCTCCATCTTGAATTTTCTGGCTTTTAAGAACTTGTTCAGATATTTGAGATTTATGATGGTCCGGTATGACCCATCCGGTTTCTTTACTAAAAACAGGGTGGAATAAAATCCTTTCCCTAGCTCTGAATCTGGGACAGGAATCAACACCTTCTTGCTTATCAATTTTTTTTATTTCTTGCAGCATGACGGGGGAAGACCTTGACACCACAAATCTTTCTGCGGGGCAACTCAGGAACTCCAACCTTAGACCCTCCCGCAGAAGACACACTAACCATTTTCCTGCCATCTTTTCCCAAGCAGGAAGAAAGAACTTTAACCTTCCTCCTACTGGGATAATGGCGTCATTGCTTACCCTGCTTTGATGTACGGCCTGTGGCAGATCCAAACAAAAACCCCTTATTTCCTGATCTAGGCCTAGATCCCTGTTCTTTGTCCCCCATCTGCTTCTTACTCTGGAACTTTGACGGGTTCCGAAAGGGCCGCTTATATTGTCTAAACTGCGTAAAAGATTCCTGGGGAAACTTCTTCTTCCTATCTGCCGCCTTCTCGAGTAAAGAGTCAAGCTCTGACCCGAAAAGAAACTGGCCATCACAGGGAATGCTACAAAGCCTCAACTTAGATGACAGATCTCCCCCTTTCCAATTCTTCAGCCACAAAGCACGTCGTGCAGAATTAGAAAGGGAAGCGGTCCTTGCCTCCAGCCTTACCGAGTCCACCGCGGCATCTGCAATAAAATCCGCGGCTTTCTGGAAGGTCAGAATTGAAGCCAATAACTGCTCCCTAGGGCATTTTCCCTAATCTGCCCTTCTGTCATGGTCTTACCTTCTTACTGTTCTCCTTCGTTTGACATGTGCTGGAGGCCATCTTGGTTTCTGGGTTTCTTGTAGCCTCCCACCCTGCGGCTTCTCCTTCCCACTGGGAGGAGCTGGATGCCTAGCTCATATATATAGGAGGTCTGTGGCTTCAGTTCCTTGCTTGGTCCTCCTGTGTTCACATGCTTCTAAGACTGCTGCTGCTTCTGGTTCCTGATCCTGGCCTCGTCTGACTACCCCGTTGGTTCCTGATCCTGGCTTCGTCTGACTACCCTGCTGGTTCCTGATCCAGGCTTCGTCTGACTACCCTCCTGGTTCCTGACCTCTGTCTACGCAAGACCCTGCTTCGGTTTAGCCATCCGTTTGGACTTTTGCTTACAGCTTGATTTTCAATAAAGCCTTCTTATTTCCACTTATTTCTTGTTGTACGTCTGGTTCATGGTTCCATGACATTAGGACCAAGCCATGAATTCTGACGGTACAGGGCCATCCTCGCTACCTACGCTGGTTGCCAGACTTGATCAGCAGGATCACCTGTTGGGTCGGTTCGCTGTGGCGTTGCAAACCCTGCTTGAACGCACGGCTCATTTCGCTTCCGTTGCCGATGGGTCGGTTGTCGCTCCTGGGCCCGCTCCTACTGCCGCTCCGGTTGTTGCGCCAGAGTCTACCCCGACACCTGTTGCTGCGCCTGCGGTGTCTCGGGGTATGACCGGTTCTGCCCCCCTTCCACAGCGCTTTGGGGGAGAGCCAACTCAGTGCCGAGGTTTCCTTAACCAGGTGGGCATTTATTTCGAGTTGCTGCCACATGCCTTTCCTACTGAGAGATCAAAGGTGGGCTTCTTGATCTCGCTGCTCTCGGACAAGGCCTTGGCCTGGGCCAGCCCTTTATGGGAGAACAACAATCCGGTGGTTGCCGAGTTTTCCGGTTTTGTTGCTTCTCTTCGGAAGGTATTCGATGTGCCGGCTCGTGCTGCCTCTGCTGCGAAGCTCCTTATGTCCATCAGACAGGGTTCACGATCCGTAGCTGAATACGCCATTGAGTTTCGTACCCTGGCAGCAGAGGTGGGCTGGAATAATGAGGCTCTGGTCGCTGCTTTCTCTCATGGTCTCTCGGATGCCTTGAAGGATGAGGTTGCAGCTAAGGACCTACCAGTGGAGCTCGAGTCTCTTATTTCTTTCCTGATTTTGATTGACACCAGACTCAGGGAGAGACCTTCCTTTAAGGAGAGCCTGCGGAGGTCTTCTAACAGATTGGCGCCTACGTTTGCTGTCCCACCCGTGCCTCCCTCTCCTCCCACGCCTCCTGGGGATGACTTGTCTGGGGGTGAACCCATGCAGCTGGGGTTTGCTCGCCTGTCCGAGGGGGAGAGGGTACTCCGGAGACGCGAGGGCCGATGCATGTACTGTGGTCTCGGTGGGCATTTTCGGTTGGCATGTCCGAACCGTCCGGGAAACGCTCGCACCTGAGATCCTGTCGGGGGCAGATCTTGGGTGGAGTCTCCTCGTCCCCGGTTTCCCGTGTTGACAAACCACTGATCACTGTTGTCCTCTCCTGGGTCGGGGGCTCGGTGACGACCCAGGCGTTGGTGGACTCTGGTGCTGGTGGTTTGTTCATTGATAGTGTGTTCGCTGCCGCCAATTCCATTCCTCTGCAGCCTCGAGGTTCCCCACTGGCCCTTGAGGCGATAGACGGCAGACCCCTTCTGCCGCCACACGTGACTCATGAGACCCTTCCAGTGGGGATAGCCATTGGTGCCGTTCACAGAGAGTCGGTCTGTCTCCAGGTGATTTCGTCTCCACACTACTCGGTGGTCTTGGGGTACCCCTGGCTCCAGAAGCATAATCCGACTTTCGATTGGAGATCGTCCGAGATCCTCTCGTGGTCACCGCAGTGTGGGGCTAGTTGCATCCATGGGCCTGTCAAGTTGCTGTGTACTTCCTCGGACTCTCTGTTGCCTCCTGAATACGAAGAGTACCGGGATGTATTCGATAAGGTGCGCGCGGTTGCCCTACCTCCGCACCGTCCATACGATTGTGCCATAGAGTTACAATCTGGTGCCGTTCCTCCTCGTGGCAAAGTCTATCCACTGTCGGTAGCGGAGAATGAGGCCATGGAGGAGTACGTGAGGGAGGCGCTTTCACGCGGACACATTCGCAAATCCTCGTCCCCGGCAGGGGCTGGATTTTTCTTTGTGAAAAAGAAGGGCGGTGAGTTGAGGCCTTGCATCGATTACAGGGGTCTCAATCGCATCACGATCAAGAACGCTTACCCGATACCCTTGATTTCCGAGCTGTTCGATCGCCTCAAAGGGGCCACGGTCTTTACCAAACTCGACCTGAGGGCGGCATATAACCTGGTAAGGATCAAGGCGGGCGATGAGTGGAAGACCGCGTTTAACACCAGGACCGGTCATTATGAATCCTTGGTTATGCCCTTTGGGTTGTGCAATTCATCAACGATGTTTTCCGTGACCTGTTGCAGCAGTGTGTGGTGGTCTATTTGGATGACATCTTGGTATATTCTGAATCCATGGAGGCCCACATTATGGATGTCAGACGAGTGTTGCAACGGTTACGAGAGAACAGGCTGTTCGGTAAACTTGAGAAATGCGAATTTCACCGATCCCAGGTAACCTTCTTAGGTTACATCATTTCCGCTGAGGGGTTCTCCATGGATCCTGAGAAGGTTTCGGCTGTCTTACAGTGGCCCCAGCCCAGTGGTCTCCGTGCCCTGCAGCGCTTTTTGGGCTTCGCCAATTATTATCGGAAGTTCATCAGGGACTTTTCTATGCTAGCCAAGCCTCTCACGGATCTGACCAGGAAGGGCAGTAATTTCCAGGTCTGGCCGCTCGAGGCCATCCGAGCTTTTGAGGCTCTAAAGTCCGCCTTTGTGTCGGCTCCGATTCTGTCGCATCCCAACCCTGGGTTGCCCTTTGTCCTCGAGGTGGACGCGTCTGAGACGGGAGTAGGCGCCCTTCTGTCTCAGCGTAGAACACCAGAGGGTCCTCTGCTTCCTTGTGGGTTTTACTCCCGGAAACTGTCTTCCGCGGAGTGCAACTATCAGATTGGTGACAGGGAGTTGTTGGCCATCGTGCAGGCCCTTAAAGAATGGAGGCACTTGCTCGAGGGTTCGGTGGTTCCGGTTCTCATCCTGACGGACCACAAGAATCTGACCTACCTTTCTGAGGCCAAGAGATTGACACCACGTCAGGCCAGATGGGCTCTGTTCTTGTCACGTTTTAATTACGTGGTCTCCTACCTACCCGGTTCCAAGAACATCAGAGCGGATGCCTTATCACGGCAGTACTCCGAGCTGTCCGGGGAGGAGTCGATTCCGACTTCGGTCATACCTCCGAATCAGATCCTGGCCCCAATTCGCACCAGCCTGACCTCTCCCCTGGGTGAGCAGATTTTGGCGGCTCAATCGGGTGCTCCCTCTGGGAGACCCAACGGCAGGTGTTTTGTGCCTGAGGAGTTGCGCACGCGGTTGTTGCGAACCTACCATAACTCCAAGGCCGCGGGGCATCCTGGAAAGAATCAGCTGTCCTGGGCTGTTTCACGTCTGTTCTGGTGGCCTTCTCTACGTTCCGACATCGCCGCATATGTAGCGGCATGCTCCGTTTGTGCCCAGAGTAAGTCCCCTCGGCACCTTCCGTTGGGCCTTTTGCAACCCATAGCCACCGGGGAGCGCCCATGGTCACACCTGGGGATGGATTTCATTGTGGACCTCCCTGCATCCCGAGGCCATACGGTCATTCTCATGATTGTGGATCGGTTTTCCAAAATGTGCCACTGTGTTCCTCTCAAGAAGTTACCCTCTGCACAAGAGTTGGCCACGATTTTCGCCAGGGAGGTCTTCCGGTTGCACGGTTTGCCCAAGGAGATTGTGTCGGATCGGGGGAGTCAGTTTGTGTCCAGGTTCTGGCGCGCCTTTTGCTCCCAGTTGGGGATTCATCTCTCTTTCTCCTCGGCCTACCACCCTCAGTCCAATGGGGCCGCAGAACGATCCAATCAGGCCTTGGAGCAATTCCTTCGTTGCTATGTCTCCGATCACCAAGACAATTGGGTTGACCTCCTGCCTTGGGCTGAGTTTGCCAGGAACACAGCGGTGAACTCTTCCTCTGGGACGTCTCCCTTCATGGCCAATTATGGGTTCCAACCTGCCGTGTTACCGGAGGTATTCTCTCCCCAGGATATTCCGGCTGTGGAGGATCACCTTTCCGTCCTACGTGCTTCTTGGGTACAGATCCAGAGGTCCCTTGAGGTCTCTGCGCAGCGCCAGAGACTCCAGGCTGATCGCAGACGAGCGCCCGCTCCTTCCTACCAGGTCGGAGACCGTGTATGGTTGTCCACCCGCAACCTCAACCTTCGAGTGCCCACTCCCAAGCTGGCGCCTCGCTTTGTTGGTCCCTTCCGAGTGCTTCGCAGGGTAAACCCGGTAGCCTATGCCCTTGCGCTTCCTCCTGGCATGCGGATCTCCAACGTGTTTCATGTCTCCCTGTTGAAGCCATTGGTGTGTAATCGTTTCACTTCCTCGGTTCCTCGGCCCCGTCCGGTCCAAGTGGGCAATCTTGAGGAATATGAGGTGAGCAATATCCTGGACTCACGCCTGGTCCGCGGTCGGTTGCAGTTTTTGGTCCATTGGCGTGGTTATGGTCCAGAGGAGCGTTCCTGGGTTCCCTCCGCAGATGTCCATGCTCCTGCTTTGCTCCGAGCCTTCCACGCACGCTTCCCTCAGAAACCGTTCCTTACTCCGCGGAGGAGGGGCCCTTGAGGGGGAGGTACTGTCATGGTCTTACCTTCTTACTGTTCTCCTTCGTTTGACATGTGCTGGCGGCCATCTTGGTTTCTGGGTTTCTTGTAGCCTCCCACCCTGCGGCTTCTCCTTCCCACTGGGAGGAGCTGGATGCCTAGCTCATATATATAGGAGGTCTGTGGCTTCAGTTCCTTGCTTGGTCCTCCTGTGTTCACATGCTTCTAAGACTGCTGCTGCTTCTGGTTCCTGATCCTGGCCTCGTCTGACTACCCCGTTGGTTCCTGATCCTGGCTTCGTCTGACTACCCTGCTGGTTCCTGATCCAGGCTTCGTCTGACTACCCTCCTGGTTCCTGACCTCTGTCTACGCAAGACCCTGCTTCGGTTTAGCCATCCGTTTGGACTTTTGCTTACAGCTTGATTTTCAATAAAGCCTTCTTATTTCCACTTATTTCTTGTTGTACGTCTGGTTCATGGTTCCATGACACCTTCTAACCTCTCCAACCATAGCGACATAGACCTTGCAACAACCGTGGCAGCTATACTAGGTCTGAAAGCAGCCGCAGAAGACTCCCATGCATTCTTAAGGGAGGAGTCAATTCTTTTATCTAAGGGGTCTTTTAAGAACCCCATGTCTTCAAAGGGCAGTGAGGATTGTTTAGAAATCTTGGAAATGGCTACATCCAGCTTAGGGGCCTTGTCCCAAGATGTAGACGCTTCCTCCTCGAATGGATACTTCCGTTTGAAGGTTTTAGAAATGAACGGCTTTTTATCCGTTTTTTTCCATTCCTTTTCTATCACTGCTGAGATAGACCTATGGACCGGGAAACATCTACGCTTCCTTTCCCTAAGGCCTTCAAACATAACATCCTCTACCGATCTATCCTCCCTGGTATCTTCTAACTCCAAGGTAGATCGGATAACTTTTAATAATTTGTCCGTATCTTCCGCAGGAAATAGGAACTTTCCTTCTTTTATATTATCTTCCGAAGAAAAGGAATCATCAGAGTCCTCGTTCCTGGATAAAGAGTCGCTATGCTCCGATTTGACGTCGGACTCCTGCCTCACTGCTTTTCTCCTCTTCCTACTTCTCAAGGAATTTTTTACTTCAGACATGATTGACTTCAGGTCTTTCAGAAGACTTGGAGTCTCCTCAGCCACCGTCTTCTCAATGCACTGCTGACAGAGCTTTTTAGTGTAAGAAGAAGACAACGGGCACTTGCAGATAGGGCATTCTTTGTTCTTTTTCTTTGCCGCCACCTTCTTAGGTACCGTCTAAGAAAAAACGGAAACACACCCAACACTGAGGAACAGTCCAGATCTTTCTAACAACCGAGAATAGGACTCACAATACCGGTGGCAAGATCTCCACATCCGCACTTTCAGACCTCCTCTCTTCGTCCATAGTGGGGGCAACAACCTGCACTGATACAACAATGCCTTAATTATAACCTGCCACCAAGTGTTACTCTCACCTGAGAGATCACTGCTTCTGCAGACCCACCATGCCAAATTTGCCCAGGAACCCCTCTGGTCCACTTTCTGGCCTCTGGATATCCGTCTCTGGTGTCCAGAACTACCCAGTTATCATACCTGCCTGGAGCCGGGTTTAAAAACTACCGGGAAGCCGAACTTCCGGTCACCTGACCGGAAGTGCCCTGCCATGGAACGTACCGCCGTGGAACGCATGGCGCTTCCGGTTCGCCGCATCCACATCCGGCGGCGTCTGGCGAGTCTGCAAGTCAGTAAGGCCCTCTGGCCTTCTTCAACCGCCGGCGTCGTCCTCCTCGCCTGAGGGACCAGCACCTTCCGCCCTGTATCCAGTGAGACGCCCAGCCGCCTCCGGAACTTCATCCCCGCGCCTGCGGGGAACAATCGGGCAGGTACCGACTGCCGCCCCGACCCTCCGGCTTCTACCGGGACTTCAAGGTCAGGACGACACTGCAGGCTCCCGTACCAGGACAGGAAACCTCACTGAGGTGGGAGAGCGGCTCCACTTTTTTTATGCTGCAGGTTTCCTGTCCTGGGGCGGAGCCATCTCTCTCTAAGGTGCTGTCGTGGGGGAGGGGAAAAAATACTTTTATTACTTAGGTAAATGAGGGCTTCAGTGCACTGAGGGGCGGGTGTCACGCTTCGGTGTAGGAGGGAAACACCACACCGAGCATAGGAGGGAAGGGGGGAACAGGGATTCAGGCCTGAGAACTAGGGAAGGAAGATGGACACCTCCTAGTGAAACCCTAACCAAAATCCTGACTGACTACCAGTATGAACAGACCCCAAAGGTAGGTGAGTTCATACGCAGGAATACCTAGAGTCCTATCTAGCCCTATAGGACCCTGGTACTAATGGCAGGGAAGAGACTACCTGTTCCTCCAAAAGGAAGGACGAACAGGAGTCTCCTTCAGGCCTGATACAAACAATAGCGAAATGCAACACACAGAACCCAAACAAAATACAAAAGGGAAAGGAAAGACTTAACTTCGAAGGAGCAATGGAAGCACAATCTATCCAAAGGTCCAAACAGAAGCTGTAAACCGCACAGCATTGTGGGAAAAGCAACTATAAATAGAGAAGGTTAAATGTCTATAATAGCCACACCTGGGGAAAGAAGGTGCGGCAAGCACCAGAAACAACACAGACGTCATTTGATCCAAACGGAAAACCTGTCCACTCAAACCACGTGTTGCCAGTCTCACAGATCTCCTGCCACCTGTCGCTGGAACGTCCGTGATCGTGGGGCCAGCACAGAAGGTTTTATTTTCTCTGGAACGCTGCAAACGATTTTCACAAGTCAGGTATCATTTTAATCAGCAGTATTGACCCGACCAGGTAGTATGCCTGGTTTGCTGGGGTTGATCCTGCTGACAGATGCTCTTTAACTTTATAAAAGCCTACAGATGGCTTCATGCTTGTAGCGGGTTAAGGTAAAGCTGTCAGCTCTTTCATTCAGTAGCTCCGGAAGCTGTTCTGTCACTTCTTTGAGTCCTGGATTATTCCGTGTTTGGATGTTATGACTGATGTCAGGCACTTGTTGTTTTTTTTTTCCTTATCAATTTTTGGCTTCATCAGATCTGGAATGCAAATGACAAAGTTGCAGCTGGCATCACGTCAATGTAAGCAAGGGTGATTAGTGTACGTCACCAAACACCCGTCATTACCTGCACCGCGGGAACAGGCCAAATATAGCTGCGGAATCATATCCCCCAGAAAATAAGAAGTATGACCATGTTCATTACCGAGGCATGAGGAGGTGGACATGCAGACTGGTCTTTGTGCTCCAGTCATGAAGGATTCTTCTCTTTTCCAGGACTGATCTTCTTGGAATATACTGAGAGAGGGCGAAATGTCAAAACTTTATTACAGGATGATATTCAGTCATTTTGCAGACATCATGTCTTCTACTCCATTTACATCCAAAGCTACCTTTGAAATTCTGTCTGGCTCCCTGCTCCTTCTCATCCCGGCCTCTGCTGCGCTCCCAGGGTATTAACTTCTGAATTGACGCCGCTGCAGCCAGTCGCTGGCTGCAGCAGTGACTTGCTCCCCTTATGTCATGTAAAGACCATAGCTGTGGAGAAGACCATAGCTGTGGCCAGCAATTGGCTGCAGCGGCGTCAAAACGAAAGTTACCATCCTGGGAGCGCAGAAGAACATGCAAGGTGGAGCAGGGAGCCAGAGTCGGGAAGCAGGTGCACAACCCCTTAAAGGGATGTCTGACTTCAGCAAGTGGCATTTATCATGTAGAGAAAGTTAATACAAGGCACTTACTAATGTATTGTGATTGCCCATATTGCTTCCTTTGCTGGCTGGATTCATTTTTCCATCACATTATACACTGCTCGTTTCCATAGTAACAGACCACCTTGCAATCCATCAGCGGTGGTCGTGCTTGCGCACTATAGGAAAAAGTGTCAACCTTTCTGGTGGCCGGGACCATGGGAGCGCACATAGGCTAGTGCTTTTTCCTATAGTGTGCAAGCACGGCCACCACTGATGCAGCGCAAGAAACACAGTGTTAGGGCTTGCATGTATTTTGCGGTCCGCAAAAAACGGATCTGCACAAATACAAATTGTGCATTCCGTATTTTGCTGAACGGAACAGCTGGCCCCTAAGAGAACAGTACTGTCGTTGTCCGTAATGCGGACAATAATAGGACATGTTCTATTTTTTAGCGGAACGGAAATATGGACATACGGAAAGGGAATGCACACTGAGTACCTTCCGTTTTTTTTTTTGCTGACCCATTTCAATAAATGGTTCCGTATATGGTCCGCAAAAAAAATATGGAACGGACACAGAAAGAAAATACGTTTGTGCGCATGAGCCCTTAGTCAATGATGCCGGATGCGTTTTCTCGGACACAAAAAAAACGGATCCGGCGCCCATTGACTTACAATGGTTTTAGTGACGGATCCGTCATGGCTATTTGAGAGATAATACAACCGGATCCATTAATAACGGATGCAGACGGCTGTATTATCATCATGACAGAAGCGTTTTTTTGCTGATCAATGACAGATGTGAAAGTAGCTATGGGAGCTAGAATCAATGTGCATGGAGCGGCTGTAGTCCTGCTCCATCAGCGTTAGTCATGCCTGACCACTCCACGCTGCTACATGAATCCCATAATAACTGTACCTCCAGAAAGTCATTAACAAGAAGGAGGAAACTGATTTAGTACACATTGCAGGGTTTATGGTGGACGCAGGCCGCATGAGATCAAGACTCCGCGCTGCACATAATTATACCTGGAAATGCAGATGGAAATAAATCCCATGTATGTGAATAATGAGAGAGAAATACAGATGTAGCAATCCTCATCTTGATTCCTAACAAGTTACGGTAAGTAAACAATTGCAAGAAACTTCGAACCCCTTGGCGACCACCAATGCGCCTTTTTACGGTGGTCACTAAGGGGCCTTAGGCTGGGCAGTCACCTTTTTATGGCAGCCCAGTCTAAGTGTACATTCATTCTGGCAGGCAGTTCTATCGCAATTTGTATGCAAACGGATACCATTTGTAGACGGATCCGGATGCGGATCCATCTCACAAATGTATTGCAATACCGGATCCGTCTCTCTGGTTGTCATCCAGAAAAACGGATCCGGTATTTATCTTTTTCACACTTTTAATCCGTTTTTCCAAAACACTTAGCGCCGGATCCGTCATTAATGCATTTCAATGTAAAATAATGCCGGATCCGGCATTCCGGCAAGTGTTCCGGAATTTTGGACGGAGAAAATACCGCAGCATGCTGCGGTATTTTCTCAGTCCAAAAACCATACAGTGACTGAACTATGGTTCAATAAGATTTTATTGATATAATTATCATTTGTACTCATAAAAGAACATCACACATTGCAGTATACAAACCGCACACAAGGTTACATTGCGACATGCAACTGTAAACAGCAAAACCGCATCAAAGACAAGGCTTGCGGAAGTAACTGTATTAGTATAAGCAAGCAAACAATCAGCTTACAGAAGACGGCGGAGACATAGGCCCTGAAGGGCTCAACAAGGCCTCAAGCAAATGATGTAAGGGCCAATAATTCCAGACCATCTAGACAAAAATGTGGGGAGACAGGACGACACACAAAAGGAGGGGGGGGGGGGAGGAGAAATTGTAGGGCATAGCTAGAGAATAGCTGGGTAGTATTAAGGAGGGGAATCAGGGAGCACCCCGGATGCCACCCAACCCGAGAACGAAACAGAAGATCTAAACCTGGACCATGGCTCCCAACTCCGGAGAAACGCCGGAACCTGGTTACGATCAGAGGCACACATCTCTTCCATGTGAAGCAGCGCATCCAGAGCCGATGCCCAGGTGACCCTTTTCAATCTCTCAGTTGACTTCCAATTACGCGGGATAATTTGTCTCATGGCCAGCACAAAGAGCCTCAATGAACCTTTTTTAACATGTGAGATCCGCCCCGGGAAAATAGATAGCAGAGCGATGGAAGGGGAAAATGCTATGGAGGCCCGGAATAGAAAATTATACAGTTTGAGGACATCCATCCACAATGGGTGAAGCCTCGGACAACCCCACCATATATGGGTCATGGTCCCCCTATCACTATGGCATCTCCAACATAGGTCAGAAACCGAGGGGTAGAACCTATGCAATTTTTCCGGTGTCCGATACCATCTGGTGAGAATTTTATAATTGAGTTCTTGTAGATTACACGATATAGAGATCTTATGCGTAAGAAGCAAAGAACGTTTCCATTGATCCCCCGTAAATGTTTCACCCAATTCTGTCTCCCAATCAAGCATAAACCTGAGTTTGGGGTAGGAATCTCCAGATTGGCTGCCCTCAGTCTCCTCGGCGTTCAACATGATATAAAGTAAGGAAATAGCATTACAGTGACTGAACTAAAGACATCCTGATGCATCCTGAACAGATTGCTCTCCATTCAGAATGCATTAGCATAAAACTGATCAGTTTTTTCCGGTATTGAGCCCCTAGGACGGAACTCAATACCGGAAAAGAAAAACGCTAGTGTGAAAGTACCCTAAGAGCTGCATGGGTCTCCTAAGCAGAGGTGAGCAGGAGCTCGGCTCTCACATGAGAGCTGCACTCCTGCTCTAAGGGCCAGGACCAGCAGAAATGCCGATCTGGGCCGTTTAAGCCATTGCATGCTGTCAGGAATATGGATTATCGTTTACTGGCAGCCATGATTTTCATCTGATTCACCTTTGTCGGTGTACATACAAAATAAGTTCTCACTTCAACCCTCTGCTTGTCAGATAGCGGAGGTAGTGAACTCCACAGGGGTTCTGGCTTCAAGGAGGCCACATGCGTACGAATTCACACCTCAACCAGTCAGCAAGGAACCAAGATGATGTGACAGGAAGAATCTCTCAGCATGAGATCTAGTCCATTCCCCAGTTTAATCAAATCTACCAGACAGAAAGGAATCGGCGATTTATAAGGAATTATGAATCGCCCGGCCAGCACAGGCACAAACCGGATACATATTTGTGTCCCTGTGGCCTTGATGAACAGGCCAGTGGTCTTAGTGTGGTGGTGAGAGGCAAGGGAAGGGAGAAATACATATCTCCCCACAGAAACCAAATAACGGTACCATGCTTGGACTCTACTGGTAGCCGGGGCCCAGGCGGATCCATTGGTCCCAGAACCATCTCCCTGTGACCTTCTGGTCTGTAGCTATGAACCCTAAAGGGTTTTGTGGGTCATTTGCTGCCAGTCCAGCAGAGGGGGGGGGGGGTTAACCCCTCCCAGAGGCCGGGAGGGGAAGGCCCGGCTACAGGTTAAAAGCTTTGTGCCAGCAAGTGGAAGTGTCTTTCTCTGAAGAAGGGTCACATCGTGCCATGTGTTTAGAGGGACCTGCAACCAGCTGACATCACTGTCCTCCATGTGAATACAGCAAAGGACTAATTATAACACAAAGGAACATTTATCTACACGGTAACTGACTTGTACTCTGTGTAATCCTGTTTGTACCATATTACCTGTATTTGTAACCTCAGACCACTGTATATATTCCTTGTGTATATTGTGTTATTGTATTGTGCTGTCTTGTATCTCGATCATGAAACCCCACGTCCGTGTTTCGGCCTAGTTATAAGCTACGTGGGTTGGTTTATCACCCTATATAATCCCGTTAGCGGACCGGGCTTATATCAAACGAGAAGCTGGTGGCAGATTTCCCGGGCTGAGGAGGCGCTGTTTCACTGGGGCAGTGACCAGGCTCCCTCAGCTTGTTGCCTCTCTGTGCCCGTGTGGACAGGAGGAGTCGGTGTAAACTGTACCAAGATGACCTTACTTGCTCCTCCAGGAGGGCGTAATGTCACGTCTTGGTAACCAGTGACCATACCGTATCTTGTGAGCTCGACGTAGTCAATGTCTGACGTCAGTCGAGGCACGAGGGGTACTGTATTCGTCACACATGCCACAAGCTATCGTGCCCATGGCATGTAAGCAGTAACATAGGGAGCCTATCAGCACCCCACGAATGACATTGCGGGACGATGTCTGTGCATGCAGGCCGGGGCCCATTGAGGGCCCCAGGCCTGCCTCCAGCATGTCCCAGCAGACCGTGCTTCTCTGGCACAGCCTGCTGGTCAACGTCAGTATAGCACTGACAGTAAAATACATTGCACTGCATAAACAGGAGGTCAGGTGACTGCAGCAAGGACCCTTAGAAGAGAAGACCGCCAGGACAGGGAGAGTGGTGGCAGGAGAGGTTAGTTATTTTATTATTTTACAGTCTGATCTGAGGTCTGATATTGAAGTCTAATGGGGGGTCTGGAGAGGTCTTACTGGGGGTCTGGAGAGGTCTAATGGGGGGTCTGGAGGTCTGACTGGGGGTCTGAAGTGGTCTAATGGGGGGTCTGGAGGTCTGACAGGGGAGTCTGGAGGCCTGACAGGGGGGTCTGGAGGTTTGACTGGGGGGTCGGGAGAGGTCTGACTGGGGGGTCTGGAGAGGTCTGACTTGGGGATCTGGAGGTCTAATGGGGGTGTGAATGGGGGTCTAGAGGTCTGATTGAGGGTCTGGAGGTCAAATGGGGGTCAGATATGGGGATCTTGAGGTCTAATGGGGGTCAGATATGGGGGTCTGGAGGTCAAGTGGGAGTCTGGAGGTCTAATTGGGCTCTAGAGGTCTGATATGGAGGTCTGAAAGGTCTAATGGGGGTCTGGAGGTCTAATGGGGGTCTTATCTGAGGTCTGATATTGGGTAGGGGTCTGACATAGAGGTCTAAAGGGGTTTGGTCTGAGATGGGGGGATCTCATTTATATGGTGGTCTGATCCGAAAGGAAGGTGGGATTTTTTTTGTACTAGCACACAATATAAAGGGATGTTTTTGTACTGACGCAATAGCTGTGTGGTACCAGTATTTTCAGGGGGACTGTTTGTGCAGGAAAGTATTGGGGAGCACAGCAGACACAGTATTGGGGGTGTTGAGAAGGTGGGAGGATGATGGAAAAGTAGGAAAGTAAGATGTCTGTTTGTTAAACTCTGCAGAGACGAGGCGCGGCTGAAAGAAGTCACCATGGCGGTCTGGTCTGACAGGAGAAGAAGAGGAAAGAGAATATTTACATCAGAGAAGAGAAGTCACTGGATGGAAGAGGTACATATGTGGCGCTGTATGACCCTGGATGTTCTGTAGCGCTGTATGTAATGTTTTCCAAGTATGTCTTTAAAGGGGTTGTCCGCTTTCTTTTGTACGAGCGCTGCCTTCTCTGCTCTGTTTACCGGCTCATCACTGCAGATGCTACGGCGAGCAGGTGAACAGAGCAGAGAAAGCAGCTCTCATATGAGCACTGCCCTCTCTTCAAACAGCTGATTGTCGGGGGTGGTGGGGGACCCTGGCTGATCTGATATTGATGACCTATCCTGAGGATAGGTCATCAGAAGTAAAAAGAGGACAACCCCTTTAACAGTAGGATTGGAGGGAAGGGGGGGAGGGCGCATCTCAATATTTGCCTTGGGCAGCGGAAAAGCTAGGTGCACCAGCGCTGAGTGAAGGGGGGCCCAAACTGAACTCTTGCACCAGGGCCCATGAGCCTTTAGCTACGCCCCTGTATGTAACACACGTTCTGTGATTTCCCACAAGATCAACTCACTCCTCTCCTGAAATACTCTGTGCTGCTGCAGAACCTGCTCCTTTCACTATGTAACTCTCCTGAAATCCTCTGCGCTGAGGACTGCTCCTTGCACGATGTAACCCTCGGTCTGCGATTTCTCACTTATCTTGCATCTCCCCATCCTATGTCACTGCCCCTGTCACATGCAGCTCAGTCCTCCCTTTTATCATCCCGTGAGTAGGACAGGTCACTGCCCCCTGAAATACTCTGTGCCGCTGGTAAAACCGTTCCTTCCACATACAGCTCTGTCCTTAATGAAAAAGTGGATAACTTGTCCGTGGCCACCAATCAGATTCCAGGTCTTTGGAACATGAAAGCATCCACCTGATTGGTCAGTCGCTCCACCTGCCATGTTCCTGCCCTTCCATATTTTCTCAGTACGCTCGGACCCTCATATAAATCATAGTTTCAAGGTCTTTTTGCCTTGTATTATTCCACTGATGGAAAACGCAGCTGGATCAATAAACATTCAGATAGATTTCTCTCACTGTCTATTATCCTGCATATTAAATATGGATCTTTGTTTCCTATTATCCGGGGGTTAAGGAAGATGATGAGAGTCATAAATTCACATTAATAGCGTGGTCTTAAAGGGATCCTCCTGGATGAGGCGCAAGGCTTCAGTGTTTATCCTGAAACAACTTCATCCCATTTCCATGGATAAAACCTGAATCGGGGTGAGGTGCAATACCAGATACAGCCTAAGAGGGGCAGCGTGTCTGGGGGAAGAGGAATAGGCTCTTCTTTCTAGTCCTGTCCAAATCCTTTAGGTCTCTTTCACATGTCTGTGATGACAAGACGCAGAGGCGTAACTACCATAGCGGCAGACCGTGCGACTGCTATGGGGCCCCGGGCAAGAGGGGGACCAGCCTTAGTTGCGATCATCTCCTCTTCTACTGGGGGTGAAAACTTGGTCAGGACTCTACCAGCTAAGGCCCCTTTCACACGAGCATGACGGATATGCTCCGAATGCGTTCAGGGTGAGTTCAGAGATAATCGCGCGATTTTGCTTGCGCGTTCTGTCCGTTTTGTATGCGATTGCTTTGCATTATTGCGTTTTTTCTGTGTGGGTGATTGCATGCATTTTTAACGCGCGTGAAAAAAAAACTGAACCATCGTCTGGAGTCACCTGGTCACTACAAACACATATAAATGCCCCAGCATGCCTTTTCTGGGTGGGAAAGCTCCATTTTTGGTGGAGATTGGATTGTTTGGCTTGTTTGTGTCTTGGGTTTTTGGATTTTCCTTTGCAGGATGTCCACTTTCCCCTTATCATCCACTGACCATGTGTTCTTGCACTCGCTGGTCTTCCGTTGTTTTGGAGAGCGGACAGAAATGATAGAGGAGGAACCGCGGAGGGAGCGGATGTGGGTGCATCCTATCATTTCACAGCGGGCCAGCAAAGGGCAATTTGTTTCTCTGTACTCTGACCTCCGTGCGGACCCTGTTAAGTTCTTTAATTATTGCCACATGTCGGTGGCTACCTCTGATCGGCTGTTGGGGGAGTTGCGGCCTGCCTTGACTTTCCAGGACACCAACATGCGGCGCCGTGTGTCACCTGAAGAACGTCTAATTATTACTTTAAGGTAAGACTATATTATCAGACTCATACATGAATGACCCACTATTTGCCAATACATAGCTGTTTGGTCTATGGCAGTGATGGGGAACCTTTTAGAGACCGAGTGTCCAAACCGCAACCCAAAACCCACTTATTTATCGCAAAGTGCCAACACAGCAATCTAACCTGAGTACTACAGTCCAGTATATCTTCCATGTACTTTATGGAGAGCACCTGACCATATAGGGAGGGTGATGTAGGACTGCAGGTGGCCCCCTTTTTACCGTTTTCCACTTGGTTTTTGTCTCCCCTCCACACACGCATGAGTGAGGTTTTTTTCTCACCACTCCTTCCCCCTCCATTTTCACCTCCTGCACTGTCTCAGGCTCCGGTGCGGAGCGTTGCGACCGCACTTCCAGGTGCAGGGTGGGCCGGCGGTGCAGGAGGGGCCGGGGCCTGCAGAGGTGGAGTGGAGCCCCCCACTCCACCACCAACAAATCCCTCCACATTTAATGAGCCCCCTTTATACCCTCTACAGGAGGATAATAGTGTGGGGGAGGTTATACAGCCCTCTGCAGCAGCAGTACCCTGCTTTCCCCCGAAGGATCCCCCTTTACTAGTTGTCCTCTCTTCCCCCACTTGTGCTGTACTGCCTAGACGTAGACGCCATTCGCCTTCCTCATCATCTGTGGAGTACAGGCGTCGGCAGCGTCATGGTTCTCGCAGGCGCCAATACTGTCACCGTTCAAGGGATTCTAGGAGAAGACGGCGCTCCAGATCCTCCAGATGACGCTCACCGTCATCTTCGGATGTTTCGTCGGGTGAATCTGTTGAGTCTGGTTCAGTGTCCCATTCAAGACGCAAAAGGCGGGAGCCTTTCTGATCTTCTAGGGCCTCTAGTCTGGTTTGTCCTCTGGCCTTTCCGTCTTCAGTAGGGATGAGCGAACTCGAACTGTATAGTTCGGGTTCGTACTGAATTTTGGGGTGTCCGTGACACGGACCCGAACCCGGACATTTTCGTAAAAGTCCGGGTTCGGGTTCGGTGTTCGTCGCTTTCTTGGCGCTTTTGTGACGCTTTCTTGGCACTTTTTGAAAGGCTGCAAAGCAGCCAATCAACAAGCGTCATACTACTTGCCCCAAGAGGCCATCACAGCCATGCCTACTATTGGCATGGCTGTGATTGGCCAGAGCACCATGTGACCCAGCCTCTATTTAAGCTGGAGTCACATAGCGCCGCCCGTCACTCTGCTCTGATTAGCGTAGGGAGAGGTTGCGGCTGCGACAGTAGGGCGAGATTAGGCTGATTAACTCCTCCAAAGGACTTGATTATTGATCGATCTGCAGCTGTGCATCATTGAGCTGCTGATACTCAATTGCTCACTGTTTTTAGGCTGCCCAGACCGTTTGTCAGTCACATTTTTCTGGGGTGATCGGCGGCCATTTTGTGTCTTGTGGTGCGCCAGCACAAGCTGCGACCAAGTGCATTTAACCCTCAATGGTGTGGTTGTTTTTTGGCTAAAGCCTACATCAGGGTGAAGCTGTCACACCAAGTGCATTTAACCAGCAATAGTCTGTTTATTTTTTGGCCATATACTACATCAGGGGCAAGCTGCGCCTGTCACCAAGTGCATTTAACCCTCAGTAGTGTGGTTGGTCAAGCTATCACACCAAGTGCATTTAACCAGCAATAGTGTGGTTATTTTTTGGCCATATACTACATCAGGGGCAAGCTGCGCCCGTCACCAAGTGCATTTAACCCTCAGTAGTGTGGTTGGTCAAGCTGTGACACCAAGTGCATTTAACCAGCAATAGTCTGTTCATTTTTTGGCCATATACTACATCAGGGGCAAGCTGCGCCCGTCACCAAGTGCATTTAACCCTCAGTAGTGTGGTTATTTTTTGGCCATATCCCAGTCTAATTCTGTCACTAAACCCATACCGGTCACCCAGCGCCTAAATACTAGGCCTCAAATTTATATCCCGCTAAATCTGTCGTTACCGCTGTCCTGTTGTGGCTGGGAAAGTTATTTAGTGTCCGTCAAAGCACATTTTTTGTTCTGGGTTGAAATACAATTCCCAATTTAGCAATTTCATAATTTAGTGGTTTCTGCTATATCAGAGCTATTTGAAATCTATCCCTAAAAGGGTATATAATATTCAAGGTGCACATAGGGTCATTCAGAATAACTTCACACACACGCTACTGTGCATTTCCAAGTCTAATTCTGTTAGTAAATCCATACCGGTCACCCAGCGCCTAAATACTAGGCCTCAAATTTATATCCCGCTGAATTTGAATACAATACATTGGGCCAAATAATATTTTTGTTGTTGTGGTGAACAGTAACAATGAGGAAAACATCTAGTAAGGGACGCGGACGTGGACATGGTCGTGGTGATGTTAGTGGACCCTCTGGTGCTGGGAGAGGACGTGGCCGTTCTGCCACATCCACACGTCCTAGTGTACCAACTACCTCAGGTCCCAGTAGCCGCCAGAATTTACAGCGATATATGGTGGGGCCCAATGCCGTTCTAAGGATGGTAAGGCCTGAGCAGGTACAGGCATTAGTCAATTGGGTGGCCGACAGTGGATCCAGCACGTTCACATTATCTCCCACCCAGTCTTCTGCAGAAAGCGCACAGATGGCGCCTGAAAACCAAGCCCATGAGTCTGTCACATCACCCCCATGCATACCAGGGAAACTGTCTGAGCCTCAAGTTATGCAGCAGTCTCTTATGCTGTTTGAAGACTCCGCTGGCAGGGTTTCCCAAGGGCATCCACCTAGCCCTTCCCCAGCGGTGGAAGACATAGAATGCACTGACGCACAACCACTTATGTTTCCTGATGATGAGGACATGGGAATACCACCTCAGCATGTCTCTGATGATGACGAAACACAGGTGCCAACTGCTGCGTCTTTCTGCAGTGTGCAGACTGAACAGGAGGTCAGGGATCAAGACTGGGTGGAAGACGATGCAGGGGACGATGAGGTCCTAGACCCCACATGGAATGAAGGTCGTGCCACTGACTTTCACAGTTCGGAGGAAGAGGCAGTGGTGAGACCGAGCCAACAGCGTAGCAAAAGAGGGAGCAGTGGGCAAAAGCAGAACACCCGCCGCCAAGAGACTCCGCCTGCTACTGACCGCCGCCATCTGGGACCGAGCACCCCAAAGGCAGCTTCAAGGAGTTCCCTGGCATGGCACTTCTTCAAACAATGTGCTGACGACAAGACCCGAGTGGTTTGCACGCTGTGCCATCAGAGCCTGAAGCGAGGCATTAACGTTCTGAACCTTAGCACAACCTGCATGACCAGGCATCTGCATGCAAAGCATGAACTGCAGTGGAGTAAACACCTTAAAACCAAGGAAGTCACTCAGGCTCCCCCTGCTACCTCTTCTGCTGCTGCCGCCTCGGCCTCTTCCTCCGCCTCTGGAGGAACGTTGGCACCTGCCGCCCAGCAAACAGGGGATGTACCACCAACACCACCACCTCCGTCACCAAGCATCTCAACCATGTCACACGGCAGCGTTCAGCTCTCCATCTCACAAACATTTGAGAGAAAGCGTAAATTCCCACCTAGCCACCCTCGATCCCTGGCCCTGAATGCCAGCATTTCTAAACTACTGGCCTATGAAATGCTGTCATTTAGGCTGGTGGACACAGACAGCTTCAAACAGCTCATGTCGCTTGCTGTCCCACAGTATGTTGTTCCCAGCCGCCACTACTTCTCCAAGAGAGCCGTGCCTTCCCTGCACAACCAAGTATCCGATAAAATCAAGTGTGCACTGCGCAACGCCATCTGTAGCAAGGTCCACCTAACCACAGATACGTGGACCAGTAAGCACGGCCAGGGACGCTATATCTCCCTAACTGCACACTGGGTAAATGTAGTGGCGGCTGGGCCCCAGGCGGAGAGCTGTTTGGCGCAAGTCCTTCCGCCGCCAAGGATCGCAGGGCAACATTCTTTGCCTCCTGTTGCCACCTCGTCCTTCTCGGCTTCCTCCTCCTCTTCTTCCACCTGCTCATCCAGTCAGCCACACACCTTCACCACCAACTTCAGCACAGCCCGGGGTAAACGTCAGCAGGCCATTCTGAAACTCATATGTTTGGGGGACAGGCCCCACACCGCACAGGAGTTGTGGCGGGGTATAGAACAACAGACCGACGAGTGGTTGCTGCCGGTGAGCCTCAAGCCCGGCCTGGTGGTGTGCGATAATGGGCGAAATCTCGTTGCAGCTCTGGGACTAGCCAATTTGACGCACATCCCTTGCTTGGCGCATGTGCTGAATTTGGTGGTGCAGAAGTTCATACACAACTACCCCGACATGTCAGAGCTGCTGCATAAAGTGCGGGCCGTCTGTTCGCGCTTCCGGCGTTCACATCCTGCCGCTCCTCGCCTGTCTGCTCTACAGCGTAACTTCGGCCTTCCCGCTCACCGCCTCATATGCGACGTGCCCACCAGGTGGAACTCCACCTTGCACATGCTGGATAGACTGTGCGAGCAGCAGCAGGCCATAGTGGAGTTTCAGCTGCAGCACGCACGGGTCAGTCGCACTACAGAACAGCACCACTTCACCACCAATGACTGGGCCTCCATGCGAGACCTGTGTGCCCTGTTGCGCTGTTTCGAGTACTCCACCAACATGGCCAGTGGCGATGACGCCGTTATCAGCGTTACAATACCACTTCTATGTCTCCTTGAGAAAACACTTAGGGCGATGATGGAAGAGGAGGTGGCCCAGGAGGAGGAGGAGGAGGAGGAGGAGGAGGAGGAGGAGGAGGAAGAGGGGTCATTTTTAGCACTTTCAGGCCAGTCTCTTCGAAGTGACTCAGAGGGAGGTTTTTGGCAACAGCAGAGGCCAGGTACAAATGTGGCCAGCCAGGGCCCACTACTGGAGGACGAGGAGGACGAGGATGAGGAGGAGGTGGAGGAGGATGAGGATGAAGCATGGTCACAGCGGGGTGGCACCCAACGCAGCTCGGGTCCATCACTGGTGCGTGGCTGGGGGGAAAGGCAGGACGATGACGATACGCCTCCCACAGAGGACAGCTTGTCCTTACCCCTGGGCAGCCTGGCACACATGAGCGACTACATGCTGCAGTGCCTGCGCAACGACAGCAGAGTTGCCCACATTTTAACCTGTGCGGACTACTGGGTTGCCACCCTGCTGGATCCACGCTACAAAGACAATGTGCCCACCTTACTTCCTGCACTGGAGCGTGATAGGAAGATGCGCGAGTACAAGCGCACGTTGGTAGACGCGCTACTGAGAGCATTCCCAAATGTCACAGGGGAACAAGTGGAAGCCCAAGGCCAAGGCAGAGGAGGAGCAAGAGGTCGCCAAGGCAGCTGTGTCAATGCCAGCTCCTTTGAGGGCAGGGTTAGCATGGCAGAGATGTGGAAAACTTTTGTCAACACGCCACAGCTAACTGCACCACCACCTGATACGCAACGTGTTAGCAGGAGGCAACATTTCACTAACATGGTGGAACAGTACGTGTGCACACCCCTCCACGTACTGACTGATGGTTCGGCCCCATTCAACTTCTGGGTCTCTAAATTGTCCACGTGGCCAGAGCTAGCCTTTTATGCCTTGGAGGTGCTGGCCTGCCCGGCGGCCAGCGTTTTGTCTGAACGTGTATTCAGCACGGCAGGGGGCGTCATTACAGACAAACGCAGCCGCCTGTCTACAGCCAATGTGGACAAGCTGACGTTCATAAAAATGAACCAGGCATGGATCCCACAGGATCTGTCCGTCCCTTGTCCAGATTAGACGTTAACTACCTCCCCTTAACCATATATTATTGTACTCCAGGGCACTTCCTCATTCAATCCTATTTTTATTTTCATTTTACCATTATATTGCGAGGCTACCCAAAGTTGAATAAACCTCTCCTCTGTCTGGGTGCCGGGGCCTAAATATATGCCAATGGACTATTCCAGTGTTGGGTGACGTGAAGCCTGATTCTCTGCTATGACATACAGACTGATTCTCTGCTGACATGAAGACAGATTCTCTGTTACGGGACCTCTCTCCTCTGTCTGGGTGCTGGGCCTAAATATATGCCAATGGACTTTTCCAATGTTGGGTGACGTGAAGCCTGATTCTCTGCTATGACATGCAGAATGATTCTCTGCTGACATGAAGCCAGATTGTCTGTTACGGGACCTCTCTCCTCTGCCTGGGTGCTGGGCCTAAATTTATGAAAATGGACTCTTACAGTGGTGGGTGACGTGAAGCCTGATTCTCTGCTATGACATGCAGACTAATTCTCTGCTGACATGAAGTCAGATCCTCTGTTACGGGACCTCTCTCCTCTGCCTGGGTGCTGGGCCTAAAATTATGAAAATTGACTCTTACAGTGGTGGGTGACGTGAAGCCTCATTCTCTGCTATGACATGCAGACTAATTCTCTGCTGACATGAAGCCAGATTGTCTGTTACGGGACCTCTCTCCTCTGCCTGGGTGCTGGGCCTAAATTTATGACAATGGACTGTTGCATTGGTGGCTGACGTGAAGCCTGATTCTCTGCTATGACATGCAGACTGATTCTCTGCTGACATGAAGCCAGATTGTCTGTTACGGGACCTCTCTCCTCTGCCTGGGTGCTGGGCCTAAATATATGCCAATGGACTGTTGCATTGGTGGCTGACGTGAAGCCTCATTCTCTGCTATGACATGCAGACTGATTCTCTGCTGACATGAAGCCAGATTGTCTGTTACGGACCTCTCTCCTCTGCCTGTGTGCTGGGCCTAAATATATGCCAATGGACTGTTGCATTGGTGGCTGACGTGAAGCCTCATTCTCTGCTATGACATGCAGACTGATTCTCTGCTGACATGAAGCCAGATTGTCTGTTACGGGACCTCTCTCCTCTGCCTGGGTGCTGGGCCTAAATATATGCCAATGGACTGTTGCAGTGGTGGGTGACGTGAAGCCTCATTCTCTGCTATGACATGCAGACTAATTCTCTGCTGACATGAAGCCAGATTGTCTGCTACGGGACCTCTCTCCTCTGCCTGGGTGCTGGGCCTAAATATATGCCAATGGACTGTTGCAGTGGTGGGTGACGTGAAGCCTCATTCTCTGCTATGACATGCAGACTAATTCTCTGCTGACATGAAGCCAGATTGTCTGCTACGGGACCTCTCTCCTCTGCCTGGGTGCTGGGCCTAAACTTATGAAAATGGACTCTTACAGTGGTGGGTGACGTGAAGCCTCATTCTCTGCTATGACATGCAGACTAATTCTCTGCTGACATGAAGCCAGATTGTCTGTTACGGGACCTCTCTCCTCTGCCTGGGTGCTGGGCCTAAATTTATGACAATGGACTGTTGCAGTGGTGGGTGATGTGAAGCCTGATTCTCTGCTATGATATGAAGACTGATTCTCTGCTGACATGAAGCCAGATTGTCTGTTACGGGACCTCTCTCCTCTGCCTGGGTGCTGGGCCTAAATATATGCCAATGGACTGTTCAAATGTTGGGTGACGTGAAGCCTGATTCTCTGCTATGACATGCAGACTAATTCTCTGCTGACATGAAGACAGATTCTCTGTTACGGGACCTCTCTCCTCTGCCTGGGTTCCGGGGCCTAAATATCTGAGAATGGACTGTTCCAGTGGTGGGTGACGGGAAGCCAGATTCTCTGCTATGGGACCTCTCTCCAATTGATTTTGGTTAATTCTTATTTATTTAATTTTTATTTTAATTCATTTCCCTATCCACATTTGTTTGCAGGGGATTTACCTACATGTTGCTGCCTTTTGCAGCCCTCTAGCCCTTTCCTGGGCTGTTTTACAGCCTTTTTAGTGCCGAAAAGTTCGGGTCCCCATTGACTTCAATGGGGTTCGGGTTCGGGACGAAGTTCGGATCGGGTTCGGATCCCGAACCCGAACATTTTCGGGAAGTTCGGCCGAACTTCTCGAACCCGAACATCCAGGTGTTCGCTCAACTCTAGTCTTCAGTTCCAGCGACGATTTCCAGTTTCTGCTGCATCTGGTGAGTTTCAATATACAGGTGCGTGGGAGGCAGGTGGCCAGGGTTCTGAAGTTGTCATGGCCCTTAAGGCCGTCCTAGATAAATTACAGTCTGCCCCTCCCCAACCGTCTATCCTACTCCTTTGCAAAACCCCCCTCCAGTTTGCTAGGGAGGACAACGTATGCAATGTGCTGTGCTAGGGAGGACAAGGTATGACATGTGCTGTGCTAGAAAGGACAAGGTATGACATGTGCTGTGCTAGGGAGGACAACGTATGATATGTGCTGTGCTAGGGAGGACAACGTTTGACGTGCTGTGCTAGGGAGGACAACGTTTGACGTGCTGTGCTAGGGAGGACATTGTATGACGTGCTGTGCTAGGGAGGACAATGTATGACATGTGCTGTGCTAGGGAGGACAAGGTATGACATGTGCTGTGCTAGGGAGGACAACATATGACATGTGCTGTGCTACGAAGGACAACATATGACATGTGCTATGCTAGGGAGGACAACGTATGACATGTGCTATGCTAGGGAGGACAACTTATGACATGTGCTATGCTAGGGAGGACAACTTATGACATGTGCTGTGCTAGGGAGGACAACGTATGACATGTGCTGTGCTAGGGAGGACAAGGTATGACATGTGCTGTGCTAGGGAGGACAACTTATGACATGTGCTATGCTAGGGAGGACAACGTATGACATGTGCTATGCTAGGGAGGACAACATATGACATGTGCTGTGCTAGGGAGGACAACGTATGACATGTGCTGTGCTAGGGAGGACAACGTATGACATGTGCTGTGCTAGGGAGGACAATGTATGACATGTGCTGTGCTAGGGAGGACAACATATGACATGTGCTGTGCTACGAAGGACAACATATGACATGTGCTGTGCTAGGGAGGACAACGTATGACAAGAATCACCATCCCCACTCTGTCTGTAATCTTAATTATAGGTGATTAAGTCATCAATTAACATATAGCTGCCCTTTAGTTATATATTTCCCCCTTTTTGGCATGGCAGGTTTTCTGGTGGGGGGTCTAAACACGGACACATGGTTTGCAGAGGCTAAGGAGGTATTCTCAGACAAACATATACCCCCAAAAAATTTACCCCATCATTCAAATCAGCTTTCAAGGAATTAAATAAACTATATCGCGAACACATCTCTAGTTGGTGGAAGGTACAAAGCTTAGATAACTACATTAAGCACGGAATTGTCCCAAGAGGTCTGAGAATTTCCCTTGTCCCTGTACCTAAACAAAGAAGAACAGGTTTCAGTGGCAAATGGGAACAATTAGCCACATCTAGTTCCCTACAATTCATGACTCTATTACTTGAGGAAGAAAAGATCCATCTGGAGAACTACAGCGAAAAACTAAAAACACAAATAGAGATCTCGAAAACGTTCTAACAAGATCCAGAATTCGGTAACGCTGAAAAGCTACTGCAGACATCTGTGGACAAATTCCAGTACTTCCAACGTGACAGAAAACATCGTCAATTTAACCGCGATCTGGCGGAATTCAAAGAAAACAAGGCTTACTGTGTTCTTCGTGAGAAACCACTAACAAAAGAGGTAGCTTTGGACTTATCCACTACCGAAACGGATATCTCAGATAGTGAACGAGAACAACCGAACAGAAACAAAACCAGAAATTCATACAGAAGAGGTAGGGTATGGGGAAATAGGGCAAGAGGTCAATTTGGAGGCTCTTCCTCCAATTTTTTAGATCAAGGAATCTCCTACCCCCTGAGGAACCGCTCCCGATAACGGGACCAACAGGCCCCGAAATAATTTATCTAAGAGGCCCCTATCCCCCTCTGAAATGACAGTACTGAGCAGGGGACTTTCCTTTGTCCCGACACATCGCTTTAATGAATTCTGTTGGATAAAAGACCTCAATTTGTTCATTCGCAAATTGAGATGGCATAAATGCTTTAAACATGGAGACAAGCGCCAGTGTCGGGAACTCTGAATACCCTTAGACATGCTAGATGATGTAAAATTACTAATTAGTTTAAATGAAACAGTCAATCAGAGAGAAGGAAAAGGACCGTTTACCTCCTTGAAAGCAAGAAGTTAAAAAATTACCCCATTAGGAGATATCTCATGTTTGGACGTGTTTCTCCAACTGGTGACTACAGACCTGTGTGAATTATCAGCCTCAGGCCTATCACGTAATCTCTCTAGTAGAGAGCAAAGAATTATCTCATACCTGAAAAAGGACTAGACAGTTACGATCAAACCCTCGGATAAAGGGGGCAACACCGTAATTATGGATACGGAGGACTATTGCAGAATGTGCCTACAACTTCTAAAGGACAAACAGAACTACGGCATACTTACCTCCAATCCAACAGCTCCTTTTCTGGCTGAATTACATGACATCTTAATAGAGGCCAAACTGAGCAGAATCATCTCAGAGACGGAATTTGACTTTTTATATCCAAAATTCCCAGTGGCAGCCACCTTTTATAGCCTCCCTAAAATACATAAAGGCACGAACCCTTTAAAAGGACGACCTATAATATCAGGAATAGAGAGCATAAGTCAAAATTTAAGTAAATATATTGACCGCATTCTTTTACCTTTTGTTACCTCTCTGTCTTCATATACACGTGACAGTATGGATATCCTTAAAAGAATAGATGGTACTATATTAGACCAACATTCTATTCTTGTGAGTATAGATGTAGAGGCCCTATACTCATCCATCCCTCACGAGGCAGGCCTCAAAGCGGTCAATTACTACCTAAGCATGAGGGGTCAACAGTTTGGTGAACACAACCAATTTGTTCTCAAACTTCTGAGATATATCCTAACACACAACTTTTTTCTTTTCAATGGCAGATGGTACCACCAGCTCAGGGGCACCGCAATGGGATGTTCGTGTGCACCATCCTACGCAAATTTGCTCCTGAGCTGGTGGGAGGCCAATAATGTCTTCAGTGACGCAATGTCATCATGGACCGTGCCCATCGTTTTGTGGGCCCGGTACATCGATGACATATTCGTCATTTGGAATGCGTCCGTATCGGCTTTCACAACTTTTGTTGGAAAGCTGAATGATAACGATAGGGGATTACGTTTCACATATGAGACAGATAAAAACACTCTACCCTTTCTGGACATTTTGATCCAGAGAAAGAGTTCGGACGAATTGGCTACTACGATATACCGTAAACTGACATCAACAAATTCTGTCCTACACTGGAGCAGTAGCCACCCCTTACCTCTAAAGAGGAATACAACGTGGCCAGTATTTGCGCCTAAGACGCAATTGCTCTGATCAGTCTGAATTTGTGAAACAGGCCGGTATCCTCAGGAATAGTTTTCTCTCCAGAGGATACCCTGACTCAACACTAAGGTCAGCATACCAAATGGCTCTATCATCAACACGAACCGAATTACTGGTACCCAGAACCAAACCCTCTAGATATTAAACAGAAAATCTGGGTAATTGGTACCTTTGATGAAGCTGCCAGCCAAGTAAGAAACATCTTACAAAAGCACTGGTCCATCTTATTAATGGATCCAGACATTAAGGAGAGGACCTTTGACTACCCACAGATCACCTTCAGGAAGGGAAACAGCCTTAAGGATTTATTGGTGCACAGCCACCACAATCCAACCGTAAAAGGCTGTATCGAAGGCCCTTGGGCTGTTTCAGGTGCAGTGGCTGCGTTGCATGCAGTACTATCCAAACAGGCAAATCATGTATTAGTGTCAACCTTCAAAGATCTTTTACAATTAAAGACTTTGTAAATTGTTGCACTAAGGGTGTCATCTACAGAATCAGTTGCGAATGTCCTATGGAATACATAGGCAAAACAAAAAGAGAATTGCGCAGACGCATTGGTGAACACCTTGGAGACATTACCAACAAAAGAGATACGGCTGTATCTCGTCATGTACAGGACTACCATCATGGGGACCAGCGGAGTATTAAGACCATGGGTATTGAGGTGGTCACCCCCCCTTTGCGGGGAGGGGATTGGGACCGTATACTTCCCCAACATGAAGCCCGTTGGATCCACACCCTGCGTACTGTAGCCCCCCATGGTTTAAATGAACAACTCTGCTTTGGCTGTTTCATCTGACAACCATAGCAAAAGACAAGGATGGACATTAATTCCTGTTTTTTATATCTGACAGGTTTATTCATCCTAATATGAAAAATATACTTCCTGTGTAACCCTATGCTCGGCCATGTGTCTGGGTGAGGACTGTATTGACCAGAATAATTCCACTTCCATCTCACTGCCAGAAATGCCATTTTAATATGCACCGCTTTTGCTATAGTGATGGTTGCCACAAACTGTCCCGGTTACTAGGCAACTTATTAAACAATGGCCGCCGGATCTAATGTGTCCCGGGCTGATGACACAACCCACGGCCATCTGCAATGACGCGCTCGCAACTGACCGCGTCATCCTGCACCCTACAAGTGCTGTCTATCTTCAGCATGAACAGCGCATGCGCTATGACGGGGACCGCCCCGCTGACGTCACCGCGCTGCGCTCCAAGCCTCGTTCTTAGGCCAAAGTTAGTTTAAATACGAGCGGGCGATTCCCCTCAAGTAGGCGATACCACAGCCTCAGGATACATCGCTGCGCTCATGAACAGGGACCCTATAATCACTAGGCCACCACTGCCTTCTCGTCCTTAGGTACGTACTGAGCCCTGTTACATGTGTGGAGCCTGGAATAGAGGCTGCCACCAGTAAGGTATCAATGTGTCTTTTTGTCATATTTGATAACTGTGTGTGTTGATCACTGATTTACGGGTACCAACACCATATGTTATTGTATTGCCCCCCCTGTATGTGCTCAATATTCCCCTGACGAGTTATGACACGAAACATGCGTGTAGGGATTAGCTGCACTAGGGCACAATAGGGCCAAGGTTCCGGACGGGGTCGTTCTTATCAGAACGGGTGCTCCGTGATTGGGACGCTAGGGTCACGCTAGCACCCACATCTGAGGGCTGTCTAGGGACCAAAACCCACTAATACCCCTGTCCAGCGCTAACTGCTCTTTCCTCAGTAACACCACATCTACTGAATATCTATACGAACCGGAGGACTCCAGCAAAACGGTAGGACTACCGGTTATCTTAGGTGCCGCCGTGCACCGCGTTATTCACCATCTTTTGTGTTATCAAATAAAAATATCTAGGGACTTTATTCTATCAAATGAATTAAAAGCTATTTGTGCACTTCTAGTAATTATTTCTTGGCTGCAAATATAAGCTGAAGGTTTTTCAGGTTCGCCTGCCATTAAAATGAATGGGATCCGCCGCGAACTTGCAGTTCGCGAACATTTTATCGTGTTCGCGAACCGTCCCGGCAGATGACAGTGACTCCTCCAGCAGAATAGTGAGTGCAGCTCTGGAGTATAATACAGGACGTAACTCAGGATCAGTACAGGATAAGTAATGTAATGTATGTACACAGTGACTGCACCGGCAGAATAGTGAGTGCAGCTCTGGAGTATAATACAGGATGTAACTCAGGATCAGTACAGGATAAGTAATGTAATGTATGTACACAGTGACTGCACCAGCAGAATAGTGAGTGCAGCTCTGGAGTATAATACAGGATGTAACTCAGGATCAGTACAGGATAAGTAATGTAATGTATGTACACAGTGACTGCACCAGCAGAATAGTGAGTGCAGCTCTGCAGTATAAAACAGGATGTAACTCAGGATCAGTGCAGGATAAGTAATGTAATGTATGTACACAGTGACTGCACCAGCAGAATAGTGAGTGCAGCTCTGGAGTATAATACAGGATGTAACTCAGGATCAGTACAGGATAAGTAATGTAATGTATGTACACAGTGAAAAAACTGTTTATGTATTTTTTGTGTGTGTGTGTATATATATATATATATATATATATATTTAGTATAAGAAGTCTCTGTGCTGGAAACAAGTGTGAGATTATCAAATTCTCTGGATTAACAAATGCCAGAATAATAGAATTTCACTAGAAGGAGTCTTGTTTCCTTGCAGGTGTATTAATACTGGTATTTGTCATGTCCGTGCAGGACTTGGTGATGTGAATAGATGCAGACAGTAACGACCCGCGGCTTCGCTGTGCTGGGATTTTAGACCTTATCTTGCTATTAATATAATGCATTTTTCTGCGCAGTCCTTGGCCGTTTTAATCTCCCACTTTAAGTTCATCAGTGTAAACAGGGCACCGGAGGATGGTAGTAATTAAGGTAATTCCCTCCTCTTGCTGTGTTTGAGTACGCAGCCGCATCTCCCACATTCTGTGCATTGGCTTAATGTATGCTCCAAGCGTAACTCATCATTAAGCCAATAGGAGGGTCTGAACACTCTGCTGCCTTCTCCGCTCCGCTAATATGTCTCCTAAATGGTCCAATGTTCCTGAACGGGTGATTGAGAGATGTACAATCATTCAAGGGAAATTAAATTTTTTTTTAATGTTCTATTTTCCAAGAATAAGACAGCTTGACGAAATATGAAAAAAAAAAGGTGTTTATTTGTAAAAGCATCAAAAATACTGTTTATTGAAGGTTTTTAATAGAGAAAACTAAACAATATGGATAAAGGAAAAACAAACAAGTGGCTGGAGGCAGGACTATGAGCACTCCGGGTTATATCAAGTTAGATCGGTGGTGGTTTGACCTCCAGTGGTCACAAGAATGGGGACCCTCCCCCCAAAATAAATGTAGCTACTGGTCGAGTGCCATGTCGTCCCATTCACTCTCTATAGGACGGCCGGAAACCATCATGCGAGTGTACTTGACTATCTCCGGCAGTCCAATAGAGAATGAATGGAGCAGCAGTGCTTGTGCTTGAGCAGCCGCTCCATTCTCGCGGTCGGTGAGGGTCCCAGTAGTCGGATCTCCACTGATCTGATAGTTATCCCCTATCCTGTGGAAAGGGGACAATTTGCTATAACTGGAATAACCCTTTATCCCCTTAGTGACCAGCCATACTTGTTTTTACGGCAGTCACTAAGGGGCCTTAGGCTGGGCCGCCGCTTTTTTTTACGGCAGCCTAGTCTAAGCACTGCACGGGTGCCCGGCGCATGTAAAGTGCTGACAGAGGGAGCGGACTCCCTCTGTATCCCATCGGCACCCGGCAAATGCGATCGCGGGGTGCCAATGTGTGTGAAGGCTACCTGGGGTCTGATGTAGGCCCCAGACCAGCCCTAAGTAATTGCCAGCAGGATGCGCCTCTCTGGCACAGCCTGCTGGTCAATGTCAGAATAGCATTGCCATTAAAATGCAATGCACTATAGGGATAGTGCATTGCATTTTAAATGCAATCAAAAAGCTGTCTGTTATAGTCCCCTTGTGGGACTATTAAGTGGTAAAAAAAGTTTAAAAAAAAATTTATTCAATAGAAAAAAATCCCATTAAAAAAACACTTTTTTTCCCATTGAAAATACGCTTTTCAATGAATAAAAATATCTTCCCCATATGTTTGGTATTGCCGCGTCCGTAACAACCCAGACTACATAAATATCATGTAAATGATCCCCTACGGTGAATGTCGTAAAAAAAAAAAAAAAAGAAAGAAAAAGAGAATTACTAACTTATCCTTAGCTGCCACCGAAAAAATACAATAACAAACAATCAAAAAGCGCCATTTACTCCAAAATGATACCAATGAAAAATACAAGTCGTCCTGCAAAAATCAAGTCCTCACACAACTCCATAAAAAGAAAAAGAAAAAAGTTATGGGTCTTGGGAAGCGGCAATGCAAAAACATTTTTTTTCTTTAAAAAAAAAAAAAGGGTTTCATTGCAAAAAAAAGTTAGTAAAATGTTAAAAAAAACTATATGTATTTGGTATCACTGTAATCGTAGTGACCCAGAGAGTAAATATGTTATGTTATTTATACTGAAAAATTAACGCCATAAAATTTATAATGTAAAAACGCAATAGCAGTATTGCTGTTTTTCCCATCTCCCTCCTAGAAAGAGTTGATAAAAGTTAATCAGAAAGTCTTGTGTACCTCAAAATGGCGGCATTAAAAACTACAATATGTCCCGCAAAAAACAAGCCCTCATAAAGCTATATAGACGGAAAAATAAAAAAGTTATAGCTCTTGGAACGTGACGATGAAAAAACGAAGAAAAATGCTCGGTCAGTAAAGCCCAAAACAGGCTGGTCACTAAGGGGTTAAGGTAGCCTTTTACACAAAGCAGTTTGTTCTGCATAGGAAAATGGTTTCAGCGCATCTCACCCGTACAAGCCGTGTGGCCGAAAACTGCTACATGAGTATGCAGTGTCCCACTATGTGCTATATGAGGCACTTTAAACTTTTGCTGCTAACTGTTGATGAGTCTAGCCAAGGGACATCACAAGCACCAGTGACCAGGAGGAACTTATAGGTACCTGGACACAACTGGATGATTAGTGCGCAGAATTATCCTTTTTCTCTAAAGGCCTTCTGGGACATAGTGAACCTGAATATTTCAGGAGAGCATCCTGCATAAAATAATGTAGCAGAGAGTTTGCTTGCCACAAGGGAGAACGCTCTTATTAGATTGCTCAATATAAAGTAAGGAAACCGTTATAATTAGTACCTGAGTGCTACAGATTGGATTTAAAGTAGAACTATCTAAGAAGAATTTTTTTGTCTTGCCTGTAAAAGTAAGAGCATTCGAAAAACTCCTCAACTGACAATGGCCAGACCTGTTATAAGACTAAATTAACATCCGGATTATAACCTTTGCTATATAAATAAACTGTACCAACTGTCCTGAGACCATTGATTCAGTAAAAGTTCAACTCATCCTTTCTACTACCCTCAACATTTGCACCTTACGGTGCTGGCGTCACGAACACAGGGGCCCAGCCACCAAAGCACCTTACACCCATTACCATCAAGGGCACCTCAACTTCCATCTGGCTGGTGTTCCCTGCAATAGAGAGTGCCCCAGAGGATTTAGTGCCGTCTTCTCCATCACTGCACGCCGGCCCAGGGAGGCTCTGCTGACCATTCAAATGAACAGAGCTTAGCCCCGCCCAGGCCAGTGATACTAGTCGTGACGTCACTGGGTCTGCGGTAAACAGTGAGAAGGCCGCGGCACTACTGCCAGAGCCTCTGCCTTCTTAAACAGCTGATCGGCGGGGGTCGCGGGTGTCGGACCCCTGCCTATCAGATGTTGATGATCTATCCAGAGGATAGATCATCAGTTTAAAAAAACTGCAGAACCCCTTTAAGTCCGGTATTGAAATGGTAACGCCCCCGTTGCTCCTAGAGGCTCATTTTCATCTAATAAAACATCATTTTTCTCAGCAATGCGGGCACATATGAACATGGGACCAACACAGACATCTTCAGCTGCCAAGTGCACATGTAACAGGTCAGCCAGTGTCATAGGTACAAAACTGCTGACAGATGCCCCCAAGGGCTCATGAACACTTATGTATTTTTTTTTCTGTTTCTGTTCAGTTTTTTTTACAGGTCTGTATGCGGAACCATTCACTTCAATGGGACTTGAAAAAAAACGGAACTGAGTCCATGTGCATATCGTGTCCGTAGTTCCGCCAAAAAACTAGTACATGTCCTATTCTCGTCCGTTTTGCGCAATGGATACGCCAAGAAAAAAAGGATGCAAATCGGACGTCATCCGTTTTTTTTGTGGTCCGCAAAATACTTACGGCCATCAGCATGAGCCCTTAGTTGTATACCGGTATTATTTACACATTGTACGGTACTGTTAGGGTCAGTTCACATGGCTGATTCCTAAAATACACATGTAAAAAAATCTGCGCTGAATCCAAGCAGATTTTTCTGCCGTAAAATTGGGTGTGTTTTTTGATGTGTATTTTTCTGCTTCCCATTAATTACAATGGGAAAATCAGCGCTGATTCTGCCCCAAGATAGGGCAAGCTGCTTCTTTTTTACATATGTAAAAACAAAGCAACTGCTGACTTTACAGGCGTAACACGCGTCAAAATACTCCCAAAAACTGACCCTTATTAATCAAATGATCAAGACAAACATCTGTGGTTATTGCTGAATGTAACATCCATTCTGGTAGAGGTGCAGACGTAACGAGAGAGGTACATCTGTGTGGAGCCAGTAAGGGACAGGTACATGACCTCAGAGGTGAACAGGAGGAAGAGCGCCACTAAAGATACATGTCTTATATTTTGCTGCATTTTGTGGATCTCTGACCCATTGAAGTCAATGGGTCGGCCCCGCGATGCAGGGTGCACATGGTCGTGTGAGTGAACCCCAAGGCCTCTTTCACACGAGTAAGTTTTCCATCCGGATGCGAAGCGTGTAGTGAACACACAGCATCCGGACTGAATTCAATGCGTCTCTGCAGCGGTGTATTTCATGCATCATCTCTGCGTTCAGGAAAAATCTCAGCATGTTCTATGTTGTGCATTTTTCCCGCAGCCCTGACTATATGGAAGTGAATGGGGCTTGTGTGAAAAATGGAAGGCATCCGGATACAATGTGTTTTTGACTGGTGGTTGCTGGGAGATGTAGATTGTATTCTTCCGTTTTTATTCCTCGAAAACACATGCAATCTGGACGGAAAAAACTCACACACTGAACACAACTGCAGAAAAAGCCGATTCAACTTGCATGGAAAACCATCCTGACACAATCCGTATCACTCGTGTGAAAGAGGCCTAAGGGAAAACAAATTCCTTTCTGACCCCCTGGATCAATGACCTTTCTCCAAAAATCTAGTATTTATAATCTGCAATATTATTACCTCAATGAACACATCCAAGCCCCTCTTCTCATTTAGGGTACTTTCACACTAGCGGCAGGCCTGTCGGATCCGTCCTCCCGCTAGTGTGAAAGTACCCTTAGTGAGTCATCACCACCTCCTCTGGCAGAGAGCTCCGTAGTCTTACTGCTCTTACCGTAAAGAATCCACCCATTCCAGTTATTACTTTAGTTGCTATGTCTTTCTTGTGCACTGGAGCCCAAAACTATGTTCTCATCCATGCCCCTTTTGATACCCCCAAAAATCTTATTGGCTTTGGCAGCAGCTCCTGACACTGGTTTCTGCAGCTTAGTTCGCTGTTCACTAAAATTCCTAAGTCCTTTTCCATGTCAGTGTTAGGCTACGGATGGCGTCCGTGTGCGTTCCGCAATTTGTTTCATTTCAAATCCATTGTGATGGTGTATAGAGCCAAAAATCTGGAAAATTAGGAAAACCCAGCTCAGAAATGGTGGAAAAAATTGTAGCTTTATTGTGGCATAAAATCTTGGACAAACAGGTACAGTTCGGTTACGCGTTTCAGACCATAAATAAATAGCGGTCCTTCCTCATGACATATCGAACTTCTGATGAAAATTGCACCTTATGAGAGACCTTCGGAGTGGATCAATTCCTTGCTACAACCACTTATTCCGCAAATTCCAGGTTTTCTCAGGGATTCTTGGACTTCAAATGGAGGCCTGGATTTGCCTGGATCACAGAAGAGGTCACTGCTTTATATACCAGCATTCCACATGATCTAGTTCTGATATCTCTTCGCTGGTTCCTTAATAGATATAGCGATTCCTCCTCCTGCACAATTTTTTTATGTTCGATTCTGTTTTTTATTTACAGATTTCGGGGGTGTCGATGGTGGCCAAATTCTCTCCCTCCATAGCCAATATTTTTATGGCATGGTGGGAGGGGTGTTTTCTCCACCCTTTTGGTGGTCTGGTCGCTACATCGATGACCTGCTGTTTGTATGGTCACTGTTCCTTGACTACATTAACTCATGTGTGGAATCTATTTCCTTCAGCCTCCAACATGATAGTACACGTATATGTTTCCTAGATTTGTGTTTGGAGGGTGACTGCACCACTGCCCAAGTTATCACCACCACATATAGGAAGGAACTAGCAGGGAACACGATCCTGCATGCCTCCTCGTATCACCCACCTCACACAATACGAAACATCCCTAAGGGTGAATTAATTCGAGCCCGCCGCAACTGTTCAAATACTCATCTGATTGCGCAAGAGGTGAAAAATATCACAGAGAGGTTGACTGGCAGGGCTTATTCCCACAAATGTATTGCCTCCTTTGTCACTGAAGTCTCAGCCATGGATAGGGTTCCTCTGGTCTTTCTGGAAGTAAAATCTTCGCCCCAAGTGGCTGCCACATCCAAACGCAGACGCGGTTTCACCTCCTTTGTGACACAATACAGCTTGGAATATGATCGCATATGCAAAATCATCAAGAAATATCTTCCATCAGTGGATGGATATTGTCGCGGAGGGAGTGAAATGTGTAGCAAGAAGGGCTCTAACTTTGGGAAAATTTCTGAGTCCCAGCTTGCTCTCTGAAAAAATTATGCAGAGACCAACCTGGCTGAAGAATAAGGGCAGTTATAAATGTGGCCATGCTAAGTGTATCTGTTGCGATCATACTAGTCCCACCAGGAATTTTAGATCTGCTGCTAATAACAAAGGAATTCACTATACAGTCCTATTAAAATTGCAATACAAAGTTCGCAGTTTACTTGATAACGTGCGAACTTTGTCAATTGCAATATGTGGGGTGCACCACAAATGAAATCAAAACTCGAATTCGCAAGCATATCTCAGATGTTCCACACTATTAAAATCGCAACGTGTCTGCTGTCAGTACACACTTTGCGATTTTACATGGAGGCGATACTTCCAATCTAGTGGCTCAAGGAATAGAGAGAGTTTTCCTTTCCACTAGAGGGGGGGGGGGGGGGATCATAGGAGGAAATTACTTAATCGGGAGACATACTGGATTTTCCAGCTGGGTTCAAGACAACCTCAAGGTCTTAATAAAAGGCATGATCTATTAGGAGAGTTACTTTTGTGCCTAGGTGTTTTTTCATATACCTTTATACAGTGCACGCACAGTTTTGCCATTGTTTTTATGTTCATCTGCATTGACTGTACACCCGTATAGGTTTGTCAGCATCTGTGATTTTATTCTTTGTATATTATTGACATATGTGGTGGCGCCATGTGTGGTGCTGCTCCTCACGATCATGTGATCAATTGACTGCATGGCCGGCTGTGTGAGCGGTTCATAAGGTGCAATTTCATTAGAAGTTCGATATGTCATGAGGAAGGACCGCTATTTATTTATGGTCTGAAACGCGTAACCGAACTGTACCTGTTTGTCGAAGATTTTATGCAATAAAGCTACAATTTTTTCCACCATTTCTGAGCTGGAGTTTCCTAATTTTCCTGATCTACTGCCCCGCATCCAGGTGCGTCATCCGTGCTCGGCTGGTGAGAGCTGCTGTGTGCTTTAATAGAGCCAAAAATGTTACAATTGTGTCGATGTCCCAATATTTATGGACCCGACTGTAAATCTGCAGCCAATCTAAAAAAGCAGAGCTGCAGGGGGAGGGACCGAGCAGCAGCCTGAACCAATGATGAGACGAGGGGTGTGTCTCTGACTACCTGTAGCTAGACCAGGCATGTCCAAACTGCGGCCCTCCAGCTGTTGCAAAACTACAACTCCCAGCATGCCTGGATAGCTTACAGCTATACGGGCATGCTGGGAGTTGTAGTTTTGCAACAGCTGGAGGGCCGCAGTTTGGACATGCTTGAGCTAGACTGTAGTCACAGATCACAGCTCTGCCCTAAAGGATCTGAGCTAAGAAGCAGCCACGCAACATTATCTGAGGAATGGCAGGTGATCATGTCCTGTAGGTACTGATTTACGTACGATTTTGTGACTGAACAGTCCCTTTAAGGTGGCCATACACATCTATCAATGTGTATAAGGTTCTCCCAACTCTATCACAATGGCAGGGGAATGAAAGATAGGGAGCTCACAACTAGATATCCTGCTCGTTGGCCATGGGGATTTGTATTTGTTTCTTCGAGACAGACACTGGAAGCCGCCATCATCATCATTTAGCGCTGTGCGTTTATTTGCATATAAATAAGATAACGGATTGCTATCCCATAAAAACAGAAACAGCCCAAGACATAAGAGAAAGTCAGGACTGAAAAAAGGTCCCGATAGAACTGAGCACCCGCCTCTCGTATCTGTTCTCAGGAGGAATAACAGAATAAGCTGCTGCTGATCTGCTCCAACCAAACCCAAGAGTTCACGGAGCTGCGGATAGACATGGCTGCGATCTGTACGACTGTAGTCAGATCTCTAAATATCAGAGATCGCTCCTTATATTTAGTCAAGTCTCTTCACCATGTAGGGTCCCTCTAGTTCATATCCAATTTTTCTGTAGTAGTTTCTAGTGCCGACACCTAAGGGAGAAGAAGTGACAGGTTAGTAACTACATTATAGTAAATCCATTACCAATAACTATGCCCAGAGCCAGTGATAAATACACTCAGGATTCACCATTCAACCTTATTTTACAGTAATAGGTTGTGCTATTGTATATACACATTACTGATCCTGAATTACATCCTGTATTATACTCCAGAGCTGCACTCACTATTCTGCTGGTGCAGTCACTGTGTACATACATACATTACTTATCCTGTACTGATCCTGAGTTACATCCTGTATTATACTCCAGAGCTGCACTCACTATTCTGCTGGTGCAGTCACTGTGTACATACATTACATTACTTATCCTGTACTGATCCTGAGTTACATCCTGTATTATACTCCAGAGCTGCACTCACTATTCTGCTGGTGGAGTCACTGTGTACATACATTACATTACTTATCCTGTATTATACTCCAGAGCTGCACTCACTATTCTGCTGGTGCAGTCACTGTGTACATACATTACATTACTTATCCTGTACTAATCCTGAGTTACATCCTGTATTATACTCCAGAGCTGCACTCACTATTCTGCTGGTGGAGTCACTGTGTACATACATTACATTACTTATCCTGTACTGATCCTGAGTTACATCCTGTATTATACTCCAGAGCTGCACTCACTATTCTGCTGGTGCAGTCACTGTGTACATATATTACTTATCCTGTACTGATCCTGAGTTACATCCTATATTATACTCCAGAGCTGCACTCACTATTCTGCTGGTGCAGTCACTGTGTACATACATTACATTACTTATCCTGTACTGATCCTGAGTTACATCCTGTATTATACTCCAGAGCTGCACTCACTATTCTGCTGGTGCAGTCACTGTGTACATACATTACTTATCCTGTACTGATCCTGAGTGACATCCTGTATTATACTGCAGAGCTGCACTCACTATTCTGCTGGTGCAGTCACTGTGTACATACATTACTTATCCTGTACTGATCCTGAGTTACATCCTGCATTATACTCCAGAGCTGCACTCACTATTCTGCTGGTGCAGTCACTGTGTACATACATTACATTACTTATCCTGTACTGATCCCGAGTTACATACTGTATTATACTCCAGAGCTGCACTCACTATTCTAATGGTGCAGTCACTGTGTACATACATTACTTATCCTGTACTGATCCTGAGTTACATCCTGTATTATATTCCAGAGCTGCACTCACTATTCTGCTGGTGGAGTCACTGTGTACATACATTACATTACTTATCCTGTACTGATCCTGAGTTACATCCTGTATTATACCCCAGAGCAGCACTCACTATTCTGCTGGTGCAGTTACTGTGTACATACATTACATTACTTATCCTGTACTGATCCTGAGTTACATCCTGTATTATACTCCAGAGCTGCACTCACTATTCTGCTGGTGCAGTCACTGTGTACATACATTACATTACTTATCCTGTACTGATCCTGAGTTACATCCTGTATTATACTCCAGAGCTGCACTCACTATTCTGCTGGTGGAGTCACTGTGTACATACATTACATTACTTATCCTGTACTGATCCTGAGTTACATCCTGTATTATACTCCAGAGCTGTACTCACTATTCTGCTGGTGCAGTCACTGTGTACATACATTACATTACTTATCCTGTACTGATCCTGAGTTACATCCTGTATTATACTCCAGAGCTGCACTCACTATTCTGCTGGTGGAGTCACTGTGTACATACATTACATTACTTATCCTGTACTGATCCTGAGTTACATCCTGTATTATACTCCAGAGCTGCACTCACTATTCTGCTGGTGCAGTCACTGTGTACATACATTACATTACATATCCTGTACTGATCCTGAGTTACATCCTGTATTATACTCCAGAGCTGCACTCACTATTCTGCTGGTAATCAGAAACCCCTAGTTTATTGCTGGTCACACCTGTGCTTCTATAATTCAGGGGACAGTTGTTTTTTGTCTAAATGCATCTTGAGTTAATCAGGTTTTATTTTCCACGCTGAGCTGCATTCAGAATCCTGCTGGGGTCCCGTTGTGTGTTCTCGCATCCTTCGGTCACTCCTTACTTGTGCAGTGTATACGGAGCATGATCAGCTGTGGGATATCACAGAAGCTGCAGTCTTTACAACAAAGGCTTTGTTCACATTGGTGTCACAGCTTCATGAACTGTCACAATGTGTCAGGATAGAACCCTGCAGCATACAGCACTCTGTACAAAGGAAGTAACACAAGTGTGAACAGAGTCTTACAGATCAGAAGTCGGTTGTGGGGGTTTTACACGGCGTCATGCAGCTTAGAACATAGATGGAGAATGGAGGTCACAATGTACAGGGCACAGTGTAACCTAGTTCATGTTAAAGCAGTTATTCAGGATCAGGGGGGGAAAAAAAGTCTAATCCCTAGAAAAAGTGCCACTCTTGATTACTGACTGTCTGGCAACTTATAGGGGTTGTCTCACTTCAGCAATTGGCATTTATCATGTAGAGAAAGTTAATACAAGGCACGTACTAATGTATTGTGATTCTCCATATTGCCTCCTTTGCTGGCTTAATTCATTTTTCCACCACATTATGCACTGCTCATTTCCATGGTTAAGACCACCCTTCACTCAGGCATCGGTGGTCGTACTGGCAGACTCTAGAAAAAAAAAAAAAACACTGGCCTCTCAGGTGGCCTAGACCATAGGAGAACCATAAGCCAGTACTTTTTTCCTATGGTGTGAAAGCATGACCACCAATGCTGGACTGAAGGGTGGTCGTACCCATGGAAATTAAAAGTGTATGATGCGAAGGCAAAAGGAGTCCAGCCAACAAAGGAGGCAATATGGAGAATAACAATACATTAGTAAGTGCCTTGTTTTAACTTCTCTACATGATAAATGCAATTTTCTGAAGCGAGACGACCCTTTTAGGCATTCACATAAATGTGGCCGAGCAGCAACACTAGACATGGTCGTGAGTGGGGCCACTTTATCGGCAAATTCCGAAAAACAATATCAATGTTTTCCATGTCAAATTACAACATCAGACATTTCCTCGATGAGGATAAGACACGGGTGACGGGAATGGACGTGATAGTCCAGATTTAATGTGTGCCATTCCTACAAATCACATGCATAATACCGCCTGCTCTGCACGCCATCACGCCGTGCCCATCATCCAGTAATGCAACGGAAGCAACAAATTTACAGTCACCTTGAATTTCTATTATGATATAAAAGCTCTCTGCTTCCAGTCTGAATAATGTACCTGAAATGAAGGAAGACTATACAAGGAAATGATAACTGGTGATATTCCCTTCTCTGCATCAAGAGCTTTCATTCCGGAGGAGATGCTTTCCTAACCCTTACTTACTGATGCACCTTCAGAGACCATGTAAGTCCATGTCATGATGCATCAGCACCTTTGGCTTTTTCTTGAGCAGGAGGAACGTTGTAACTGATTTATGTTACGTTGTAACATTATGGACTGGAGCGCGTGCTTATTGCTTTGGTGATCCTTGGCCGTGTGTCTGTTGACTCGCTAAGTCACCTCTTTTTAAAACAGAAGCTGATCCGGAGATGGCCACCTCCTCGGTGGCCGGTGCGGGTGAAATGTGTCATTACGTGGCGGCCAATGAAATAAATACCAATGGCTCATCAAGGGAGATCTCCCACTATTATGTCCATGTGGCCTCATATTAAACATCCTTTAAAAAAGAAAATCTGGGCACCGGATCAAAAATACTTCATTCCATTTATTTAATTTTCGTCTCTTCTGCAGGTTGCGGCAGCTGCTTTTCTCTACCGGTGGAGGGTCGGCTCTGTCTGCCTGTGTCTAACCCTATACAAGCTGTGATGTAACATAAAAAGAATCCAATCAACCCATTCACAGGCCGAAGGCCGATAACTCGACAGCTCTCTGATGGGTAAATGAAGCTCTAAGGGAACGTTCACACAACGGATTTTACTGCAGAGCTGTGGTGCCAAGAGCTGCCAGGAAATTTCACTGAAAACTTGCGTTGCTTCTGCCTCACATTCATTTCAAAGGATCGCGGAGATGCAGCTTAAAGCCCGAGCTGCACCGAGAAGGGACGTGTCTCCGAACCACAGCGCTGCCTCTCATTGAGATTTATGCCAAAATTCCACTGTGAAATCCGTTGTGTGAACACCCACTTAGGGTGGCTGCACACAGTGCAGATTTATGTGAAAAAATAATCTGCACCAAGACAGCACATAAAATGCTAATAAAGCCGCACTATATTGCATTTTAGGTACATTTTTTGTGCGGATTTGATGTGGATTGCCGCAGATTTCAAAATTGGCACAGCAGGTCAATTCCTGCGCCGAAGAAAAATAATGCAAAGTGTACATGAGATTTATCTAATACTAATACTATGCTGGTACTGTATTACACTGCGCATTTCATTTGGAAAAACCACGCAGAAAAAACACACTTAATCCGTATTGTGTGCCACCACCCTGTTACCAACTAGAGGGTGTGAACCTACTGTGGCACATTACCAACCTCTTCTAAGGGCGTTGTCTGAGTGAACCTCTCGTTCTTTTCAGTACCCCTGATGGTGGGGATAGACTTTCCCAAGGGGAACACCAGGTCGTTATCTCTTGAGGAAGATTGGCACATGAGGCAGCTGGTCCAGAGGGTACCAAATCAAGGTACCAGAGATACCGACCTAGGCAGCAGGCTGAGTCATAACCAGGAGCAACAGGACCGAAGGGCAGAGGCGAAGTCAAACAAGCAATGGGTCAGGTCAGGCAATCCAGGTTGGCAACAGGAGAGTCAAGGCAGGGATCAAACAGGTAGCAGAGTCCACAAACAAAAGAAAGGGTCAGGTACACAGTACCACGAGCAGAGACATCAGCAACCTTTGCAGGACATAAGGACCTTGACGCTCAGGCACCTGGGAAGGGGCTAAACAACTTATATAGGTTCAGGACGGCTAGGATTGGTCAGCGAGGTCATATGTGCTAAACTCATAAATCACAGGAAGTGACGCGCGCTGGCCCTTAAAGGGGTTGTGTCACTTCAGCAAGTGGCATTTATCATGTACAATCCATTCACTCCTAACAACCTCGAGAATGAGAATGTCCTGCCTTACACGAGTTCTATAATGGCATCCAATCTTCTCGTTGTCAGCTTCATCTGTTCTTTGTTGGAGCTGGATCTTTCAGTAGTGTTGTTCATGATCATAAGATGTTCCTTTACCGCAATCCTGGGACTTTATCCCAAGCACGACTGCATATTAACAAGAAAAAAGCTAAAGGCCAAACGTAAAACTCTGGTTCTGCATCAGAAGTGAATTTAACTCCCTGCAATAAGAAGTCAGAGGTCCATGCATAACTGGGTCGTATGATGGTGATGATTTCGGTAGATAATGTCACAAACATTGCTGTGTATATAGCCAGAGGCGCAATGTGCTCAGCCTGTGAAAGGGGAAAGTGTGTCACACCTGCTGGGAAAGCCACATGGCACTAATGAGACCTGGAGTAAACATGTCTCGTCCCTCATGCCGCAGCCACTGACGTTGAGTCCTCAATTTCTCCATTTATCGCTTCATCCTTCTGTGAGTCCTTTGGATCTGGAGTCTACAATCGGCTCTTTAAACCACTAAGTGTGAAATGACTTATTACGAGGCAATCAGCTTAGGAACGTCTCTGCTTACATCCTGCTGTTATGTACATACACATATCACATCTAAATGCGAAGAGTCCATTTTCTGGTCAAAAGAACGAAGAACATTTTGAAGAACCTTGTTTCTCAACCCGTGCCAGGGTCAACTGGTCCATGGACACCTGGCCAACAATTCTGGTATTCCTTTATATAGTATAAGTGACGTGAACCAGTACATCGGATAACTGCAATATCCTGGAACCCATGAAATGTCAATATTCCCAGGAAGACTTTGCACGGTTGATGTAGCTTTTGATGGAAGAATCTTTCAAGAAGTTCTAAAATCATTTTTCTTCAATTTGTCAAGAATAAGCCTAGTGGTGGTGGCTGAAGAGTTACAGACCCTTAAATTGAAAATTCTTATCCTTGAGACGTACCAGTCAATAGAATACAACATCTTGAGATGTTGTATTCCATTGAGAAGATGATTAATGGTGTGTGGTCTTGAGGCTTTGTCTAGACACCAGTGACAACCATAACGCATACCCTACCGATGGCCGGATGATACTTTATGAAACATCATTCGCTAGAAGTTACAGATACAATAATAGTAAAACTTGGAGTTTCTGATAAAAAAAGTTTGATGGTGGACCGGCAAGACATCGCTTGTTGTGGCAGCAGTCTAGGCAAGAGATGTTGCTCATATCAGTAAACAGAACGGGATGAAGTTGGGTGGACATAGAAATTTAGGTAACTGCGGAAATAATGTTTTTGGTGTCAGGAATCACAAGTACCTCATTGCTAAAGGATATGGACAGGATACAAGGCATATCTCAGACCATTTAAATGCTGGAGGCAATTAAAGCATAATGTTCTACTTACTGACTGTGTCAGTCTGGGTTTTCTTGGGTCCAACAAAGGGATCCACCAACCACCAAAAGTGTTTATGGAGTGGCAGGTGATGGTTGAGAGAGACTGCACACAGTGACAAAGATCAGTGATAACTGATACCGTTTAGTTAATCCCCCAGGTGCCACAGTCAATAGCGACTGCAGCATATGAGCGTTTAGTCAGATGGATGGGGCTCCCTCTGATCGATCAACCCACCTCTATGGAGATATTGTAGGAAGACGTCACAAACAATTTTTGCAGTCTATTATATAAATGTTCAAACAATAGCATGTTCAAGACCTCTAGGGAGACTAAAAATAAAAGCAAAAAAGTAAAAAGTTCCTCTTAGAAAAAAAAGTTTAAATATATATATATATATATATATATATATATATATATATATATATATGTTAGCAGAAGGCCCCAAATATATTTAATCTATTTCATTTAATATTTGTGCGTGTGTGTCGTTAAAAGATAGACAGTATCCACTATAACAGTGACAACTGCAGTACCCCACCCCTTTAACAGTGACCTCCACAGTGGCCGCCCCTTTATTAGCGACCTCCTCAGTACCCCGTCTCGTTAATAGTGGCTTCCACAATAAACCGCCCACTTCACCGAGCTCCGTTCCCTTAAAATGTGACCTCCACAACACCCCGCCCCCTTAACAGTGACCTCTACAGCACTCCGTCCCTTAACACTGACCTCCATAGCGGCTCATTCCCTTAACTGTGACCTCCACCGTTGCCTCCCCTTAGTTGAGACCTCTACAGTGCCCACACCTTTAAAAGTGACCTCAACAGCATACCGCCCCCCTTTATTGTGGCCACTACAGCAGCCCACCCCTTTAACAGTGACCTCCACAGCAGCCTCCTCTTTATTAGTGACCTCCACAGTACCCCATCTCCTTAACAGTGATTTCCACAACACCCGTCCTCTCAACAGTGGTCTCTACTGCAATCTGCTCCTTAACACTGACCTCCATAGAGGACCATCCCCTTGACTGTGACCTCCACAGCAGCCCGCCCCTGGGATGGCCAGAGGTCCGGTTTTAGGCTGGACAGTCCGGCTTTCAGACTCCCTATCCTCCGTCCGTCCGTCACAGGGCCTAGACGGACACAAGGATGTTCTTTTGAACAGCTCACTCTCAGACAGCAGCACAGTACTGTCTGAGTGTGAGCTGCAAGGAGAAAGTCACCCTCCCTTTTACCCCTGCAGCTGACAGAAGTGGATTTTTACCTTAATTTTTTTCAATCCGCAACGGCTGCGGAGTGGGAGAAAGGGATGGCTTAGAGGGTTTTTAAGTCCATCTTTTGAAGGTGGCCTGAATGGACCCCCTACCTGCCCCCTGAACTGTGACCTCCACAGCACGCCACTCCCTTGACAGCATCATCCAGAGCACCCTGCCCCTTTAAAGCTGACCAACAGAAGTGAAGAAAAATGGCTGGGTTGTTACGGAATCCTGGTGTAAAACTGTGTGTATGTGGAGACTAAGGGCCTGTGCGCTTCTATTGGCTGATAAGGGTCATGTGACTAAGCTTCTATTGGCTAATACATTTTTTGTGGAATATCTCAGGAACGGTACGTCCTAGAGAGCTGAGAAATTTCGTGATTGTAAATACGATGGTGTGGATTCCTTTAGCAGACATACATGCATACACTCAGCTTTATATATTAGATTAAAATCAGTCCCCTTTAACAAAATAATTGCCATTGCTACATCTGCAAAATATCTGAACTATTAAAATATAAAAGTATCTTGCACGGTAAACGCGTAAAGGGTAAAAGAGTTGGTGAAAAAAATAAAAAAATACAGGTCTTTGGCCACCTCAACTGCCCCCCCCCCCCTCCAAGGAGCTATAGAAAAAAAAAATGTCAGAATACAGCAAGTCTTTTAAAATAGTTTTTTTTAAGGTAGTAAAGTATAAGAAAAACTATATAAGTTTGGTACTGTGGTGTAAGTAGTACACAACGGTCCCGCTGGACCAGAAGTGTGATGTGCCATCAGCATGCGGGTCACCACTGTCGACCAATCAATAGTCTCGGTGGTGACCGGTGCAGGAACGCCACATCACAGCTGGGCCCAAAAATAACAGAACAAAAGTAAATTAAAGGGAACCTGTCACCAGTTTTATGGTGTCCTAACTAAGGGCAACATAAATAAGTGACTGATTCTCTTAGCAAAATGCTGGGTCACTTTCTTTAATTGACCCAGTCAATCTGCCAACATCTTGTATTGAAAAGCTCCAGCTGAAAATGATGAGTCATGAATATTCATGAGCTCCTGACTCTTCCCGCCCACCTGCTGCTGAATGACAGTTATTTTCCATATGAATCAGCAGCAGGTGGGCAGGGGAGTGGCTATAGCTGTTAATTAAATAAACGCTGGACTTAATGACATCACGCTGGACTCAAATCAGCTCATTAGCATGCGGCATGTGGCATCTTTGTGTGTATATTATGAGGTAATACATAAGGAAGTGAATACATCTAAGGCACTTTTTAGTAGTTAATGATTGTATATAATTAGTTAGATTATAATCAAATATCCACATGACGGGTTCCCTTTAACTTCATGAGGCTATATCAACGTGAAGATTCGTCAGCTGCTCGATCACACATGGATTTGCCCATCGTGTTGCCATCTGATTGTCAGTCTTGTTTTTTAACTTCTTGTTCGCCCAAACATAATAAAAAATAATTTGAAAATCATATTTTAATTACAGTATTACATATTCTTTTATAGCGAAGGCATCTTTGGCGTGCAAAAATTTACATATTTTTTAATTTTCAAATAAGAAAAAGCTACAAAAAATTTAAGTGCAGATGTATTTCAACCAAAGATAGCATCGCCTGCACAGTGTATAATTATACCTGGCGCTTCCACAATAACATATTCGGATTTGAGAAAGTTTCTGCAGCATTTGCGTGACTCAGAGGTGAGTGTAGAAAGTAGTATTATTACGTTAAATTACTTCGCATTGTTCTCCCTCCTTTGTTTGTTCCTTTTTCCATCTTGAAAGAATGTGTTTGTCCCTTTTCTAAACATACACGTGCATAAGGCGGCTAACAAGGTTCAAAGCAATTAAAGCCTATTTTAAAATGGCCCACGTCAGCGGAGACAGCGGAGCGAAGACGATTGTTCTGAGGTGTCCAAATCCTGCGCCAATTAAAACATGTATGGAGGCATCACTAAATTACTGAACAGGAGCTCGACCAACACTGGCCACACACTTCACTATCGTTCATCTGTCCCTATGCACACATGCACCACTGAGCCAAGCATGCATGTGTTTTCAAGAGGGAGAGCTGAGTAAGCCACTGCCAGATCGCCCTCTTCCCTGAGAACATATTGAAATTTAACACTCCCAACCAGTGCCCCCTATAACAGCAGTCTGGTTGTGTAGTGCACAGCACCCCCTATAACAGCAGTCTGGTTGTGTAGTGTACAGTGCCCCCTATAACAGCAGTCTGGTTGTGTAGTGCACAGCACCCCCTATAACAGCAGTCTGGTTGTGTAGTGCACAGCGCCCACTATAACAGCAGTCTGGTTGTGTAGTGCACAGCACCCCCTATAACAGCAGTCTGGTTGTGTAGTGCACAGCACCCCCTATAACAGCAGTCTGGTTGTGTAGTGTACAGCGCCCACTATAACAGCAGTCTGGTTGTGTAGTGCACAGCACCCCCTATAACAGCAGTCTGGTTTTGTAGTGCACAGCGCCCACTATAACAGCAGTCTGGTTGTGTAGTGCACAGCACCCCCTATAACAGCAGTCTGGTTTTGTAGTGCACAGCGCCCACTATAACAGCAGTCTGGTTGTGTAGTGTACAGCACCCCCTATAACAGCAGTCTGGTTGTGTAGTGCACAGCACCCCCTATAACAGCAGTCTGGTTGTGTAGTGTACAGCGCCCACTATAACAGCAGTCTGGTTGTGTAGTGCACAGCACCCCCTATAACAGCAGTCTGGTTTTGTAGTGCACAGCGCCCACTATAACAGCAGTCTGGTTGTGTAGTACACAGCACCCCCTATAACAGCAGTCTGGTTGTGTAGTGTACAGCGCCCACTATAACAGCAGTCTGGTTGTGTAGTGCACAGCACCCCCTATAACAGCAGTCTGGTTTTGTAGTGCACAGCGCCCACTATAACAGCAGTCTGGTTGTGTAGTACACAGCGCCCCCTATAACAGCAGTCTATTTGTGTAGTACACGGCACCCCCTATAACAGCAGTCTGGTTGTGTAGTGCACAGCGCCCCCTATAACAGCAGTCTGGTTGTGTAGTGCACAGCACCCCCTATAACAGCAGTCTGGTTGTGTAGTGCACAGCGGCCCCTATAACAGCAGTCTATTTGTGTAGTACACGGCACCCCCTATAACAGCAGTCTGGTTGTGTAGTGCACAGCGGCCCCTATAACAGCAGTCTATTTGTGTAGTACTCGGTGCCCCCTATAATAGCAGTCTATTTGTATAGTGCACAGCCCCCCTATAAAAGCAGTCTGGTTGTGTAGTGAACAGCGTCCCCTATAACATCAGTCTGGTTGTGTGGTACACGGCGCCCCCTATAATAGCAGTCTGGTTGTGTAGTGCACAGCCCCCCCTATAAAAGCAGTCTGGTTGTGTAGTGTACAGCGTCCCCTATAACAGCAGTCTATTTGTGTAGTACACGGCGCCCCCTATAACAGCAGTCTGGTTGTGTAGTACACGGTGCCCCCTATAACAGCAGTCTGGTTGTGTAGTGCACGGTGCCCCCTATAACAGCAGTCTATTTGTGTAGTACACGGCGCCCCCTATAACAGCAGTCTGGTTGTGTAGTGCACGGCGCCCCCTATAACAGCAGTCTGGTTGTGTAGTGTACAGCGCCCCCTATAACAGCAGTCTGGTTGTGTAGTGTACAGCGCCCCCTATAACAGCAGTCTGGTTTTGTAGTGCACAGCGCCCCCTATAACAGCAGTCTGGTTGTGTAGTGCACAGCGCCCCATATAACAGCAGTCTGGTTGTGTAGTGCACAGCGCCCCCTATAACAGCAGTCTGGTTGTGTAGTGCACAGCTCCCCCTATAACAGCAGTCTAGACGTGTAGTATACAGCGCCCCCTATAACAGCAGTCTGGTTGTGTAGTGCACAGTGCCCCTTATAACAGCAGTCTGGTTTTGTAGTGCACAGTGCCCCCTATAACAGCAGTCTGGTTGTGTAGTGCACAGCGCCCCCTATAACAGCAGTCTGGTTGTGTAGTATACAGCGCCCCCTATAACAGCAGTCTGGTTGTGTAGTGTACAGTGCCCCCTATAACAGCAGTCTGGTTGTGTAGTACACGGTGCCCCCTATAACAGCAGTCTGGTTTTGTAGTGCACAGCGCCCCCTATAACAGCAGTCTGGTTGTGTAGTATACAGCGCCCCCTATAACAGCAGTCTGGTTGTGTAGTATACAGCGCCCCCTATAACAGCAGTCTGGTTGTGTAGTACACGGTGCCCCCTATAACAGCAGTCTGGTTTTGTAGTGCACAGCGCCCCCTATAACAGCAGTCTGGTTGTGTAGTGCACAGCGCCCCATATAACAGCAGTCTGGTTGTGTAGTGCACAGCGCCCCCTATAACAGCAGTCTGGTTGTGTAGTGCACAGCGCCCCCTATAACAGCAGTCTAGACGTGTAGTATACAGCGCCCCCTATAACAGCAGTCTGGTTGTGTAGTGCACAGTGCCCCTTATAACAGCAGTCTGGTTTTGTAGTGCACAGTGCCCCCTATAACAGCAGTCTGGTTGTGTAGTGCACAGTGCCCCCTATAACAGCAGTCTGGTTGTGTAGTGCACAGCGCCCCCTATAACAGCAGTCTGGTTTTGTAGTACACGGCGCCCCCTATAACAGCAGTCTGGTTGTGTAGTACACGGCACCCCCTATAACAGCAGTCTGGTTGTGTAGTATACAGCGCCCCCTATAACAGCAGTCTGGTTGTGTAGTGTACAGTGCCCCCTATAACAGCAGTCTGGTTGTGTAGTACACGGCGCCCCCTATAACAGCAGTCTGGCTGTGTAGTGCACGGTGACCTCTATAAACATAGCAACTTTTATTTCCCTAGAATCACAGCCATAATAGTCCACGAGCAGTGCCTGGTATGGAGGCTCAGCTCCAATGATGCTAATGAGATTGAGATGCAGTAACGGCCAGCCATATTATTCTAACTGTAGACATCCCCTTTAAGGACAGTGAACAATACAGATGTCCGAATAAACATGTAAATGTGTATGGCATTCAAGATCTGTGGAAATCTGGCTGACAATACATATGGGCTTATGCTGACACAGCCGTGTGAAAAATAGTACAAATAATTGTACAACAGTAGTAGTGTACATTACTAGTGGCTCCCCTACTGCTAAGTCACATACATGAGAGCACCTCTCCAACCAGTTATTTTATACAGTAATACCCCAGTAATAAAATTATACTGGCAAAACAATTCACAATCCAATTATCTGACCCCAGTGATGTGACTGCCACAATCCATATGCTCCTCCAGAAAGCGTTCAGTATATATCTAATGTACTCCAAACCCCCTCAGTGGTGAAAAAATGGACAAAAAGGAACGATCTTCTGCCACCATGAAGGTCTCAGATCCCAAAGAGCCTCAAAGTGAGAGCTAATGGGAAATATCAAAGCCAAAAACTAGGGTCAGCCTGTACACCAAGGAGCAAGCCATTCCTTGTAGAAAAGTAGAAGACCCCTAGAAACTGAAGGAGGCCTGTGCATATTTCCTGTTAGGCATCATTTTCGATGGTTGTTTATTCTTTTTGAAGGGCCGACATGTAATACCACAATTCCCCCTGTAGAGGCCTCTGGGAAAAAAAGGCCTGGTCTTCACAGGTGATGCCAGCTAATCAACAGAGGTTTTAGCTTTTGTTGCTTAGATGTTTTAAAGGAAACGTTTCCTCAGTGACTGGGTCATGTAGTCCTGCTCTATCTGGTCCTATTAGTCATTCTGTGAATTACACGAGGCCAGCCCAGATTCCCCAGCAGATTTACTGCAGTTCTTCTTTATTTTCCTCATTAGGAAAATGTTAAAATATAGAGGACGATAAATTTAGTAAAGTTATCACTCTGCGTGTAAGGCCTCATGCACACGACAGTTTTTTTTCACGGTCCGCAAAAACGGGGTCCGTGATCCGTGACCGTTTTTTCGTCCGTGGGTCTTCCTTGATTTTTGGAGGATCCACGGACATGAAAAAAAAGTCGTTTTGGTGTCCGCCTGGCCGTGCGGAGCCAAACGGATCCGTCCTGAATTAGGCCTCATGCACACGACCGTTGTGTGCATCCGTGGCCGTTGTGCCGTTTTCCGTTTTTTTTCGCGGACCCATTGACTTTCAATGGGTCCGTGGAAAAATCGGAAAATGCACCTATTTTTTTGACGGACAACGGTTCACAGACCCATTCAAGTCAATGGGTCCGTGAAAGAACACGGATGCACACAAGATTGGCATCCGTGTCCGTGATCCGTGGCCGTAGGTTGCTTTCATACAGACGGATCCGAAGATCCGTCTGCATAAAAGCTTTTTCTGATCTAAGTTTTCACTTAGTGAAAACTCATTTCCGACAGTATATTCTAACACAGAAGCGTTCCCATGGTGATGGGGACGCTTCTAGTTAGAATACACTGCAAACTTTGTACAAGACTGCCCCCTTCAGGTGCGGCACCTAAAGGGGTTAATTGTACTATCATATTCCCCTGTAAGAGATCAGGGCTGCCAGGCAGCAGGGGGCAGACCCCCCCCCCCTCCCCAGTTTGAATATCGTTGGTGGCACAGTGTGCACCCACCATCGCCCCCCCCCTCCCTCCCTCTATTGTAATAAATCGTTGGTGGCACAGTGTGCCCCCACCATCGCCCCCCCTCCCTCTATTGTAATAAATCGTTGGTGGCACAGTGTGCCAACCACCATCGGCCCCCCCCCCTCCCTCTATAGCAGTAACAACATTGGTGGCAGTGTGCGGCCTCCCATTCCCCCCCCCCCCCCAATCATTGGTGGCAGCGGAGTTCCGATCGGAGTCCCAGTTTAATCGCTGGGGCTCCGATCGGTAACCATGGCAACCAGGAAGCTACTGCAGCCCTGGTTGCCATGGTTACTTAGCAATAGTACAACAGTATAAGATTCATACTTACCTGCTTGCTGCTGCGATGTCTGTGAATGGGGACGGATCCGTTTGATGTTGACACAATATGGTGCCATTTCAAACGGATCCGTCCCCATTGACTTTCAATGTAAAGTCTGGAGTTCTTTTATACCATCGGATTGGAGTTTTCTCCAATCCGATGGTATATTTTAACTTGAAGCGTCCCCATCACCATGGGAACGCCTCTATGTTAGAATATACTGTCGGATATGAGCTACTTCGTGAACCTCAGATCCGACAGTATATTCTAACACAGAGGCGTTCCCATGGTGATGGGGACGCTTCAGGTTAGAATACACTACAAACTTTGTACAAGACTGCCCCCTGCTGCCTGGCAGCACCCGATCTCTTACAGGGGGATATGATAGCACAATTAACCCCTTCAGGTGCGGCACCTAAAGGGGTTAATTGTACTATCATATTCCCCTGTAAGAGATCAGGGCTGCCAGGCAGCAGGGGGCAGACCCCCCCCTCCCCAGTTTGAATATCGTTGGTGGCACAGTGTGCGCCCCCCATCGGGCCCCCCCTTCCTCCCTCTAATGTTAGAAATCGTTGGTGGCACAGTGTGCGCCCACCATCGCCCCCCCCGTCCCTCCCTCTATTGTAATAAATCGTTGGTGGCACAGTGTGCGCCCACCATCGCCCCCCCCTCCCTCCCTCTATTGTAATAAATCGTTGGTGGCACAGTGTGCCAACCACCATCGCCCCCCCCCCTCCCTCTATAGCAGTAACAACATTGGTGGCAGTGTGCGGTCTCCCATTCCCCCCCCCCCCCCCATCATTGGTGGCAGCGGAGTTCCGATAGGAGTCCCAGTTTAAATCGCTGGGGCTCCGATCGGTAACCATGGCAACCAGGACGCTACTGCAGTCCTGGTTGCCATGGTTACTTAGCAATAGTACAACAGTAGAAGATTCATACTTACCTGCTTGCTGCTGCGATGTTTGTGTCCGGCCGGGAGCTCCACCTACTGGTAAGTGAAAGGTCTGTGCGGCGCATTGCGAAAGAACTGTCACTTACCAGTAGGAGGAGCTCCCGGCCGTTCACAGACATCGCAGCAGCAAGCAGGTAAGTATGAATCTTATACTGTTGTACTATTGCTAAGTAACCATGGCAACCAGGGCTGCAGTAGCTTCCTGGTTGCCATGGTTACCGATCGGAGCCCCAGCGATTAAACTGGGACTCCGATCGGAACTCCGCTGCCACCAATGATGGGGGGGGGAATGGGAGGCCGCACACTGCCACCAATGTTGTTACTGCTATAGAGGGAGGGGGGCCGATGGTGGTTGGCACACTGTGCCACCAACGATTTATTACAATAGAGGGAGGGGGGGGGGGCGATGGTGGGCGCACACTGTGCCACCAACGATTTATTACAATAGAGGGATGGAGGGGGGGGGGCGATGGTGGGGGCACACTGTGCCACCAATGATTTATTACAATAGAGGGAGGGAGGGGGGGCGATGGTGGGCGCACACTGTCCCACCAACGATATTCAAACTGGGGAGGGGGGGGTCTGTCCCCTGCTGCCTGGCAGCCCTGATCTCTTACAGGGGAATATGATAGTACAATTAACCCCTTTAGGTGCCGCACCTAAAGGGGTTAATTGTGCTATCATATCCCCCTGTAAGAGATCGGGTGCTGCCAGGCAGCAGGGGGCAGTCTTGTACAAAGTTTGCAGTGTATTCTAACTAGAAGCGTCCCCATCACCATGGGAACGCTTCTGTGTTAGAATATACTGTCGGAAATGAGTTTTCACGAAGTGAAAACTTAGATCAGAAAAAGCTTTTATGCAGACGGATCTTCGGATCCGTCTGTATGAAAGCAACCTACGGCCACGGATCACGGACACGGATGCCAATCTTGTGTGCATCCGTGTTCTTTCACGGACCCATTGACTTGAATGGGTCCGTGAACCGTTGTCCGTCAAAAAAATAGGACAGGTCATATTTTTTTGACGGACAGGATACACGGATCACGGCCTCGACTGCAAAACGGTGCATTTTCCGATTTTTCCACGGACACATTGAAAGTCAATGGGTCCGCGAAAAAAAACGGAAAACGGCACAACGGCCACGGAGGCACACAACGGTCGTGTGCATGAGGCCTAAGACTAAGCGAGACGAAGAGAACCACAAGAAAACGTGATGATAAAATGCCTACTCATAGAGATATGATGTGCCACCACAGAGATCATGGATATGGCAAATGGAGGGCAGAGGAGAGGAGGATCGGAAAACGGAGGGCAGAGGAGAGGAGGATCGGAAAACGGAGGGCAGAGGAGAGGAGGATCGGAAAACGGAGGGCAGAGGAGAGGAGGATCGGAAAACGGAGGGCAGAGGAGAGGAGGATCGGAAAACGGAGGGCAGAGGAGAGGAGGATCGGAAAACGGAGGGCAGAGGAGAGGAGGATCGGAAAACGGAGGGCAGAGGAGAGGAGGATCGGAAAACGGAGGGCAGAGGAGAGGAGGATCGGAAAACGGAGGGCAGAGGAGAGGAGGATCGGAAAACGGAGGGCAGAGGAGAGGAGGATCGGAAAACGGAGGGCAGAGGAGAGGAGGATCGGAAAACGGAGGGCAGAGGAGAGGAGGATCAGACAACAGGGGACAGAGGAGAGGAGGATCAGACAACAGGGGACAGAGGAGAGGAGGATCAGACAACAGGGGACAGAGGAGAGGAGGATCAGACAACAGGGGACAGAGGAGAGGAGGATCAGACAACAGGGGACAGAGGAGAGGAGGATCAGACAACAGGGGACAGAGGAGAGGAGGATCAGACAACAGGGGACAGAGGAGAGGAGGATCAGACAACAGGGGACAGAGGAGAGGAGGATCAGACAACAGGGGACAGAGGAGAGGAGGATCAGACAACAGGGGGCAGAGGAGAGGAGGATCAGTCAACAGGGGACAAAGGAGAGGAGGATCAGTCAACAGGGGACAGAGGAGAGGAGGATCAGACAACAGGGGGCAGAGGAGAGGAGGATCAGACAACAGGGGGCAGAGGAGAGGAGGATCAGACAACAGGGGGCAGAGGAGAGGAGGATCAGGCAAGGAGGAGGCACAAGAGAGGACCAACAGAGGGCAGAAGAGAGATTGATCAGACAATGTCGGGACAGAGAAGGGCAAGGAAGAAGAGGATGGGAGGACATAGGAGAATGAGAATGAAGGGCAAAAGAAGGGACAATCTGACAATGGAGTGCAGAGGAGATGAGTAGGCAATGGAGGAGAGGAGGATGAGACAATAGAGATCAGAGGAGAGTAGTGTTAAGCAAAGAGTGTAGGAAAACTTTGATTCTAAACTAATCCAAATTTCGTCAAGCTGCATGGTAACTAATCAGTTTTCCTAAAATGGCGGCTGCACATGGGACAAGCGAAACTAAGTGTAAAACAGACAAGCCCGGGGACACGGGATCACTCAGCCAGATCTGCCATCCCCTGTGATGTCACAGCCCTATAAAACCCTCATCCAGTGCAATCTCCGCCATTGTCCTGTGAGCTGAGCATAGGGAAAGACGAGGAAAGCGCTCATGCGGCCAAGGACAGTGTTGCTGAAAACGATTAATGGAAGAATATTGGAGAGGGACAGTGCAGTGAAATCGTAGGGACAGTGCAGGGAGATCGTAGGGATAGTGCAGGGATACTGCAGGGAGATCGTAGGGACAGTGCAGGGAGATTGTAGGGATAGTGCAGGGAGAACACAGAGAGACTAATTCTGCGTCAGTTTTATTTACTTATTCCTGCATTTACTTATTCCTACATCAGCTGTAAACTAAAGATATGTAATACCAATAAAATGGATGCTTTTTTAATTCTGGTGCCAGCGTGTCAACCAATACCATCCAGTCTGCACCACTTAGGGGGGCCAGGTCTTAATGATGATCATCCTACTATTTTGCTGGCTTTACTTCTTCCAAATCATCCTTTAAACTCTCCATGTTCTAGAAAAGTCAGGAAGATGCAGAGAGAGGAGAAGCTGGATGTTCCTGATGACATATTCTCATCTATATTATGGTAATGTGGAAAAAGAGGAAAAGCAGATGGCAGAAGAAGAGCTCCCACCTTTAGGACAGGAGAGCGCTGGGGTTGGAGAAGTGGGTAGTGCCAGCACATTGTGTCACCACCTAACCAGCCAAACCCCATACTAATAACAGCCCCTGTTTAAAGGTGCCGCACGAACGGCCATTAACAATAAAGATGGACTATACAGTGCGGTCTTCATTATTAATTGAAAGGCAGCTATGGGCTAATTGGCCACAAGGTTCTTCACTGCAGCATGGCCACTCCGTGTGGCCGTACCCTAAGGCAGAGTTGCCTGCGTATACCTGATTTAACAAATCGAATTTCTTGGCGAACTTCGACGAAGCTACCGAATCAAATTTTTCTAAACTTCATTCATCTCTAGAGAGGAGACAATGGAAGGCAGTTAAGTAGAGCAGGATCAGACATTGAAGGGCTGAGGAGAGGAGGATCAAACAATGGGGAACAGAGGACATAAGGTTCAGAAAATGGGGGTTAGAAGAAAGGAGGGCAAAAGAGAGGAGGATCAAGCAATGGGTGCATTATCACTGAGTAAGACACGGCAGTGCGGGCTGTAAAACCATGACACAAAAACCTGAGGAGGAAGCCGTCCCCCCTCTGCCTGTGTCCACGACAGGTCTGCTCTATAGGACATACACAGAGCCTGGGCAGTGCCCACAGAACAATGACACTGACCAACTTTATACAACTTTAGCCACTAGACGCATCTGCTACTTCCAATGCGTAAGCTTCACATGTCGGGACTTTAATAGCCATTTCAGACAGCGTGGGAGTTCCAGAATGTGCACATCGTCCATTTATAGAGAAAGCTTAATAGGCGGATTAATCTGTTCTTGTGTTTTCATTTAAAAACATCTTTTATCGTGGAACATCTAGAACGTCAAAAGAATGGAGCGAGCAGCAAAGTATGCATTAACCATGAGTCGCACATCAGAGAATGGAAACACTAAACAGTATAGCACTTCACAGTATAGACATCATGGAATAAATGTCCTAACTCAAGGCTGAAGACACAATCCTGGGACATAGAGGGATCCCACCGCACCCCCTTCCCAAATCAGGATCTAACACGCAGTCACACAAGAGTAGGATAAAGGACAGAGCTATACGGTGGGTTCTTAGAGTTACAATATTAATTGGTTCCGGGACGAACATTGCAACGCGAGTCCTTAACTCCAGAAATCCAAAAATGTCATCCCGAAACAAGAAAAAGGAAACGTTTAAGAAAGATAAGCAGATAACAAAAGACGGACAGGAATAGATACTGGAAGATGTAAAGGACATTCTGTGGGGAGGGCAGGAGCTTCTTCGGGGTCTTGCATAGTACATAGATGTACCAGAAAAATAAAATGAAGTCACCGCTCAACTGGTATCCAAAGGAGCAGCTCATCCCAGCACAGAAAAGACAAATAAAGAACATAGGAGCAGTATTATAGTAGTTATATTCTTGTACACAGGAGGCAGTATTATAGTAGTTATATTCTTGTACACAGGAGGCAGTATTATAGTAGTTATATTCTTGTACATAGGAGGCAGTATTATAGTAATTATATTCTTGTACATAGGAGCAGTATTATAGCAGTTATATTCTTGTACATAAGAGCAGTATTATAGCAGTTATATTCTTGTACATAAGAGCAGTATTATAGTAGTTATATTCTTGTACATAAGAGCAGTATTATAGTAGTTATACTCTTGTACATAGGAGCAGTATTATAGTAGTTATATTCTTGTACATAGGAGCAGTATTATAGTAGCTATATTCTTGTACATAGGAGCAGTATTATAGTAGTTATATTCTTGTACAGAGGAGCAGTATTATAGTAGTTATATTCTTGTACATAGGAGCAGTATTATAGTAGCTATATTCTTGTACATAGGAGGCAGTATTATAGTAATTATATTTTTGTACATAGGAGCAGTATTATAGTAATTATATTTTTGTACATAGGAGCAGTATTATGGTAGTTATATTCTTGTACATAGGAGCAGTATTATAGTAGTTATATTCTTGTGCATAGGAGTAGTATTATAGTAATTTATTTGTACAGAGGAGCAGTATTATAATAGCTATATTCTTGTACATAGAAGCAATATTATAATAGTTACATTCTTGCAGATAGGAGCAGTATTATAATAGTTATATTCTTGTACATAAGAGCAGTATTATAGTAGCTATATTCTTGTACATAGAAGCAATATTATAATAGTTACATTCTTGCAGATAGGAGCAGTATTATAATAGTTATATTCTTGTACATAAGAGCAGTATTATAGTAGTTATATTCTTGTACATAAGAGCAGTATTATAGCAGTTATATTCTTGTACATAAGAGCAGTATTATAGTAGTTATATTCTTGTACATAGGGGCAGTATTATAGTAGTTATATTCTTGTACATAGGAGCAGTATTATAGTAGTTATATTCTTGTACATAAGAGCAGTATTATAGTAGTTATATTCTTGTACATAAGAGCAGTATTATAGCAGTTATATTCTTGTACATAAGAGCATGGTACAGTACTTGTGTGGATGTTCATCAGTGTACTCTGCCTTTACGGCTTTCCTCATATAACACTGCTGCGTCTGCATTATGATGGGGACTGTTACTATATCCTGCCATTGTATCAGGAAGTGTAGCCTCTTTCATTCACTATTGACTAACTATGGCTTTAAAAGATTTCTTTTAAAAAGCAAGAAATCAAAACTAGAGTTTCTAAGGGGCCCATAGTAGCTCCAGGTACCATATCTGTCCGCCGATCGCGGAGTACATCGAAGAAAAGAATACATTACATACATTATATAATATCAATTTACAAGATACTGACCGGAAATGACAGCTATTTTTAAGGATCCATGCTCGTCTCTTGCTATACGTTCAGCCTCCTCCATCAATAACATCCCAAAACCCTGTACACAAAGAAGTGGCAAAATTTACACTTCTGCAACCTCTGCCATAGGGGGCAGTATTATAGTAGATAACCAGGAGGCAAGTGTTCTCAATAAGAAGCTAAACACAAGAACAAGGGGGCACAATCTGAAGTTATAGTCTTGTACATAGGAGGCAGTATTATAGTAGTTATATTCTTGTACATAGGAGGCAGTATTATAGTAGTTATATTCCTGTACATAGGGACAGTATTATAGTAGTTATATTCTTGTACATAGGAGGCAGTATTATAGTAGTTATATTCTTGTACATAGGAGCAGTATTATAGTAGTTATATTCTTGTACATAGGAGCAGTATTATAGTAGTTATATTCTTGTACATAGGAGGCAGTATTATAGTAGTTATATTCTTGTACATAGGAGCAGTATTATAGTAGTTATATTCTTGTACATAGGAGCAGTATTATAGTAGTTATATTCTTGTACATAGAAGCAATATTATAGTAGTTATATTCTGTACATAGGAGGCAGTATTATAGTAGTTATATTCTTGTACATAGGAGGCAGTATTATAGTAGTTATATTCTTGTACATAGGAGGCAGTATTATAGTAGTTATATTCTTGTACATAGGAGGCAGTATTATAGTAGTTATATTCTTGTACATAGGAGCAGTATTATAGTAGTTATATTCTTGTACATAGGAGCAGTATTATAGTAGTTATATTCTTGTACATAGGGGACAGTATTATAGTAGTTATATTCTTGTACATAGGAGCAGTATTATAGTAGTTATATTTTTGTATAGAGGAGGCAGTATTATAGTAGTTATATTCTTGTACATAGGAGCAGTATTATAGTAGTTATATTCTTGTACATAGGAGCAGTATTATAGTAGTTATATTCTTGTACATAGGGGACAGTATTATAGTAGTTATATTCTTGTACATAGGAGCAGTATTATAGTAGTTATGTTCTTGTATAGAGGAGGCAGTATTATAGTAGTTATATTCTTGTACATAGGAGCAGTATTATAGTAGATATATTCTTGTACATAGGAGCAGTATTATAGTAGTTATATTCTTGTACATAGGAGCAGTATTATAGGAGTTATATTCTTGTACATAGGAGGCAGTACTATAGTAGTTATATTCTGATACATTGGGGCAGTATAATTGCAGCCTCCTCTACCAATAGAGGACATCAGCCTGGAGGAATGTCCATATCCTATGTTATTACCTGATGCTGAAACTTGGATGGGTCACGACTGCTGACAGGGACCACACTTCCATATACATGAAGTTCTCTCACTATGGACACACCTCCCTTTAATTCAGGTCGGAAGGATTCTGGAGAACACTTCCTCAGGCGTAGCAATCCGATAAGAATATCTTGTTCTGGATCCTCATATGACAGGAATGTCTCCCAGCCCCCGTTGGCCACATAATCTCTGCGGATTAGTTCCACCTAAAACAAATACACGAGATACAGTTAAATAGGAATATGGGGCCTGTACACAGGATGATGGCGAGTAGCTGAAATGTACAGCTTCTTTCAAATCTCATATCAAGCCCTTTCAATGTGGCAAAAAAAATCCCGTTCTGACAGTTCTACATAATTCAGTTTCCTGAGAATCAGCATTACTTTTAGTAATATACATAATGTTAAGGGCAAAATTCCCAGGACATACATTCGAGAAAACTGATGCGGCAGCGATTTCCAGCGCTAGGAATAATAATAATAAATGTAATAATAATAAGGTGCCACAGGACAGAAAATAATAATAATGTCATTTAAGTTTCTTGAATGTCAAGAGAACATTTACGAAGGAGCCGGTGGAGGCGAGTTACGCTCGCTCACTTGATGACAGCTGATTTCTCCAGCTGCCGGACTTCCCAGAGGAGCTGCGATATTAGCTGCCGTAGCGAGCGTCCTCTGCTCCCCAAATGCGAGGTATAAATGGTGATTTTAATGCTTATTGCGCAACTCTGAATTACAGAAAGAGGGGGCACGCTATATGGAGGTGACATGTCCACATAAATATGCTCTGCATCTGTAACAGAAGTATTGAGTGAAAATGGTTCCCATCATTGTTAGGCCTCTTTCACACTACTGTATGTCCATTTCAGTGTTTTGCGGTCCGTTTTTCACGGATCTGTTGTTCCGTTTCCGTTCCGTTGTTCCGTCCCGTTTTTCCGTATGGCATATACAGTATACAGTAATTACATAGAAAAAATTGGGCTGGGCATAACATTTTCAATAGATGGTTCAGAAAAAACGGAACGGAAACTGAAGACATACGGATGCATTTCCGTATGTGTTCCGTTTTTTTTTATTTTTTGCGGACCCATCGACTTGAATGGAGCCACGGACCGTGATTTGCGGGCAATAATAGGACATGTTCTATCTTTCAACGGAACGGAAAAACGGAAACGGAATGCATACGGAACACATTCCGGGTTTTTTTTGCGGAACCATTGAAATGAATGGTTTCGTATACGGACCGTATACGGAACGCAAAAAACGGACCGCAAAACGGAAAAAAAAAACGGTAGTGTGAAAGAGGCCTTACCGAAATGGGGTTCATTTACTTTTTCTCTACTGAACAATCAGGCTATGTACAGCTTCAGGGGCAATTTTTTTTATGATTTCATTTTGGGCTAAAGATCCTTTTTTTCAATTGGTCTTTATTAAAAATATTGAGCCGTTCTATCACAAAGGGTTAACAGTTTTTCTAGCTGTGTGAATCAGACTTTTTACTTTCACTTTGTGGCGGTCATCTAATAAACCTTACCTCTAAATTAAAGGTCATAAACACTTACTTAAGCCACAATCCTATAAGTAAGATAAAGACTGAGCTATAATGACTATAAGGTCAGAGAATAGCCTTCAGCTGAGCTGCCTGACTGAACAGAGTAAAAATTCAGATCCTGCTACTAGAGAAACTCAAGGCTGAACAAAGACAGTGGTTCAACATTTAAAAAAAAATGACTAATTGGAAAAAAAAGGATTTTAAGCTCAAAATGAATACAATGCAATAATAAAAGAAAATTTGCCCCCAAAGCTGTCCATAGCCTTTAAAGGGGCTTTCCCGTATCGGAATATTGATGCCCTAACCTATAGATAGGCCATCACTATCACATTGGTTGGGGTCCGGTCTTTGGCAACCCCACCATTTAGACGTTTGAAGTGGCTGCAATGATTCTGCGACCGCTGTGGCCTCATTATTGTTTACATCAGCCTGTGTACTTGCACGCCACCTACTTAGTAGTGGTGGAGCACGGTATTGCAGCTTTGTCCTGAGAGCTAGACCCTCTAACTGATCTGATATTGATGGCCTGACTTGAGGATAGACCATGAATATTATTTTAAGGGGCACACTCTTTGCAATAATCACATTTCCATGTGTAAAGTTAGGACTAGATGTAAAATCAGTCCTTTTTCTATTCCTAACCGTTTTGCAGATATTTATTCTATCAGGTCCATATGTGCAGGTGGAGGAGGAGTAGAACAGATGAGTAAAAAGGCTGAGGAAATTATCAGGAACAAGCATTCATAGTATTGCTGATTACGAGAAATCGCCTTGTGTAAATGTGGCGCCAATCACCCGATGAATGAGCAAATGATTGCGTCTGCATCGCATAAAATCGCTTGTGGGCCGTGGATCGTCCCACATAAAAAGGGTTGTGCTGTGGGTAAATAGTGAATCTGTAGAGGTTTAAATGATCACAGTAGTGATCATTTCTTCCCATAAAGAGGGGATGATTGTTGCTCAACAATCAGGCAATTATTGGAAACATTCTTGATAGTTGCCTGACCATGGGCCCAAGTAAAAGGAGAAATAGTGAGGTAAACAGATACTCTACTGGCATAGGGAATGTTTATTTTGTGAAAACAATGCTGATTTTGGGCAAAAAACAAACAAAACGGGAATGTTTTTAATTCTAGACATAGGGGGTCATTTACTATCATATACCGTATACACCAGTTTTCTTGCGTATATCTGTTGCAGATTGCGGCGCAAAGGTTATTTGCGCCGTAATCTGTGACTTTTCCCCGCTCACGTCAGGTCTAAACAAAGGGGGCGTAGAAACTGTTTTAGCCGTAGAAAATTGTCTACATTTAAGCCACCAAGGAAGCTGGTGTAAATTTAGACCGCCGTGGATGCACCGAAGTTAGGTAGAGGCCGGCACCTCTTCGTAACTTCAACGGATCCACCGTCAGCGCAGGGTTTATTAAGACCAGCATCTAAAACGCTGGTCTTAATAAATGACCCCCATAGTGTATTAATTTTGGGGTGGTGTCAGGACAGAAGTAATGTCAAAAAGGTACAATGCTCATGTAGGAACCCTGCTGCTGCTCAGCTGTCAATGTCCGTATATAAATATTTCCCCTGGCACAGAGGTCGGGGGGCAGAATTGGAATGGGGGATATACACTGTAGACAATAGCTGTTTCTTGTTTACACAAAATGAATAAACTACCTGTCCTGGGAAAGTTCTTTTTACCAGCTTCACCATATCTTAAAGACCACCTGTCACCAGTATCAACCTTATTGAACCAGGCATTTTGCCTGGTGGGGTTGATCCTGCTGGTTGGCGAAACTACTTCTCTCCATTCCATTGAAATTAGATTTTATTTCAATATGTAAATTAGGACTTTAGTGCCCCGAGGGACAGACCCTAGCCCCTCACTGTGACCGACAAGGTCAGGCATCAGCATCCTCTCGCCTGACCCTGTATTAGCACACCTATAGGGTTCCACAATTTTGGCGCCTGCACAGTGCTTCAGCTGAGCAGATGTTTACTATGCATGCGCCAAAACTGGAGCACTGCACCAGCGCACTATTATAGGGACAGGCGAGAGGACGCAGATGCCTTATACGGTCAGTGATGGAGGTGGCGGTGGAAAATGGAGGAGATGAGGAGCATCACCCTAGAGAACACTCACCTGATAGGGTCTGACTTTGTGATGAATTTCTTGGATTCCCACTTCTCTTGTCCTGACGTCACGGCACTAAGGAGGACATACAAGTCAGTTAGAAAATACATGTATGGAATCCAGGGGTAATTATCTCGGGATTTGGAGAAGAAAAGTGGTTTATGTCCACTCTCTGCCTGATTGTCTGTCCAATTTACAACCGTCATCCTATTATTCATGAAAATCGAAGGCACTTTGCTAAATGTATAGGGGTCCAAATGCATTGATCAATAATGGTCAGATGAGCTTAGATTTCCTTTTAGTGACCTGAACTTAAAGGGGTTCTCTAGGAATTATTTAAAATGGCCCCCAGCAACCTGTTCTACAATGTGAGCAGGACTGATTGTCTCCACTTACAGGGCTGCTTAGGGACGTGAGGGGATCTCACCGCACACTACACTCTGGCACTTGCAGATGCTACATATTGGTGAGGGTTCCTGTTTGGCTGCTCAGCCATGATGGCATATCATAGGCAGCATCGCATAATTACCATCTATTGTAGAGCAGTGCCTAGGCAGGCCTCGGCCCTCTAACCCAACAGGCAGCTCTGCAAGTCGTGGCTGTCAGTCCTGCTCACATTCTAGGACCGGTTGCGCTGGTGGCCGTTTTAAACAATTCCCGGAGAACGCCTTTAAACAATTCCCGGAGAACGCCTTTAACCAATCAACCTCCTTTAGCTCATATATAGCCTCTGTATAACAAAGCGGCCTTTTAGAAAGACTTCTCAATATATCTGCAAAGTCTGACGCCATCCACTCAGTGCTGCCACATTGTGCAGGGACACACCTCCGACTGGTAACATCCAGCTGGACCTTTTTTTTGCAGACTGCTGACAATTCGTTCATAACCATCTGGTAGGAATAACAAAGGATTGGCACAAAAAAAAAGATTCATAAGAAAAGATGTTCCATTACATGGGGAATGCAAGTAGTCACTACAACAAATGTGTCGGGGAGGTTACAGGTCCACTTTAAGATGGCTTACTGTGCAATCCAGATGGTCTGAAGAACGTCTGCTGTCCTAAAACAGTCACCACCTGTCTGATCTGCCTTAGGGTGGAGTTTAGCTGGCCAGACACATTAGATGGCTGTTGGCTGAAAGCTTATTTTGTCGACTGCTATCTCTCCCGTCCTCTCCATGCACATGCCCACTCAGTTGCCCGAGCATGCATGTGCCATAAACAGAGATAAGGGAGACAAGGGTTTATCTCCTCAAGAACAAAAGAATCAAGCAGGGGGAAATAGGGAAGTCCCCCTCCCCGCACACATTAATGGTGGGTGGGTTCAGCCGACATTTAACTAATGAGTATGGCCAGCCTTAGTAAGTGCATGCAAATAAAACAGACAATCAGATTCTTGAGCGTATCTACTTCACACCATTGACCTGAAAAGGTAACCGCCTAGTCCAGTCATAACCAACAAGCCCCGGTAGGCCATAAATCAGCTCAGTGGTAAATATGGATGCCAGTCAGCTGAATGCCCAGTCTCAGAAATTGCTTTCAATCTGGAGAACATCTTCTGATCAATAACAAACTTCTAAGATGTGTAGGAGAGTCCCCGGAATAATAATGGACGGACGATACGTGCCACCAGAGGTCCTGGCCTCGGTGGAGTAAGAACAGGATCATTGCGGTTACAGCGGCGAATGCTGCTGGCGCAGCGTGTCCGGGCCGGTTCTTACTGTTCCCCACGGCCAGCCCAGGTTTTTGGTGGAGCTGGGCCTTTAAAGAACCCAGCCTGCTGATGATGGGGGTGGGGTGTGTCTTGCTGGGCTGGAGATTTCCACAGACAGAGTGAGTGCTGGTGAAGGAGAGTCTGGGCGCAGCACACATTGAAGGATAGCCCTGGGACCTGTGGTGCTACGAGCCGAAGGGGCTCTGGCCTGAGGGAGACAAAGGCAGATAGCCTAGAAGCCTGCAGAACTGCTGTGGTCTGTCCAAAACAAGGTGACTCAAACCTGCTGTTTATTTTCTATGGAAGGACTTTTGTTCTATGCACTATGTGAATATGCCCCTGTGTGGTCTGCACATTGCCTGTTATGCCGTTGGTGTGAATAAAGTCACAGTGTATCACAAAGACTGTCTATGATTGCCTCAATACTGCCGCCGCTACCGTAGCCTACCACGAGCACATCCCCACAATTGGTGGCTTGGAGCGGGCATTCCTGCAGTGAGGCAGGCCTGAGGCAAGAGTTGTGTTGGACTGCATGTCATCTATCAGGCCTGCAAGTTTTATGGTTCCTGACAAGATGGAGGAGGCCATTAAGCACCTGATTCAGAGTAATGTACAGCAGCAACAGGCATTGCAGGCTCAGAAGGAAAGACATGATGAGGCTATGTGTGCACAGCAGCAAACAAACAATCTCCTAATGCAGCAGCTGGCAGCCATGCAAGAGTCGGTGCGAACATCCCTGCAAGGAGTTTCAACTGCGACAACCCCGACTGTGTCTACCGCCAGGGACAAAGTCCGATCCGCCCTGAGGAAAATGGGTCCGGGAGATGATATAGAGGCATTCCTGATGGTATTCGAAAGAACCGCGGAGCAAGAGAGGCTGCCGTTGGAGCAGTGGGCCGAGGTGGTGGCGCCTTTTCTGGTGGGGGACGCACAAAAGGCCTATTTTGACCTCAGCTGCGATGAGGCCAAGGACTATGAGAGGCTAAAAGCTGAGGTGTTGGCCAGGTTGGGGGTAAACACCTATGTGCGAGCGCACAGGGTGTGTCAGTGGGTGTTTGCCGAGTCCCGACCCGCCCGGTCACAAGCCTATGACTTACTTCACCTAGTAAAAAAATGGCTTCAGCCTGAAATATTGAGCCCTTCTCAGATGGTTGAAAGGGTCGTGGTCGACAGGTTCGTGCGTACCCTCCCGAGAGCCATACAGCGCTGGGTGGGACAAGGCGATCCAGGCAACCTGGAACAACTGGTTAGCCTGGTGGAGAGGTATATGGCCACTCAGGATTTGGGGCGGGACTCAGCGGTACTACCGAAGTCACGTCAGCCCCCGCTGCCGACCCGGGATCCTGAAAAAGGGATCCCACCACATAAGGAGGGGAGTGGATCTCCAGTCCGTGGGAGGAATACCCTGGGGAGCAGGGAGGCTGCGAGGATCAGATGTTGGCATTGTCAGGACTGGGGACATGTGGCATCCAACTGCCCTAGGGCATCCGAACCCATGGACTGCGGGTTCGCTCGCCGGTCCTCTTTTTATGCCCAACCGGTGTATATAGCTGACCCCCTGCTGGCGGCGGACAACCCTCCGGTGTGTGATGTCGTTGTTAATGGACACTCCGTGCAGGCCCTGCTGGACTCTGGGAGCCTGGTAACTCTGGTCCATGAGTCGCTGGTAACGGAAAAACTCCCAGAAAGGCGAACCCTTACCATTGTCTGTATACATGGGGATCGCAGGGAGTACCCCACCACTAAGGTTACCCTGGCAGTGTGTGGAAAGGAGGTACCACATGTCGTCGGGGTGGGGAGACGGCTCCCTTATGCCGCAATATTGGGGAGGGACTTTCCCCTGTTCTGGACTTTGTGGAGGAACGGGTTGCCTACCTATGGGGAAGGAAAATGTCCAGGTCCCGAGCCCGAGGACCCAGAGGCAGGGACCCCAGCTGTAGGGGTCACCGTAGAGGAGGTAGAGTGTAACCCTGACCGGTTTCCCTTAGAAGTATTGGCGGGTGAGACAGTAGAAAGTTCGTCCATCCTGGATCTGGAGGTACCCCGAGAAACCTTCGGGACCGCACAGCTCCAGGATTCGACGTTATTGCGGGCTAGAGAAGGTGTGTCGGTGGTTAATGGTGTTGCCCAGCGTCCCGGCGCCGATACCGTATTTCCTCACCTGGCCTATAACCAGGACCTGTTATATAGGGTAGACAAGGTGAGGCAGGAGGTGGTGGAACAACTGGTGGTGCCCCAGCCTTACCGGCGAATGGTCTTGGATTTAGCGCATGCGCATGTGTTGGGTGGTCATCTGGGGGTTAAGAAAACGCTGGAGCGAATTCTACAACGGTTCTATTGGCCTGGGATATATGAGGAAGTCCGGAGGTTCTGTCAGTCCTGTCCAGTGTGTCAGCTGACTAGCCCCCAACCTCACTATCGCAGTCCACTGGTACCTATGCCCATTATAGAGGTGCCCTTCGAAAGGATCGCCATGGATCTGGTAGGCCCCATTATTAAGTCAGCCCGAGGTCACCAACACATCCTGGTAGTGTTAGACTATGCCACTCGCTATCCGGAGGCGGTCCCATTGCGCCATACGTCGGCCAAGGTAATAGCTAAAGAGCTCATGAGTATGTTTGCCCGGGTGGGGATACCAAAGGAGATTCTGACGGACCAGGGGACACCCTTTATGTCCAAAATAACAAAGGAATTGTGTAGGCTATTAAATATTAAACACCTGCACACGTCCGTCTACCATCCCCAAACCGATGGGTTAGTAGAACGGTTTAATAAGACCCTGAAGTCCATGCTAAAAAGAGTCGTGGCTAAGGACGGGAGGGATTGGGACTTACTGTTGCCCTATGTTTTGTTTGCGGTACGGGAGGTGCCCCAGGCGTCCACGGGGTTCTCGCCCTTTGAGTTGTTATATGGGCGACATCCCCGTGGGCTACTGGATATCGCTAAGGAAGCATGGGAGCAACAGCCTACGCCTCATAAAAGTGTGATAGAGCACATAGGAAAAATGCAGGACCGAATAGGGGTCGTGTTGCCGATCGTCCGTGAGCACATGGAAGCGGCACAACTGGCCCAGAGTCGGGTATATAACCGAACCGCCCGGGTAAGGACATTTCACCCGGGGGACCGAGTTCTTGTACTCGTGCCCACGGTCGAGAGTAAATTCTTGGCCCGGTGGCAAGGACCCTATGAAGTTAAGGAGAAGGTGGGCCCAGTTGATTACAGGATATACCAGCCAGGGAGGCGGAAGCCCGAACAGGTATATCATGTGAATCTACTAAAACCTTGGAGAGACAGAGAGAATTTGTTTGCAGACAGCCCGCCCTCTGTCGGGACGTCAGGGAGTGACCCGGGGTCACCAGGTGTTCCGGAGAACGCCGCTGGGGTGACGATAGGGGACGGACTGTCGACCAAACAAGCACAAGAGGTGAAAGAATTTGTTAGTCGGAATAGGGACGTATTCTCTGACCTTCCTGGACGTACCACCTTGATCGAGCATGACATTGTCACCGAGCCCCGGGTGAAAGTCCGCCTAAGACCATACCGAGTACCGGAGGCTCGGCGACAGGCCATTTCGCAGGAGGTAAGATCGATGCTACGTCTAGGGGTCATAGAAGAGTCAAAGAGCGAGTGGGCTAGCCCGATTGTCCTTATTCCCAAACCGGATGGTTCATTACGGTTCTGTAATGATTTTAGGAAATTGAATGAGGTATCAAAATTTGACGCCTATCCCATGCCTCGGGTAGACGAGTTGATAGAGCGGCTGGGAAAAGCCCGGTATTTTTCGATCCTAGATCTCACGAAGGGCTACTGGCAGGTACCTCTGACGGAGGCGGCAAAGGAGAAGACGGCCTTTGTCACCCCGGAGGGGCTTTTTCAGTATAGGGTGTTGCCTTTTGGGTTGCATGGCGCCCCGGCTACGTTCCAGCGTCTGATGGATGTCGTCCTCAAGCCCCATCACCAGTATACCTCCGCGTATCTGGATGATATAGTCGTGTTTAGCCCAGACTGGGAGGGTCATTTGTCAAAACTTCAGGCAGTGATAGATTCTCTAAGGAAGGCGGGGTTAACTGCCAACCCAAAAAAATGCTCGGTGGGACTAGAGGAAGCTCGCTATTTGGGGTATGTGATTGGACGCGGAGTCATTAGGCCCCAAGTGAATAAAGTTGAAGCAATCCGGAATTGGCCTAGACCTCGTACGTCCAAGCAAGTACGGTCATTTTTGGGCCTGATTGGGTACTACATGAGGTTCATTCCCCATTTTGCCACCTTGGCAGCCCCGTTAACCGGCCTCTTGAAGGGTAGAAAGTCGGTGATGGTTCGCTGGGGGGAGAAGGAGGAGGAGGCGTTCTCCCGTTTGAAGTCGGCCCTATGTGAGTCCCCAGTTCTGGTGACGCCCGACTTCAAGCGGGAGTTTGTAGTTCAAACAGATGCCTCGGGAGTAGGACTAGGGGCTGTGCTTTCCCAAGAGCTCAACGGGGAAGAGCACCCCGTGGTTTTTCTAAGCCGCAAGCTTACCCCAGCAGAAACCCGGTATAGCATTGTGGAGAGAGAGTGCCTCGCCATCAAGTGGGCACTCGAGTCTCTCAGATATTACCTTCTGGGGAGAAGGTTCCGTCTGGTGACCGACCACTCCCCTCTCCAGTGGATGAGTCGGGCTAAGGAGGGGAGCGCTCGGGTTACCAGGTGGTTCTTGTCCCTCCAGAACTTTAAGTTCACTGTTGAGCACAGGGCCGGCCGCTTACAGGGGAACGCAGATGCCCTGTCCCGGGTACACTGCTGTGCGTGTGTTCACCCCCTCAGGCTTGAACGGTATGTTCAAGCCCTCAGGGGTGAACAAAGGGGGGGGATATGTAGGAGAGTCCCCGGAATAATAATGGACGGACGATACGTGCCACCAGAGGTCCTGGCCTCGGTGGAGTAAGAACCGGATCATTGCGGTTACAGCGGCTAATGCTGCTGGCGCAGCGTGTCCGGGCCGGTTCTTACTGTTCCCCACGGCCAGCCCAGGTTTTTGGTGGAGCTGGGCCTTTAAAGAACCCAGCCTGCTGATGATGGGGGTGGGGTGTGTCTTGCTGTGCTGGAGATTTCCACAGACAGAGTGAGTGCTGGTGAAGGAGAGTCTGGGCGCAGCACACATTGAAGGATAGCCCTGGGACCTGTGGTGCTACGAGCCGAAGGGGCTCTGGCCTGAGGGAGACAAAGGCAGATAGCCTAGAAGCCTGCAGAACTGCTGTGGTCTGTCCAAAACAAGGTGACAAACCTGCTGTTTATTTTCTATGGAAGGACTTTTGTTCTATGCACTATGTGGATATGCACCTGTGTGGTCTGCCTGTTCTGCCGTTGGTGTGAATAAAGTCACAGTGTATCACAAAGACTGTCTATGATTGCCTCAATACTGCCGCCGCTACCGTAGCCTACCACGAGCACATCCCCACAGATGGTATCAAGAATTATCTGGCCTCATGGTGGCCAGGGACTTTCCATCACAAAGTAGTCTACTTACCTCTGTGCCAAGATCTTTCATTCGGGCTAATGCCAACTCTCGAAGGTTACCATGTTCCACTCCAGAGCTTACCAACGGCATGGGAATGTCTCTGAAAACCAAAGAAAGGAAAGGTCTCATGAAGACTCAAGTCAATAAAGACAACCTTCATTATATTCCATTTGGTCTTCTCCAACCAGTAGCACCACTGGTGACCAGCGTGGACAGCTCCCCGGATTTCTGCTTTCTGTACGTGCAAGACAACCTAAGAATCTCTCTAAGGCTTCATGCACACGACTGTATGTAAACTGCGGTCTGTTAATTGTGGATCCGCAAGACATGGATTCTATCTGTGTTGCATTCGCACTGAAATCACTGAACCCATGGTCCACATTTTGGGGAGGGTAGGACATCTTCTATCTTTATGCGCAATGGACATACGGATCATCCGTTTGTCCGTTCTGCAAAAAAGACTGTCTACAAAATGTGGACCACGAACCTACTGAAAACTATGCATCCGCAAATAAAAGGCAGATGACACATGGACTGCATCCATTTGTGGATCCGCGGTCCTTGTTCCGCCAAATAAAGATGCGGTCCATGTTGCATCGGCTTTTTTTGATGACCCACTGACAAACGGAAAATGATGACCACGGACCCACTGAAAACAATAGGTCCACAAATAAAATGTGGACAGCTCGCAAACCGCAAAACACATACAGTCGTGTGGATGGAGTCTATAAACTGGATGCCACAAAATATACCAGAAGGAACAGAATTTTGAAGGCAAATAAGAAGAGACTTCCTATGGAAGACATTCAAAAAGACCCTTAATTTCCATGTTTTCTAAGCATCATTGTACATTACGACGCCAAAACTTTTGCAGAACCTTTTTACAATCTCTTTAGTTACAGAAAATAATCATCAGTAACAACGTTGCTATTACAGAGATGTGAAGAAGCCCAGTTTCCACCGATCATGGATACAGATTTACCTACGATGGGCCCATAATTCTGAACATGAGAGGGATGAGGCCATTAGAGCACACGCCGTAGCCTCTTGCTCTCTTTCAAGTCCCAGAACTACTTGAGGGAGACACTTGTGCCGGGATAAGTAGAGAAGCTTTGAACATCTGGGTGGCACAATAGGATCTGAGAGTAACTAATGGAGTGAAGAGCGCAACTTTAACATGGAGAGAGTTGGAGCTAATTAGCATCGTGTCATTTGTTGCAATTGATTTTAAAAAGAACGGCAGTCTTACTGAGGGGCTTGGTAAGTGAGCGAACAGAAGTGTCACTGTACACCTGCATCCTCCAGAAATAATGTGCAGCAGTAAGTGGATAGCAAGGGGAGCACTTGAAACTTTAAAATTCAGGTGTGGTGGTAGATCATTGCAATAACAATCATCTTCTTTTATAGAACAAGCAAATCGGGGCTTAAATGGACCAAGAGCCGGCCCTAGCCACTCAGTGCACCTTAGCTCCTCCGCTCTGCACTGCTGGATGGCCCCCTACACTTGACTGACAGCGACAGGCAACAGAAGCTTCATCTTGCCTAAGCCCTGTGCAGCCGACCGAGGAATATGAGAACTACTATGCATGTGCCGAAGATGTACTGTAGGTATGAGATTACAGGGATAGGCGAGATGGTGCGTCTGATAGCTGCCCCTGGCAATCAAGTGTTCCAGGGTTGCAAAGCAAGCAGGGAAGTTAGAGTGGCTAGAAGGATTTCTCCATAATGAAGCAAGAGATCAGCTCAAGGATAGTATGGTTTTAATCACCAGGCTTCTACCTGGTTTAACGGGGTTGATCCTGCTGAGAGATGCATTTCAGTAAAAAATAAATATATATTTTTTTTTAAACCTAACAAATGGATAGCTGATATATGTTAGGATTATTGGGGGTTGGACTTTTGAGACCTCGACCAAACTGCAGCAGCAGTAGTCAAGCATGCCCTCAGATGTCCTAGTCAAAGCTCTACTGCAGTGGGGGGAACCATAGTCTCCCTTTCTAGCAGTTAGCGGTCAGACCCCCACCAACTGAACATTTATCACCTGCACCTGTTTTATTGTCTGTCAGGGAAATACATGGCTTCCAGCTCCTCAGTGTGGTCACAATGCAAAACAACAACCTACATCTCAATGGCCTGGACCTCTGTGGGGTGTTTAGATGCATACCTCCATGATTTAAACACTATAATAATGTATAAATCTAAAAGATGTCCAATGTGACCGTCCACTTTCAGTCATACATTCCTGCATCTTGATTGGAATTAGGGATGAGCGAATCGACCTTGGATGTTTCATCACAAGTCGATTCGCTCATCCCTAATTGTAATATGCCAATACTGATGACGTGCATTGTGGGAAATGCAGAATTGACACCATGCATTGGGCAGGGCGGATAAATTCCAAAAGCTTCTCAGGTGCTCATTGAAATAGTAAAAACCTGATGTGTTTGTAGTCACAGTGTCGCTTCAGCAAGATAATTCCAACAAGGTGGTACTAAAATTTAGTTTACGCTTTCAACCTAACATGTCACGAAAGTGTCCACCTCTTGGAACCCCACATACAACTATTGAGCAGAGAACTACTACAAAGAGCATCTCCCACTTAGGAGGACTTCCATGGTCATGTAGTACATGGTCCCCTATTGAATGTCAAGGCGGCGGCATTGTCCAGTTTAGAGAACTCTAAAACGCATTAGACATTTATGAATCTGTTAGCTTGTACACCCAAGAAGAATGGCCAAATACATATTACATTAATGCATCTCGTCATTTCTGCTGACGTGTCTTCGGTGTCCAGGCGGCACTTCTACACGTGTAAACTAAATTAAAGCTTGTGTCCTGTCAAGACCCAGGCGTAAACCATGAATGGCTCTGAGCAGGCGAGTCCAACCTCATCTTTAGGAAACACGTTTGGACCCTTAGGGTACAAATACGCGGAATTGAGAAGTTGTGACCTCCCAGATACGGGTGACCCACTGTTTCCTGGCATAATGCTGCATAAAGTCAGGTCACAAGCGGAGAACTGGATTACAGTACTACGGGAAACAGCATCTGAACAGTAATGTAAATTGGGGATCTCCTTCTATTAGATCCATATACCCGAACAGATCATTGGGTTCTCTTAAACAAAACAAAAAAACCAACCACTACAAGTTCATCTCAAATTGTAGTGTTTCCCATCTGCCATGATTACTAGAAGAGTTCTTAGATCTACTCCTCACCATTTTTCTTCAAATGATAGTGACAAGAGCTTATCTGGAAATAAAATGAAAATCGGAACCATTTGCTCATCTTAGTAAAACATCTCCTTCCATACCAGGGATGTGTTGACACCACCATGGAGAAGTGGGTTCCATGCTCCCCTGGGATGAATTTTGATGTCATGAAGCTCAAAATTCGGCTCAGGTCATCCTTAAACTCATAACCACCAAAAGGCCCACAGAAAAATGATTTCTCACATTCGCTAGGACAAAAATTTCCAGTAGGTCAATATGGTCACCAAAGAGGTCCTACAGTGAGAAGACGACCTTGCCAATATTTTTACAGCCCAGTCCCTTTTTAGGATGTTTCCTCTATCAAGATTTAATCGCTCTCTTCCACCTAATTCAAGGTCAACACATTATGTACAGTATATACTCAATCACCAATACTGCTCATTGTGTATGACTCAATGTCGTGTTCCTTCATATAAATTCTTAATGCAACCACTTCCAGCAGATTTTCTGCCCCAGAATTAGTTTCCTTCATACAAATGGATGGTTACAACTGCTTGAGGAACGTGCAACAATTTAAGAATGTCTTTGGAGGTGTCACCCGACATTGAGTTCCCATGCACTGAAGAACCATGGATGTTCTTGACACTGATATCCAGGGGTTAGTTAGTAATTTATACTCATCTAATTAGCAATTAAAGTTTGTTGTGTTTGATTGGGTAAAATGTTCAATCATCTCTTTTAGGGTGTGTACACTGTACTCGCCAAAAGTCAGGCAGGTGTGGGAAAAATGCTGCAATGTAAGAATGCCTTAAAAAATAGAAGCGTTAATATTTTTTTAATTAATTAACAAAATGCAAAATAATTGAAGAAAAGAGGAATCGATATATGATCAATATTTGGTGTGACCGCCGTTTGCCTTCAAAACAGCATTAGATCTTCTAGGTACACTTGTACACAGTTTTTGAAGGAACTTGGCAGGAAGGATGTTGCAGACATCTTGGAGAACTAACCACAGATCTTCTGTTGATATAGGCCTGCTAAGATCCTTCTGTTTCTTCATGTAATCCCAGACAAACTGGAAGATGTTGAGATCAGGGCTCTCTTTCCATATCATCATCTCCAGGACTCTTTGTTCTTCGTTATGCTGAAGATAATTCTTAATGACATTAGCTGCATGTTTGGGGTGGTTGTCCTGCTGCAGAATACATTTGGATTCAATTACACACTTCCCTGGTATTTCTCAGCATTGAGGACACCATTAATCCTGACCACATTGAGGACTGTAGACACAGTGTTCCGCCAAGGAAAAGTGAGGTAGAATCCTGATCTCAATATCATCGAGTCTGTCTGGGATTACATAAAGAGACAGAAGGATTTGAGAAAACCTACATCCACAAAAGATGTGTGGTTAGTTCTCCAAGATGTTTGGAACAACCTTTCTACCAAGGTCCTTCTAAAACTGTATGCAAATATATCCAGAAGAATTGGCGCTGTTTTAAAGGCATAGGGTGGTCATACCAAATATTGATCAGATTTAGATTTATTTTTTCTTCATTCACTTTGCATTATGATAATCGATAAAAATAAACTATTAACAATCCTATTTTAGAAGCATTCTTTCCAAACGTGCCTAAAACTTTTGAACAGTACTATATGTCGGAAAAGTTCCTGGAAGATAGGTTAACCATCTCCTTAAGTCCCCATGGAGAACAAAAGGGTGTCCTTTTGGCCATATTTGAGGCAGTATATGTAGTCTATTACATGGGATACTACGGGTGACAGATTTGCCTACACATTGGCATCTTTCAGAGGTAAATACATGTGGGGACCAGAATTCCGGAGAAGATAGCTCGGGAGTCAGTGAGTCCAAACAGTTACAACCACCCTTCAATCCAACAGCGGTGGCTGTGCTAGCACACTGTAAGAAAAAGTGCCGGCCTCTCTGGAGGCCGGGACCGTGGGAGAGCACATAGGCTGGTGCTTTTTTCTATAGTGTGCAAGCACGTCCACCGCTGATGTATTGCAGGATGGTCGTAACTAGTGATGAACAAAGTTATGAAAAATTCGATTTGGCTGCTTTGCCGAATTTCACAAAGGAATTCGATTTGTGATTAATTACTTTGTCACAAAGTGCATTTCTTTGTATGTAGTGGGCACAATGACCCCCATCATAGAACCACTCAGATGCTGTGTTCATCACTGTTCTTGGCATCTGATATTAAAATTAAGGCCTTTCAGGGATTAATCCGGTTTTAAAAAAAAACAAAAAAAAAAAACACCTTATTGTTTTTTTTTCACCATTTCAGGAAAAATTGATTTGTTGCCATAGGCCGCGAGGATATTTTTCCTGAAATTCGGATTGAAGTCACTTTGGCTTTGTTTCGCTCAACACTAATCATAACCATGGAAACGAGCCGTGTATAATGTGATTGAAAAATGAATCCATCCAGCAAAGGAAGCAATATGGAGAATCACAATACATTAGTAAGTGTCTTGTATTAACTTTCTCTACATAATAAATGCTTTTTGCTGAAGTGACACAACCCCTTTAGGGCACAAGCACACAGCCTGAAGCTGGCTCGTTAACTAATGAAGACCGCATTGTCTAGTCAATCTGCATAGTTAATGGCCGCGTGGTATTGAAGGTGCCGCGCCGTGTGGTCGTCCCCTAAGCTTTCATTCATAGGTCATGCTGGTAGTAGCATCTTCCAGCTTGGGTTAGACACAGGCAGACAAGCAAGCTGATCCTCCCACAGGCTGAGAAAAGCAGCCTCATCTCTCCTCTTCATAAATGGGCGAAAATGGTAAATTAACGCAGCACTGTATACACTGCGGTTCTTCCTGGGTGGGATCCAAGGAGCCTGATACAATTTGGCAGAGTAAAGAATCCAGAAACGTCCCCACCTGGGGTCGTTACAACGGGCTTGGGCAGGAACAGCTCCGTTACATTCTGCTGACAACCCCATTGCGCACAGCAGAACTGCGTAGGGTGCAGATGCCGAGAAATATACATTCAGATACAGTAGTAAAGCACCTATGACAAAAGCTAAAACTACTCCCTATTACTATCACACAGACAGGGGTTATGATGCCTTCGAGGCATTTTCTAGATCTCTCCAGAAGCATAATCCTATGACGGGGGGGGGGTATCTCCAGCGTTTGCGTTTTGTTGGCTGAGCAGCCATTTGTCAGCGAGCTGAGTGCTGTTCATTGATCTTTTCTCCTGGGATTTTACTTCTCTGAAAAGCTGCATTATAAGAGAGACAAATGGCTCCTTGGAAATTGTGCAGCAGATAAATCCTACTAAAAGCAGCTGATCATCCGAGAGAAAATCTGTCTATAAAATGGGAGGTAAAACAAGCTCGGAGATACTGAGTGGTCCCGCGAGGATTTTGTAACACTACGTATAGTAATGGCTGCACAGGGGTTCAATGTTGCCTTGCATTGCTGGTGTCTAGGGTTCAAATCTGACCAAGGACACCGTCTGTATGGGTTTCCCCAGGTGCGGATTCCCCCTAAGGCTACTTTCACACTAGTGTTTAGGTTTTCTGGTATTGAGATCCGTCATAGGGGCTCAAAACCGGAAAAAAACGCTTCAGTTTTGTCCCCATTCATTGTCAATAGGGACAAAACTGAACTGAACAGAACAGAGTGCTCCAAAATGCATTCCGTTCTGTTTAGTTTTGTTCCCGTACCGGAGAGCAAACCGCAACATGTTGTAGTTTGTTTTCCGTCCTGGGATGCGGAGCATGACCCCCAACGCAAGTCAATGGGGACGGATCCGTTTTCTCTGACACAATAGAAGACGGATACATTGATTTTCAATAGGAGTTCATGACGGATCTGTCTTGGCAATGTTAAAGATAATACAACCGGATCCGTTCATAACGGAAGCGTTTTTGCCGACCCCAGCAAAAAAAAGTGTGAAAGTAGCCTAAAATCCCCAAATTTCCTGATAGATTAGTTTGCCATTTAGGCTACATGCACACGAACGTTGTTTGTTTCAGTGTCCATTCCGTATTTTTTTTCCCGGATAGGATGCGGACCCATTCATTTCAATAGGTCCGCAAAAATGTGTGTTGTCCGCTGTGCTGTCCGCATCAGTATGTCCGTTCTGTAGCCCCGGAAAAAAAATAAAACATGTCCTATTCTTGCCCGTTTTAGGCATTGCTATAATGGATCCGCAAAAAAAAAAAAAAAAAAAAAACTGATGGCATCCGTTTTTTTTGAGGGATCCGCAATTTGCGGACCGGACCGCAAAGCACTTACGGTCGTGTGCATGTAGCCTTAGAGTGTGTGCCCAATGCCATGCAGAGAAGAGAGGTGGTGGTTACGGGCGGAATGAGAACTAAAAGTGGCCCTTGATAAAAAATAAATAAACGTGGCCCCATATTGCTGGGGGGTCCAAAATGACAGAAGGCAAAATAATTAGGCAGGGCCAACATATAAATGCAGAGACAACAGAAGTAGAAAGGGACAGAAATACCATAGTGCAGAACAACGTACTGCCACCTGCGCCACAGCATTGAACTGTATCGCTGTCCAGAGGATGTCGATACAGTTGAATTCAGGAGGGAACCTGTGGCTGCTGGCCAGGTGCGTTGCGGCCGTGAGGAGGGCTTGGGTGGCCCTACTAGGCATCGGCCCACCGGAAAATTTCCCTGTTGGGTCTATGGCCAATCCACCCCTGGTGGTGGACCAATCCTAATTAAAAAAAACTTACTTTTTCAGACACCTTCTGTTCCAGTGCGGTGACTTACACACGTGAAAGCTGAGGCCACTAACTGGCTGCTGAGGTACAGTGATCAAGAATGTGGGCTCCCGTCACTTTCAGTCTGGCACGGACCGCCAGGAGCCGAGCTGCTGAAACAGCGGGCATCTGGAAAGGTTAGTGAGGTTTCAGCTCTATTTTCTCAATGCAAAGCTACCAGCCAAAAAAAATTTCCGATTAGGCCAGAAAAACCTTTAGAATGGTTCTACATTTATGGTGCAGAATTGCCTCTCAGTACAAAAGTCCATGACCCAAGTGCCGATTCTCCAACTCATGGGTTGATGTCAGCACCGTTCCTCTGGCGATAGGAGCCTTGCACCAGAAATCTTCTCCGAAATCGTAACCGAATCTTGAACTTGGCCTCACATCTCACTCTAAAAACAGCAATCAGGCCTATGTGACGTATCCAGGAATAGCAATGTGACACTTTCGTTTGCATGGCTACCCAAAATGTTATTTGATATTCCATCCTATGACGCCTTGAGGTGCAATCAGAACCTCTGCACATCAGTAACCAACTCAGTAAGTCTAGATGGTTTCTACACCTCTATAGCTATGAAGAGGTTCATCTTGAAAGATGCAATAATAGGCATTGATTGGAAAATAGATATTTTCATTCCCGTCAGACCTCTTCCAGAGACCTCACAGTTAAATGTTAGTGAAAAACGAGCAAGAAAATAAAAAGAGAAAAGTAATTAATTCACCCGCGTGCGGCCATTTTCTCCAGCGCTGAGTCTATTACGGAGCACCAAATGTATTTGTTTAATGGTTTCATCGTTATTATCTCAGAAATCCAATAGCCTCTATTATTCGTCTCGTGGTTCACAGCAAGGTCATATATTTGCTTGTCAAATCTTTGGCCGTATGTTCATGTGACAGGCAGAACAATAGTATTTTCTCGGAGGCTGCACAAGAGAATAATATCTAAATTGCCACAAAGCCACTTTTCTCTTCAATGAACTCAAGGGGCAACCCACAGATTTATTGTCCCTCAGTGAGAGGACATGTAGATGGCCATGGTGCTTAGCAAGAACACGGCGCAACGAGCTTTACAGGGGGATGAGAAAGGCAAAGCTCTGCGGCTACCACAATGATTAACCTCTTGTTGCTCCATGTAATGTCCAATTAGGCCTGAGCTACTTCACAGGCTTATGAATTATTTATACTCTCCAGCAAACAGCAGGAAAAACAAGGAAAACATTTAGTGACATTAAGTCACACGATAGTTAAAACCAATTAATAACACCACATAAAGTCCAATGTGAAGAACAAACTTCTTTTTTTTTTTTTTTTAACACTTCCATAGTAAAACTACTATAATACTGCCTCCTATGTACAAGAATATAACTACTATAATACTGCCTCCTATGTACAAGAATATAACTACTATAATACTGCACCTATGTACAAGAATATAACTACTATAATACTGCTCCTATGTACAAGAATATAACTACTATAATACTGCTCCTATGTACAAGAATATAACTGCTATAATACTGCCTCCTATGTACAAGAATATAACTACTATAATACTGCTCCTATGTACAAGAATATTACTACTATAATACTGCCTCCTATGTACAAGAATATAACTACTATAATACTGCTCCTATGTACAAGAATATAACTACTATAATACTGCTCCTATGTACAGGAATATAACTACTATAATACTGCCTCCTATGTACAAGAATATAACTACTATAATACTGCCTCCTATGTACAAGAATATAACTACTATAATACTGCTCCTATGTACAAGAATATTACTACTATAATACTGCCTCCTATGTACAAGAATATAACTACTATAATACTGCTCCTATGTACAAGAATATTACTACTATAATACTGCCTCCTATGTACAAGAATATAACTGCTATAATACTGCTCCTATGTACAAGAATATAACTACTATAATACTGCCTCCTATGTACAAGAATATAACTACTATAATACTGTTCCTATGTACAAGAATATTACTACTATAATACTGCTCCTATCTACAAGAATATTACTACTATAATACTGTTCCTATGTACAAGAATATAACTACTATAATAATCCCTCCTATGTACAAGAATATAACTACTATAATACTGCCTCCTATGTACAAGAATATAACTACTATAATACTGCTCCTATGTACAAGAATATTACTACTATAATACTGCCTCCTATGTACAAGAATATAACTACTATAATACTGCTCCTATGTACAAGAATATAACCACTATAATACTGCCTCCTATGTACAAGAATATAACTACTATAATACTGCTCCTATGTACAAGAATATAATTACCATAATACTGCCTCCTATGTACAAGAATATAACTACTATAATACTGCCTCTTATGTACAAGAATATATCTACTATAATACTGCTCCTATGTACAAGAATATAACTATTATAATACTGCTCCTATGTACAAGAATATAACTACTATAATACTGCCTCCTATGTACAAGAATATATCTACTATAATACTGCTCCTATGTACAAGAATATAACTACTATAATAATGCTCCTATGTACAAGAATATAACTACTATAATACTGCTCCTATGTACAAGAATATAATTACCATAATACTGCCTCCTATGTACAAGAATATAACTCCTATAATACTGCCTCCTATGTACAGTAATATAACTACTATAATACTGCTCCTATGTACAAGAATATAACTACTATAATACTGCTCCTATGTACAACAATATAACTACTATAATACTGCCTCCTATGTACAACAATATAACTACTATAATACTGACCCTACGTACAAGAATATAACTACTATAATACTGCTCCTAAGTACAAGAATATAACTACTATAATACTGCCTCCTATGTACAGAATATAACTACTATAATACTGCCTCCTATATACAAGAATATAACTACTATAATACTGCCTCCTATATACAAGAATATAACTACTATAATACTGCTCCTATGTACAAGAATATAACTACTATAATACTGCTCCTATGTACAAGAATATAACTACTATAATACTGCTCCTAAGTACAAGAATATAACTACTATAATACTGCCTCCTATATACAGAATATAACTACTATAATACTGCCTCCTATGTACAGAATATAACTACTATAATACTGCCTCCTATGTACAAGAATATAACTACTATAATACTGCCTCCTATGTACAAGAATATAACTACTATAATACTGCCTCCTATGTACAAGAATATAACTACTATAATACTGCTCCTATGTACAAGAATGTAACTACTATAATACTGCTCCTAAGTACAAGAATATAACTACTATAATACTGCCTCCTATGTACAAGAATATAACTACTATAATACTGCTCCTATGTACAAGAATGTAACTACTATAGGGCGGAGCCTGGCTGCAGACCTGGCCGGACGTATGTAGGAGAGCTCTCCTCCTCACCACTCTGCTAACTGGTAAATTTTGCGGTCTAAATCGCTCAAGAATGGGAAAAGTGGGTAGATACATACCCAGAGAGAAAACTGAAGCCAGCAAACCAGAGCGCGGTGCCTCCGACATGGAGAAATACCTGAATAAGAAGTCTCCAGCTCCTGCGCCGGCCGGCCCTAAGATGGCGCCGCCGGAAACTGATGACTGGGGCAGAGAATCGGAGGATGATGAAGAGGCCATAAATGACCGGGAAGCATGCCCCGTTTCACATAGCGCTGCTCCGATATCGAAGAAATTCCTGCAACAAGCGTTATCGGTGGCCCTCACCCCAGTTGTACAGGAGCTGCAGGAAATCAAAGCTGACCTGAAGCATATTGGCGGGAGGGTGGAAACGCTAGAGGACAACCAGGCGTCCATTACAAAATATGTAAAGGCTGCAAGCGACAACACCATGGCTCTAGCAGCCTCCCTGGACACAGCGTACTCCCTTATTGAAGACCAGGAAAACCGGAATAGGAGGAAGAACCTCCGCATCCGTGGCCTGCCGGAAAGCATCGCACACGAGGGCTTACCAGAAGCCGCAGGCGCCATCTTCTCCCTACTCCTGGGAAGCTCCAGCACAGCCGAGATCCAGATTGAGCGCATTCATAGAGCGCTCAGGCCGAAGCCGAAGGAGAAGGAGAACCCTAGAGACGTTGTATGCGGTCTATTGAGGTATGTGGACACCGCTGCGCTAATGCAGGCCGCTAGAAACAGGAGAGAAATCCTGTACGAAGGCGCCAAAATCTCCATCTACCAGGACCTGGCGTCCTCTACCTTGAATAAACGGAGGGCGCTGCGGCCCCTCACAGAGCATCTGCGCCATCACAAGGTGCCGTATAAATGGCTATTCCCCTTCGGCCTTACATTCGCTGTGGATGGGAAGCGCTGTACTATTCGCCTGCCTCAAGACCTCCAGGCTGCCTGGGAGCTGTTACAGACGGATCCGCTGGATGTGCCATCCTGGCTGCCATCTGCCGACATCGGGACACAGCTGCCAGAACTACCAGAGGCCGCAGGTTGGCTCAAAGCTTCACAAAAGAGGAAGAACCAGCACAGATCAAGGGACACCTGAAGTCCCAGAGACTGTCCAGTAGTTCTACCTAATTTACATGAGTGACTTCCCAGGGGTTCCAGGGAAGGACAGGTTCATGCTGATCTTTGCAACACCATGAGGCTGCAAGTATACCTGTCTGTCAAAAGTATTGAAGAGTTCCTGTTCTTGTAGTACTCCGCAGGGTAGATACTTTACCCTGCTGTGCCTTTTTTATGCATTCACTTAGACCAATATCTGTAAGGTGCTATTACGCACCAGTCCAGCAGGTGGTGCACTGTGGACACCATTGAGTAATGTGGTTCCATATTGCATCCCCCCCCACTTACCAGGGTTACACTGGCACCAACCTGGTACTTGTGCCTGATTGCATGGCTGTTCACGCCCGCTTCACTGCAGCCAATAGATCCGCTGCAGTGTTGCTGGCATGGGAGCCATCGCACTGTTCTATTTGTCATGTTGACAGAATTTTTAGTTGTGATGTTATTGGTTCACTCCCTAGATACGGTCGATGTGTATGGCTGGAGTTCTCCGGTTCCAAAGATACCCTATTCTCACAATGATGTCGTCAATTAAATGTACAACGTACAATGTCAGGGGCTTTAACACCCCACAAAAGCGCTCTCAGGTCATCCGTCTGTTAAAAAAGAATAATACAGATATCTGCTTCTTTCAGGAGCTACATTTTAAAGAGGCTCATATACCCAAAATTCAGAACCCATACTTTCAGCACTGGTATTTTAGTGCCTTTGCAAAAGCAAAGAGAGGAGTGGGTATTGCAATTTCTAGGAGAGTACCATTTACATTGATATCCACCCTGACGGACCCTGAGGGCCGCTTCATATTCGTGAAGGGCCTCATTGGCACGCAAAAGGTTACGCTTGCCAGTTTGTACAGCCCTAACCGAGGTCAGAAGCAATGGATCAAGACCACACTGAACAAACTTGAGTTGTTTGCGGAAGGGATTAGGTTAATTGGGGGAGACCTCAATGTCACATTGAACCCTTTCATTGATGCCTCTGATGGCTCCTCCCAATTGACCCAGTCAGCATTAGGATGTATCAACAGATATATTTCAGATATGAACCTGCTGGATGTCTGGCGACTGGCCCACCCAGATACTAGGGACTTTACCTTCTTTTCAGCACCGCATAAATCGCATAAACGGTTAGACTACATCTTACTGTCCAGCAACGCCGTGGATATGGTGGACTCGGCCGACATAGGTGTTGTGACCGTCTCTGACCACGCCCCAGTCTCTGCTGCCCTCAGATTCTCCAGCTTGCCAGCCTCAGTTAGACAGTGGCGCTTAAACGAGACGCTGCTAGATAGACAAGCAGACACCTCAACCCTAGAACAAAAATTAAGGGACTTCTTTGTGACCAATGCGACACCGGGTATGGCCCAGACGACACTTTGGGAGACGCACAAGGTGGTTATCCGGGGAGAGCTCATAGCCTTAGGCAGTAGGGTCAAGAAAGAGAAACAAAGGATTCTACATGACCTCTTGGTTCGGATAGCAGACAAGGAGGCGGTACATAAACGGTCTAAAGCACTAACAGTTCAGACCGAACTGATTCAGCTGAGATCACAATTAAAAGATCACTTAAACATTCAAAATGCAAAAGCCTATCAATACGCCCAATATAAACATTATTCCCATGGCGATAAGGGGTCTAAGTTGACGTCCTTCCTCACGAAACAAAAGAGAGAGTCCATGTTCATACCCAATATTAAATCCAGCAATGGAAGCATACTGCACAAAACAGCTGAGATTGCAGAAGAATTCCAGGAATTCTATAGGCAACTCTACGGCCTATCAGACCCTGACCACCCAGATCTTTCAATACCAGAGGCAACAGACTTGTTTCTGAGTGGCCTGAGCTTACCCCGGATAACCTCCCAAGAAGGCGACACCTTATTAGAGCCAGTCACTGAACTCGAGGTGAAATCGCTACTGACCTCTATGCCCACGGGTAAAAGCCCTGGCCCGGATGGATTTCCGGCGGGCTATTATAAAAAATTTTCAGATGTATTGATACCCCATCTGGTGACGTGGTGCAATGCGCTACTGAATGGGGAAACCCTACACAAGCAATCATTGGAGGCCACGGTGACCATACTCCCAAAACCGGGGAAAGACCCCCTACTCTGCGGTAGCTATAGGCCAATCTCGTTACTTAACGTGGATGTTAAAATATGGTCCAAACTTCTAGCGACGCGGCTGGGCCGCTTGCTTCCCAAACTTATCCACCCCGACCAATCTGGCTTTGTCCCAGGGAGGGAGGGTAACCATAATTCCTGTAGGTTGATTGCTGCAATTCAGTGGGCCAAACGGAAAAACCTCCCCTTAGCGCTTCTCAGCGTAGATGCGGAGAAGGCCTTCGATCGGGTAAGCTGGGACTTTATGAGAAGGACGCTGTCGAGGTTTGGAATCCCGACTAGATTCCAGGAGGCAGTCATGTCGTTATACAAGGGTCCAAGTGCAAGGATTAGGGTGAATGGCACATTGTCTCCATCATTCCCGATTTGCAACGGGACGCGTCAGGGCTGCCCCCTATCTCCTGCCTTGTATGTACTGGTCATGGAGACACTTCTTCAGGCCATCAGAGAACACGTAGATATACGTGGAGTGAAAACAGGAATTAACGAGGTAGAATATATCAATGTGGCTTATGCCGATGATCTATTGATCATGATCTCCAACCCGATCGAGGCCTTCCCGCATCTTCTGAAATTGTTTGAGGAGTATGGTAGGCTGTCAAACTACAAAATGAATTATACCAAGTCAGAAGCATTAAATGTTAGTGCTCCGGCGAGCTCCATCGCCATTTTGAAAACCACTACACCCTTTAAATGGCAATCCTCATGTGTCACTTATCTGGGGGTTCAGATTTCCGCGTCCACAGACGACTTATTTCGGCTTAACTACATTCCCCTGATAGCAGAGGTCCAGAAACAGCTCCAATCGTTACGCCTCCCTTATTCCTCTTGGATGGGAAGGAAAAATATCCTAAAAGCGTTTGTCCTCCCAAAAATTATGTACATATTACAGATGTTACCAATATTTTTACCTAACTCATACTTTACAAAGATCCGTAGACTTTTTGCGACTTACCTGTGGGGTGGAAAGAAAGCTAGGGCCCCTCACCAGAGGCTGATACTGGGGCGTGGTCATGGAGGTATAGCATTGCCAGATGTCCAGGCGTATTACAGGGCCATACACCTGAAGAGGTGGTTGCAGCTCCACTCCCCTGCCTACCGCACTTTGGGCACGGAATTGGAGCTAGCGCAGCTTACCCAAATGCAGAAAGCGGCCTTATGGGGTCAATCAAACACTTCCCTACACTCTCACGTGCTCCTAAAGGGCACCAGTTTCGTCATTAAACAGCTCAATAAGGCTCATGGGCTCCTTCAGAATCCTCCGGGCGCGATGCCAGCAGATCTTATACCACACACTATCCAACCTTCCAGTGCTCAGGTCTCACAGATCTGGCACAGACTAAGAAGCTTTTCCACAACCGAATTTATAGGGAAAATGAAAGGCACTCTGCCGGAGCAGCACCCCCTTAGCCAAGTTTGGAAGACAACAAACTTCCTAGACCTAATATCTATCAATTCTGCTGGGAAGCAACTACTCGCCCAGAAACCATGTGTGGTGACACAGACTTGGTTTGAGAAGTTAGCAAACCCCCCCTCACCTCAACGCAAATTGATATCTAATATTTATATGGCCTTGAACTCACCTCAGCGCCACATAACCCCACAATATGTTCACACCTGGGCCAATGACCTCAAGACTACTTTTTCGGAGACTGATATTCTCCGCATGCACGCACACTCGCATGGCTTCTCCCGCTGTGTGAAGATCCAAGAGCATTCATACAAGGTTCTCACGCAGTGGTACCTAACCCCCAAACAACTATTTCTTAGTGGTCTGAGTGATCATGACAAGTGTTGGAGATGTGGGGAGGAAGGTGGCACTCTTCTTCACATTTTCTGGTCCTGCACCAAGATAAGAGGATATTGGAACAATGTCTCCCAGACCATTAACGAAATACTAAACACTAACCTGACGTTGACCCCTCAGCTTGTTCTCTTATGGCTCCCAACGAAGGACCTATCGCCGTCAAGGAACAAGCTGAGTACACACCTGATACAGGCTGCACGTTTACTCATCCCCCAAAAGTGGCTGAGCCCAGACCCCCCCACTGTATCTCAGTGGTTAGGCAAATTGGACCACATACACCGTATGGAGGAGCTGGCGGGTTGGGAACTTAGGTCTCATGAGAAGCACAAAAAATTATGGGGCCCCTGGTGTACATATAGGCAGGCGAATGGTACTTTGCGTATTAGCGATTCTTGACTGACAACGACCTTGAGACGGGTTTAGGGTGGTGACCGACACATTAGCGAGATTGGATGGGGATGACTGTCTTCCTCCCTTTGGAATCATCTTAGGTTTTCAACAGCCTCAGACCGTATTTGTCCAGTTCTAGGGACATACTACAACCCCCCCCCTCCTACCTTCCCTCCTCCCTCCTCACTCTTATTCCCACCCTCCTCCCCCCCCCCCCTTCCTTACCGGTTCGTTCTTGACTTACCTACCTCAGGTTACACTTTTTATTGTCAATTGCTGTCATTGGCTTATCTAGTTAGGTACACTGCACCTTACTTATGCCTTATGTATAACGTCTATGTGACTGTCAATTGCAAATTTGTATGTATGTCATTATCCTGACTTATACATTAATGTATGTGATGCTCTTTTTATGCTGCTTTTCAATAAAAAGACAATTGACAAAGAATGTAACTACTATAATACTGCTCCTAAGTACAAGAATATAACTACTATAATACTGCTCCTACGTACAAGAATATAACTACTATAATACTGCTCCTATGTACAACAATATAACTACTATAATACTGCTCCTATGTACAAGAATATAACTACTATATTACTGCTCCTATGTACAAGAATATAACTACTATAATACTGCTCCTATGTACAAGAATATAACTACTATAGGGGGCGGAGTCTGACTGCCAACCTGGACAGTCGCATGTAGGAGAGCTCCTCTCACAGTAACCCTGCAACCTGGTTAATTTTGCACTTTAACCCAGCAAAGTATGGTGAAAATCGGCAGATACACCCCCAGAGACAAATCAGACTCCCCAAAAGCTGACCGAGGGGCTACGGAAATGGAGCGGTACCTGAATAAGAAGCCGGCCAGTGGCACCAGCGGTGGGGCTAAGATGGCGCCGCCTGCTCCGGATGAATGGTCTGTGGATTCGGAAGGGGCCACAGCGGTGCACACTGACCTGGAAGACGAGTCTCTGCAGCCGGGTACAGCTCCCATATCGAGGAAATTCCTCCAGAAGGCCCTCTCTATGGCCATAGCTCCTGTAATGCAGGATTTACAAGAGATCAAGTCGGATATTAAGCAGATCGGCCACAGAGTGGAGACGCTGGAAGGCAATCAGGCGGCCATTTTATCACACGCACATGCCTTGGGTGCTAATGCCGCAGCCTGCATGGTCTCCCTGGACACTGCCTTCTCTTTAATTGAAGACCAGGAGAACCGCAGTCGGCGGAAGAACATTCGCCTGCGCGGCCTCCCTGAACAGATTCCACATGAGGAGTTGCCTGCAGTGGCGGCCGCCATCTTTGACAGCCTCGTGGGAGAAGAAGGTGCCGGTAGCATAGAAATTGAGCGCATCCACCGGTCACTCCGGCCAAAGCCGAAAGAAAATGAGAATCCAAGAGACGTGGTGTGCGGTCTCCTGAAATATACAGATACAGCTGCGATCCTGAGAGCTGCAAGAGAACAGAAGGAACTCACCTATCAAGAATCCAGGATCCTCTTGTTCCAGGATTTGGCGCTAACAACGCTGAACAAGCGGAGGGCCCTCCGACCCCTCACTGATCACCTGCGCCACATTAAGACCCCTTACAAGTGGCTATTTCCCTTTGGCCTCACGTTTGCCGTAGGGGGCAGAAGATGCACCATCAGGGTACCGGGAGATCTTGCAGCGGCGTGGGAGCTACTCCAGACCTCCCCTATGGACATCCCGTCATGGCTGCCATCGGCGGAGACCGGGGTCCCGCTACCGGAGTTACCGGGGGTGCAGAGGTGGAACACAGCAGCGCCGAGGAGGAAGACCGGTTCCAGATTCCGGGACACTTGAGCACCTTCGGTTGAAAGGTTACTAGTCATTTGGCCGGGGTCTCCGGTTGTGATGCCGCAACACTCAGTTAGTTAATATTGAGTTTTGTAAGCTCATGTGCTAGTTTACATGCAAAATGTCGACTCATGTTATTTATGTTATTCATGTTAATTTGCACATTTGTGGCATGCTGTCTATACATAACGACTGGCAGGTTTAGTCTTGGGCAGTCTGATAACGCCTCAGCGAATTTGTCGCCTGTGCTGGGTTTTACCAGATAGCACTTTGTATTGCACCAGGTTGTCAGGGCGAGCTGGACCTACAGGACTATTCTTGTATTCTAGGTCCTGTTTCTTCCCCTACATGCCTCACATCAGGGGTCTACCTGTGCAACCCTGGTGCAAGCACATTTGTGGAGAGGTATACACACTGAGCGTGCTGCTTGTTAGGGGTCCGCTCAGACGTGCTAACCCTCTCTTATGTTATTTAGTCGCAGTCCTAGGTTTAGAAAGGATTGTGCGCTATGTTAATGTTTTATGTTCTACAAAATCTCTAGTGTCATGGCTAATCAGGCTGTTATGTACAGATGCTCTTAGATATACAAGATGTCTAGGTTAAAGTGTACCTCTTTCAATGTTAGGGGTTTTAACACTCCCCAAAAAAGATCCCAGGTTATAAGACTGCTGAGAAAATCCCACACCGATATTTGTTTCTTCCAGGAACTACTTTTTAAAACTAACAGTGTTCCCACCCTCCAAAAGAGCTATTTCAATAACTGGTACCTTAGCACATTTGACAAAGCCAAGAGAGGGGTGGGTATAGCCATTGCCAAAAGAGTTCCCTTCAGAATGACAGATTCACAGATGGATCCTGAGGGCAGGTTTGTGTTCGTGAAGGGATTCATTGGCACGCAGCGGTTAACTTTGGCTAGTCTGTATAGTCCTAATAGAGGACAAAAGCTTTGGATCTCCCAGACTTTACAAAAATTCACCATATTTGCTGAAGGGATGTGCTTGGTTGGAGGGGATCTAAATGTGCCTCTGAACCCCTTCGTGGACACATCCGATGGTTCCACGCAACAAACGCAGGCGACATTGGGCCACATAAATGCCCGCATAGTAGAGGCAAAATTGACGGACGCATGGCGCTTGGTACACCCAAATGGTAGAGACTACACCTTTTTTTCTGCAGCTCACAATGTCTACAAGAGATTGGACTATCTCTTAGTCTCAGACACTTGCATGGAAATGATTGAACAGGCGGTTATAGATCCGATCACAATTTCGGATCATGCCCCGGTATCAGTGGTAGTCCAATTTGCTAGTTTACCCACCCAGAACAAACAGTGGAGGCTGAACGAGACATTGCTAGATAGGAAAGAAACAGTTGAATTATTGTCACAGAGGTTGTCGTGGTTTTTTAGGGAGAATTTAACGCCAGATGTCTCACAGGAGACTGTATGGGAAACACACAAATCTGTGATGAGAGGAGAATTGATATCCATAGGGACTAGGGTCAAGAAGGAGAGGCAACAACTGCTCCACTCTCTTCTTAAGCAGATTGCTGATCTGGAGACTATACATAAGAGATCGAAAGCCTTGAAGACACAACAGGAGCTTCTTCTCCTGAGGGCAAAACTGAAGGATCATCTCAACGCCTGCCATGCCAGGGCGTATCAGTATGCTCAGTTTCGCTTTTTCTCTCACGGAGACAAAGGCACGAAGCTTATGGCTTCACTAATCAAACAAAGGAAAGACTCCATGTATATCTCCAGCATCCGGTCCACAGACGGTTCACAATTACACAGGACGGCAGATATAGCCAAAGAATTTCAAAAGTTTTATAAGGAACTGTACGGGCTTGATAACCGATCCACACATCCTGAGCCGCCTGCAGACTCGGTGATAACAGAGTTTCTTCAGCGCTTAAACTTACCCCAGCTTAGTAGTGAGGAGGGGAACTCACTGATGGTGCCGGTCACTGATTCAGAAGTAATGAGGACCTTGAAATCCATGCCCCTAGGAAAGTGCCCTGGCCCAGATGGATTTCCGGTAGGCTATTATAGAAAATTTGCGGACATTTTATGTCCACATCTCACAAACTGGTGCAACGCTCTTCTTACAGGGGGGCAGCTGCATAGTCAATTCCTGGAAGCCACAGTAACCATTCTACCTAAGCCTGGGAAGGACCCTACACTCTGCGGGAGTTATAGGCCCATTTCTCTCCTAAATGTTGACATCAAGGTCTGGGCGAAGCTATTAGCCTCTCGCCTCAGCTCGTTCCTCCCTAAGCTAATACATCCTGACCAAGCTGGGTTCGTGCCAGGAAGGGAGGGGAACCATAACTCCTGCAGAGTAGTTACGGCCATTCAGTGGGCAAAAAGACAAGATCTTCCGCTGGTCTGCTTGAGCGTGGATGCGGAGAAGGCCTTTGACCGGGTGAATTGGAACTTCATGCAGAAGGCGCTACATAGTTTTGGCATCCCAATACCATTTCAGAGAGCGATTATGACCCTGTACACTAATCCTAGCGCCAAGATTAGAGTCAATGGTACTCTGTCGCCCTCGTTCCCCATCCATAACGGCACCCGTCAGGGCTGCCCCTTATCACCAGCTCTCTACATTTTGGTAATGGAGACTCTTCTCCAAGCCATTAGGATTCACCCTAATATCAGAGGGGTTAGAGCCAAGAATGACATGATTGAATACACCAATGTCGCCTATGCTGACGACCTCTTAGTGCTAATTTCCAACCCGGTCGAGGCCTTCCCGCATCTCCTCTCTCTGTTCGAGCTTTATGGTAAGATCTCTAACTACAAGGTAAATTACTCTAAATCTGAAGTTCTGAACATATCAGCTCCCTCGAGAAGCGTTCTCTCCCTTAAAACCACGACACCTTTTATCTGGCAATCCTCTCATATTACCTATTTAGGTATAAAAATCCCAGCGGATCTAGGGAATATTTTTCAGCTGAATTTTAAACCCCTGGTATCAGAGATACAGAGTCAACTTGGTTCTTTACGTGTCCCATTCACCTCTTGGATGGGGAGGAAAAACTTGTTAAAAGCCTTTATACTTCCTAAAGTGCTATATGTTATGCAGATGTTACCTGTTCACCTCCCTGCCTCATTCTTCACACAGATGCGCAGATTGTTTTCTACCTACCTGTGGGGGGGAAAGGGCGCTAGGATAGCGCATGGCAGACTGATTTTACGGAAGAATCAAGGGGGTTTCGCATTGCCGGATGTTCAGCTCTATTATAGGGCCATACACCTCAGAAGATGGATGCAACTCCATGTACCTAGCTGCTCAACAGTCGGTAATGAGCTGGAATTGTTCCAGCTATCTCAGTCACAGAGGGCAGCACTGTGGGGCCTGGGCTCAGCTTCTCTACATACATACACACTACTCAGAGGCACGGGTCTGGTAGTCAAGCAGCTCAATAGAGATCATGGTTTGCTACGCAACCCTTCTTCAGTCATGCCTGCAGACCTGATCCCTTTATCGGCTAGGCAGTCAGCAACACACATCCCCCCAGGATGGGGTTCACTGAGAGATTTCACAACAAAGGATTTCCTGGAGAATGCCTTAGGCAAACTACCGGAAGAACACGCTCTCAAAACTGTCATGAAGTCGCGCAATTTTCTAGATTTAGCAGATTTTGGGTCGGTTGGGAAGGCCTTAGTGGAAAAAAAAGCTCATGATCTGGAGCAAACTTGGTTCGAGAAGATTGTTTCCTCTAAGTCAACACATAAGAGATTGATCTCATTACTATATATAGCACTGAACACACCAGGACCCAATGCTCGCCCTCAGTTCCTGAACACATGGGAATCAGAATTGAACAGAACCTTCTCTGAAACAGATATCCTTCGGATATACGCACACTCCCATGGCTTGTCTAGGTGTGTCAAGGTGCAAGAGCACTCCTATAAGGTCCTAACCCAGTGGTACATGACACCTAAACAAATGTTCTCAAAGGGGCTATGTCCTACTGATCGATGTTGGAGGTGCAACTCAGAAGAAGGTAGCCTCTCACACATCTTATGGTTTTGCGCAGGGATAAGACCATTTTGGGATGGTATCTCTACTGCTATGAAATCGATTCTCCATACTGATATTTCATTAACACCTGAGTTGGTCCTTTTGTGGCTGCCTACTAAGGCGCTTACCCCATCTAGAGGCTGCCTTGCCACTCAGCTAATTCAAGCAGCACGGCTGCTAATTCCTCAGAGATGGCTCAGTACCGAACCCCCTACCATATCTCACTGGATACACAAGGTTGACCTCATCCAACGCCTGGAAGAGTTGGCCAGCTGGGAGTCCAGGACTCATGAGAAGCACGCTAAGATGTGGAGGCCATGGTTGCAATTTAGGGAGTCAACACTGTTGACAATTTCATAAAGGTATATTGTCCCGGTCATATCTTATTGCATTGCACATCTGACTAGCTATCACAGAATGCTTTATCTCCATGAATAACTAGAGATCTATTGTTGTCGTTATTATGGTTTCAGGTTTTATTTTTGTGAGGCCAGTTGCCTCAAAATGTCAGAAGTCTTTACAGACCATACACAAGTAGTACTTGCACTCTATAAAATCCTAACCAAGGGTGGTATTACAACATTGCTATAGGTGTAATCCATATGCACCGACTAAGTGCCTTGAGTGAGCTATATTTAAGTGTGACAAGAGGTTCTATGTTAGGTTAATATCTGTAACACAGGCTATTAAACATTGTAAAAGAGTGTGCCTTCCCTCAGATATGCTGTTACACAATGTCTATCTGTATACAAATGTGTATGGAATGTCAACTTTGTATTTTTGATCTTGACCTTTCTCAATAAAAAGACAATTGACAAAGAATATAACTACTATAATACTGCTCCTATGTACAAGAATATAACTACTATAATACTGCTCCTATGTACAAGAATATACCTACTATAATACTGCCTCCTATGTACAAGAATATAACTACTATAATACTGCTCCTATGTACAAGAATATAATTACCATAATACTGCTCCTATGTACAGGAATATAACTACTATAATACTGCCTCCTATGTACAAGAATAGAACTACTATAATACTGCTCCTATGTACAAGAATATAACTACTATAATACTGCCTCCTATGTACAAGAATATAACTACTATATTACTGCCTCCTATGTACAAGAATATAACTACTATAATACTGCTCCTATGTACAAGAATATAACTACTGTAATACTGCCTCCTATGTACAAGAATATAACTACTATAATTCTGCTCCTATGTACAAGAATATAACTACTATAATACAGCTCCTATGTACAAGAATAGAACTACTATAATACTGCTCCTATGTACAAGAATAGAACTACTATAATACTGCTCCTATGTACAAGAATATAACTGCTATAATACTGCCTCATATGTACAAGAATATAACTACTATAATACTGCTCCTATGTACAAGAATATAACTACTATAATACTGCTCCTATGTACAAGAATATAACTACTATAATACTGACTCCTATGTACAAGAATATAACTACTATAATACTGCTCCTATGTACAAGAATATAACTACTATAATACTGCTCCTATGTACAAGAATATAACTACTATAATACTGACTCCTATGTACAAGAATATAACTACTATAATACTGACTCCTATGTACAAGAATATAACTACTATAATACTGCTCCTATGTACAAGAATATAACTACTATAATACTGCTCCTATGTACAAGAATATAACTACTATAATACTGCTCCTATGTACAAGAATATAACTACTATAATACTGCTCCTATGTACAAGAATATAACTACTATAATACTGCCTCCTATGTACAAGAATATAACTACTATAATACTGCTCCTATGTACAAGAATATAACTACTATAATACTGCTCCTATGTACAAGAATATAACTACTATAATACTGCTCCTATGTACAAGAATATAACTACTATAATACTGCTCCTATGTACAAGAATATAACTACTATAATACTGCTCCTATGTACAAGAATATAACTACTATAATACTGCCTCCTATGTACAAGAATATAACTACTATAATACTGCTCCTATGTACAAGAATATAACTACTATAATACTGCTCCTATGTACAAGAATATAACTACTATAATACTGCTCCTATGTACAAGAATATAACTACTATAATACTGACTCCTATGTACAAGAATATAACTACTATAATACTGACTCCTATGTACAAGAATATAACTACTATAATACTGCTCCTATGTACAAGAATATAACTACTATAATACTGCTCCTATGTACAAGAATATAACTACTATAATACTGCTCCTATGTACAAGAATATAACTGCTATAATACTGCCTCCTATGTACAAGAATATAACTACTATAATACTGCTCCTATGTACAAGAATATAACTACTATAATACTGCTCCTATGTACAAGAATATAACTACTATAATACTGCTCCTATGTACAAGAATATAACTACTATAATACTGCTCCTATGTACAAGAATATAACTACTATAATACTGCTCCTATGTACAAGAATATAACTGCTATAATACTGCCTCCTATGTACAAGAATATAACTACTATAATACTGCTCCTATGTACAAGAATATAACTACTATAATACTGCTCCTATGTACAAGAATATAACTACTATAATACTGCTCCTATGTACAAGAATATAACTACTATAATACTGCCTCCCTATGTACATGCATTTATTATGAAACTACACGATCTGCTGTTTCCACACTATAATAAAGACTGATGAGAATCAGACCATTTGTATGGTGGTGCTGACATGTTCTGTGGCGCAGTGAATGCTCTGGAGGGATTCTCGACTATTGCTCTGTTGTCACAGCTGTATTCTTACGGTATTTGGTCTCACCTCTGCACTCTGTATACTCGGGTCCATGGTGGAACGAGGGCCAAAATCCTGGCCACCAGATCTACCAATGTGCTCGGAGAGTAGCTTCTGTATCTTCCAGTTTTCCAAAGTTCATACAACCCGGTGCCGCGGATAACTAATGTTGGGTAGAGCTTCATTCCATCAGGTCTGAAAGCGGGGTTTTCAAAAAATTCCTGAGATTCAAAAATAAATAGATAGTAATTTACAAATGTGATGTGTACATGACATAGTAAAGAGTGGATGGGAATGCAGGAATTGCATGCAATGTATACCCGGCAACTGCTTGAATAACAACTCCACGCTGGAAGTCTTATTCCTTACAGCTTATCTGATCTCCTGGAACACAGGGGCGGTATATTTTATATAAAGCCTCTTGTGAAGACAACAATACCTAGAATGCAATTCCAGAACAAGGTCTGATTATACACTGAGCGAGCAGGGAAATCTCCGAAATCCTGGAGGCTTTGTAAAAACATTACTTGTATGGATAATGAGTTAATGTTTGTATTAAGATATTACCGGTAATTTATAATTCAAATCATTGTTCTGTAGAATAGCGAGTGCAGCTCTGGAGTACAAAACAGGATGTAACTCAGGATCAGTAATATAATGTATGTACACAGTGACTCCACCAGCAGAATAGTGAGTGCAGCTCTGGAGTATAATACAGGATATAACTCAGGATCAATACAGGATAAGTAATGTAATGTATGTACACAGTGACTCCACCAGCAGAATAGTGAGTGCAGCTCTGGAGTATAATACAGAATGGAACTCAGGATCAGTACAGGATAAGTAATGTATGTACACAGTGACTGCACCAGCAGAATAGTGAGTGCAGCTCTGGAGTATAATACAGGATGTAACTCAGGATCAGTTCAGGATAAGTAATGTAATGTATGTACACAGTGACTGCACCAGCAGAATAGTGAGTGCAGCTCTGGGATATAATACAGGATGTAACCAGGATCAGTACAGAATAAGTAATGTATGTACACGGTGACTCCATCAGCAGAATAGTGAGTGCAGCCCTGGAGTATAATACAGGATGTAACTCAGGATCAGTACAGGATAAGTAATGTAAAGTATGTACACAGTGACTGCACCAGCAGAATAGTGAGTGCAGCTCTGGAGTATAATACAGGATGTAATTCAGGATCAGTACAAGATATGTAATATAATGTATGTACACAGTGACTGCACCAGCAGAATAGTGAGTGCAGCTCTGGGATATAATACAGGATGTAACCAGGATCAGTACAGGATAAGTAATGTATGTACACAGTGACTGCACCAGCAGAATAGGGAGTGCAGCTCTGGAGTATAATACAGGATGTAACTCAGGATCAGTACAGGATAAGTAATGTATGTACACAGTGACTGCACCAGCAGAATAGTGAGTGCAGCTCTGGGCTATAATACAGGATGTAATTCAGGATCAGTACAAGATAAGTAATGTAATGTATGTACACAGTGACTGCACCAGCAGAATAGTGAGTGCAGCTCTGGAGTATAATACAGGATGTAACTCAGGATCAGTACAGGATAAGTAATGTAATGTATGTACACAGTGACTCCACCAGCAGAATAGCGAGTGCAGCTCTGGAGTATAATACAGGATGTAACTCAGGATCACTACAGGATAAGTAATGTATGTGCACAGTGACTCCACCAGCAGAATAGTGAGTGCAGCTCTGGGCTATAATACAGGATGTAATTCAGGATCAGTACAAGATAAGTAATGTAATGTATGTACACAGTGACTGCACCAGCAGAATAGTGAGTGCAGCTCTGGAGTATAATACAGGATGCAACTCAGGATCAGTACAGGATAAGTAATGTATGTACACAGTGACTGCACCAGCAGAATAGGGAGTGCAGCTCTGGAGTATAATACAGGATGTAACTCAGGATCAGTACAGGATAAGTAATGTATGTACACAGTGACTGCACCAGCAGAATAGTGAGTGCAGCTCTGGAGTATAATACAGGATGTAACTCAGGATCAGTACAGGATAAGTAATGTATGTGCACAGTGACTCCACCAGCAGAATAGTGAGTGCAGCTCTGGGCTATAATACAGGATGTAATTCAGGATCAGTACAAGATAAGTAATGTAATGTATGTACACAGTGACTGCACCAGCAGAATAGTGAGTGCAGCTCTGGAGTATAATACAGGATGTAACTCAGGATCAGTACAGGATAAGTAATGTAATGTATGTACACAGTGACTCCACCAGCAGAATAGTGAGTGCAGCTCTGGGGTATAATACAGGATGTAATTCAGGATCAGTACAAGATATGTAATATAATGTATGTACACAGTGACCATCAGCAGAATAGTGAGTGCAGCTCTGGAGTATAATAAAAGTCATTACTCCCTTACAAAGTTATTAAATTTTTTATGTAAATTTCAAAATGAGGGGCACATACTTGATGGGCTTTTCCTACCAGTAACCTCCACGTATAATCTACCTGTTGTTGAAGGTATAACGTTTATCATGTGCATGTCTCTCATACATAAAATATATCAGGACATCAAATCCTAAACTGTGATAGAGAAGCAAAAATGAGCGGCGCATTTATGATGTGCAGTTAATGTGGTGTCGGGTTTACGGCTTCATAGACATAAATTATATGGGAGCTGATAGTTGGACTCGGCTTGTGATGTTCGGATTTACCCATAGGGAGATCACAGGCTCCAGGACGATCAGCCGGGGATTAGTTCCTGGATCTACAACGTTAAAAGCCGATTATAGGGCAACGGCTGATGCGTCACCACCGACTGCCAGGAGTTTTCAAATAGTATTTTATCATGGAAAGTAAAAAAAAAATAATAATATTTGCATCAGAGACGAAAATTGAAGCAGAAATAATGGAAAACGTCTTCAGTGAGACCTTCAGGAACAAAATCTAACCTTTTTTCTAAATGGGAACCGGGGTAATCAGAGTTTTAAAGGGGTGTTCTTCGCAAGACAGCTCCGTTAATATCCCCTATTCGGGGTACCCCATCTGTAAGTGAGAATGGCGAGTGCGGCTCCCCCTCTGGTGGGCTTTAGTCATGTGCGTACTAATGACATGGAAGTCCATTTAGCTGACTGGCTTATGTCATATACCATTCCCTTTGTAGACTGGTCGCACCTCCGAGAGCCCGACTAGTAGCAAACAGGATGATGAGATGATTCGGACTCATCCACACCAGATCGTACCGCCAAAAGGCGCGGCCTATACATTTTCATTGTCCATTGCAGTGACATCACGGCAACCATGTACTACTTCGTCTTGTAGTGCCCTCTACAGTGATGTGATGAGGTGGACAGCTCCTTTAAAAAAAAATTATGTGACAAAATTGTACCTTCACTTATGGCAATCTCTCCTGGTAGCGGAACATCTCCACACCATCAGTGTGTGACGGGTGACAGAAATCTTCTTTACCCCAAATCTGTTTTGGAGAAAAATGTCTTGCTGCTGGCTATTCGGTTGGATTTTTGGCAAATCTGAGACAAATATCGATGTTCTTCTTGAGGAACAGTGGTTACCTCCATGAGTAGTATTTTGGCCCGGTCTTGGACCTATTTGGAAGTCATAAAGCACCATCTTGACTGAGACTTCTAAAGTGGTCACTGATCCCTTGGAGTCATTTTGGAAGGTTGACCACTCTAAAAGAGGGAGGCCAGGAGTTCCTTTTGACAAAATTGGAACCGACGTCGGGGTAGAAGGTCGGCCATGTGACGTGAAGGTTAGTTACTGCATGTTCCACGCAGAAGAACATTTCATGAAGATGACTATGTTCCTCAGTATATCAGTGGAGCTGCCAGTCCCACCCTGACATGGTGACAGCTGTCAGTCCCTGCTCTGGCGCTTTAAGTTGGGTCACCATAGAGCGTTACAGTCTAGGGGTTTTTAATATTTTTTAGCCTTTTTGCAGAAAGAATTCATCTCTAAACTCATTGCGTGGGAGTGAATCAAGCAGCAGCAGCAGACAAGACGTTCTAATTCATTTCCCAGTGAAATATTCTGCTTCACATCTTCTGGCGCTTACATTAAGCCTATATCTGATGATTGCTCGGCCTGTTCATCATCATCAGGACAAATACGATAAAAATAAAATAAAAAAAGAATAGGCCCCAGAGAAAGTAAGTGACAGACCTTTCATTCAGGAATCTGGCAGTGGTGCAGGCTCATGGGCTCCACCGATGTGACCTTCTGATAGGTGTCTATGGATTTAAAAGGTTTGTGCACGTTTGAAGGGGGAGGCAGACCTACGAAGAGAAGCATACCTGGTGCTGGCTTCTGCACTCTCTGGCCTCCGCTGCGGTCCACGGATGCAAACTTCTGGGTGTGACGCTGCTGCAGCCAAGCGCTGGCCGCAGCGGTGACTCACCAACCGCCCTCCACCCCACCCGGTTAGGACATATGCTCGTGTGACTGGTTGTGGCAAGCGACTGGTTGCAGTAGCGTATAACTGGAAGTTTACATCAAGGAACCAGAGCGGAGCAGCAGAGACAGTAGGGTGGGGTTCCCCCCCTCCCCACACCAAACGTGGACAACCTCTTTAAGGTGGACTTGCCCTTTAAAGAGTTGCATGAAATGGCATACGGTACGATACACAGATACACCTTGTGAGGCGTTTTGGACGTATGACACACCCAGAGTCACAGCTATGGCACATGGTACGTCATTTCATGTGGATTTTATGATGAAGATTGAATAAAGGATCCAGAATCATTTTAACCAGTGGCCGGGGGACTCCTGTTTGTTCGCAGTGTTATTGCAGTTGTACCCTGGCAGTATTATCGTTGTGTTCTTTTGTATACTGGGCCAGTATCCTCATCTCTGCGGGTAAGGGTACTTTCACACTAGCGTTTTTTATTTCCGGTAACGAGTTCCGTCCGAGGGGATCAATACTGGAAAAAAACTGATCAGTTTTATCCTAATGCATTCTGAATGGAGAGCGATCAGTTCAGGATGCATCAGTTCAGTCCCTCTTACGTTTTTTGGACAGAGAAAAAAAATAAAAAACGCAGCATGCTACAGTTTTCTCTCCGGGCTACAGTTTTCTCTCCGGCCAAAAATACGGATTACTTGTCGGAATGATGGATCTGGCATTAATTTACATTGAAGTGTATTAGTGCCGGATCCGGCATTAAGTGTTCCGGCAAAACAGATCCGGCTTTCCAGTCTGCGCATGCACAGACCTTTAAAAATGCAAAAAATTAATAAAATTAATACCGGATCCGTTTTTCCGAATGACACCGGAGAGATGGATATGGTATGTCAATGCATTGCATCCGGATCCATCCGACAAATGCCATCAGTTTGCGTCCGTATTAATGGATCCGGCAGGCAGTTCAGAATCCTCTGCCGCAAGTGTGAAAGTACCCTTAGGCCTGGTTCACACGAACGTATGGCTTTTATAGTTTTTTGCGGTCCATTTTTCACGGATCCGTTGTTCCGTTTTTGAGTTCCGTTGTGTTTCCGTTTCCTTTCCGTTGTTCCGTATGGCGTATACAGTATACAGTAATTACATTAAAAAAATTGGGCTGGGCATAACATTTTCAATAGATGGTTCAGCAAAAACGGAACAGACACGGAAGACATACGGATGCATTTTCGTATGTGTTCCGTTTTTTTTGCGGACCCATTGACTTGAATGGAGCCACGGAACGTGATTTGCGGCGAAATATAGGACATGTTCTATCTTTCAACGGAACGGAAAAACGGAAATACGGAAACGGAATGCATACGGAACACATTCCGTTTTTTTGGCGGAACTATTGAAATTAATGGTTCCAGATACGGACCGTATACGGAACACAAAAAAACGGCCTGTACACTCGCAAAAAAAACGTTTGTGTGAACTGGGCCTTACTTGGATGATCTGGTTCTCTTATGATGGATCCATGAATCAAAACTGCACAGAACAATGTTATATTCTGGTATTATTACTCTCGACCAGTAGCATTTATTTTTAGAATGACGGCGGCCATGTTTTCGGGCACAATAGAGGTGGATACAGAATTGGTGCACATTTATATATGGGGTTTTCCTCAATCTAGAACAGGATCAGTCTCTATGACACCAGAGAACATCAGATACACGTTTACATCATGGGGCAATCCTTCGGTTAAGGCTGACCTTGCAGCAGATGAGTTAAGCTCGGATCGTGGCCCGGAGCAGGGACATTGCTGACTCTGCTGGGAAATGATGAGAGTCAATGGGAGCTTTCCTATCAGGGAGTCCCCCCCTTTTCCTTGTAAACAGCATCCTGATATTGACTTGTGTGTTTACAACTCCCTGCCCCCGTGATTAATGAGCGCTCGCCCCTCCTGCCCGTTAAGGTGCGGGTGTCACCTCATCCCTCTTGTGAGGCAGAGATATCGCGTTGGGGGAATGAGGTGTCAGCTCCGCACAGAACCCCATTAATCGTGTCTGGAGAGGCTGTGATTTATTACAACTATTAATTTAATTATCTTATCGGTGGCACCAAAAGCTTTCCCCATCCATCCGCCCTATAAGTCCTATTTACTGCAGAGTCCAGGTCAGGACAGAGGTGGATGACTCACTCGAATTGCAGAAAGGAGACAGAAATGATGGCGGCTACGGCCGGAACAGCGATAAACGTTTACTGGACTAAATATAGGGAAAGCTCACAACCCGCATGTACGCTGGTCTAACAAGAGTGGTGTGAGGGTCTGGAGGCAATATCACAAATATAGAATATCACGGCAGCATGTCAATCCAAAACTCACTGATTCTCGGAAAATACGGATTTTCCTTGCCGAGATCAAACTTGCAACTTGAATCGTGCAAAATAGTTCTCCAACAGAAAGAAAACTGCCCCTCCAATGCCACCCACGTTCACCCCTTTAAACGGGCATTCCCATCTCAAGCATTTATTGTGGGTCCCAGATATGGGATTTGCAACTATTTCTAGGTAGTAGATGAGGGGCACTGCTTGGGGTACCCCTTTCATCAGGACCTCCCCAAAAACTTACTTTTCCCCCCAAAAATTATCATTTTTAAGACACTAGGTATGGCTGTAATCGTACTGACCTGGAGAATTAAGGTAACAGGTCAACCTTACCGCATGGGGAAAGCCATAAAAACAAAACCTATAACATTTTGGCGGAATTAAGATGTATTTTTTTTCAATTCCACCCCTTATGGAATTCTTTCCAGCTTCCCGCCACATAGTATTCAATATTAAACGGTGCCATCAGAAAGTGCAACTTATCCTGCAAAAAACAAGCCCTCAGGCATAACTACTTAACGGGTCACTGAGAGGGGCATAACACTAATTCGCACTAATTGGGTATAACTACTGTGAGAGGGCACTAAGGGGACATAACTACTTTGTGGGGTCACTAAGTGGGCATAACTACTATGAGAGGGCACTAAGGGGACATAACTACTGTGAGGGGGCACTTAAGGGGGACATAGCTACTGTAAGGGAGCACTAGAGGGGCATAGCTACTGTAAGGGGGCACTAGAGGGGACATTACTGTGTGGGGCTCTAAGGGGGCATAGTTACTGTGGGGGGCACTAAGGGGGGGCATAGCTACTGTGAGGGGGCACTAAGGGGGGGCATAGCTACTGTGAGGGGGCACTAAGGGGGGCATAGCTACTGTGGGGGGGGGCATAGCTACTGTGAGGGGGCATAGCTACTGTGAGGGGGCACTAAGGGGGCATAACTACTGTGAGAAGGCACTAAAAGGGCATAAGTACTGTTAGGGGGCACTAAGGAAGTATAACTACTTTGAGGGGGCACTAAGGTGGCGTAGCTACTGTGAGGGGGCATAGCTACTGTGAGGGGGCACTAAAGGGGCATAAGTACTGTTAGGGAGCATTAAGGAAGTACAACTACTGTGAGGGGGCACTAAGGGGGCATAACTACTGTGAGGGAGCACTAAGGAAGTATAACTACTGTGAGGGGGCACTAAGAGGGCATAAGTACTGTAAGGGGGCCCTAAAGAGGGCAGAGCTACTGTGAGGGGGCAGTAAAGGAGCATAACTACTGTCAGGGGGCACTAACAGAGGGCCCACCAATGTAGTAAAACAGTCCAGAGTGGATCCTACCCCTAGTAATGACAAGAACCCCTTGCTGTCCACCTCAGAGGTGACATGCTGTAGTAATAATGAGTCTGTCTCACATGTAACACTGTTCACACAATGCAGACAGCTGACATCTCAGGACTGTCTCCGGTGACTTACGATGAATTGTTCGATATCTCGCTCCAGTCCCATGTTCGGCAGATCTGGCATCATGTGGGAAACTACTTTGAAGCCGGCATCTTTGGCCATGTGAAAGGACTCGCATACCGCCTTCACCGTGTGACCTCTGAAAGAGATGACAGGGGTTGAAAACTGAATATCTGGAGGAAGGAAAAAAGCAGCGCAGAGGAAAACAGCAAACTACAAACCCTAAAAGAAAAGCAAACGGTAAAACTTCCTTCGCTTCAAACGGGTTTTCCAGGACTGAGGGTTGTCTCCTCGGCAGTACACCAGAGCGGAATAGAGCGGCAGCTCGCATGCGCGACTGCAGCTCCATCCAAACGGGGGCACACAGAGCCCCCATTCTGATGATCAGTTGGGGGGTGGGGGCAGTGGTCCCTAGGATAGCTCAACAATATCAGATAGTCAGGGGTCGGACTCCCGCCAATCATCCACTTGAATGGGAGCAGCGCCCAATACACACACAGTACCCGGAGCAGCGCCGTTTCGGTCCCGCAGCTGATTGGCGGGGGTGCCTGGAATAGGACCATAGGACCGCCGCTGATCTAATATAAAATCCCTAAGATTTTCCTTTTCTTTCCTTTGGAATGTCCTATGTAACAGGACGGGTTCGAGGTGCGGGGGTGGAGGGGGAGAACTTTTGTGTCGCCTTTAAAGCCTTCAGATTCCTGAAACATCTGACTCCTTACAGAAGTGAAAACCCAAATTAACCTCAGATTACGAGGCCATTATTATTATTATTCTAATGAGGCCAATTAGCTTTCTGAATGTCGGAAGAAAGGAAATATCGAGGCAGCAAATGACAAAACAACGGCGGAGTAATGGATTACATACCGTTCAGCTATAATCAGCGGAGCGACAAAACACAATAATTATATAATATTACAACAATAATGAAGGCCTCCACCTCCTGCAAGTCAATTACTTCTGCTTCTATGAGCATTGCGAGGGGAAGAAATAGAGCATTGGCGCAAGAGCTGACTATTCACAAAGCATCCACTTTATAAACGGCATCTGTCAGCAGTTCTGTACCTATGACGCTGGCTGACCTGTTACATGTGCACTTGGCAGCTGAAGACATCTGCGTTGGTCCCATGTTCATATGTGCCCGCATTGCTGAGAAAAAATATGTTTTAATATATGCAAATGAGCTCTAGGAGCAACGGGGGCGTTACCGTTACTCCTAGAGGCTCTGCTCTCTCCATCCTGTTTGATTGACAGGACCAGGCAGTTAAAAACGTCATCAGGCCTGGCCGTGACTTCTCCTAAAGTCAAAGTGCAGAGGGCGCAGGAGTTACAGAGAGAGCAGAGCCTCTAGGTGTAATGGTAACGCCCCCGTTGCTCCTAGAGCTCATTTGCATATATTTAAAAAAAAAATCATAGCAATGTGAGAACATATGAACATGGGACCAATGCAGATGTCTTCTGCTGCCAAGAGCACATGTAACAGGTCAGCCAGTGTCATAGGTACAAAACTGCTGACAGATGCCCTTTAAAGGGGATGACCAGCTGACAAAAATTAGAGACAGGGACAGCAGAGAATCGGTGAAGAGAGTATGTTTTTTTTTTGTTTTTTTTTTACAGCATTCTGAGCCTGTTCTTTAAGCGGTTTTCTCTCTCTTCAGCAAATGGCATTTATCACGTAGAGAAAGTTACTACAAGCCACTTACTAATGTATTGTGATTGTCCATATTGCTTCCTTTGCTGGATGGATTCATTTTTCTATACAACCAGCCACCCACTGCGTCATGTGAAAACTATACAAATAAAAAACACTAGCTTGTGCTGGACGGGAGGAAGTGTATGCAGTGTGCCACCCAGGTCCTGTATGCCCACTTAGTGCCTCCTAATCAACCCATCAGGGGCGATGATGTAACGGAATTGCGTCTGCTGCCGGGGAGCGCCCTAAAGGATAACCGACATTGCTGTTCGGGCTGCTGTATCTGTCATCCATAACGGCCCAGGCCTCGCCTGCCGGTACTCACACATAGAAATCAATAGCCCGGGTGTGATGGCTGTACTACGGGCGGTAGTTCCGCCCCTGGGGCAGTGTACAGGGAGGGCCTTCCTCCTGTCATCCATAACGGCTCAGGAGAGGGCCGACAATAGCTCCTCGTGTTCCCATTTCATGGGGAAATAATATTGATAATACTTTTAAAAGCAAAAAAAAATAAAAAATTTGAATTCTAAGTTTTACCGGATCTTTTGCTATAAACCTTTAGAGCAATCCGCTCAGCTCCTCCTGCCCTACATCATGCTGCCTGCAGCTTACATTGCATTTTCATGGTGAAAAAGTTCTAGATGGCTAAAGTACGTTACGTCAGTAAAGGGTTAAATACATCTATGCATTCTTTGTCAAATTAAAAAAGGGGCCAGAGCTATTCCTCCTATTGGCGCATGCGCAAACTCCTCATCCCACACCAACTGCGCATGCGCCAGGGACATGGATAGTTCTAGGCCCGGACAGAGCAGAAAAGATATCTAGGCCCCGGGCCATAAACCAGCTATGTAATGGTGAGTATATTAAAAAATTTCTCCTACAGGTGTGATAGGTGTAACTAAGGTGGGGCTGCTGTACCCACTGGGTCCCAGAAAACTCCTTTAACCCCTTGAGGACCAGTGCCATACACAGTAGTGAGCACTTTAAATATGGCACCCTCTCGCGAGAGCCGCAACCACCATAGCCCCTGGCTTTCTGCTGTTTCAAACAGCAGAGGTTAGGGGCTAATGTCTGTGATCGGGGATAAATCCGATCTCAGACATTTAACCCCCTTAGATGCCATGTTCAAATGTGACCACGGCATCTGAAAGGTGAAAATGTGTACGCCGCGCACTATTACTCTGGTAACAGCTTCCAACAGCTGAGGTCGGGGAAACTAATACCGTGTATTGATAGGCCGGAGCCTGCTTGAGGCTCTGATGCCTATCACTGGAATATTCCAATACAGGCCTGCAGGTGGCAGCACTGCATTGGTATATACTGAATTCCGTAATGGATAAAAATCTATAACAGAATGCAAATGGAAATCTAATAATTGTTTGTTATAGTCACCTAGGGTGACTTAAAAAAATTTGTAAAATATAAAAAAATATATAAAAGTTAAAATCATCCCCTTTTCACAAAAAAAAAAAAAAAACTTCATAGACATCGCTGAGCCTGAAAACACCTGTATTATTAAAACATATAAATATTTATCCCATACAGCAAATGGCGTAAACAGAAAAAAAAAAAAAACACTATGGCCAATATACCAAGAAAGAAAAACTGATCAAAAAAGTCCTACACACCCCAAAATGGTATCATCGAAAAGTACAGGTCACCCTTCAAAAAAATGAGCCCTCACACAGTTCCATAGAGCTAAAGATAAAAAAGTTATGGGGTCAGATTATGCCGATAAAAAGTATTAAAATACACTACCTAGGGAATGCCATAAAAACAAAGCGCATTAAAACTATGGTGGAATTGCCTTTTTGTTCCATTTCCACCCCATTCGGAATAAAAAAAATTCTGTATGCAATATAAAACGGAGCCTTTAGAAAGTACAACTTGTCCCATTATTAAAAAAAAGCTGTCCTTATATGTGAACGGTAACATAAGAGTCATGGTTCTGGGAGCGCCAGGAGTATAAAAAAAAAAAAAAAAAAAAAAAAAAAAAAAAAGAATACTCAAAAACAGAAAAATTGCCATCTCCTCTAAGGGTTAAAATCTCTTCCATTTTGTGTACAGTTCCATGGTAACAGACTACAAACAAGCCCTATGTAGTCTGATCCTGAAGTCATTCCACATCTTTACTAACAGAGAGGATATTACACCAGGGGAGAAGATGGAAGATCGGGTCTGAACGCTCGGAGGTCTGCAGACACAAAACAGAAGGAAATTTGTAACCAAGATCATTTGCAAACTTTGTTGTTCTATATCCTCAAAGGCTGGAAGGATCTATACTTAGCACACAGGTGTCCTCTCTAGAATATGGCCGGCATGAGCTTTACCCGTCAGCAAGGAAATGTCCCTTTTAGTCTCCTCTTCAATATCGTTGAGGGGTGCTTGACATTTAAGAAAGAAATGTAACCGATCGGTGGGGAGACGACAATCGCTCTCCATCTATTCTACAGTTTTTTTTGTTTTTTGGCCAGATTTATAAAGAAGATGTAATGAACGGCTTTCTCCAGTAATGACGCCACTTCATGGATAGCTAATAGACACGATAATTCACTTGCCTCGGAGATGAGTAAGTGCCTCTTATGTACTCAGAAAAAACTTTCATTTCTTCTCTATTCTCTTTGCAAACATTTTGAGCAACATTCCTGCGTTATCCGGAAGAACACAGAAGAGAAAGCTCCATACGCCGATTCATCCGTTATACGCAGGAGGGATATTATTGATAGATTATAGATGGGGGGACATTACTTTGTATACTGCGGGTCGTCATTATAAGGCCCCATGCACATGGTCGTTGCCGGCCGTGGCCTGTACTGCGGCACACAAACACAGTGGGTCCGCCATATGCGGGCACCGGCCGTGTGCTCAGCACAACACAGATGCAGACCCATTCACTCGTTCTATTCTTTTTGCGGTGCGGACGGATCACGGACCCATACAAGTTGCAGTCCCCAACGCAGGGAATGGCCGGCCAGCGGCCGTGTGCAAGAGGCCTACAGTGCACAGAAGATGAAGGTGTCACGGAAGGTGTACAGAAAACAAGACGACACAAAATCCGACTGACTGGATCCAAAACTAAGGAACAAAAGGGAGAGCCCTGCAACAGACCTGGCTCTCTCCCTAACTGCTCAGCCTATGCGAAAATCCCAATGGTAGATGATCGCATATCCTCGTACCTCGACTGTATAACACCTGAACACTCTATAATAGTGAGGGGACACGACCACCGGCTCCCTACACTTGATACGGAGGGAGTCAGGGTCACCTGGGATCCAGCAAACAGGAAAACACAAATGAATGAACAAAACTTATCTGTAGAAGACTCAGTAGTAGGATCAGCATGCACACACTCCAGGAAGGAATATAAACCGCAAAGTGATGCAGTATGGGAAGCAATCAGTGCAACTACATGACAGCTGAGAGAGGCTAAAGGAGATGAGAAAATGAAAGCAAAACAAAAGGAACCTCAAGGAGGAGGTTCTGAAGGACGTCTGTCAGAGCTTCTCAGATGTCTGGTGGTGACAGAAGGTCAGCAAGGAAGAGATATAGTTGCAAGCAAAAGTAAGTGTACCCTTTGGAATTACCTGGATTTCTGCAGTATTAATATAATATGGCCGAATAATACTCAACTCACAATTAAGTAAACTAATAACACAAACAGTTAAAGGGTTTCTACCACTTGCTTTGCACCCATTTCGTTTTCAGACACTAGCGATCTGCTAGTGTCTGATGTACAATACAAGCTAAGTATTATCTTATTCTGTCCGGCCGTTTTGTTTAAAAAAGCACTTTTATATTTATGCAAATGAGCCTCTAGGTGCTATGTGGGCGTCTTTTCAGCACCTAGAGGCTCCGTCTACCTTCCTAAACTGCCGCCCAGCTCGTCGCTCCAGACCGCCCTTCTCCTAGCGAATTCGATCCTCCCCCTGCTCCTGGCGCCTGGCGTCTGAAATCTCGCGCCTGCGCCGTCCGTCTCTGCATTCGGCGGCATTCGGCGCAGGGTAAATGTCTGAGCGCTCCCTGCTCAGACATTTCCACTGCGCCTGCGCCGAATGCAGAGACGGACGGCGCAGGCGCGAGATTTCAGACGCCAGGAGCAGGGGGAGGATCGAATTCGCTAGGAGAAGGGCGGTCTGGAGCGACGAGCTGGGCGGCAGTTTAGGAAGGTAGACGGAGCCTCTAGGTGCTGAAAAGACGCCCACATAGCACCTAGAGGCTCATTTGCATAAATATAAAAGTGCTTTTTTAAACAAAACGGCCGGACAGAATAAGATAATACTTAGCTTGTATTGTACATCAGACACTAGCGGATCGCTAGTGTCTGAAAACGAAATGGGTGCAAAGCAAGTGGTAGAAACCCTTTAATGTCTTTTATTCAGTAAATATCCACACTGCAGGGAACCTTTGACTTCAATAAGCAGAAATCACCTTCACCAAATGTTTCCTGTAGCAGGAATGAGATTTGCACAACATTGAGGGGGAATTTTTGGACCATTCCTCCCTGCAAATGTGATTCAGTCGTTCATCATTCTTGGGAAGCCTTGCGTGCACAGCCCTCCTCAGATCACGCCACAGCGTTTCCATAGGGTTAGGTCAGAACTGCAGGTGTCACATGTGGGACGCCATTAGCTGCCATGGCCATTGCAGTCTGGTATACATGGAGGGAACATTGACCAAGACCCATGGAGAATGTCTAGGACTGGATGGGACGACAGGTCTCCTATGCACAGCAGTCACCAACCACCTTGGCTGGAGTACAGGTCCAAGTTGAAAGAGCTTGGAAGAACATATCACAGGAGGACATCCAGCATCTGTATGACCGGTACCATGTCAGGGTGGCAGTCTGTATCACAGCAACGGAAGATGCCACCCAGTATTATTATGACTTCTGCATATAACTTGCTGCAGAACCCAAAATAAAGGGGGCACCACCTTGGCTGTGTGATCATTGACCAAGTACCACTAGCAGTTCAATGTCAGCTCAAGCACATTAACTTTCCAAGGTGATTTTTTTTATTTTCCAATTACTCTATCCATTATATAATAATAATAATAATAATACAACATAAAACAAATCTTATTGAGCCCATATTACATACATTAGTGTGAACCATCAACAAAAAAAATAAAAAAAATCACTATGTATTTGCTCAGCTAAAAATTTAAATACCGTATTTTTCGCCCTATAAGACGCACCTAGGTTTTTGAGTAAGAAAATAAGAAAAATTTATATTTTGAACCAAAAGGTGTGCTTTTGGTGGGTTTGAGCTAATGGTGGTCTGTGGATAACACACAGTTATGGGGGATCTGTGGAGGAGACACAGTTATGGGGGATCTGTGGAGGAGACACAGTTATGGGGGATCTGTGGAGGAGACACAGTTATGGGGGATCTGTGGAGGAGACACAGTTATGGGGGATCTGTGGAGGAGACACAGTTATGGGGGGGGATCTGTGGAGGAGACACAGAGACACAGTTATGGGGGGGGATCTGTGGAGGAGACACAGTTATGGGGGGGGGATCTGTGGAGGAGACACAGAGACACAGTTATGGGGGGGATCTGTGGAGGAGACACAGTTATGGGGGGGGATCTGTGGAGGAGACACAGTTATGGGGGGGGATCTGTGGAGGAGACACAGTTATGGGGGGGGATCTGTGGAGGAGACACAGTTATGGGGGGGGGATCTGTGGAGGAGACAGTTATGGGGGGGGATCTGTGGAGGAGACACAGTTATGGGGGGGATCTGTGGAGGAGACACAGTTATGGGGGGGGGATCTGTGGAGGAGACACAGTTATGGGGGGGGATCTGTGGAGGAGACACAGTTATGGGGGGGATCTGTGGAGGAGACAAAGTTATGGGGGGGATCTGTGGAGGAGACACAGTTATGGGGGGGGGGATCTGTGGAGGAGACACAGTTATGGGGGGGGGATCTGTGGAGGAGACACAGTTATGGGGGGGGATCTGTGGAGGAGACACAGTTATGGGGGGGGATCTGTGGAGGAGACACAGTTATGGGGGGGGATCTGTGGAGGAGACACAGTTATGGTGGGGGATCTGTGGAGGAGACACAGTTATGGGGGGGATCTGTGGAGGAGACACAGTTATGGGGGGGATCTGTGCAGGAGACACAGTTATGGGGGGGATCTGTGGAGGAGACACAGTTATGGGGGGGATCTGTGGAGGAGACACAGTTATGGGGGGGATCTGTGGAGGAGACACAGTTATGGGGGGGGGATCTGTGGAGGAGACACAGTTATGGGGGGGGGATCTGTGGAGGAGACACAGTTATGGGGGGGGATCTGTGGAGGAGACACAGTTATGGGGGGGGATCTGTGGAGGAGACACAGTTATGGGGGGGATCTGTGGAGGAGACACAGTTATGGGGGGGGATCTGTGGAGGAGACACAGTTATGGGGGATCTGTGGAGGAGACACAGTTATGGGGGGGGATCTGTGGAGGACACACAGTTATGGGGGGGGATCTGTGGAGGACACACAGTTATGGGGGGGGATCTGTGGAGGACACACAGTTATGGGGGGGGATCTGTGGAGGACACACAGTTGTGGGGGATCTGTGGAGGACACACCGTTATGGGGGATCTGTGAAGGACACACCGTTATGGGGGATCACAAAGCCCTTTCCAGGGCTCGTCATTAAGGGGATATTAGAATGTCACAGAACTTTTGTTTAGATTAGACAGGGTAACCCCTTCAACCCGTAAGGGAGAGTTCACATCTCAGTTTCATTTTCCGTCCGAAGAACAGAAAAAAAGAATAGAAAACAGGATCGTGTAAAAAAAAAAAAAAAAAAAATACAAAATGGATCCTCTTGCACTTTTGGCATCCATTCGAGCAATTTCCATCTGAGATCCTTTTTTTAGATGGGATAAAATTACGGATCTCAGATGGAAATGGCACAAACAGATCTGACGGATCAGAAGAACGGCAAATGGAACAGAGATGTGAACGCTCCATTCACACACTTTGCACACTCGTACTGAGGCCCTAAATTCTGCACCCCCCCCACCATGAACGCAGTTCATTGTGACAAAAGCGGAGACTACTGCCAGCTCCGCCGCCGCGTGTGACAAGGGCAGGCAGTAATATAACAGAGGTCAAGGAAAGCCAAGATTACAAGTCTTACAGTTAAAAGATTTATTGATTGCGCTGATCTAGCACCTCGGCAGCGCGGTTATCTCCCATCATCTCCCGCCCACTCACGACAATTCTAAGCCTTCATATTAGAAAACTTTCAGCATCAGCAAAATAAGTTTTTATGGAGTCGGGTGGAGGTGGGAGAGCAGAGGAACCTCACGTGGGAATCTAAAGACACGGGTCGACACAGCAGGCAATTATCAGGAACGATCCGAGTGGACTGTTCCCGGGGTGCGTTTTAAGCTCAATTTGGAAGGAAAGTGTAAAACTGAGGGAGTGGATGCAAAACTACAACTCCTAACATGCCCTGATAGCTGTGGACTGTCCAGGCATGCTGAGAGCTGCAGTTTTGCAACAGCTGGAGGGCCGCAGGTTGGGCATCCCTGAACTATATCAATAGAGATCACATAGGCACATGACTTACCGGTTAGTGTCCCTCGCTACATCCTCATACACACTCTGCACGCCGATTTCTAGCCTGGTGCAGCCATAAGACAACATGTCACTCAGGTGTCGCTTCAAGCAGTAATCCGGCCGGGTCTCAATGGTTATTCCCACACATTTTGTGTTACTCCTTTCAGAGTATCTGAGGGGGAAAAAAAAATAGAAAATAAATAAATACTGTAAAAGAAAGAAACTTCAGCTGGTAGATGCAATGTACCTCTCAGACATTTATACCTGGCAGGCATGTAGTTAAAATTTTCACTTGGGGCACATGTAATCAATTACATATGATATTTGTATATGATCTATTTAACTGTAATTTGACATACAAATAAAAGCACCTTATGATGGTATTATCATTATCTGTACAAAACTACAACTAGAATACATGCACAAGCATAAAATTACTATAATACAAACCCTATGTATAATAATATAACTACTATAATACTGCTCCTATGTACAAGAATATAACTACTATAATACTGCCTCCTATGTACAAGAATATAACTACTATAATACTGCCTCCTATGTACAGGAATATAACTACTATAATACTGCTCCTATGTACAAGAATATAACTACTATAATACTGCCCCTATGTACAAGAATATAGCTACTATAATACTGCTCCTATGTACAAGAATATAACTACTATAATACTGCTCCTATGTACAAGAATATAACTACTATAATACTGCCTCCTATGTACAAGAATATATCTACTATAATACTGCCTCCTATGTACAAGAATATAACTACTATAATACTGCTCCTATGTACAAGAATATAACTACTATAATACTGCCCCTATGTACAAGAATATAACTACTATAATACTGCTCCTATGTATAATAATATAACTACTATAATACTGCTCCTATGTACAAGAATATAACTACTATAACACTGCTCCTATGTACAAGAATATAACTACTATAATACTGCCTCCTATGTACAAGAATATAACTACTATAATACTGCTCCTATGTACAAGAATATAACTCCTATGGCGGAGCCTAGCCACGCTGCTGAATGGCCGCACGAGCTTGAGCTCCTCCAGCATTCCGGCTCATTTGCCCTATATAAGCTTGTGATTTGCCTCATTATGGGGAGATCTGGCAAGGATAAGACCAGAGGAAGTTCAGAGTTGACCCCACGGCGCCCTAAACAACCAGAGATGGAGAAATTCCTACGAAAGACGCCAAGAGCTGCCGCACTGAAAGGCGCCAATATGGCGGCGTCTACTGCTCCAGACTCCGACGCAGGAGAACTATCGGATGCGGGCAGCGGCTCTGATATTTCAGACAGGAGGCCTAGAGATCCGCCTCTGTCGGAACGGACCCTTCGCCAGGTTCTTGAATCTGCCCTCACGCCTCTCAAGCAAGATTTGGCGGACATTAAGGATGATATCAAACATCTAGGCCAGAGAGTGGTCACGCTGGAAAGCACGCAAGAAGCCATACTGACCTATGAGGGTAAAGCGGCAGAGGTGCTTGCGTCTCACAAGGCCCTATTGAACGACGCCTTCCTGAAATTGGAAGATCAGGAGAACCGAAGTCGCCGGCGCAACATACGCATTCGCGGCCTACCTGAATCGATGGCGGCGGAGGCCTTGCCGAAAGTGGCGCGAGAACTGTTTACCACGATGCTTGGGCCTGATAGAGCGGAGGGGATAGTGGTGGAGCGCATACACAGGGCGCTGCGCCCTAGGCCTAAACCACAAGATCCGCCACGCGACGTAATTTGCGGCCTATTGAGCTACGTAGATACCGCAGCTCTCCTAAAAAGGCAAAGAGAGATGGAAGTGCTGGAGTATGACAACGTGCCGATCCAGATGTTCCAGGATCTTGCGCCTTCTACCTTGGCTAAGCGGCGCTTGTTCAAGCCTCTCCTTGATGTTCTTCGCAAGATGTCGACCCCGTTCCGGTGGCTGTATCCTTTCGGGTTATCGGTGTCCAGGAATGGGAAACTGCTCACGGTGCGCTCGCCTGCGGATCTGGAGTCAGTCTGGAGGTCCCTAGATGTCCCTCCAGTGGAGATTCCCTCGTGGTTGCCAGCCGACCAAGATGGCCCCCTGCCTTTTCCACCGCGGGTGTCTGCTTGGCAGACGGCATCTGCAGGCAGGTCGGATCGATCGGGACGCAGCAAGTCAGACAGGGCTCTCACCTGAGCCTGTGCCAAGGTGTCATTGGTTGTATTTGTGAGCATGAACTGCTAACACCATGCTTTATTTCATTCCTTTAATGTGAGATGTTGGTATCTCTTGCCCTTTGGGCAGAGTGTTTTGTTTAACTGATTCTGGCCTTTTCCTAATGGCCCTGTGTTTGGCTAATGCCAGGTTTATGGCCTACTGTTCCTATAGGACGTTATGCCTTACACGGGACGCTATCCTGCTGAGGTAGGACTCTGCCTCCAAAGAGATGATCCCTCTCCCCTCATGTGCAGGGTAATGACCGGATGGATCCCGGTGCTGGATGTATTGTTTTACTTTTTTCGTTCTTTTTGGTCTCTATGTTATAGACCATAAGCGCTTTACTTGCCCCCTCGCCAGTCCATTTCTATTTGGGCCGGTGATAAGTGAAGCGCTCGTCACTTCTCGGATGGGTACTGAGTCCGAGCAGGTCACTTGTCTGTTCATTTTGTTTAATGTTGTCCCCCTTCCTTTGTGTCCCCTGACCTTCTTCCCTCCCCTCCTTTCCTCTGCTCTTTTTATCTTGGTGCTTCTTTCCATGGTCTGGTGTATCATATGCCTATGTACAGTTATATGTATGCAAAAATGTCTTCCATAATAGTAGCCTCACTCAATGCACATGGTCTGAACGAGCCATGCAAACGGTCTCAGACACTTTCTCTCCTCCTGAAAGATAGGGCGTCAGTGGTCTTTCTGCAGGAGACTCATTTTAGGACAGGCAAAATTCCCAAGTTTCCTCCTAGGAAATTTGTGCAGTGGTTCCATAGCACACATGATTCTGCCAGTAGGGGTGTAAGTATAGCTGTCCATAAGTGCCTCCCTTTTAAGCCCCGAACTACGTCCGCTGACCCTGAGGGCAGATTCCTTTTTGTAAAAGGTGTCTTGGGAGACTCACCGGTAACGTTTGCCAACTTATATGCACCTAATAAAGGCCAAGTACCATGGCTTGTTCAGACCCTAATTGCACTCTCCTCCTTCTCTGAGGGGTTATTGATTCTGGGGGGCGACTTTAATGTTGCCATGGAACCAGCGGTGGAGACCTCGGCGGGCAGACCCTCTGTGTCTTATAGGTTGTTAAAAAGGCTAAAAACTTTGCTGAGGAAACTAAAGGTTTTGGATGTTTGGCGGATCATGAATCCCAATGGTCGGGACTATACATTTTACTCGCACGTTAAGACGTCCTTCCATAGACTGGATTATTTATTCATGTCTGATTCACATATACGTAATGTCTCTGGAGCCCGGATAGGCAATATAACATTATCTGATCATGCCCCTGTTTTTATCGACTTCTCCCTGTCAGGTCCGCAAAGGAAGGAACGTGTATGGCGCCTTAATGACACCTTGGTCTTAGACCCCACACACGCCAGCAAACTTAGGGCCTCGATCTCAGAATTCTTTAGGCTTAATGATACCCCAGATTCCCCCCCTTCCCCCGCTATACTTTGGGAAGCCCATAAAGTGGTCCTTAGGGGAGAACTTATTGCCTTGGGGGCTTATGTAAAAAAGCAAAGGACAAAGGCCTTGGACGCTTTGCTGGCTTCCATTGCTCGTTTGGAATCCTCCCACAAGGAGTCACAGGCTATACGCACCTTAACGGAATTGACTGAAGCTAGAACGCGTCTTAAAAACTTATTAAATGTCACCTCTGCAAAATTAGTGTTGAGGTCCAGATTTAGGGCCTATGCCCATGGGAATAGGGGAAACAAATTGATGTCGGCTATTGCCAAAAAGCAGTTTTCTGACTCCTTTGTTTCCTCTATCAAAGATTCCAAGGGATTGATACATAAGTCCACCCCAGATGTAGCCAAGGCATTTTGTTCCTTTTACGAGGCTCTGTACAACTTACCCCCTCCGTCAGGGGCTACGCCTGGTGACCTAGCGGATGCCACAGATAAATTCTTGCAGACCCTTAATCTCCCTTCTATTTCCTCGTCTAAGGCCTCCCAATTAACTAGACCCATTTCAGAGTCAGAAATCCGTAAGATTCTCATGTCCATCCCATCAGGCAAAAGTCCAGGGCCCGATGGATTCTCCATTGTGTATTACAAATCATTCCAAGATGTTTTAATCCCCCGTTTCCAGAACTTGTGTAACCACCTCCTGACTGGTGGTTCGCTTGCTCCCCACTCCTTGTTGGCGCACATTACTGTCCTCCACAAGGAGAATAAGGATCCGACTTGCTGCAGTAATTATAGGCCGATATCTCTGCTTAACAATGATGTGAAGTGGTGGGCGAAGATTCTGGCCTCTAGGCTTCAGGATGTTCTTCCTGACGTGGTCCATGAGGAGCAGGTGGGCTTTGTCCATGGCAGACAGGGGTCAGAAAACACGGTACGGCTCCTCCATCTTGTAAATTGGGCCAAGAGATCTTCAAAGCCTTTGGTTTTGGTGAGTACAGATGCGGAGAAGGCCTTCGACAGAGTCAGCTGGCATTTTATGTCGCGGACTCTGGCGAGGTTCGGCTTCCCAGACCAGTTTGTTACTGCTATCAACACCTTATATTCGGCCCCCTCTGCCATGGTCAAAGTTAATGGAGCACTGTCCCCACCATTTCACATCACTAACGGGACAAGGCAAGGATGCCCCCTCTCTCCTGCACTATTCGTTTTAGTGATGGAGACCCTCCTATGTAAAATTAGAGATGATCCAGATATTAAAGGCCTTCGGGTTGGCTCTGGCTACCATGTTACTGCAGCATTTGCGGACGACCTTTTGGTTATGACCTCCAACCCTTCGGAGTCTTTGCCCAAGCTGTTGAATATATTTGAGGAATTTGGATTCGTATCCAATTTTAAAATAAACTATGGAAAATCCATGGCTCTCAACATTTCCTGCCCCCCAACTTCGATTAATAATCTTAAGCGGAGTACCCCGTTCACCTGGGCCTCCAGAGACATTACGTTCTTGGGGACGCGAGTTTCAGCTAATGTCCAGGACTTAGCCTCTCTCAACTTTGCTCCACTTCTGCAAACTGTGCGTAACCATTTACAAAACCTGAAGCTTCCATTTGTTTCTTGGGTTGGAAGAAAAAATTACCTTAAGACGTTTATCCTCCCCAAATTTTTATATATGCTTCAAGCCCTCCCTATCTGGCTGCCGAACTCATATTTCACAGAGGTCCGCCGAGTGTTCACGCGCTTTCTATGGAATAGCAAATCTCCGCGCATTGCCTACCATATCCTGACAAGGGATAGAAGGTTTGGGGGCTTTGGGATGCCAGATGTAAAATTATATTATACTGCTGTCCAATTGTGTAGATGTATAACAGTCCTATCTCGGTCATCTAGCTCGCTATGTTCACGCCTTGAGTCTGTACTGATCTCCAACCAGGAGTGGCTTACCTTGTGGGGTGTCAGGCCCTTCTCGGCCAATCACGGCGCTTCTTCCCCGTTTTTGAAGGGGATGCTGGTAGAATGGTCCAAGATGGTCCAATCCCACCTGTTCAGCTTTCCAAACTCCTGTATGCCACTCAAATTTTTGCAATCCCATATCCACCCCTCAGTGTCAAGCCCCTCTGGGATTTGGTCCAGGCTCGCTGACCTGTCTTTGCGGGATGTCCTTCTCCCAGATGGTAGTTTGCACTGGAATTTGATAATGGACCGCCCCGAAGTCAAAGCGGCTCCCTTCTTTCACCTGGCAGACTTTAAGAGAGATACCGCTAAGTGTACTGGATCCTTTGCGGGGAGTGGTTCTCCTTCCTGGCTGGAGAGGAAAGTCTTAGCTATTAAGCCCCCCCTTAGACCACTTTCCCTGATGTATAAAGAAATGCTTTCCACCTTTCCACCGGAGCTCAGTTACATGACCTCCTGGGAAAAGGAGCTCTCTCTGACCTTAAAAGAACCAGAGAAAGCCTTTGTGTTGGCTCATTCGCACGGGTTCAACCGTTGTGTTAGGATTCAGGAGAATTCTTTTAAGCTACTCAGCAGGTGGTATAAGACGCCTGAATTCCTGCATAAGCTGAACCCAGAAATCCCTGAATCCTGTTGGAGATGTGGCATAGAAACTGGATCCCTGTCTCACATTTGGTGGCTGTGTCACAAGATTCAGCCGTTCTGGAAGCAGGTGGAGTCCCTGATCAATACTATATGTAGGACCAAGATAGTCCTGGATGCTAAACTTGTTCTGCTATGGTGCCCGAATGATACCCTCACTCCTGCTAAGAATAATCTCCCGACAATGTTACTTACAGCAGCGAAGCTGCTTATCCCCTTTTTGTGGAAAAGTGATTCCCCACCGTCTCTCCATATGTGGTCGGACAAGGTCGACCAGATCTACCGTTTTGAGGAGCTGGCGCACTGGGAAAGTAACTCGCGCTCCCGCTTCTTAACACTGTGGTCTCCATGGAAAGTCTATAGACAATTTGCTTGATTGAGCGGAAATGTATCACTTCCTGTTTCCCCCCCCCTCCTTCCCCTCCTGACTTCCCCCCTTTCCCCCTTTCCCCTTTTCTATTGTCTTGTTTTCATGATATGTTCAATGTCAATGACAGCTTGTACTGCTTACACTTGGCATGTATGCTGGATAACTATTATGTTTCCTTTGGCCATTGTACTGTCATGTGTGGGCCTTGGCCTTGATTTTTCTTTCAATAAAAAGAAATTTGGTTAAGAATATAACTACTATAATACTGCTCCTATGTACAAGAATATAACTACTATAATACTGCTCCTATGTACAAGAATATAACTACTAACTACTATAATACTGCTCCTATGTACAAGAATATAACTACTATAATACTGCTCCTATGTACAAGAATATAACTACTATAATACTGCCTCCTATGTACAAGAGAATAACTACTATAATACTGCCTCCTATGTACAAGAATATAACTACTATAATACTGCCTCCTATGTACAAGAATATAACTACTATAATACTGCCTCCTATGTACAAGAATATAACTACTATAATACTGCTCCTATGTACAAGAATATAACTACTATAACACTGCTCCTATGTACAAGAATATAACTACTATAATACTGCTCCTGTGTACAAGAATATAACTACTATAATACTGCCTCCTATGTACAAGAATATAACTACTTTAATACTGCTCCTATGTACAGGAATATAACTACTATAATACTGCTCCTATGTACAAGAATATACTACTATAATACTGCTCCTATGTACAAGAATATAACTACTATAATACTGCTCCTATGTACAAGAATATAACTACTATAATACTGCTCCTATGTACAGGAATATAACTACTATAATACTGCCTCCTATGTACAAGGATATAACTACTATAATACTGCTCCTATGCACAAGAATATAACTACTATAATACTGCCTCATATGTACAAGAATATTACTACTATAATACTGCTCCTATATACAAAAATATAACTACTATAATACTGCTCCTATATACAAGAATATAACTACTATAATACTGCTCCTATGTACAAGAATATAACTACTATAATACTACCTCCTATGTGCAAGAATATAACTACTATAATACTGCTCCTATGTACAGGAATATAACTACTATAATACTGCCTCCTATGTACAAGAATATAACTACTATAATACTGCCTCCTATGTACAGGAATATTACTTCTATAATACTGCTCCTATATACAAGAATATAACTACTATAATACTGCTCCTATGTACAAGAATATAACTACTATAATACTGCCTCCTATGTACAGGAATATAACTACTATAATACTGCTCCTATGTACAGGAATATAACTACTATAATACTGCTCCTATGTACAGGAATATAACTACTATAACACTGCCTCCTATGTACAGGAATATAACTTCTATAATACTGCTCCTATATACAAGAATATAACTACTATAATACTGCTCCTATGTACAAGAATATAACTTCTATAATACTGCTCCTATATACAAGAATATAACTACTATAATACTGCTCCTATGTACAAGAATATAACTACTATAATACTGCCTCCTATGTACAAGAATATAACTACTATAATACTGCCTCCTATGTACAAGAATATAACTACTATAATACTGCCTCCTATGTACAAGAATATAACTACTATAATACTGCTCCTATGTACAAGACTATAACTACTATAATACTGCTCCTATGTACAAGACTATAACTACTATAATACTGCTCCTATGTACAAGAATATTTCAAACCGGATTCCCAAAAAGTTGGGACACTAAACATATTATGAATAAAAACTGAATGCAATGATGTGGAGATGGCAAATGTCAATATTTTATTTGTAATAGAACGTAGATGACAGATCAAACGTTTAATCCGAGTAAATGTATCATTTTAAAGGAAAAATACGTTGATTCAAATTTTCACGGTGTCAACAAATCCCAAAAAAGTTGAGACAAGTAGCAATAAGAGGCTGGAAAAAGTAAATTTGAGCATAACGAAGAGCTGGAAGACCAATTAACACTAATTAGGTCAATTGGCAACATGATTGGGTATAAAAAGAGCTTCTCAGAGTGGCAGTGTCTCTCAGAAGCCAAGATGGGTAGAGGATCACCAATTCCCACAATGTTGCGCAGAAAGATAGTGGAGCAATATCAGAAAGGTGTTACCCAGCGAAAAACTGCAAAGACTTTGCATCTATCATCATCAACTGTGCATAACATCATCCGAAGATTCAGAGAATCTGGAACAATCTCTGTGCGTAAGGGTCAAGGCCGTAACACCATACTGGATGCCCGTGATCTCCGGGCCCTTAAACGACACTGCACCACAAACAGGAATGCTACTGTAAAGGAAATCACAGAATGGGCTCAGGAATACTTCCAGAAACCATTGTCAGTGACCACAATCCACCGTGCCATCCGCCGTTGCCAGCTGAAACTCTACAGTGCAAAGAAGAAGCCATTTCTAAGCAAGATCCACAAGCTCAGGCGTTTTCACTGGGCCAGGGATCATTTAAAATGGAGTGTGGCAAAATGGAAGACTGTTCTGTGGTCAGACGAGTCACGATTCAAAGTTCTTTTTGGAAATCTGGGACGCCATGTCATCCGGACCAAAGAGGATAAGGACAACCCAAGTTGTTATCAACGCTCAGTTCAGAAGCCTGCATCTCTGATGGTATGGGGTTGCATGAGTGCGTGTGGCATGGGCAGCTTGCATGTCTGGAAAGGCACCATCAATGCAGAAACATATATTCAGGTTCTAGAACAACATCTGCTCCCATCCAGACGTCACCTCTTTCAGGGAAGACCCTGCATTTTTCAACAAGATAATGCCAGACCACATTCTGCATCAATCACAACATCATGGCTGCGTAGGAGAAGGATCCGGGTACTGAAATGGCCGGTCTGCAGTCCAGATCTTTCACCTATAGAGAACATTTGGCGCATCATAAAGAGGAAGGTGCAACAAAGAAGGCCCAAGACGATTGAACAGTTAGAGGCCTGTATTAGACAAGAATGGGAGAGCATTCCTATTTCTAAACTTGAGAAACTGGTCTCCTCGGTCCCCAGACGTCTGTTGAGTGTTGTAAGAAGAAGGGGAGATGCCACACAGTGGTGAAAATGGCCTTGTCCCAACTTTTTGGGGATTTGCATGGATTGCAGGATAAAACTTACCAGGAAAGGTTAAAAGGACCTTAACATGTAGAGCTTGGAAGAAAGACGAGACAGAGGGGATATGAGAGAAACTTTTAAATACATAAAGGGAATCAACTCGGTAAAGGAGGAAAGAATATTTAAAAGAAGAAAAACTACCACAAGAGGACACAGTTTTAAATTAGAGGGGCAAAGGTTTAAAAGTAATATCAGGAAGTATTACTTTACTGAGAGAGTAGTGGATGCATGGGATAGCCTTCCTGCAGAAGTGGTAGCTGCAAATACAGTGAAGGAGTTTAAGCATGCATGGGATAGGCATAAGGCCATCCTTCATATAGGATAGGGCCAGGGGCTATCCATAGTATTCAGTATATTGGGCAGACTAGATGGGCCAAATGGTTCTTATCTGCCGACACATTCTATGTTTCTATTTGTTGACACCATGAAATTCTGATTCAACATATTTTTCCCTTAAAATGGTACATTTTCTCAGTTTAAACTTTTGTTCTGTGATTTATGTTCTATTCTGAATAAAATATTGGCACCTCCACATCATTGCATTCAGTATTTATTCACGATTTGTATAGTGTCCCAACTGTTTTGGAATCCGGTTTGTACTACTATAATACTGCCTCCTATGTACAAGAATATAACTTGCAGCTACTTTGTATAACACTGCATTGATCCCATTCTGTTTTGTTTCATTGTGCGCACCTGGGGAGCGTCCATGGTTGTCATGGCGATGACCCGGATTAACCTTTAAATAGTACGTCAGTACGCCGGCACATGAGCAGCGGTCCGAGGAAGCGCGACTAGCGCGAACCGCTTGACACACCTGGACCCGTCCGCTCCCCAGCCAGTGCACACAGATCTACTTTGCTGTATTGCAAAATAAAAGCATCGAATTGACCCTGGTGAGTGCCGCGCATCTATTATCTACACTTCCGGTTTCACATACTTGCATCACGCTGAGCACCACGCTGTCCGGGTCCCTATAGCCGCAGGTCGCAGGAGTTCCCGATTAACAGAGGTACGAGGGTGTCCCTTACAGGAGTAGTGCCGCTGGTTTCCCCTGCTTTTCTCCTCCCCACCAGCTCGATATGTCTACTGCAGCAGAGCACGCTCCAGATGAAGAGTCTATCACCCCAGCCTCACCGGTTAGCCCGACCGAAGATGCGGCTCACAATTTGCACGTAGGCAGAGAGGGGGCGGAGGTCTTCTTCACGGTGTGTAATGAACGGGATCATGTTGTCTCTATGAGCACCCGATCACTGGAGGCGAAGATCTTCCAATTAGCAGACAGAGAGGTTCGTCTGTTTTGGACCATAAAGTCTTTGACTTCTTATAAAGAGAGCAACCGCGTACCCCGCGGTTTACGAATATATAAAGAGATACATCAATATGAGGATGACGGGGAGTTTGTAGAGGCATGGAAACAAATGCATGTCGAGTTCTCTAGACAAATACTTAATATGGTATTATTACGTAACGAGAAAGAATATAAAGAGATCAGCCAAGACTTGGAAAAGGCACATGCAGAACTTAAAATACGTATGACAGATCTGCAATATACGAACTTTGAAAAAAGGTTGAACAAAAAACTCACTGTGACACAAAGTGATATTAAAGAAAGGAAGAAAGACAAGTTTCTCCGTGATAAGAATGATTACGAAAGCGACAGAGTATTCGATTGGAACAGAAAACGTGGCCGTGCTCGCCGTACTCCACGCCGCACCCGCAGTGACTTTTGGACGACCGACTCTGATTCCAGCTTATCCGAAAACGGAACCGCCCCTCCCCCTTTGGGAAAAGAACCAGAAGGGGTCGAGGAGGGCACAAGAGGAAGAAACCCTCAAGTCCGCAAGTCCACAAGAAGACGGCGACAAGTGACGTGGAAGCAGTAGAAGAACGCTCAACATCCCCATCTACACAAGATTGTCCCAATCTCATCATTAATCTGACCACCCACGTGTTACCCCCGAGCTGTATCTCACTCCTCTCAAGAGGATTGGGATACAGCTTAGTGGAACAATTTAATTTAGTCGACTTTGAGGTGGACTTATATAAGGCCATACGCAAATTATTCCTGAGGAAAATGTTCTCGGAACGCAGCTCAATTCACCCCCAGCCATTACCAGGCGAGATCCCAGCGCATATGACATGTACCGACTTCCACCTCCAGCACCGCTTTGACACTGAAGAGATCTCTTGCATTCAGTTTCTAGCGGGTCTCGATAGTGAAAGTGCACAGCCTTTGGAGCCCTTAGTGCCCTTTTCAGGTGGCATCAGGTCCACCTTTCTTCCCCCTATGCCGGCGGGCTCAGCGATTGACCTCTTCCATAAAAGAGTAATTAGGGATGTACGTGCACTGATATATCCGGTGGCACCCCCTAATATTACTAAAGAGGAAAAAGCAGCTTTACGCTGGCTTTCAGGCCTCCAAGATGTGGTGATTAAGCCCGCCGACAAGGGGGGAAATGTGGTCCTGATGACCAGAGCCTTTTATCTGGAGGAAGCCTCTAGACATTTGGGAGACACCAATGTCTATGAGAAACTAGGCGACAACCCTGTTCCAGGGATACTTACTAGGATATGTTCCCTTCTCTCTAAATATATAGAGATACAATTTTTCCCTGTAACCATTTTGGATAAGTTAGTCCCCAAGTTTCCCAAGAATCCAGTCTGGTATTTCGTGCCGAAGGTACATAAATCGCTGTCCCATCCCCCGGGACGACCGATCGTCTCCGGTATGGGATCAGCGACTGAACCACTTTCGGGATACGTAGACTGGTTATTGAGGCCCCTTTTAAAAGGCACTCCCACGTATCTAAAGGACACCGGGGACTTCCTCCGTGCCCTCAACTCGCTTGAGTGGCAGGAGGAATTCCACCTTGTGTCCTTAGACGTGGAGAGCCTATATACCAGAATTCCACATGACGCAGGACTTAGAGCCATAGCGAGGGTCCTCAGCAGCTCCGATAAAGGCAGCATTTTTTCACAGTTTATCCATGAGTCCCTTGACCTGATATTATCTAATAATGTCTTCCAATTTGGAAGTCAGTGGTACCGCCAGATACTAGGTACGGCGATGGGCACTCCGGTGTCGTGTACCTTCGCCAACCTGTATCTGGCGGTATTCGAAGAGACCTACGTCTTCTCCATACAGAACCCCTTCCTTAGATACATCCACCTTTACCTGCGGTACGTGGACGACGTGTTTCTGGTCTGGTCGGGCAGCGAAATTCAGTGTGCTCGGTTTGTGAAATACATCAATGATATCAACCAGATGAATATGAAATTTACCCTCAACTTCGGAGGTGACAGTCTAGAATTCCTGGACGTCAAGGTCTCCGTAGTTGATGGTATCATACAGACAACAGGTTTCCGCAAGCCGACAGCCACCAATTCGCTGCTCCACCAGACCAGTTTCCACCCCCCTGCAGTTAAAGATGCTGTCCCGTACGGGCAATTTATACGCCTCCGCAGGATTAACAGTACAGAGAAGGATTACTACAGGCAGGCCCACCAACTCAGAGACAGGTTGCTCGAGAGAGGATATTCAAAAAGAGACGTCACTGATGCTATGTTTAGAGCGGCTCTCCGCCCTAGACATAGCTTACTTAGTGACCAGGTCCACAAGGACAATGAAGATAGGTTCACTTTCATCTTCAAGTACAGTCCGGTGGCAGATATTGTCAAACGAGCGGTACTCAATAACTGGGACCTACTGAAGGGTGACTCCAGCATGGGAGATATAGTCTCCCAACGACCATTAGTTGCCTTTAGAAAATGTCACACCCTGAGAGATAGGTTAGTTCACAGCACATTGGGACGGCCCCACCAGCCAAATTGGCTTCAAAGTAGGAGACCCCAAGGCAATTTCAAGTGTGGGATGTGTTCCTTCTGCCGCTACAACTCACAGGCGAAATCGCTGTCTTTAGGAGGCGTCACACATCGAGTGAATGACTTCATTACATGTCGCACTACCCATGTCGTTTATGTCATTTCATGTACCTGTGGCAGGTTTTACATCGGTAAGACCATCAGGTCCCTATTTGAGCGTATACGGGAACATCTCGGCTCCATTAGGACAGGACATGGCTCTCCACGCCTTGTTGACCACGTACGCTCTGCCCACAAAGGTGATCCATCGAGCCTCTCCTTCGCTGGGATAGAGGCGGTGGGCCCCATCCCTAGGGGTGGGGACCGCCACCGCCTTTTGTTGCAGCGGGAGGCTCGATGGATCATTAAAACGGGAGCCATGGGTCCACATGGTCTAAATGACAAAAACGACATGGCGGTCTTCCTTTGAAAACAATTTAGCACTCCTTTTTCCACATAGTTTAGGTAGCAGCATGTTCTAGCGTCCATATATATAACCTGCATATGCATCACAACTTTATTATCAGCTTTTCCTGGCTATTGTCTCCAACCCCCCCCATCTCTGCCCCCCTTGTGGAACGGGTTTTCAAACCACTACTTAAATGTGTGTTTCCACAATTGTCGGCACTCTTTGCTCTCCCTTTCCATGCCATTGGAATTTGTCCCCTCCCCTTGATATTTAAGGTATGCCAGTTAGTATCTTGCTGCAATAACTTGCAGCTACTTTGTATAACACTGCATTGATCCCATTCTGTTTTGTTTCATTGTGCGCACCTGGGGAGCGTCCATGGTTGTCATGGCGATGACCCGGATTAACCTTTAAATAGTACGTCAGTACGCCGGCACATGAGCAGCGGTCCGAGGAAGCGCGACTAGCGCGAACCGCTTGACACACCTGGACCCGTCCGCTCCCCAGCCAGTGCACACAGATCTACTTTGCTGTATTGCAAAATAAAAGCATCGAATTGACCCTGGTGAGTGCCGCGCATCTATTATCTACACTTCCGGTATAACTACTGTAATACTGCCTCCTATGTACAAGAATATAACTACTGTAATACTGCCTCCTATGTACAAGAATATAACTACTATAATACTGCTCCTATGTACAGGAATATAACTACTATAATACTGCTCCTATGTACAAGAATAGAACTACTATAATACTGCCTCCTATGTACAAGAATATAACTACTATAATACTGCCTACTATGTACAAGAATATAACTACTATAATACTACCTCCTATGTACAAGAATATACCTACTATAATACTGCCTCCTATGTACAAGAATATAACTACTATAATACTGCTCCTATGTACATGAATATAACTACTATAATACTACCTCCTATGTACAAGAATATACCTACTATAATACTGCCTCCTATGTACAAGAATATAACTACTATAATACTGTCTCCTATGTACAAGAATATAACTACTATAATACTGCTCCTATGTACAAGAATATAACTACTATAATACTGCTCCTATGTACAAGAATATAACTACTATAATACTGCCTCCTATGTACAAGAATATAACTACTATAATACTGCCTCCTATGTACAAGAATATAACTACTATAATACTGCTCCTGTGTACAAGAATATAACTACTATAATACTGGCTCCTATGTACAAGAATATAACTACTATAATACTGGCTCCTATGTACAAGAATATAACTACTATAATACTGGCTCCTATGTACAAGAATATAACTACTATAATACTGCCCCTATGTACAAGAATATAACTACTATAATACTGCTCCTATGTACAGGAATATAACTACTATAATACTGCTCCTGTGTACAAGAATATAACTACTATAATACTGCCTCCTATGTACAAGAATATAACTACTATAATACTGCTCCTATGTACAAGAATATAACTACTATAATACTGCCTCCTATGTACAAGAATATAACTACTATAATACTGCTCCTATGTATAAGAATATAACTACTATAATACTGCCTACTATGTACAAGAATATAACTACTATAATACTGCTCCTATGTACAAGAATATAACTACTATAATACTGCCTCCTATGTACAAGAATATAACTACTATAATACTGCTCCTATGTATAAGAATATAACTACTATAATACTGCCTACTATGTACAAGAATATAACTACTATAATACTGCTCCTATGTACAAGAATATAACTACTATAATACTGCTCCTATGTACAAGAATATAACTACTATAATGCTGCCTTCTATGTACAAGAATATAACTACTATAATACTGCCTCCTATGTATAAGAATATAACTACTATAATACTGCTCCTATGTACAATAATATAACTACTATAATACTGCCTCCTATGTATAAGAATATAACTACTATAATACTGCTCCTATGTACAAGAATATAACTACTATAATACTGCTCCTATGTACAAGAATATAACTACTATAATACTGCTCCTATGTACAAGAATATAACTACTATAATACTGCCTCCTATGTATAAGAATATAACTACTATAATACTGCTCCTATGTACAAGAATATAACTACTATAATACTGCTCCTATGTACAAGAATATAACTACTATAATACTGCTCCTATGTACAAGAATATAACTACTATAATACTGCTCCTATGTACAAGAATATAACTACTATAATACTGCTCCTATGTACAAGAATATAACTACTATAATGCTGCCTTCTATGTACAAGAATATAACTACTATAATACTGCCTCCTATGTATAAGAATATAACTACTATAATACTGCTCCTATGTACAAGAATATAACTACTATAATACTGCTCCTATGTACAAGAATATAACTACTATAATACTGCCTCCTATGTACAAGAATATAACTCCTATAATACTGCTCCTATGTGCAAGAATATAACTACTATAGGTCTGACTGCCAACCTGGACAGTCGCATGTAGGAGAGCTCCTCTCACAGTAACCCTGCAACCTGGTTAATTTTGCACTTTACCCAGCAAAGTATGGTGAAAATCGGCAGATACAACCCCAGAGACAAGCCAGACTCCCCAAAAGCTGACCGAGGGGCTACAGAAATGGAGCGGTACCTGAATAAGAAGCCGGCCAGCGGCACCAGCGGCGGGGCTAAGATGGCGCCGCCTGCTCCGGATGAATGGTCTGTGGATTCGGAAGGGGCCACAGGGGTGCACCCTGACCTAGAAGACGAGTCTCTGCAGCCGGGTACAGCTCCCATATCGAGGAAATTCCTCCAGAGGGCCCTCTCTATGGCCATAGCTCCTGTGATGCAGGATTTACAAGAGATCAAGTCGGATATTAAGCAGATCGGCCACAGAGTGGAGACGCTGGAAGGCAATCAGGCGGCCATTTTATCACACGCACATGCCTTGGGTGCTAATGCCGCAGCCTGCATGGTCTCCCTGGACACTGCCTTCTCTTTAATTGAGGACCAGGAGAACCGCAGTCGGCGGAAGAACATTCGCCTGCGCGGCCTCCCTGAACAGATTCCACATGAGGAGTTGCCTGCAGTGGCGGCCGCCATCTTTGACAGCCTCGTGGGAGAAGGAGGTGCCGGTAGCATAGAAATTGAACGCATCCACCGGTCACTCCGGCCAAAGCCGAAAGAAAATGAGAATCCAAGAGACGTGGTGTGTGGTCTCCTGAAATATACAGATACAGCTGCGATCCTGAGAGCTGCAAGAGAACAGAAGGAACTCACCTATCAAGAATCCAGGATCCTCTTGTTCCAGGACTTGGCGCCAACAACGCTGAACAAGCGGAGGGCCCTCCGACCCCTCACTGATCACCTGCGCCACATTAAGACCCCTTACAAGTGGCTATTTCCCTTTGGCCTCACGTTTGCCGTAGGGGGCAGAAGATGCACCATCAGGGTACCGGGAGATCTTGCAGCGGCGTGGGAGCTACTCCAGACCTCTCCTATGGACATCCCGTCATGGCTGCCATCGGCGGAGACCGGGGTCCCGCTACCGGAGTTACCGGGGGTGCAGAGGTGGAACACAGCAGCGCCGAGGAGGAAGACCGGTTCCAGATTCCGGGACACTTGAGCACCTTCGGTTGAAAGGTTACTAGTCATTTAACCGGAGTCTCCGGTTGTGATGCCGCAACACTCAGTTAGTTAATATTGAGTCTTGTATGCTCATGTGCTAGTTTACATGCAAAATGTCATCTCATGTTATTTCTGTTATTCATGTTAATTTGCACATTTGTGGCATGCTGTCTATACATAACGACTGGCAGGTTTAGTCTTGGGCAGTCTGATAACGCCTCAGCGAATTTGTCGCATGTGCTGGGTTTTACCAGATAGCAATTTGTATTGCACCAGGTTGTCAGGGCGAGCTGGACCTACAGGACTATTCTTGTGTTCTAGGTCCTGTTTCTTCCCCTACATGCCTCACATCAGGGGTCTACCTGTGCAACCCTGGTGCAAGCACATTTGTGGAGAGGTATACACACTGAGCGTGCTGCTTGTTAGGGGTCCGCTCAGACGTGCTAACCCTCTCTTATGTTATTTAGTCGCAGTCCTAGGTTTAGAAAGGATTGTGCGCTATGTTCATGTTTTATGTTCTACAAAATCTCTAGTGTCATGGCTAATCAGGCTGTTATGTACAGATGCTCTTAGATATACAAGATGTCTAGGTTAAAGTGTACCTCTTTTAATGTTAGGGGCTTTAACACTCCCCAAAAAAGATCCCAGGTTATAAGGCTGCTGAGAAAATCCCACACCGATATTTGTTTCTTCCAGGAACTACATTTTAAAACTAACAGCGTCCCCACCCTCCAAAAGAGCTATTTCAATAACTGGTACCTTAGTACATTTGACAAAGCCAAGAGAGGGGTGGGTATAGCCATTGCCAAAAGAGTTCCCTTCAGAATGACAGATTCACAGATGGATCCTGAGGGCAGGTTTGTGTTCGTGAAGGGATTCATTGGCACGCAGCGGATAACCTTGGCTAGTCTGTATAGTCCTAATAGAGGACAAAAGCTTTGGATCTCCCAGACTTTACAAAAATTCACCATATTTGCTGAAGGGATGTGCTTGGTTGGAGGAGATCTAAATGTGCCTCTGAACCCCTTCGTGGACACATCCGATGGTTCCACGCAACAAACGCAGGCGACATTGGGCCACATAAATGCCCGCATAGTAGAGGCAAAATTGACGGACGCATGGCGCTTGGTACACCCAAATGGTAGAGACTACACCTTTTTTTCTGCAGCTCACAATGTCTACAAGAGATTGGACTATCTCTTAGTCTCAGACACTTGCATGGAAATGATTGAACAGGCGGTTATAGATCCGATCACAATTTCGGACCATGCCCCGGTATCAGTGGTAGTCCAATTTGCTAGTTTACCCACCCAGAACAAACAGTGGAGGCTGAACGAGACATTGCTGGATAGGAAAGAAACAGTTGAATTATTGTCACAGAAGCTGTCGTGGTTTTTTAGGGAGAATTTAACGCCAGATGTCTCACAGGAGACTGTATGGGAAACACACAAATCTGTGATGAGAGGAGAATTGATATCCATAGGGACTAGGGTCAAGAAGGAGAGGCAACAACTGCTCCACTCTCTTCTTAAGCAGATTGCTGATCTGGAGACTATACATAAGAGATCGAAAGCCTTGAAGACACAACAGGAGCTTCTTCTCCTGAGGGCAAAACTGAAGGATCATCTCAACGCCTGCCATGCCAGGGCGTATCAGTATGCTCAGTTTCGCTTTTTCTTTCACGGAGACAAAGGCACGAAGCTTATGGCTTCACTAATCAAACAAAGGAAAGACTCCATGTATATTTCCAGTATCCGGTCCACAGACGGTTCGCAATTACACAGGACTGCAGATATAGCCAAAGAATTTCAAAAGTTTTATAAGGAACTGTACGGGCTTGATAACCGATCCACACATCCAGAGCCGCCTGCAGACTCGGTGATAACAGAGTTTCTTCAGCGCTTAAACTTACCCCAGCTTAGTAGTGAGGAGGGGAACTCACTGATGGTGCCGGTCACTGATTCAGAAGTGATGAGGACCTTGAAATCCATGCCCCTAGGAAAGTGCCCTGGCCCAGATGGATTTCCGGTAGGCTATTATAGAAAATTTGCGGACATTTTATGTCCACATCTCACAAACTGGTGCAACGCTCTTCTTACAGGGGGGCAGCTGCATAGTCAATCCCTGGAAGCCACAGTAACCATTCTACCTAAGCCTGGGAAGGACCCTACACTCTGCGGGAGTTATAGGCCCATTTCTCTCCTAAATGTTGACATCAAGGTCTGGGCGAAGCTCTTAGCCTCTCGCCTCAGCTCGTTCCTCCCTAAGCTAATACATCCTGACCAAGCTGGGTTCGTGCCAGGAAGGGAGGGGAACCATAACTCCTGCAGAGTAGTTACGGCCATTCAGTGGGCAAAAAGACAAGATCTTCCACTGGTCTGCTTGAGCGTGGATGCGGAGAAGGCCTTTGACCGGGTGAATTGGAACTTCATGCAGAAGGCGCTACATAGTTTTGGCATCCCAATACCATTTCAGAGAGCGATTATGACCCTGTACACTAATCCTAGCGCCAAGATTAGAGTCAATGGTACTCTGTCGCCCTCGTTCCCCATTCATAACGGCACCCGTCAGGGCTGCCCCTTATCACCAGCTCTCTACATTTTGGTAATGGAGACTCTTCTCCAAGCCATTAGGATTCACCCTAATATCAGAGGGGTTAGAGCCAAGAATGACATGATTGAATACACCAATGTCGCCTATGCTGACGACCTCTTAGTGCTAATTTCCAACCCGGTCGAGGCCTTCCCGCATCTCCTCTCTCTGTTCGAGCTTTATGGTAAGATCTCTAACTACAAGGTAAATTACTCTAAATCTGAAGTTCTGAACATATCAGCTCCCTCGAGAAGCGTTCTCTCCCTTAAAACCACGACACCTTTTATCTGGCAATCCTCCCATATTACCTATTTAGGTATAAAAATCCCAGCGGATCTAGGGAATATTTTTCTGCTGAATTTTAAACCCCTGATATCAGAGATACAAGTCAACTTGGTTCTTTACGTGTCCCATTCACCTCTTGGATGGGGAGGAAAAACTTGTTAAAAGCCTTTATACTTCCTAAAGTGCTATATGTTATGCAGATGTTACCTGTTCACCTCCCTGCCTCATTCTTCACACAGATGCGCAGATTGTTTTCTACCTACCTGTGGGGGGGAAAGGGCGCTAGGATAGCGCATGGCAGACTGATTTTAAGGAAGAATCAAGGGGGTTTCGCATTGCCGGATGTTCAGCTCTACTATAGGGCCATACACCTCAGAAGATGGATGCAACTCCATGTACCTAGCTGCTCAACAGTCGGTAATGAGCTGGAATTGTTCCAGCTTTCTCAGTCACAGAGGGCAGCACTGTGGGGCCTGGGCTCAGCTTCTCTACATACCTACACACTACTCAGAGGCACGGGTCTGGTAGTCAAGCAGCTCAATAGAGACCATGGTTTGCTACGCGATCCTTCTTCAGTCATGCCTGCAGACCTGATCCCTTTATCGGTTAGGCCAATAGCAACACACATCCCCCCAGGATGGGGTTCACTGAGAGATTTCACAACAAAAGATTTCCTAGAGAATGCCTTAGGCAAACTACCGGAAGAACACACTCTCAAAACTGTCATGAAGTCGCGCAATTTCCTAGATTTAGCAGATTTTGGGTCGGTTGGGAAGGCCTTAGTGGATAAAAAAGCTCATGATCTGGAGCAAACTTGGTTCGAGAAGATTGTTTCCTCTAAGTCAACACATAAGAGATTGATCTCATTACTATATATAGCACTGAACACACCAGGACCCAATGCTCGCCCTCAGTTCCTGAACACATGGGAATCAGAATTGAACAGAACCTTCTCTGAAACAGATATCCTTCGGATATACGCACACTCCCATGGCTTCTCTAGGTGCGTCAAGGTGCAAGAGCACTCCTATAAGGTCCTAACCCAGTGGTACATGACACCTAAACAAATGTTCTCAAAGGGGCTATGTCCTACTGATCGATGTTGGAGGTGCAACTCAGAAGAAGGTAGCCTCTCACACATCTTATGGTTTTGCGCAGGGATAAGACCATTTTGGGATGGTATCTCTACTGCTATGAAATCGATTCTCCATACTGATATTTCATTAACACCTGAGTTGGTCCTTTTGTGGCTGCCTACTAAGGCGCTTACCCCATCTAGAGGCTGCCTTGCCACTCAACTAATTCAAGCAGCACGGCTGCTAATTCCTCAGAGATGGCTCAGTACCGAACCCCCTACCATATCTCACTGGATACACAAGGTTGACCTCATCCAACGCCTGGAAGAGTTGGCCAGCTGGGAGTCCAGGACTCATGAGAAGCACGCTAAGATGTGGAGGCCATGGTTGCAATTTAGGGAGTCAACACTGTTGACAATTTCATAAAGGTATATTGACCCGGTCATATCTTATTGCATTGCACATCTGTCTAACTATCACAGAATGCTTATCTCCATGAATAACTAGAGATCTATTGTTTGTCGTTATTATGGTTTCAGGTTCTATTTTTGTGAGGCCAGTTGCCTCAAAATGTCAGAAGTCTTTACAGACCATACACAAGTAGTACTTGCACTCTGTAAAATCCTAACCAAGGGTGGTATTACAACAATGCTATAGGTGTAATCCCTATGCACCGACTAAGTGCCTTGAGTGCGCTGTGTTTACATGTGACCAGAGGTCCTATGTTAGGTTGATATCTGTAACGCAGGCTATTAAACATTGTAAAAGAGTGTGCCTTCCCTCAGATATGCTGTTACACAATGTCTATCTGTATACAACTGTGTATGGAATGTCAACTTTGTATTTTTGATCTTGATCTTTCTCAATAAAAAGACAATTGACAAGAATATAACTACTATAATACTGCCTCCTATGTATAAGAATATAACTACTATAATACTGCTCCTATGTACAAGAATATAACTACTATAATACTGCTCCTATGTACAAGAATATAACTACTATAATACTGCCTAATAAGAACATAACTTGCAGCATTGAGATGGGCTATCAGGCAGGGTTATTATGTGATTACGGAGTATGTAATAATGTACAGCACTGAGTAGAGTCCTCCTGGTTGTGTATTTAGCAGCGATGGTCCCTCATACACTGGTTAGGGATTCCCTTCCCGTTATCACATGGCAGCACACTGTACGCAGTCACACCTCCCCCGCCATAATCATCTTTAGTAGATTTGAGAACTAAAAGAATACAAGAAAGGACCAATGTTTGTTTTCACCTCAATAAAAGCAATTTGAAGTTTTTCTTGGATTCCAAAATTCTTTTTATGTTTCAAAACATCTTGGTGCACCATAGATCCGATACTGTGTCTCAGTTGCCAATCCACCCTCCACTTGATCGACAGGGCTAGGCATCGTACCTGGCGCCTGCACTGTAGCTTACACTATCAGCGCATGAGCAGTATATGTGGTTCAGCTTTCCCACACGGGTCGATATTGTAAATCGTGAGATTAAAGGGCCAAACCAGATTCCTGGCCCTGCTGATCCAGAGGAGGGATTACAGGCAAATGAAACACAGTGTCAGAGATGAGGCACCCCAAGGGTCAGTGCTGTATTTCCAATTAGGCACTTAAGGGCATGTGCCTAGGGCGTCGCTCAGTGAGGGGGCAGCACCAGAAAGCTGACTGTTAAGCTGTCTGCTTCTTCTGTAGTGTAGTGACCAGACATCCTCAAACTGCGGCCCTCCAGCTGTTGTAAAACTACAACTCCCACAATGCCCTGCTGTAGGCTGATACCTGTAGGCTGTTTGGACATGCTGGGAGTTGTAGTTTTGCAACAGCTGGAGGGCCGCAGTTTGAGGATGCCTGCACTAGAGTCTGCTCCTCCTGTATCTGGTCACTACAATACAGGAGGAGCAGACTATGGTGCACTGCTTGTGTCTGGTCACTATAGTACAGGAGGAGCAGACTCTGGTGCATTGACAGCATCTAATCACTATAATACAGGATAGCAAATTCCGGTGCATTGTTTGTCTGTTCACTATAATACAGAAGGAGCAGACTGGTGCATTGTCTGCATCTGGTCGCCATATATATATACAGTCCTGATCAAAAGTTTAAGACCACCTGAAAAATGGCAAAAAATCCTATTTAGCATGGCTGGATCTTAACAAGGTTCCAAGTAGAGCTTCAACATGCAACAAGAAGAAATGGGAGTGAGACAGAACATTTTTTGAGCATTTCATTTTATGAAAATAACCAATAAACTGAAACTGGCTGTTTTTCAGCTGATCCAAAGTTTAGGACCACACCTCCAAAAAAAAAAAACTAAACCCCCCCAAAACAGAAATCCAACTTTCAAAATGACCTCAGTAATGAGTAGCTCCGCCGTTATTGTTTCGGCATGCTTGATGCAAGCATTTCCATGAGGTGAGTGGGAACATTTCTCCAAGTGGTGAAGACGGCCGCACGAAGGCCATCTACTGTCTGGAACTGTTGTCCATTTTTGTAAACTTCCCTTGCCATCCATCCCCAAAGGTTCTCAATTGGATTTAGATCAGGGGAACACGCAGGATGGGCCAAAAGAGTGATGTTATTCTCCTGGAAGAAGTCCCTTGTCCTGCGGGCATTGTGTACTGTAGCGTTGTCCTGTTGAAAACCCCAGTCGTTACCACACAGACGAGGGCCCTCAGTCATGAGGAATGCTCTGCAACATCTGGACAAAGCCAGCGGCCGTTTGACACCCCTGCACTTCCTGAAGCTCCATTGTTCCACTGAAGGAAAAAGCACCCCAGACCATTATGGCGTCCCCTCCACTGTGGCGCATAGGAAACATCTCAGGTGGGATCTGCTTGTCATGCCAGTAACGTTGGAACCCATCAGGACCAACAAGGTTACATTTTTTCTCAGAGAATAAAACTTTCTTCCACCTTTGAATGTCCCATGTTTGGTGCTCTCTTGCAAAGTCCAAGCGAGCAGTTCTGTGGCGTTCAACGAGACGAGGTCTTTGAAGACGTTTTTTTGTTTTTGAAGCCCTTCAGTCTCAGATGCCGTCTGATGGTTATGGGGCTGCAGTCAGCACCAGTAAGGGCCTTAATTTGGGTCGAGGATCGTCCAGTGTCTTGACGGACAGCCAATTGGATCCTCCGGCTCAGTGCTGATGACATTTTTTGGGGTCTTCCACTTGACTTGTTCCATAATCCGCAGGATCATTTAAGAAATTCCAGATGACTGTCTTACTGCGTCCCACCTCAGCAGCGATGGGGTGCTGTGAGAGACCCTGCTTATGCAGTTCAACAACCCGAACACGTTCAAAAAGGGAGAGTTTTTTTGCCTTTGCCATCACAACGTGTGACTACCTGACAGACAATGACAATGAATCCACGTCTTTGCACAGATTTGGTCTTTTAAAGGCATGTGGTCCTAAAATTTGGATCAGCTGAAAAACAGCCTGTTTCAGTTTAATCGTTATTTTCAATTAATTGAATGCTCAAAAAATGTTCCGTCTCACTCTCATTTCTTCTTGTTGCATGCTGAAGCTCTACTTGGATCAAACAATGTAAAATATGATTTTTTGCAATTTTTCAAGTGGTCTTAAACTTTTGATCAGGACTGTATATCTGCTGCATTGTTTGTGTCTGTTCACTATCATACAGGAGGAGCAGACTCTGGTGCGCTGTATGGTCACTATCATACAGGAGGAGCAGACTCTGGTGCGCTGTTTGGTCACTATCATACAGGAGGAGCAGACTCTGGTGCGCTGTTTGGTCACTATAATACAGGAGGAGCAGACTCTGGTGCGCTGTATGGTCACTATCATACAGGAGGAGCAGACTCTGGTGCGCTGTTTGGTCACTATACTACAGGAGGAGCAGACTCTGGTGCGCTGCTTGGTCACTATACTACAGGAGGAGCAGACTCTGGTGCGCTGTTTGGTCACTATCATACAGGAGGAGCAGACTCTGGTGCGCTGTTTGGTCACTATACTACAGGAGGAGCAGACTCTGGTGTACTGTTTGGTCACTATCATACAGGAGGAGCAGACTCTGGTGCGCTGTTTGGTCACTATAATACAGGAGGAGCAGACTCTGGTGCGCTGTTTGGTCACTATAATACAGAAGGAGCAGACTCTGGTGCGCTGTATGGTCACTATCATACAGGAGGAGCAGACTCTGGTGCGCTGTATGGTCACTATCATACAGGAGGAGCAGACTCTGGTGCGCTGTTTGGTCACTATAATACAGGAGGAGCAGACTCTGGTGCGCTGTTTGGTCACTATCATACAGGAGGAGCAGACTCTGGTGCGCTGTATGGTCACTATAATACAGGAGGAGCAGACTCTGGTGCGCTGTATGGTCACTATAATACAGGAGGAGCAGACTCTGGTGCGCTGTTTGGTCACTATAATACAGAAGGAGCAGACTCTGGTGCGCTGTATGGTCACTATCATACAGGAGGAGCAGACTCTGGTGCGCTGTATGGTCACTATCATACAGGAGGAGCAGACTCTGGTGCGCTGTTTGGTCACTATAATACAGGAGGAGCAGACTCTGGTGCGCTGTTTGGTCACTATCATACAGGAGGAGCAGACTCTGGTGCGCTGTTTGGTCACTATAATACAGGAGGAGCAGACTCTGGTGTGCTGTTTGGTCACTATACTACAGGAGGAGCAGACTCTGGTGCGCTGTTTGGTCACTAAATTACAGGAGGAGCAGACTCTGGTGCGCTGTTTGGTCACTATCATACAGGAGGAGCAGACTCTGGTGCGCTGTTTGGTCACTATAATACAGGAGGAGCAGACTCTGGTGCACTGTTTGGTCACTATCATACAGGAGGAGCAGACTCTGGTGCACTGTTTGGTCACTATCATACAGGAGGAGCAGACTCTGGTGCGCTGTTTGGTCACTATCATACAGAAGGAGCAGACTCTGGTGCGCTGTTTGGTCACTATAATACAGGAGGAGCAGACTCTGGTGCACTGTTTGGTCACTATACTACAGGAGGAGCAGACTCTGGTGTACTGTTTGGTCGCTATAATACAGGAGGAGCAGACTCTGGTGTACTGTTTGGTCACTATAATACAGGAGGAGCAGACTCTGGTGTACTGTTTGGTCGCTATAATACAGGAGGAGCAGACTCTGGTGTACTGTTTGGTCACTATAATACAGGAGGAGCAGACTCTGGTGCGCTGTTTGGTCACTATAATACAGGAGGAGCAGACTCTGGTGCACTGTTTGGTCACTATACTACAGGAGGAGCAGACTCTGGTGTACTGTTTGGTCACTATAATACAGGAGGAGCAGACTCTGGTGTACTGTTTGGTCGCTATAATACAGGAGGAGCAGACTCTGCTGCGCTGTTTGGTCACTATACTACAGGAGGAGCAGACTCTGCTGCGCTGTTTGGTCACTATCATACAGAAGGAGAAGACTCTGGTGCGCTGTTTGGTCACTATCATACAGGAGGAGCAGACTCTGCTGCGCTGTTTGGTCACTATCATACAGGAGGAGCAGACTCTGGTGCGCTGTTTGGTCACTATCATACAGGAGGAGCAGACTCTGCTGCGCTGTTTGGTCACTATCATACAGGAGGAGAAGACTCTGGTGCGCTGTTTGGTCACTATCATACAGGAGGAGCAGACTCTGGTGCGCTGTTTGGTCACTATCATACAGGAGGAGCAGACTCTGGTGCGCTGTTTGGTCACTATCATACAGGAGGAGCAGACTCTGGTGCGCTGTTTGGTCACTATAATACAGGAGGAGCAGACTCTGCTGCGCTGTTTGGTCACTATAATACAGGAGGAGCAGACTCTGCTGCGCTGTTTGGTCACCATCATACAGGAGGAGCAGACTCTGGTGCGCTGTTTGGTCACTATCATACAGGAGGAGCAGACTCTGGTGCACTGTTTGGTCACTATCATACAGGAGGAGCAGACTCTGCTGCGCTGTTTGGTCACTATCATACAGGAGGAGCAGACTCTGGTGCGCTGTTTGGTCACTATAATACAGGAGGAGCAGACTCTGCTGCGCTGTTTGGTCACTATAATACAGAAGGAGCAGACTCTGCTGCGCTGTTTGGTCACTATAATACAGAAGGAGCAGACTCTGCTGCGCTGTTTGGTCACTATCATACAGGAGGAGCAGACTCTGGTGCGCTGTTTGGTCACTATCATACAGGAGGAGCAGACTCTGGTGCGCTGTTTGGTCACTATAATACAGAAGGAGCAGACTCTGCTGCGCTGTTTGGTCACTATCATACAGGAGGAGCAGACTCTGGTGTACTGTCTGCATCTGGTCACTATAATACAGAAGGAGCAGACTCTGCTGCGCTGTTTGGTCACTATCATACAGAAGGAGCAGACTCTGGTGCGCTGTTTGGTCACTATCATACAGGAGGAGCAGACTCTGGTGCGCTGTTTGGTCACTATCATACAGGAGGAGCAGACTCTGGTGCGCTGTATGGTCACTATCATACAGGAGGAGCAGACTCTGGTGCGCTGTTTGGTCACTATACTACAGAAGGAGCAGACTCTGGTGCGCTGTTTGGTCACTATCATACAGGAGGAGCAGACTCTGCTGCGCTGTTTGGTCACTATAATACAGAAGGAGCAGACTCTGGTGCGCTGTTTGGTCACTATAATACAGAAGGAGCAGACTCTGGTGCGCTGTTTGGTCACTATAATACAGAAGGAGCAGACTCTGGTGCGCTGTTTGGTCATTATAATACAGAAGGAGCAGACTCTGGTGCGCTGTTTGGTCACTATAATACAGAAGGAGCAGACTCTGGTGCACTGTTTGGTCACTATACTACAGGAGGAGCAGACTCTGGTGCGCTGTTTGATCACTATACTACAGGAGGTGCAGACTCTGGTGCGCTGTTTGGTCACTATACTACAGGAGGAGCAGACTCTGGTGCGCTGTTTGATCACTATACTACAGGAGGTGCAGACTCTGGTGCGCTGTTTGGTCACTATCATACAGGAGGAGCAGACTCTGGTGCGCTGTTTGGTCACTATAATACAGAAGGAGCAGACTCTGCTGCGCTGTTTGGTCACTATCATACAGGAGGAGCAGACTCTGGTGTACTGTCTGCATCTGGTCGCTATACTACAGGAGGAGCAGACTCTGGTGTACTGTTTGGTCACTATAATACAGGAGGAGCAGACTCTGGTGCGCTGTTTGGTCACTATAATACAGAAGGAGCAGACTCTGGTGCGCTGTTTGGTCACTATAATACAGGAGGAGCAGACTCTGCTGCGCTGTTTGGTCACTATAATACAGAAGGAGCAGACTCTGGTGCGCTGTTTGGTCACTATAATACAGAAGGAGCAGACTCTGCTGCGCTGTTTGGTCACTATCATACAGGAGGAGCAGACTCTGGTGCACTGTTTGGTCACTATCATACAGGAGGAGCAGACTCTGGTGTACTGTCTGCATCTGGTCGCTATAGTACAGGAGGAGCAGACTCTGGTGCACTGTCTGCATCTGGCCGCTATAGTACAGGAGGAGCAGACTCTGGTGCACTGTCTGCATCTGGTCGCTATAGTACAGGAGGAGCAGACTCTGGTGTACTGTCTGCATCTGGTCACTATCATACAGGAGGAGCAGACTCTGGTGTACTGTTTGGTCACTATCATACAGGAGGAGCAGACTCTGGTGCGCTGTTTGGTCACTATAATACAGGAGGAGCAGATTCTGCTGTGCTGTTTGGTCACTATCATACAGGAGGAGCAGACTCTGGTGTACTGTCTGCATCTGGTCACTATAATACAGAAGGAGCAGACTCTGCTGCGCTGTTTGGTCACTATCATACAGAAGGAGCAGACTCTGGTGCGCTGTATGGTCACTATCATAGAGGAGGAGCAGACTCTGGTGCGCTGTTTGGTCACTATCATACAGGAGGAGCAGACTCTGCTGCGCTGTTTGGTCACTATAATACAGAAGGAGCAGACTCTGGTGCGCTGTTTGGTCACTATAATACAGAAGGAGCAGACTCTGGTGCGCTGTTTGGTCACTATAATACAGGAGGAGCAGACTCTGGTGCGCTGTTTGGTCACTATAATACAGAAGGAGCAGACTCTGGTGCGCTGTTTGGTCATTATAATACAGAAGGAGCAGACTCTGGTGCGCTGTTTGGTCACTATAATACAGAAGGAGCAGACTCTGGTGCACTGTTTGGTCACTATACTACAGGAGGAGCAGACTCTGGTGCGCTGTTTGGTCACTATACTACAGGAGGAGCAGACTCTGGTGCGCTGTTTGGTCACTATCATACAGGAGGAGCAGACTCTGGTGCGCTGTTTGGTCACTATAATACAGAAGGAGCAGACTCTGCTGCGCTGTTTGGTCACTATACTACAGGAGGAGCAGACTCTGGTGCGCTGTTTGATCACTATACTACAGGAGGTGCAGACTCTGGTGCGCTGTTTGGTCACTATACTACAGGAGGAGCAGACTCTGGTGCGCTGTTTGATCACTATACTACAGGAGGTGCAGACTCTGGTGCGCTGTTTGGTCACTATAATACAGAAGGAGCAGACTCTGGTGCGCTGTTTGGTCACTATAATACAGGAGGAGCAGACTCTGCTGCGCTGTTTGGTCACTATAATACAGAAGGAGCAGACTCTGGTGCGCTGTTTGGTCACTATAATACAGAAGGAGCAGACTCTGCTGCGCTGTTTGGTCACTATCATACAGGAGGAGCAGACTCTGGTGCACTGTTTGGTCACTATCATACAGGAGGAGCAGACTCTGGTGTACTGTCTGCATCTGGTCGCTATAGTACAGGAGGAGCAGACTCTGGTGCACTGTCTGCATCTGGCCGCTATAGTACAGGAGGAGCAGACTCTGGTGCACTGTCTGCATCTGGTCGCTATAGTACAGGAGGAGCAGACTCTGGTGTACTGTCTGCATCTGGTCACTATCATACAGGAGGAGCAGACTCTGGTGTACTGTTTGGTCACTATCATACAGGAGGAGCAGACTCTGGTGCGCTGTTTGGTCACTATAATACAGGAGGAGCAGATTCTGGTGTACTGTCTGCATCTGGTCACTATAATACAGAAGGAGCAGACTCTGCTGCGCTGTTTGGTCACTATCATACAGAAGGAGCAGACTCTGGTGCGCTGTATGGTCACTATCATACAGGAGGAGCAGACTCTGGTGCGCTGTTTGGTCACTATACTACAGAAGGAGCAGACTCTGGTGCGCTGTTTGGTCACTATCATACAGGAGGAGCAGACTCTGCTGCGCTGTTTGGTCACTATAATACAGAAGGAGCAGACTCTGGTGCGCTGTTTGGTCACTATAATACAGAAGGAGCAGACTCTGGTGCGCTGTTTGGTCACTATAATACAGGAGGAGCAGACTCTGGTGCGCTGTTTGGTCACTATAATACAGAAGGAGCAGACTCTGGTGCGCTGTTTGGTCATTATAATACAGAAGGAGCAGACTCTGGTGCGCTGTTTGGTCACTATAATACAGAAGGAGCAGACTCTGGTGCACTGTTTGGTCACTATACTACAGGAGGAGCAGACTCTGGTGCGCTGTTTGGTCACTATACTACAGGAGGAGCAGACTCTGGTGCGCTGTTTGGTCACTATCATACAGGAGGAGCAGACTCTGGTGCGCTGTTTGGTCACTATAATACAGAAGGAGCAGACTCTGCTGCGCTGTTTGGTCACTATACTACAGGAGGAGCAGACTCTGGTGCGCTGTTTGATCACTATACTACAGGAGGAGCAGACTCTGGTGCGCTGTTTGGTCACTATACTACAGGAGGAGCAGACTCTGGTGCGCTGTTTGATCACTATACTACAGGAGGTGCAGACTCTGGTGCGCTGTTTGGTCACTATCATACAGGAGGAGCAGACTCTGGTGCGCTGTTTGGTCACTATAATACAGAAGGAGCAGACTCTGCTGCGCTGTTTGGTCACTATCATACAGGAGGAGCAGACTCTGGTGCACTGTTTGGTCACTATCATACAGGAGGAGCAGACTCTGGTGTACTGTCTGCATCTGGTCGCTATACTACAGGAGGAGCAGACTCTGGTGTACTGTTTGGTCACTATAATACAGGAGGAGCAGACTCTGGTGCGCTGTTTGGTCACTATAATACAGAAGGAGCAGACTCTGGTGCGCTGTTTGGTCACTATAATACAGGAGGAGCAGACTCTGCTGCGCTGTTTGGTCACTATAATACAGAAGGAGCAGACTCTGCTGCGCTGTTTGGTCACTATCATACAGGAGGAGCAGACTCTGGTGTACTGTCTGCATCTGGTCGCTATAGTACAGGAGGAGCAGACTCTGGTGCACTGTCTGCATCTGGCCGCTATAGTACAGGAGGAGCAGACTCTGGTGCACTGTCTGCATCTGGTCGCTATAGTACAGGAGGAGCAGACTCTGGTGTACTGTCTGCATCTGGTCACTATCATACAGGAGGAGCAGACTCTGGTGTACTGTTTGGTCACTATCATACAGGAGGAGCAGACTCTGGTGCGCTGTTTGGTCACTATAATACAGGAGGAGCAGATTCTGCTGCGCTGTTTGGTCACTATACTACAGGAGGAGCAGACTCAGGTGCGCTGTTTGGTCACTATCATACAGAAGGAGAAGACTCTGGTGCGCTGTTTGGTCACTATAATACAGGAGGAACAGAGTCTGGTGCGCTGTTTGGTCACTATCATACAGGAGGAGCAGACTCTGGTGCGCTGTTTGGTCACTATACTACAGAAGGAGCAGACTCTGGTGCGCTGTTTGGTCACTATCATACAGGAGGAGCAGACTCTGGTGCGCTGTTTGGTCACTTTAATACAGGAGGAGCAGACTCTGGTGCGCTGTTTGGTCACTATCATACAGGAGGAGCAGACTCTGGTGCGCTGTTTGGTCACTTTAATACAGGAGGAGCAGACTCTGGTGCGCTGTTTGGTCACTATCATACAGGAGGAGCAGACTCTGGTGCACTGTTTGGTCACTATAATACAGGAGGAGCAGACTCTGGTGCGCTGTTTGGTCACTATAATACAGAAGGAGCAGACTCTGGTGCGCTGTTTGGTCACTATAATACAGGAGGAGCAGACTCTGGTGCACTGTTTGGTCACTATCATACAGGAGGAGCAGACTCTGGTGCGCTGTTTGGTCACTATCATACAGGAGGAGCAGACTCTGGTGCGCTGTTTGGTCACTATCATACAGGAGGAGCAGACTCTGGTGCACTGTTTGGTCACTATCATACAGGAGGAGCAGACTCTGGTGCACTGTTTGGTCACTATCATACAGAAGGAGCAGACTCTGGTGCGCTGTTTGGTCACTATAATACAGAAGGAGCAGACTCTGCTGCGCTGTTTGGTCACTATCATACAGGAGGAGCAGACTCTGGTGCACTGTTTGGTCACTATCATACAGGAGGAGCAGACTCTGGTGTACTGTCTGCATCTGGTCGCTATAGTACAGGAGGAGCAGACTCTGGTGCACTGTCTGCATCTGGTCGCTATAGTACAGGAGGAGCAGACTCTGGTGTACTGTCTGCATCTGGTCGCTATAGTACAGGAGGAGCAGACTCTGGTGTACTGTCTGCATCTGGTCGCTATAGTACAGGAGGAGCAGACTCTGGTGTACTGTCTGCATCTGGTCGCTATAGTACAGGAGGAGCAGACTCTGGTGCACTGTCTGCATCTGGTCGCTATAGTACAGGAGGAGCAGACTCTGGTGCACTGTCTGCATCTGGTCGCTATAGTACAGGAGGAGCAGACTCTGGTGCACTGTCTGCATCTGGTCGCTATAGTACAGGAGGAGCAGACTCTGGTGTACTGTCTGCATCTGGTCACTATCATACAGGAGGAGCAGACTCTGGTGTACTGTTTGGTCACTATCATACAGGAGGAGCAGACTCTGGTGCGCTGTTTGGTCACTATAATACAGGAGGAGCAGATTCTGCTGCGCTGTTTGGTCACTATACTACAGGAGGAGCAGACTCAGGTGCGCTGTTTGGTCACTATCATACAGAAGGAGAAGACTCTGGTGCGCTGTTTGGTCACTATAATACAGGAGGAACAGAGTCTGGTGCGCTGTTTGGTCACTATCATACAGGAGGAGCAGACTCTGGTGCGCTGTTTGGTCACTATACTACAGAAGGAGCAGACTCTGGTGCGCTGTTTGGTCACTATAATACAGAAGGAGCAGACTCTGGTGCGCTGTTTGGTCACTATCATACAGGAGGAGCAGACTCTGGTGCGCTGTTTGGTCACTATACTACAGGAGGAGCAGACTCTGGTGCGCTGTTTGGTCACTATAATACAGAAGGAGCAGACTCTGGTGCGCTGTTTGGTCACTATCATACAGGAGGAGCAGACTCTGCTGCGCTGTTTGGTCACTTTAATACAGGAGGAGCAGACTCTGCTGCGCTGTTTGGTCACTATACTACAGGAGGAGCAGACTCTGGTGCGCTGTTTGGTCACTATCATACAGGAGGAGCAGACTCTGGTGTACTGTCTGCATCTGGTCGCTATAGTACAGGAGGAGCAGACTCTGGTGCACTGTCTGCATCTGGTCGCTATAGTACAGGAGGAGCAGACTCTGGTGTACTGTCTGCATCTGGTCACTATCATACAGGAGGAGCAGACTCTGGTGTACTGTTTGGTCACTATCATACAGGAGGAGCAGACTCTGGTGCGCTGTTTGGTCACTATAATACAGAAGGAGCAGACTCTGGTGCGCTGTTTGGTCACTATAATACAGGAGGAGCAGACTCTGGTGCACTGTTTGGTCACTATCATACAGGAGGAGCAGACTCTGGTGCGCTGTTTGGTCACTATCATACAGGAGGAGCAGACTCTGGTGCGCTGTTTGGTCACTATCATACAGGAGGAGCAGACTCTGGTGCACTGTTTGGTCACTATCATACAGAAGGAGCAGACTCTGGTGCGCTGTTTGGTCACTATAATACAGAAGGAGCAGACTCTGCTGCGCTGTTTGGTCACTATCATACAGGAGGAGCAGACTCTGGTGTACTGTCTGCATCTGGTCGCTATAGTACAGGAGGAGCAGACTCTGGTGCACTGTCTGCATCTGGTCGCTATAGTACAGGAGAAGCAGACTCTGGTGTACTGTCTGCATCTGGTCGCTATAGTACAGGAGGAGCAGACTCTGGTGTACTGTCTGCATCTGGTCGCTATAGTACAGGAGGAGCAGACTCTGGTGCACTGTCTGCATCTGGTCGCTATAGTACAGGAGGAGCAGACTCTGGTGCACTGTCTGCATCTGGTCGCTATAGTACAGGAGGAGCAGACTCTGGTGCGCTGTTTGGTCACTATCATACAGGAGGAGCAGACTCTGGTGCGCTGTTTGGTCACTATCATACAGGAGGAGCAGACTCTGCTGCGCTGTTTGGTCACTATCATACAGAAGGAGCAGACTCTGGTGCGCTGTTTGGTCACTATCATACAGGAGGAGCAGACTCTGCTGCGCTGTTTGGTCACTATCATACAGAAGGAGCAGACTCTGCTGCGCTGTTTGGTCACTATCATACAGGAGGAGCAGACTCTGGTGCGCTGTTTGGTCACTATCATACAGGAGGAGCAGACTCTGGTGCGCTGTTTGGTCACTATAATACAGGAGGAGCAGATTCTGCTGCGCTGTTTGGTCACTATACTACAGGAGGAGCAGACTCTGGTGCGCTGTTTGGTCACTATAATACAGGAGGAGCAGACTCTGGTGCGCTGTTTGGTCACTATAATACAGAAGGAGCAGACTCAGGTGCGCTGTTTGGTCACTATCATACAGGAGGAGCAGACTCTGGTGCGCTGTTTGGTCACTATCATACAGGAGGAGCAGACTCTGGTGCGCTGTTTGGTCACTATCATACAGAAGGAGCAGACTCAGGTGCGCTGTTTGGTCACTATCATACAGGAGGAGCAGACTCAGGTGCGCTGTTTGGTCACTATCATACAGGAGGAGCAGACTCTGGTGCGCTGTTTGGTCACTATCATACAGAAGGAGCAGACTCTGGTGTACTGTTTGGTCACTATAATACAGGAGGAGCAGACTCTGGTGCGCTGTTTGGTCACTATAATACAGAAGGAGCAGACTCTGGTGCGCTGTTTGGTCACTATAATACAGGAGGAGCAGACTCTGGTGCGCTGTTTGGTCACTATCATACAGGAGGAGCAGACTCTGGTGCGCTGTTTGGTCACTATCATACAGGAGGAGCAGACTCTGGTGCGCTGTTTGGTCACTATAATACAGGAGGAGCAGACTCTGGTGCAATATGGTCTTCAGGTGGGGGGTACCTCTGACATTTGTGCCCACTTGGTCCTGCTGATTAGACAGCGGAGATCTACTATAACTTATGGAACCTAAGCGATTTCTTCATTTGGCTCGTGAGCAGATCTGACACTCCAGGTTCTGCGCTCCCTTCACTTTCTTCTACATTTGGTACCTTACATCTTTATCTTTAAATATGCACAACGGCCCCTAATTACCTCACCTTATCATTAGGTGAGACTTTGAAACATGGAAGGCTCCCGGGTGCAGAATATTACATGTAAGAATAATAGTGTCTCCCTCTCGTCTCATGATCCAACAGGTGTAACTCTGAAGTGGAGCAGCTGCACTTTGCTTGCCAAAAAATGGGTGTAATTAGTGCAATGGAGAATTCATACATTAAGAAAACCTGGTCCTGCCATTGTCACAGAGCAGGAGCAGCCGCGTTCCAGCGACGTGCTGCAAAATAGCTAAAGTAAATCTCCAAGTCCAGAGGAATTTTTTCCCGTGGACTGAAGCATTAAAAGCAGGAACATTGTGCGATTTTCTCTGGGCTGGAAAATATCAACTTAGGCAACACAGCCGTTTTCTTAAAGGGGTCGTTTCACTTCAGCAAATAGCATTTATCATGTAGAGGAAGTTAATACAAGGCCCTTACTAATATATTGTTATTATCCATATTGCCTCCTCTGCTGGCTGGATTCATTTTTCTATCACATTATACGCTGCTCGTTTCCATGGTTACAGACCACCCTGCAATCCATCAGTGGTAGCCGTGCTTGCACAATATAGGAAAAAGCACTAGCCTATGTGCGCTCCCATGGTCCCGGGCATAAGGCTGATGCTTTTTCCTATAGCGTGCAAGCATGACCACCACTGATAGATTGCAGGGTGGTCTGTTACCATGGAAACAAGCAGTGCATAATGTGATGGAAAAATTAATCCAGCCAGCAAAGGAAGCAACATAGACAATCAGAATACATTAGTAAGTGCCTTGTATTAACTTTCTCTCCATGATAAATGCCACTTTCTGAAGTGACACAGCCCCTTTATTGCCCAGTAAATAGCGGCTGTCCAAAAAATAGGACATGACCCCACTGAAATCAATGGGACCGTTTTTAACGGCCGCTTAGAAAGGATTGCACCCCTATAATTCGATCTGCATTTTTTGCAGATGGGATACAGACCCATTCCTTTTAATGGGGCCGCAAAAGATGCGGATAGGACACCGTGTGCTGTCTGCATCCGTGTGGCCATTCCGTGGCGCCGCAAAAAAAGAAAAACTAGAACACGTCCTATTCTTGACAGTTTTGCAGACAAAAATAGGTATTTGTTACATAGTACGGTACCCGGGAAAGGGAAGAATGTGCGATGCACAAGGCCAGTGTCTGAATTTGCGGTTTGCGGCCCGCAAGATGGACATGGTTGTGTAAATGGAGCCTTAGGCTGACGTCTCGTTTTGTAGATTTTTCTATATTTTGCACTTAAAAGGGTTGTGTCACTTCAGCAAATGGCTTTTATAATATAGAAAAAGTTAATAGAAGGCACTTACTAATGTATTGTGATTGTCCCTATTGCTTCCTTTGCTGGCTGGATTCATTTTTCCATCACATTATACACATTTCCATGGTTACGACCACCCAGTAATCCAGCAGTGGTGGTTGTGCTTGCGCACTTTAGGAAAAGGCACCTGCCTATGTGAGCTCCCACAGTCCCGGCCACCAGAGAAGCCGGCACTTTTTCCTATAGCGTGAAAGCACGGCCACAGCTGATGGATTGCAGGCTGCTCCTTGGTGCATAGAACATCTAATTTGCATAATGATAAAAACTTTACCAGGACATGAACGGTGCAACTGATTTAGATAAAATGCTTCAAGGATCAACTCAACCAGGCAATGAGCCTGCTTTCATAGCATTGATCCTACTAAAAAGGCCCTCTTAAAGTAAGACGTAACAGTATACCGCTTGGCTAGTGAAGCACTGTCTGTGTTTGTATCAGAACAGCTCATAGTCCCATACAAAAAGATGCATTTTACTTTTACAGTAGTAGCATCTAACCAGCTCAGAAATAAAGCAGCTCTCTCTCCCCTCTCTCAGCAGTAAATCTCAGCGTGATTTCAAGAAATAATCAACAGTCCCATAAAATTTTAGTTACTGAGGAAGATGGTTGATGCAAATGTTTTTTGTTTTTTTTTTTGTTTTTTTTTTTAAAGATTTTGGTAAGAATCCCATCAAACAGCTCAGTTCTCCTTTAAAATGTATCCTTCTCCTATATATATAAAAAAGCCAAACAAAAACATACATCCTACAAATACACATTCAGATTGAACCTCAGAGAACTGCTGACCTGTAATTTACATACAGAATATTCCTAACGTTTAGGCATGACTCGTTAAAGTCTCCCAGCAGCTCCTCAATAACTACTCTCGCAGCTTGAGGTCCTGGACAAATTGCTTGCTCTTAATAAAACTAATTATACATTTTTGAGATTAAAGGAGATTGTGTGGGAGTCTGAGCAGATGCTAAGAACAATCAACACTTTTCTATCATTAGAAGATGTAGGTAACAGGGTCTCAGATTTGCCTGCTGTCTTAAAGATACACATTTGTAAAGTAGAGAGTTTTGCTTGTGTAATAGAAATGGTCCACATTGGCCGGATTCAAACCCATTACCACAACCCCACCCCGATGACAAGATAGTTTGGTTAATCCAAATGAGTAATGCAGTCACGCTGAGAACTGTTAATTCGACCAGAAAATGTACTACAGTTCCTTTTTGAGTGTTCATAATAACAATTGGTCTGGTTGGTCATTATCCCCTTAAAGAGGTTCTCCAGTTTAATTACTCGTCCCAGAGTACCCCAAATAATATATTTTTGCCCTAAAACACCTGTTATTTTATATCAGAGCTTTCCTTCCCCTGTTCTCGTCATCACTGCATCCAGGCAGGATGCGTACAAGCAGAACTTCCTGTTTTCCTCAGCTTCCTGCTGGGTTTTTTAACCAATCCAAGCGTGCTTTGCTTTGTAATGTTTCTTAGTGCTTGCTCCACTGCCAAACTTTTCTTCTGCAGTAGTCATGCTCACCTACACCTCCATTTTACACCTTAGCTAGGCAGAACAAGCCATTGTGAAACAATACAAAGCAAAGCACGCCAGGATTGGCTAGAAAAGCCAACAGGAAGCTGATGAAAATAGGAAGTTCTGCATGTAAATAATCTGCCAGGATGTGTTGAAAGTGAGAACAGGGGAAAGAAAATTCTATATGAAACCGGAGACCCCTTTAAAGGGGTATTTCCATCACAGACAATAGGGGCATATCGCTAGGATATGCCCCCATTGTCTGATAGATGCGGGTCGCACATTTGGGACCCACACCTACGCCAAGAATGGAGCGGCGGGATCGAAAGCTGTACAATCCCGGGTTTTCAGGCCACCACAAAGCTCTCTGCCCATACAAGTGAATGGGAGCGCACTGCGCTTGTGCGGCCACTGTCCCCATTAATTTCTATGGGGCCAACGCAAATAGCCAGCGCTTGGGTATTTTCCACGGCCCCATAGAAATAAATAGAGGGCGGCTGCGCATGCGCAGTTCGCCCTCCACCACTTTTCACCCCTCTGTTCTCAGTGTAGGTGCGGGTCCCAGAGGTGGAACCTGCACCTATCAGACAATGGAAGCACTTTTTTTTTAGGTCTACAATGTGATAGATATAACATGCTACATTTATTCCACAGGTTGGCACAGACACAGCTATATCAAATGTGCACACATTTTTTCCTTTACATTTCAGTAGTTTTACACAATAAGTTAATTAAAAAAAACTATAAAATTTAAAGAATTAAAAAGGCATTTTTATAATATTCTACACACGTTTCAGTTTACCTGAGCAGAGATCTGCAGACAATAGTTCTAAAATAAGTAATATGCAGGAATATTACATTTTAATAAGATCATCGTACTCAGTTTGTCCACATGAACTTGTAATTACTATACTCAAACCAAATCCTTGCTCAGTTATTCAGAGTTTTAGTCCATTTCCAAACTTAGAAAAATACAGAAAAGTACCTATACGTTGTCTGCATGTTCGCTAGGTATGTCATCACAGAACACACTATATTTAATTTTCATTAGTTTGCTTTGTTCTGTGCTGCACCTTTGTATTAATGCTGCCAGGGCTTGCAGTAAGTGGGATTACTAATGTGAAGAACTTCAGCTCCCATAATTCCCCTTTCTTCTCAGACACTGGCTCCAATTTGCGCTACTTATTCATCCATTGTAACATTAATGCAATTATACTTCTGTTTTCCACTGAATACCCATAGGATCAAATAAGAAAATTCAAGCTGCCTGCAGATGCCACTAATGGAAGCTTAGGAGCTTGTGGCATACATGTTTATTATTGGTGTGGATAATGGCTGTGGAGCCACTGTGCCAACCAACAGATCTGGCTTATGTCTAAACCTAAGAGCGTTATCCTGGTGGCTCCCTGGTTTTCACCCTTTAACCCTATACAGGGATCCAGTCTTTGCTACGTGGGAACACCTCTAGGCCATTAGTCTCTGTGTGGTTGGCTGCTGTGTGGACAGGGACAGCGGTGCGTAGCACAGAGGGAACAGGCAAACTCATAGTCAATAAATAAAAGGCTGAGGTAAGGGCACGCAGAGTTCATGCAAATCAGTGAACCAATCCAAAAGCAAGGGCAGGCAGCACGGTGAACAGGCACGGGTCAGAATCCAGGAATCAGGCAGAAATCAGTACAATGGCAGACAAACGTATTATCTCGCTTTTACAGGCTCTAGCAAGCTAGAGAGACCTGGCAAGATATATAGAGACCTACAGCTTATACAGTCCAGGTTGATGGGCAATTAGAATCAGCCTAGCAGCAGCAAACAGAGCAAGAGGAGGTTAACCCTTGTAGTACTGTAACTGAGCAGAGATATACTGAACAGCAGCCCTAATTCACACGCAGAAAGCCGGCTCCCATGTACATGGGACAGCCATGAACCGCCATTGTAACAATGATTTAGTCCGCCCTATAAGTAATACTTAGTAAGAGTCTAATCTCGTTCTAGTGGTGGCTGCAGGCAGCCAGAATATTACATACCATACATTTTATTATTAACCACTTCCTGACTGCTCCACGTAAATATACATTAGCGATGTGGATGGGCTGTATGGAGCATGCTCACAAGCTAGCAGCAGGTACCAGCTACATAATACAGCCGACGACTGCTGGCAATCACCGATCCCAGGTATTTAACCCTCAGAAGGCATGGTCAATACCGACCACATTATCTAAGAGGTTAGTCAGAGGGAGGGGGCTCCCTCGGACCTCCGATTAGTAAAACCGCAGGGTTATGATCAGCTACTATAGCAAACTGGGTCCTTGGGAAAACTTCCTGGTCTGCTATAGTAATACCACAGACTGCAATGGGATACTAAAGCAGTCTGTAGTATCTATAGTATATGCGATCAAATGATCACATGCTCCCTGAGAGGAAAATGTTTTTAAACAAAAAAAAATTAAATTCCACACTACACTCTTTTCCCAATTTTATCTATAAATTTTTTTTTTTTTTTTTTTTAAATAACTGGTATAAAAAAAAAAACAAGCCCTCACAGAGCTCTGCTATGGGTGTAAAGTAATTAAACATAATTATATACATTTGGTATTGCCAAAATCAAACTGACCCGAAGAATAAGGTCATTGTGTCATTTTTAGTGCACAGTGAACAACGTAAAAACACAACTCCAAAAAATGCAAGAATTCCAATTTTCGCTGAATTACACCCCACAAAGAATTTTATTTTTCCCTGTTTTTTAATACACATGGTAAATTGAATGGGACTGTTGAAAGATACAATTTGTCCCACAAATAACATGCAGTCATACAGCTACAGTATGTGAATGGAAACGTAAAAAAGTTCTTGGAAGGAGAGGAAGAAAAAATTAAAATGAAAATAAGGCTGGCGCTGAAGTGGTTAACATTGAGCGTGTGTAGGGGGGTCCCTATAAATGAATACGAGGTAACACTGACTATAAAAAGGCCAAGCTGTGTGTTTGTCTGACCAAGTAAACCCACCGCCAGCAACTTTCTGCATCCTCCCCTCTACAACGCACATTAAAAGCCCGCTCTATAGGGCTCCAGCTATGCTTTATGGCTCCAGTGATGAAATGGAAGCATCAAAGATCACAGCGGTTCACGCATTTCAGACTATTCAGAATCATATCCACAATACAACTAGTGATAACACATAATTCCCCCCTTTAGTCGTGTCTGTCATCAGTGAGTCACCAGGGTTATGTCAGCAGTTAATGCAGATCACAGGAGGCAATCACTGAATAATCCTGCCGCGTCCTTTACTCAAGTTCATCTCATTTCTGATGAAGGGAAAGACAATTAATTACAGAGATAGCAGAGTTTTCTACTGGATGACCCAGAGCAAACACACCGCGCTGCCTCATAGTGAGGAGAGAGAACCAAAACGTGTATTATAGCAGGTATAAACTAGTACATAGGAGGCAGTATTATAGTAGTTATATTCTTGTACATAGGAGGCAGTATTATAGTAGTTATATTCTTGTACATAGGAGCAGTATTATAGTAGTTCTATTCTTGTACATAGGAGCAGTATTATAGTAGTAATATTCTTGTACATAGGAGCAGTATTATAGTAGTTATATTCTTGCACATAGGAGCAGTATTATAGTAGTTATATTCTTGCACATAGGAGCAGTATTATAGTAGTTATATTCTTGTACACAGGAGCAGTATTATAGTAGTTATATTCTTGTACATAGGAGCAGTATTATAGTAGTTATATTCTTGTACATAGGAGCAGTATTATAGTAGTTATATTCTTGTACATAGGAGCAGTATTATAGTAGTTATATTCTTGTACATAGGAGACAGTATTATAGTAGTTATATTCTTGTACATAGGAGCAGTATTATAGTAGTTATATTCTTGTACATAGGAGCAGTATTATAGTAGTTATATTCTTGTACATAGGAGCAGTATTATAGTAGTTATATTCTTGTACATAGGAGCAGTATTATAGTAGTTATATTCTTGTACATAGGAGGCAGTATTATAGTAGTTATATTCTTGTACATAGGAGCAGTATTATAGTAGTTATATTCTTGTACATAGGAGACAGTATTATAGTAGTTATATTCTTGTACATAGGAGGCAGTATTATAGTAGTTATATTCTTGTACATAGGAGCAGTATTATAGTAGTTATATTCTTGTACATAGGAGACAGTATTATAGTAGTTATATTCTTGTACATAGGAGCAGTATTATAGTAGTTATATTCTTGTACATAGGAGCAGTATTATAGTAGTTATATTCTTGTACATAGGAGACAGTATTATAGTAGTTATATTCTTGTACATAGGAGCAGTATTATAGTAGTTATATTCTTGTACACAGGAGGCAGTATTATAGTAGTTATATTCTTGTACATAGGAGCAGTATTATAGCCTCCAAGTGCACTTGTGTCCATAAATATCTCACAATTATTTTTTTCTCTATCCACTTGGCTCTCTAAAAGTTAAATGTTTGTAATGTAGAAGGCTATTATCACTGACGCACATGGAATAAAAGAGACTGAAAGAAATCATGGAGATTTTTTAAATAGTTTGTGCTAAATGCTAGAATCAATCAAGCAGCAATTTTCTATGTAAGTGCTGGTCAAGCTGTGCGTATCATCAGCAAACAGCCCACCCAAATGGGACAAAACGGCACTTTACAGTGAAAGGTTGGAGTCAAGAAAAACAAAAGGCCGTGCCGCTTCCCTGCCCCTTCGCTGTAATTGACAGGGGGCAGGGAAGGGGCGTGGTTATTTTTCTCAATTTACTTTATTTTTACAATTTAATGCATTTATTTTTTCAGCGTATTATATATATATATATATATATATATATATATATATATATATATATATATATATAGAAAAGGAAAGTCTGCAGCACTCCTTTAAGTAAAAAAGTGTAATTTATTCACACATGTCAGACAACGTTTCGGTCCTCTCACAGGACCTTTTTCAAGTCAAGTGAACAAAAAGTGCATAGTGCAGAAATAAATACAGCTCTACAGCATGACACAATCCATTATCAGCCAATAGAGTACTAGTGCACTCCCATTCATGGGTGGGCTACAATTCATATAATTAACTCCATCTATTACCGTGCATACCAACATCAATCGGAGTCTATCAGTGATACATTCAATAATAATCCATCATCATATGTGAACATAAGTGTATATAATAAAGTGAACCGTGCAATTTAAAAAAGTCCTTGACTATGTTACCTTGCCGCAGGACTGATGGAGAACCGAAATAGCTTGTGGAGAAGGCGTCTCTACTTGTATCGGAGCACGCCACTCATCCGCGTCCACTGCACCTTACTGCGCATGTATTCAACCCCCTTCTGTTCACACAGCCTCTAATACTCCTACGTCGCCTCTACGGTGGAAACCAACGCGATGACGTACGGCTGATCACGTCTACATTTAACCCTTTGGGTTTTAGGGTATCCAGCCGAAAGATCCACCTTAACTCAGTTTTTTTTAGTTTGCTTAATCGATCACCTCCTCTTTCCAATGGTTTAACATGGTCTATAATCATAAATTTCAAGTCACTTTCTTTATGATTTTTTTCGGCAAAATGCTTTTTGGGTTTGGGTTTTTGCCGAAAAAAATCATAAAGAAAGTGACTTGAAATTTATGATTATAGACCATGTTAAACCATTGGAAAGAGGAGGTGATCGATTAAGCAAACTAAAAAAAACTGAGTTAAGGTGGATCTTTCGGCTGGATACCCTAAAACCCAAAGGGTTAAATGTAGAATTTAGGGTGACAGGAGGAATGGTTAGCTAGATACCCATTTTACATGGCCTATACTCTGATGTTGTCTGCTCTCTATATGCGGTGAATTAAATGGAAGCTACAATGATTTGTTTGAACTTAAAGATATATATGTATGCTGACTTTTTGCCAGTGCCGGGCTTTTTTGATGGAGACGAGATAAATATGGGTGTTATGGAGGCATGATATTATTGCCCAAAAATAGTGCCTGAAGTAAGATGGTGGATATGGACTCGTGGTGGGGTGCGGACGATCTGTCTATGCGCTGACGCGGATTTGTTTGTGCGCGGCGCCTGGTTGTGATCAGCCGTACGTCATCGCGTTGGTTTCCACCGTAGAGGCGACGTAGGAGTATTAGAGGCTGCGTGAACAGAAGGGGGTTGAATACATGCGCAGTAAGGTGCAGTGGACGCGGATGAGTGGCGTGCTCCGATACAAGTAGAGACGCCTTCTCCACAAGCTATTTCGGTTCTCCATCAGTCCTGCGGCAAGGTAACATAGTCAAGGACTTTTTTAAATTGCACGGTTCACTTTATTATATACACTTATGTTCACATATGATGATGGATTATTATTGAATGTATCACTGATAGACTCCGATTGATGTTGGTATGCACGGTAATAGATGGAGTTAATTATATGAATTGTAGCCCACCCATGAATGGGAGTGCACTAGTACTCTATTGGCTGATAATGGATTGTGTCATGCTGTAGAGCTGTATTTATTTCTGCACTATGCACTTTTTGTTCACTTGACTTGAAAAAGGTCCTGTGAGAGGACCGAAACGTTGTCTGACATGTGTGAATAAATTACACTTTTTTACTTAAAGGAGTGCTGCGGACTTTCCTTTTCTACTGAATTTGTCCTTTATCGAGGGACCACCGCGGGCACCTGCACAGCTATATTTGCACTGAAGGGAGTGCTGCCTGAATTTTTCCATGGAGATATATATATATATATAAAATTACATTTTTCTGTATAATTTTTTTCTCAGCTTATTTACTTCCGCATCACACAGAATGTCTAAAATTGATATATGTGTGCATTGTTGCATGTCTCAAGAACGTGAGAAATCTGTATTTCTACTTCGCTTATTTACTTTTTTTTTAGCCCATTAGGGTCACAGTTCTCTGTGGTCTGCATACATGGACATCCAGAGAGGACACTGGTCACGTCTTCTCTCTGCACAGGGAATCCCTGCAACATCATTAATGTCACGGGATTCCTTAGCACCTGCCCGAAGGCAAATGCAGAGCTTCTGCACTCAATATGAACACATCATTTTTTTTTTTATCAATTTACACTTAAGATAATTTACATTGTCCAGATTTGAAGATGTTAAAGGGGTTGTTGGAGATTTTGATATTGATGGCCTATCTTCAGGATAGGTCACCCATATCTTATAGGTGGGGGTCCGACTTCTGTCACCCACACAGATCACCTGTTTGAACAGGTCGCGGTGCTCTGGTGAGCACAGTGCCATGCACTGCATAGTGGCTGTGCCTGGTATTGCAGCTCAGGTCCACTCACTCAATGAAACCGACGTCACTGGCCTAGGAAGAGGCCTAAGCGCTCACCGGAGCATTGTAGCCTCTTCAAACAGCTGATCAGCAGGGGGTGCCAGGAGCTGAACTCCCACTGAGCAGATAACCTGTGAATAGGCCATTAGTATCAAAATCTCGGGCAACTTAGTGCAGCAGCAGGTAATGGACTGGTCCTATAAAGGGTTCTTCTACTTGGACAACCCATCACGGACATTATAGAGCGGGCATCCAAATCTTGACCTGTTAAAGGGGTTGTCCGCTTTATATTGATAACCTATCCTCAGGATAAATTATCAATATCAGATCTATAGGGGTCCGACACTTGGTCCCCGCCCCCCCCCCCCTCCCCTGCCGATCAGCTGTTGAGTGCTGCCTTCTCTTCATCGTTTACATGCTCCCCATCGCAACCGCAGAGTCGTCCCTTTCACTTCTATGGCATGGCTCCTTCCTATTCAGCCGTCCCATAGAAGTGAATGGGACGGCTGAGATGTAATTACACCTGCTTGCCAATGCGGTTGCGATGGGGAGCAGGTAAACAATGAAGAGAAGGCTGCACTCACAGAAGGGTGGCCTTCTCTTCAACCATTAGCTAACAGTCAGGGAGGTACCAAGAAAGAAGGAATAAGGGTAGGTTCACACCTGGCAGAGGAACAGCCGGCCTGAGTTCACCGGATCCAGCCTATAATGGAATCCGTCTGCTTTCCTGCATGAGCGAAGGCTTTACGCTGGACGAAAAATGGTGCATAAGGGTGTGAACCTACCCTTAGGGCAGTTTCAGAAGAGCGTGTCCACTGCGGGGAAACATGCTCAGTAATTTCCTGGATCAAGACGGAAACGCAAGGCACTATAATGATTTATAATGCTGTGTGTCTCTGCCTAACCTCCACTGTAATGATCTGTATTCACAAAATGCCGTCAGGGCATATCAGTACAGCGGAGGTCGGGCAGAGACACACAGCATTATAAATCATTATAATGCCCTGCGGTCCAGTCACATTAGCAGACTCCTCATCTGAAATTAGTCTTATCCAGACAGGTGGTCCCCTTTACCCAAGACAGACCAACCATTCCTCAAACTCTCCATTATATTTTCTGGAGCTTTTTTAGATTGACCTCGGAGTTAAACCAAAGGAATTGTGAGACACAGACGAGTCAGAAAATTACGAGAGAAAAATGACTGGATATCATGATAACAAAGCGCTCCTACAAAACTCTACTTCAATTGATAGCCATAAAGAAGAAGAAAATTCACGCTTCCACCTGCGGTGATCCATAGGAAAGGGACAGATTTTTTTCAAAAACATCACAGTCTAATACAAGATTGTGTTTTCAGCTTCATCATCTACACAAAGTACCAACTGCTGAGTCCTTCTCAGCATCTGACAGGCTCTTTCTCCTCCGAGCCGTCGACCTTGCTATTATTCTATTCTCACAATCGGCTAGAGGTGCGCCATCGCCCAGGATGCTGAAAAGACAAGCAGGGGCTGTGCTGTCGCTGACAAGGAGAACGGTGGACTAATGTGATGAGATAAGACCTGTCTGCGTTTGTTTCGGGTGTAATACTGCAGATAAGCATTACTTTCAATAACCCTCAGTCCCCGGCTTGCTTAATCCAATCTCTGGTAACGCAATCGTTTGGAATTAGCGGAGACATGTCAGAGGGCCGGACGCATGCCTGATTACACGGTGGGGCTATGCAGACCCCAATGCCAACGCGTTAACTGTATGAGGCTGAGAGACTGATGATAACCATCTCTGCGAGTCCTGTTTTATCGACCGTCTGTGGGTAAACACTGGCTCTACAAGGAACGGGAATTCATGAGTTATGAAATGTTAATGTATTTGAAATGAGACAAAACGATGGTTATCCTGAGGCGCCGCAAAAACATAACCTAACGTTTTCCAGCAAGACAGTACACAAAAAAAAAACAAGCAGCATCCTAAACCAGCAGAATTAGAAGGTACACTAGAAAATAAATCCAATCGTAGAGACTACAGGGATTTGGTAAGAAACCATTTTGTATTTTAGAGGTAACATGAATATCTCCGAGACCCACCTTAGCAACACGGACGATGGGTGGCACCAATTAATCACAATTACAGGCACCGTAATTAAGGTGATGGTAGTAAAGATGGCTGGTGGAGGTGGTGGTTGAGGTAAAAATGGCTGGTGGAGGTGGTGGTTGAGGTAAAAATAGCCGGTGGAGGTGGTGGTTGAGGTAAAAATGGCTGGTGGAGGGGGGGCGTGGCCTGACTGCCGATGTAGGAAGACGCATGGCGTAGAGCTCCTGGGAAGAATCCTGATTTTCATGTCTGCTCACCTCCTGCCTAACTCCAGAGACAGCCGACAGCACACCGAAGCCTCCCTGGACGCTGGGGTGAATCCTGGTACTATCAGGACCCGGCAGAAGCAGAGGGAAAAGGAGGGTAGAGACGGCGGCACGGACACTCCGTCCAAACAAGATGGCGCCGCACAAGCTGCGAAGCTCACTGATGTGGCGGTAAAGCTTGGGAGGTTCGCCCGCACCCCGGCCGCCGCGGCTACCGATCCGGAGCCTGAGACTGAAGTGTCTGATGAGGTGAGGGGAGCGGAGCCTCAGCAGGCAATTACTTATGCCTCGATTGTGAAGCAGAAAGAGTGCCCAGTATTGCTACCGGAGACGGAGCCTGTCCCTGAACCTACCATTGCGGACGTATACAAAATGGTAGCGCAGTGCAGCGCAGCTCTCACATCCCTGAATACTAATATGGGAGGCCTCAAGGAGGAAGTTTTATTAATCCGCCAGGATATGCGGCAATTTAAGGAGAGAGTGGGAGAACTCGAGGGTCGCGTCAGCGATATGGAGGATCAGTTGCCACCTGTTAAGAGAGACTTGCAGCGAGTTATTCATAACGTGTCATTACTGATAGCCAAGTCTGATGATATGGAAAATCGTCTGAGGCGCAATAATGTGCGCTTTATTGGGATACCGGAACGCACTGAAGGTTCGGATCCAGTTTCATATATGGAAAAGTGGCTGGTGGACACTATTGGCAAAGAAAAGCTATCCCCACTTTTTGCAATAGAGCGGGCCCACAGGGTGCCGTTTCGGCCTCCACCTCCGGGAGCGCCTCCAAGACCTCTCCTGATTAAAGTTCTCCACTACAGAGACCGTGATGCCATTCTTAAAGCTGCCAGAGATACACCTGACATCCAGATTGCTGGTAGCAGAGTCCTGATGTTTCCGGATTTTTCTGCAGAAATTCAGAAAAGGAGGGCGAAATTTTTGGACGTAAAGAGGCGTCTGAGGCTTTTGCAATGGCCTTACTCCATGTTATACCCGGCTAAACTTCGGGTTGTGGCGCATGGGTCCACGCACATGTTTGAGGATCCGGTTGAAGCGTGTCAATGGCTGGACATTCATGAGAAGGATCAGCGTGGCAACAATACCTGAGGACTTGGTGATATTATTGATAGAACTTTTTCTATTACAATGTTTACTTACTGATAGTTTTTACTGCCAGTTATAAATGTATGGTACTCTGTTGTTTTCGTATATGATAGGGCTGCTATATATCCTGACTTAAAGTCGGTTGTTTTTTCTATTCTGTTTAGGTACTTATAGGGCAGGGTAGGAGGTTGAGTGGTTTGTTCTTATAGTTATCCAGGCTGCTGCGTCACTAAGTGATAGGAAACTACGCTTCTGTGTTCTTGTGCATATACCACTAACTGTGGCAGTCAGGTTCACTTTGTGTATGTATGGTGTACCCCTATACATCAGATTTATGACTTACAATAGGTTTACGAATGTTGGGGGGGAGGGTGGGATTCTGGGAGCAGGCTTTATTTTTGCATTTACCTCAGAGAGGAGGTTTGTATGGATCTATCGGCACTGGTTCTTGTATCTGATTTTATATGCTCGCGATGTCTTCTGTTAACATAGTAGCCTGGAATGTGCGGGGCATGTCACAAGCCTCTAAGCGTGCAGCAATATTTCATGCCCTGAGAGATATACAACCAGCTATTGTTTGTTTGTCTGAGACCCATTTAAATGTTGATAGGACGCACTTGGCGCATAGAGCGTGGGTAGGTTATGAATACCATTCTACTCACTCCACACATGCTAGGGGGGTTACCATCCTGGTTCATAGATCTATACCATTTACTGTGTATGACTCATATATTGATGATGGTGGGAGGTTTGTGTGTCTGAGTTGTAGTATTTTTCATTTCAGGATTGTTTTGGCGGCGGTGTATGTTCCCCCCCCATATTCAGCTGAAGTTATGAAACTGATCATCTCCTTCAAGTCTAAGTTCCCATCAATTCCGCTGCTGGCCATAGGGGATTTTAATATGTATCTTAATGGCTCCTTGGATAAATTTCATAATGGGCTGGGAACATGCTCCGCTGCTTCTACTTCTCTGGCGCGGTTGTTGTCAGAGGTGGATCTATGTGATATATGGAGAACTTTGTATCCTACGCAACGTCAATTTTCCTGTTATTCCACCACACATGGTTCCTTGTCCAGAATAGACTTGGCTATTGGATCCTTATCTTTAGTGGCCCTGACAAAGAAAATCTTGTATCTACCTCGTAGTATATCTGACCATTCTCCATTATTGATAACTCTGGAAGTAGGTCCCCAGACACATGTTGTTAGACCTATTTGGCGCTTGAACCCATTCTGGTTGTCAATAGTGGATACTGGTACTGTGATATCCGGGGCTTTGGCTGATTTTTTGTCTATTAATGTGGGCTCGGCGTCGCTAGATGTGGTATGGGATGCTATGAAGGCATATGTGAGGGGGCTCTACATTAAACATATCAGCGTTAGAAAATCTAAAAGTCGTGCTCTGGACAAGGAACTCTCAGATCGGGTTACGCATTTAGAGGCTGATTATGTTGCACAGCCCACGGTAGCTGGGGAGCTGCGATGGAGGGAAGCCCAGAATCTTCTGAAGGAGCATATACAGGCTAGAGCGGAGGATAAAAGGTTGTTTACGACCCAAAGATATTTAGCTGAAGGTGAAAGTGCAGGTCATTTGTTAGCTGTGATTTCTAGAGCTCAGCAGGGTCCTTCTTCTATCACTTCACTTAGGGGAGGGAATGGACAAATGGTGGTGGGGAATGAGAACATTCTGGAAGAATTCTATGTACATTTTAAGGAGGTTTATAGGTCCAGGCTGGTCGCCACTGATTCTTGTAGGTCTGGATATTTGGAGGGAATTGACATGCCTGTTCTGTCTGAGGAGAATAGGGCGATCCTTGAGGAGGATATTACGTTGGAGGAATTGGAAGAGGCACTTAAGTCCTTGCCTAATGAGAAGGCACCGGGTGGAGACGGTCTCCCTGGGGAATTCTATAAAAAACAGTGGTGAACTGCTACTTCCGCACCTGCTTGCAGTATTTAAGCATGCTTTTGGTAGAGGTATTTTGCCTTCCTCCATGAGAGAGGCTATTGTTGTAGTAATACCCAAACCGGGTAAGGATCCAGCTTTGGTAGATTCGTATAGGCCCATTTCTCTCCTGACGGTTGATGTTAAACTCCTGGCAAAAATTCTAGCTAATCGATTTAAATAGAGTTATTCACACCATTATTCATGATGACCAGTCCGGTTTTATGCCTGGTAAATCCACGGCTTTAAATCTTAGGAGGCTATTTCTGAACCTCCAGTTGGAGGGTAGGGATGTGTCGGATAACAGGGCCGCGGTGGTCTCTCTTGATGCTGCCAAGGCTTTTGACAGTGTTGAGTGGGCTTACTTGTGGGCGGTCATGGCTAAAATGGGCTTCGGAATGGATTTTATGAAGTGGGTTAAACTTTTGTACTGTGAACCCAGGGCTAGAGTACGAGTTAACGGGCATTTATCGTCAACTATTGCTTTGGAGAGGGGGACAAGACAGGGCTGTCCGCTGTCTCCGCTATTGTTTGCGATAGCCATTGAACCCTTAGCTTGTATCCTGCGTTCTACTTCTTCTGTGGGTGGGTTATTGCGGGGCTCAATGGAGGAGCGAGTATCGTTGTATGCGGATGATACATTGATATATGTGAACGATCTGGAAAAGTATATGGATGCAGTAATATCTGTGGTATCTCAGTTTGGCGACCAGTCTGGATTACTAGTAAACTGGGATAAGTCAGTGATTCTTCCAGTATCCTCTCAAGTACCGTCACGCACTGCTGCCTTCTCCGGACCTAAGGTGGTGCAATCCTTTAAGTATCTTGGGGTAATAGTGTCCATGAACCCTGCAGATTATATTACCAGTAACCTCCTACCCTTGTTGGAGAAATTTAAACATAAGATCACAGTGTGGCATAAACTGCCTTTGTCAGTGATAGGAAGGGGAAATTTGTTGAAAATGATCCTTATGCCGCAATTGCTTTATGTCCTGCACAACTCCCCTGTTTGGATTCCCGTGCATTACTTTCACAAAATTTTACGACTGTTTCGCTTTTTTCTGTGGAAAAGTTATAGGGGGAGAATAAAGTATGAAACGCTACAGAGGAACAAAGATGCAGGGGGACTTGCTCTGCCCAACCCTTTACTCTATTTTCTGTCGGCCCAATTGCAGCATTTTAAAGGGTGGGGAGTGGGGGGTAGCCCAGGTATGAAGAGTGGACGATTGATGGAGTGGGCGTCGAATAGATCTCCCCCATTGACGGCCGTTGAAGGTAGGGTAAAGGAAGATGTGGGGCGTATCCCAATACTAGTGCTCATGAGGAAAGTCTGGTGTAAAACCAAACATATTTTGGGATTAGAGGGGTACGTCAATATCTCGCCTATTTGGAGGAACCCAGCGCTGCCAGAGTTGGAAGGTCTAACTGGGTTTTCTGGGTGGAATAACAAGGGAATATGGAATTTGGGCCATATCTTCTCAGGCGGGGTATTGAAGCAATATCAACAGCTGTGCTCGGAGTTTGGGCTTCCTTCCTCGCAGTTCTATAGATATCTTCAGCTCAGGCATGCACTAGACGCTCAGGCTAAAGTGGCCCCAATAGTATTTACGTCCACTCATGCGTTGAACACAGTGGTGGCTGCTGGTTCGGTGAAAGGGGCAATCTCCGTGATGTATCAGGCCTTGCTAGAAGATTTTCTTAAGGGATACCCGCTAAAATGTAGGCAGCAATGGGAAAGAGATTTGGGTGGGCTTACAGATGCGCAATGGTCAGAGATAGTGGCGCTTACTCCCAATCTATCTCTCAGTGAGGCGGCACGTCTCTCCCAGCTGTATCTAGTGCACAGAGTATATAGGACTCCGGTATTTCTGCACAAAGTGGGTTGTAGGGATAGTCCCAATTGTCCGAAATGTGGCAGCGCCGAAGCTGATCTTCTGCATATGTTATGGTCATGCCCTTCATTGACCTCTTATTGGAGAGCAATACTACATCTTGTTAATAAGGTACATAGTACTAAATTTAAAATGGATCCAAAAATTTGTATTCTGGGAGTACTGCCAGAGGAAAATTTGCAGTCTACAGTAGCTACGGGAATAGAAAGGATGCTTTATCAGGCGAGGAAGACTGTCGCAGCAAAATGGATACAGGGGATACCCCCGGAAGTACCGGAGTATGTTGCTAGAATGAATGTGGTAGTGCGTCTTGAGAGGGGTGTATACCAGAAAAGAAAATGCTTGACTAAATTTGAGGCTATTTGGGGTAGCTGGATAGATAGGTCGGGATGCTGTAGTCCTTGGCTAGCATTGACGAGGAGTGCTTTGATTGCCCGGTAAGGCTACTCTGGGGAAGTGACTGTGTACATCCTGGTGATAGGTGGAATGTGTGGTGTATGATTGTTGGTGTCTGATGTGTGATGTGTGACTGTGGACTGAGTGCCATGTCTGTATGGGAGTTTACTTACTTGGGGCTCATAGCCTGTATTGTTTATTGAGTTCAATCGAACTGGTGCCGATAGAATGAGGAGACAAGGAATTTGGAGGTAGTTATGCTCTTATTGCAATGATGTCCTGCTCTTGGAAAGTTTGGGAGGGGAGGGGGGGGGGCTGTTTATAGGGATGTTTGTTGAGGGAGAAAACAATTAGATAGATAAAGATCTAGATCTAATGTGTATATTCCTACGATGTCTTATGGTCATGGGATGTATATTATGTAAAATGTGCATATGTAATATTTTGTACTTTTGCCTTTTGTACATGATGTCTTTTGATGACCGGATATTTGATTTGACTGTCATTTGATGATGAAAAAGGAAAATTTGATAATAAAAAATTATCTGATTTAAAAAAAAATGGCTGGTGGAGGTGGTGGTTGAGGTAAAAATAGCCGGTGGAGGTGGTGGTTGAGGTAAAAATGGCTGGTGGAGGTGATGGTTGAGGTAAAAGATGGCTGGTGGAGGTGGTGTTTGGAGGTAAAGATGGCTGGTGGAGGTGGTGGTTGAGGTAAAGATGGCTGGTGAAGGTGGTGTTTGGAGGTAAAGATGGCCGGTGGAGGTGGTGTTTGGAGGTAAAGATGGCCTGTGGAGGTGGTGTTTGGAGGTAAAGATGGCCGGTGGAGGTGGTGGTTGGAGGTAAAGATGGCCGGTGGAGGTGGTGGTTGGAGGTAAAGACGGCCGGTGGAGGTGGTGGTTGGAGGTAAAGACGGCCGGTGGAGGTGGTGGTTGGAGGTAAAGACGGCCGGTGGAGGTGGTGGTTGGAGGTAAAAATGGCTGGGGGAGGTGCTGGTTGAGGTAAAAGATGGCTGGTGGAGGTGGTGTTTGGAGGTAAAGATGGCTGGTGGAGGTGGTGGTTGAGGTACAGATGACTGGTGGAGGTGGTGGTTGAGGTAAAGATGGCTGGTGAAGGTGGTGTTTGGAGGTAAAGATGGCCGGTGGAGGTGGTGTTTGAGGTAAAGATGGCCTGTGGAGGTGGTGTTTGGAGGTAAAGATGGCCGGTGGAGGTGGTGGTTGGAGGTAAAGATGGCCGGTGGAGGTGGTGGTTGGAGGTAAAGATGGCCGGTGGAGGTGGTGGTTGGAGGTAAAGACGGCCGGTGGAGGTGGTGGTTGGAGGTAAAGACGGCCGGTGGAGGTGGTGGTTGGAGGTAAAGACGGCCGGTGGAGGTGGTGGTTGGAGGTAAAAATGGCTGGGGGAGGTGCTGGTTGAGGTAAAAGATGGCTGGTGGAGGTGGTGTTTGGAGGTAAAGATGGCTGGTGGAGGTGGTGGTTGGAGGTAAAGATGGCTGGTGAAGGTGGTGTTTGGAGGTAAAGATGGCTGGTGAAGGTGGTGTTTGGAGGTAAAGATGGCCGGTGAAGGTGGTGTTTGGAGGTAAAGATGGCCGGTGGAGGTGGTGTTTGAGGTAAAGATGGCCGGTGGAGGTGGTGTTTGAGGTAAAGATGGCCTGTGGAGGTGGTGGTTGGAGGTAAAGATGGCCGGTGGAGGTGGTGGTTGGAGGTAAAGATGGCCGGTGGAGGTGGTGGTTGGAGGTAAAGACGGCCGGTGGAGGTGGTGGTTGGAGGTAAAGATGGCCGGTGGAGGTGGTGGTTGAGGTAAAAATGGCTGGGGAAGGTGCTGGTTGAGGTAAAAGATGGCTGGTGGAGGTGGTGTTTGAGGTAAAGATGGCTGGTGGAAGTGGTGGTTGAGGCAACAATGGCTGGTGGGGGTCCTGGTAGTAAAGATGGCTGATGGTGGTGGTAAAGATGGCTGGTGGCGGTGTTGGTGGTGGTAAAGACGGCTGCTGGTAGTAGTGGCAAAGACGGCTGGTGATGGTGGTAGGAGTGGGGTGATGAATACAGTTAATTGTGCAGAGGTGTCAAAGATTCTTTTCATATTCTGGACTCATTTTCATGACATTCTTTGAATAGAACCCTCCACCAGCCACTCCGAAGACCACTCCAACAATTGCAGAAGGGAAAACTAGCACGGAGATGCAGGCCGCGGACCTTGCAGCCCGCCTAAGTAGATATGCAAGATCCTCCTCTGTACCTCCCCAGACATTAACGAGCAGTTCCACTGTAGAATCCAAACGGGATGAACCCATGTGAAGCCATAAAGCAGGCTCTGATAGGACAACTATGGTCCATAAGATGGCGGCCTCACCAACAGCAGGGGGGCTTAGCTGAGACATCGGCTCCACACATGAAGTGAAAACTCCTACCTCTCATGGAGATGAGCCCACTATTAAAGATATCTTCAATGCGGGTAAACACTGTAGCAGTTCATTAAACATTCTTAATACAAATATGGGCAGTTTGCAGGAAAATGTCTCTCTACATCAGGCAAGACCTTAGGAAGGTGAATGAGAGGATCAAAGAAGTGGAAGACAAAGTGAGCACCATTGAAGATCAGATACCCCCGGTGAAGACAGATCTTGGTAGAATTATACATAATGTGTCTTTATTGATGGCCAAAACAGATGACTTAGAAAATAGGTTGCGCAGAAATAATTTCAGGGTGATTGGTGTCCCCGAAAAGGCTGAGGGGTCCGACCCAGTGGTGTTTTTATTTTTTTAAGAATGGCTAACTCTTAAATTTGGCAAAGACTCTCTATCCCGTGTGTTTGCCATTGAAAAAGCACATAGGGTGCCATTCCATGGTCCGCCATCAGGCCCGCCCCCCCCCCCCCTTGCCCTTTTTTATGAAACTGCTACACTTCAGGGACAGAGACGTTATCCTAAAAAAAAAAAACAAGGAATCACCCTGAGGTTCAGTGCAGAAGAGTAAGGTTCCAGGATGTGAAACGCCTACAGATTCCCTACTCCATGATGTAACCGGCCAAGCTACGGGTGGTAGCACATGGAGAGATCTACATATTTGAAACACCGTTGGATGCGTCACAGTGAGTGGAAACCAACGAATGTTCCCTTAAAGCGTTAGCGAACACTGGTTGAGTACGTACCACGCAAGTTTATGGGACTCTTAGGCCCCTTTCACACGGGTGAGTTTTCCGCACGGGTGCAATGCGTGAGGTGAACGCATTGCACCCGCACTGAATCCGGATGCATTCATTTCTATGGGGCTGTGCACATGAGCGGTGATTTTCACGCATCACTTGTTCGTTGCGTGAAAATCGCAGCATGCTCTATTTTGTGCGTTTTTCACGCAACGCAGGCCCCATAGAAGTGAATGGGACTGCGTGAAAATCGCAAGCATCAGCAAGCAAGTGCGGATGCGGTGCGATTTTCACGCACGGTTGCTAGGAGACGATCGGGATGGAGACCCGATCATTATTATTTTCCCATATAACATGGTTATAAGGGAAAATAATAGCATTCCTAATACAGAATGCTTAGTACAATAGCGCTGGAGGGGTTAAAAAAATAAAACGAAATTTAACTCACCTTGATCCACTTGATCGCGCAGCCGGCTTCTCTTCTGCCTTCTTTCTTTAGGACCTGTGATGAGGCCACTGCGCTCATCACATGGTCCGTCACATGATCCGTCACAGTGGTAAAAAAGATCATGTGATGGACCATGTGACGAGCGCAGTGACGTCACCACAGGTCCTTTACCCACGTCCTGAAGAAAGAAGACAGAAGAGAAGCCGGGCTGCGCGAACAAGTGGATTAAGGTGAGTTAAATTATTTTTTATTTTTTTAACCCCTCCAGCGCTAGTTTACTTTGCATTCTGTATTAAGAATGTTATTATTTTCCCTTATAACCATGTTATACGGGTAAATAATACAATCTACACAACACCTAACCCAAACCTGAACTTCTGTGAAGAAGTTCGGGTAGCAAACATGCCGATTTTTCTCACGCGCATGCAAAACGCATTACAATGTTTTGCACTCGCACGGAAAAATCGTGCATTTTCCCGCAACGCACCGGCATCATATCTGGGCCAAAAACATGAAGCCCGTGTGAAAGAGGCCTTATGGATCCAGCCCGGGCCGAGGAAAGAGCCTGATGAGTGCAATATTCTGTTTCAGTTTTCTGCTTTTTTATATAGTCTTACCACCACGGTTTATTTTTGTATTCATATGACTAAGATAGCTTAGTACTACTTTGCACTAATGGTTCAGGAGGTAGGACACTTCTGACAGAGTATATGTGCTTACACTAGGCTATTTAGTGGAGAGGAAGTAGGTACATGGATACTCAAATTCTACGCACTACGGACCGTATTATATAGGAGGCAGGACGGAGCAGCGACCTCGCTTAATGTATACTTTAAATATGTTTCTGAATGTTTTTTTAGTATGCCAATGTCCGGTTACAGGAAGGTTTTTCTCCTTAGATGTATATTTTAAGTTACCTTTTCTATGAGACATATATTTGAAAAAGGACTCTCTGTTGAAGTTATCTGCGTTGTTTTTGTGGGATTTTGGGTTTGGCTGGGTCCAGCGATGGCACAGGTGCATTGATATATTGGCTTCGGTGTGGGGGTAGTGGCCGAGTCACCAGATCTCTCGAGCTCTTCCTTTTGGCATAATACACTAACAGGCTGATAAACGTAAAATTATAGGATGGAATGGGAGAGGCAGCAAAACGCATGGCGGTATTCCTAGCATTACAGCACTATCAGCCTGCGGTGATCTGTCTATCAGAGACGCATATGATTCCCACCTCTACTCACTTGCTGCGCAAACCATGGGTGGGTTGTTCTCATCACTCAACATTGTCCACGCATTCCAGGGGGGTGAGTGTTCTTGTACATAAACCCCTACCATCTATAGGTCACTCGTCTTGTATAGATCCTACGGGGAGATGTGTGCGCCTACACTGGACCTGTTACCACTCCTCCTTTGTCTTAGCCGCGGTATATATTTCTCCCCCTATAGTGGCGAAGCAATGAAAGAGATAATGGCCTTTGTTGAGAAGCTCCCACTATGTCCCATTTTAATTATAGGAGATTTTACTAATTGTACGTCCGCGAGGTTGGACAGGCTGGGAGCGTCAGGGGCGGATAGAGAAAATAATTTTGCCACAGTATTAAGAGAGCTAGATTTGCATGATACTCGGCGGGTAAAGAACCCGGATATACGGCGATTCTTCCATTTCTCTAGCTCTCACCATTCTTTATCTAGGATCGACCTGGCTATTGGATCCCCATATATGTTATCTTTGGTGGTGGATGCTGAATACTTGTCGAGGGGCCTATCTGACCATTCCCCTATGCTTGTAGTGCTTAACCACTTAAGGACCCATGACGTAGCTGTACGTCATGGGTCCGATTAGGGCTGAAACGATTATTCGAATAACTCGATTAAATCGAGTCAAAAAATTCATCGATGCAGTTTCCCTGCATCGAGGAATCGTTTAGATCACGTGATCACGGAGCGGGAGTGAAATTAAGCGTCTCACTCACCGCTTCCGTGTCCTCCGGAGGCCAGAGAGGCAGGACTGAGCGGCCGGCACGAGGGAGGAGGGAGGAGGAGGAGGGAGTCTCTCCCTCCCGAGTCCCCACTGTGCGCGGCTGCCGCTGAAGACCAAGTAGGAGGAGGAGGGGAGGGACTGAGTAGGAGGAGGAGGAGGGGAGGGGAGGGACTGTGGCCACTGCGCCACCAATGAATGTGCCGGACATATCCCACAGGGTCCCCCTCCTCCCCCCAATCATTGGTGGCAGTGTCAGTTCCGATCGGAGCCCCAGCAGTGTAATGCTGGGGCTCCGATCGGTTACCATGGCAGCCAGGACGCTACTGAAGTCCTGGCTGCCATGGTATGTTAGTGAGCAGAGAGCAGCGCATTATACTCACGTGCGCTGTGGCCGGCGGTCGCTCCTTCTCATCGGTCTATGCGGCGCATTGCTAATGCTTATTAGATTACTCGATGAATCGAGAAATATAAATCGATAGAATACTCGATTACAAAAATATTCGTTTACTGCAGCCCTAGGTCCGATCCCTAAACATGGCGCCTGCTCGCGTGTGCAGCGGGCGCCTTAGCTGCGGGGTCTCTGCTATTTTAAATAGCAGAGACCCGCGGCACATGTATGCGATCAGCCATAAGGCTGATCGCATACATGTCACCTTTCAGATGCCGTGGTCAAATGTGACCACGGCATCTGCGCAGACCGGAACCGGAAGTCGCACGCTTCCGGTAACAGAGTTCCCCGGCTGAGATCGGGGGACCTGTTACTACGATCTAATTGACCGAAGCCCCAAGCCGGCTTCCGAGTCAATTAGATGTATATATCAATACAGGCCACTAGGTGGCAGCCTTGTATTGATATAGTGCAATTGAAGTCTTCATATTTAGCCATCACTGAATACTATGGGCAATCTAATGATTGCCAGTTATTGTCACTCAAGGTGACTTAAAAAAAGTAAAAAAAAAACTTTTACAAAATATTTAAAAAAGTTTAAATCACCCCCCTTTCCTTAAAATAAAAATACAAATAAAAATCATGGGCATCGCCGCGTGCGAAAATGCCCATACTATTAAAATATACCAATGTTAATGGCTAATGGCGTAGCGGGAAAAAAAATATAAACAGCCAATTTGCCATTTTTTGTCACTTCAACTACCCAATAATGTTTTAATAAAAAGTGATAAAAAAGTCACACACACAAAATGAGCCCTCACACAGCCCCATACACATAACTACAAAAAAGTTATAGGGGTCAGAATATGGTTATGAAAAAAAAAAATAATCCTCAAAAAGGTTTACTTTTTTTTTCAGTATTAAAACGCAAGAAACATTATTCAAGTGTGGCATCGTTGGAACCGTACTGACCTGGAGAATGAAGATAACAGGTCAATTTTACCGCATAGTGTACAGTGTAAAAAATAAAAACCTTTATCGGAATTGTGTTTTTTCCCAATTGTACCCCATTTGGAATTTTTTTCCCACTCCCTACTACATGGTATTTAACCGTAAATGGTGCCATTAGAAAGCACAACCTGTCCCGCAAAAAATAAGCCCTCATAAGGCTATGTGAATGGAAAAATAAAAAAGTTAGGACTATGGGAAGGCGGGGAGTGAAAAATGAAAACGCAAAAATGGAAAATCCCAGGGTCCATAAGGGGTTAAGTTAGGTGTAAAGAGAACTTTCGGGGTTGGTGCATGGAGACTCAACCCTTTCTGGCTGCAGCTGATGGATGGGGGGGGATATCACAGGGGAGCTCCGGGAATTCTTTACTAATAATACTGGGTCTGATGGGTGTGGTGTGGGATTGGTCGCCATAAAACGAAGACTAGAGACAAATTAAAACAGCTTCAAGATCTAGTCAGGGAAACTGAACAGAGATATGTTGCCAACCAGTCACGTGAGCATGAGCAATCACTGGTGACGGCGTAGACAAATCTAAAAATGCTCCTACTTCCCACCGCTGATAACAGGCGCCCACAAAAATACTTTGAGGCTGGGGAGAGTTCTGGCAAACTACTAGCTAGGATTGTTCGGGCACAAGATGGCCCATCAAAAATTCTGTCCATCCAAGGATCTGACGGATTCTCGGTCACGGTGGACTCTGATATATTGGCAGTATTCCACACATACTATAGGACTTTATATCAATCTAAATCAGCAATGGACCCTTAGGGTATTGCAGACTGCCTTACTGGCATTATGACTCCTTTTAGAGAGAAGATCTACCCACCTCTATGAAAGAAGCAATAATAGTGGTGTTGCCAAAGCCCGGGAAGGACCCGGCTCTCCCCGACTCGTACAGGCAGATTTCTTTATTAACATCTGATGTTACCGGTTACAAGCAGTTATGTCGACCATCATACATAGTGACCGAGCGGGTTTTATGCCTGATAAGTCTACCTCGATTAACCCTAGATGATTATTTCTCAATATTCAGAGGCGGTCGGAGAGGGAAGGGAAACCAGCCATACTTTCCCTCGAAGCTGCCAAAGCCTTTCGACAGTGTGGAATGGCAATATCTCTGGGAGGTATAAAGAGTCATGGGATTTGGGAATACTTTTATCTCATGGTTTAAACTACTATACTGTGGCCCCAAAGCAAGGATTAGAGCAAACGGCGCCACATCGGAAGTCTTTTTGCTGGGAAGAGGTACACGTCAGGGTTGTCCATTGTCCCCCCCTTCTTTTTGCCATAGCAATTGAGCCACTTGCATGCCTGCTTCGATCTTCAAATAGAATTACAGTGGGAGCTAGTGAGGAACACATGTCACTATATGCAGATGACATGCTCATATACGTGGGAGATGTAGAAAGATCACTGGATCCCATAATATCTTTGGTGACAGATCTGGCCTTCGCATAAATTGGGTTCCCGTTGGACCCTGCCCCTGGTGGTCTCTCCCTCCAGTCCACTCGGCTGCAGGTTCCTCATAAATTTAAATATTTGGGAATCGTGGCCTCATCAAATATTACCACATCACAAACCTGCTTGGCAGTAAATAAATCTAAGGGAAGAATAATTGAATATATACTGGAACACCTTCCCAATTAAAATATACCTTTTAATAATATTCTATTAAAATCTGGCCTACAGCCGGACTACACATACAAGGAAAGTCGACAAACAATGTCCTATTATGGCAAAAAAGGAATGGCTATAGTTACACCTATATCAAGGTAAAGATACACGACTGGTAAGCAATCCTGGGGATTTTGATTACCCCTGCACAAGGTACTCTTAGTGTAAGGCACAGTTGAGGACCAGAAAAAATTGTTAAGGAAACCAATATATTGTAGTTCACTATTAATCCTATTGCATAAGTTCACATGGTACACATTCCGTTATTGTTCACGGTTAGCTGAAATAAAATACACATTCCGTGATTGTTCACGGTTAGCTGAAATATGATACACATTCAATAATTGTTCACGGTTAGCTGAAAATACTGAGTCTGTATATCGTGAATATTCACATATTGTTGAACCACAGCCAAGATTACTTGGTAACTTACGATTTGCTGAAATACCAGAACAGATGGAATCAGATGGTTACTCACGATTGCTAAAATACCAGGGCAGATGGAATAGGATGGTTAGCTCGGTCGTCAAGGGGTGTAGTGCTCCATAACTAGACGGAGATCTGGTGCTGGTAAAGGAAGCGTTATGATGATTATTTCGCACTAATGATGATTGAGGTGGTCTGTAAGTCGTGATGGCAATAATACAGCTCACAAATGTGATATCCAATAGTAGAAACAATAATCCTATCCTATAAATGTCCCTTCATGACCCTACATAGACTCAGCCCAGGGACACCCCTTAATGGTAGAGGCTCCCTGTCCTCGTGCCTATACTGGCTCTCCCTTTATCACCCTATCCTAATTGCCAAAAGGCTAGGCATATAAGACACACTAGAAAAACAGATACAAACATACAAATCCCAACGCTACGTTTCCCCAGTCCAAATATTTTCCGACTGGTTCGTCAGGGGAAGTGGAGACCAATCCTCCATCAGCAATATCTCATGATAGAGATTTTCAGATTCGGCGTCTCTCAATCAAGACCCTCCAGGAATGGAAGCCCAGATGTAGGCAAAAAAATGACCAGTGTCCCCAGGTCCTGTTCAAAAACAGCGCCTTATAAAGTGTCCTCCCCCAATTAGTCCCTCCCCTCTTAGATAATTAAGTTACCAAGACAGATGAATTTGATATTCAGAGTGTTCTCTCCTGGATTATTTAACATCCCCCTAGTCATGGTAATAGCACATTTCATAAAAAACATATTATATAGTCATAAACCACCTCACAGTTGATGATCCATATAGGCAGCATGTAAAACGCCGATTTGGAACGCATATGCGTTCCACAAACCGGAAGTGATGTCCGAAACCGGAAGTGGTGTCCGAAACCGGAAGTGACGTATCTAGTGCTGTCCCGATACCCGGAAGTTGTTTTGGAACACAAATTGCGTTCCACCAGGCGATTTGGATATTAAATGAGGCTGTGCAATTGGTTTGCAATCATCATAATGTTTAAGTCATTACAAATAGCATGTTTATTAATGTATCATTGCTATCCGTTTATTATTTCCACCGAAATCGATTATTAAGTGGATAATATGATATAGCATTTAGCAAACAGTAAAGAAGGGAGGGAGAATGGGACAAAGAGTGGAGGCTTAGAGGGAGTTGGATCACCCTAAATGGGGATTGAGGACACTTTATATATTGACAAGGTTCCACTGGACCATATATTAACAAGCCATCAGGGGGGAAAAGAATTACAAAATACACCCCCTTCCGGCACTATGATAATTACTGAAGGATCAATTCTGATCCGATATTTTAATTTATGACAGAATGTATGATAACAATAGAGTCACCATTGGTAGTTGGTTTAGTTGAGGAAAGAGAAGGGGGCCACCCGAGGAGGTGAACCCCATATACAGCCGGACATCAAGGATTTAATAGTCGTGCCAGAGTGGACGGATGAGCAAGAAAAGTAGAGTAATTCATTTTGTGGATGCCCTGAACAGGCAATAATTATAAGAATGAGTTCTAGTCGTGGCTGAGTGGGAGTTGTGGACAGTGTGTCTCACTCAATAATTATATTTATGTGGGAAAAGTCAGGAACGGAGGATGCACCTATTTTACAGGAAGCAGCCGAACGATAATTGTTCATTGAGGCCATGTGGACTATAAGTTTTTAGTCTATATATCCACTGGCATTCCTTCTGTAAAATCTTTTTATCCCAATCTCCTTTACGTGGGGAGGGAGGAATGATTTCAATGATTTGAAATCCCAGGGATTTAGGATCCCCCCCATGGAACTCAAGTACATGATTCGACACTGGTTTGTCTCGTTTATGTCTAATATCCCCTAGGTGCTCACCTACTCTCCTCCTCAACTCCCTTTTAGTCTTACCCACATAATTTAAGGGACACGTACATGTTATAAGATAGACCACTCCACAGCTCCTACAATTACCAAAGTCCCTTATCTCAAAAGTTCTATCCGTTGTGACACTTTTAAAGGATTTTGATGTAATAATGAATGGGCATGCTATGCAACCACTACATTTAAATGTTCCCAACGGTCTCCTATCCAACCAGGTTCCAGAGGTTTTCGGTGTGGTGTAGAAACTATGGACCAAATGGTCCCTTATCGATTTTCCCCTCCTGAAAGTGATCCCTGGTTTGGGTGGGAGCACATCTACAAGATCTCTATCTGTTCGGAGGATGTCCCAATGCCTTCTCAAGATTTCGAATACCCTCTCATGAGAGTCATCGTACGTTCCAATAACCCTAATAACTTGATTCTGTGTTTCATCCTTTTTATTAGGGTTCAGAAAATCATCTCTGTTGTGTGTGAGGGAATGCCTAAATGCCTTTTTTAGTGTCACGTCAGGATAGCCTCTATTTAGAAATCTTTCCCTAAGGTCCCTGGACTGTGCCATAAATGTGGGGGTATCAGTACAGTTCCTCCTGATCCGAATATATTGGCCCTTAGGGATGCCTCTTTTTACTGGGTTCGGATGAAAACTCCCCCAGTGTAGGAGGCTATTGGTGGCCGTCGGTTTTCTAAATGTTTCAGTATACAGTGTTCCATTCCTTTTCGAAATTTTGATATCTAGGAATGAGATCTCCCTCTCATTTATTTCGTAGGTAAATCTTAGGCCTATGGGATTGTTATTCAGTGATGTGACAAAAGACTTGAAGGCAACCTCTGGACCATCCCACAGGAGAAAGATATCATCAATGTACCTTCCCCAGAAGGTAATGTGGGTGGTCCAGGGTTCCTCCACATCACTGAATACAAGTTGGTCCTCCCACCAGCCCAGGAGCAGATTTGCATAGGTCGGAGCACAGGGGCTACCCATCGCGGTGCCCCTGAGCTGGTGGTAAAACACATTCTTAAAAAGGAAGAAATTGTGTGATAGAACAAAATTAAGGATACTGATCATGAATAAATTGTGCGCTCTGAACTGAGTACCCCTAGTTGTCAAAAAGGACTCGACTGCCTTAACTCCCCACTCATGAGGTATACTGCTGTAAAGGGCCTCAACATCAATAGATGCCAAAAATGTCTTTTCCTCCACAGCAGCATCCTGTATTCGCAGGAGGAGGTCAGTCGTGTCCCTTATGTACGAGGGCAATGCTGAAACAAATGGTCTCAGGACCTGGTCAATATAGATGCTGGTATTTTGAGAGAGGGAATCTATTCCAGATACTATCGGTCTCCCTTTCAACGGATCCACCCCCTTATGGATTTTCGGGAGTGCGTAGAAAGTTGGTATCTGGGGATTTTTTGGAGACATAAATTTGAGCTCATCTGATGAAATTAGTTTATCCTCAAATGCCTGTAAGAGGATCTGGTCCAGTTCCTCTGTAAAAAGGTTTGAGGGATCATCCCGTAGTCGACCGTAACAGTCGGCATCATTGAGAAGGCCTTCACACGCCGATAAGGGGGGCAACATTGTTATTATGGACCACACTATGTATAATGGGATGTGTGAAGGCCTTCTCAATGATGCCGACTGTTACGGTCGACTACGGGATGATCCCTCAAACCTTTTTACAGAGGAACTGGACCAGATCCTCTTACAGGCATTTGAGGATAAACTAATTTCATCAGATGAGCTCAAATTTATGTCTCCAAAAAATCCCCAGATACCAACTTTCTACGCACTCCCGAAAATCCATAAGGGGGTGGATCCGTTGAAAGGGAGACCGATAGTATCTGGAATAGATTCCCTCTCTCAAAATACCAGCATCTATATTGACCAGGTCCTGAGACCATTTGTTTCAGCATTGCCCTCGTACATAAGGGACACGACTGACCTCCTCCTGCGAATACAGGATGCTGCTGTGGAGGAAAAGACATTTTTGGCATCTATTGATGTTGAGGCCCTTTACAGCAGTATACCTCATGAGTGGGGAGTTAAGGCAGTCGAGTCCTTTTTGACAACTAGGGGTACTCAGTTCAGAGCGCACAATTTATTCATGATCAGTATCCTTAATTTTGTTCTATCACACAATTTCTTCCTTTTTAAGAATGTGTTTTACCACCAGCTCAGGGGCACCGCGATGGGTAGCCCCTGTGCTCCGACCTATGCAAATCTGCTCCTGGGCTGGTGGGAGGACCAACTTGTATTCAGTGATGTGGAGGAACCCTGGACCACCCACATTACCTTCTGGGGAAGGTACATTGATGATATCTTTCTCCTGTGGGATGGTCCAGAGGTTGCCTTCAAGTCTTTTGTCACATCACTGAATAACAATCCCATAGGCCTAAGATTTACCTACGAAATAAATGAGAGGGAGATCTCATTCCTAGATATCAAAATTTCGAAAAGGAATGGAACACTGTATACTGAAACATTTAGAAAACCGACGGCCACCAATAGCCTCCTACACTGGGGGAGTTTTCATCCGAACCCAGTAAAAAGAGGCATCCCTAAGGGCCAATATATTCGGATCAGGAGGAACTGTACTGATACCCCCACATTTATGGCACAGTCCAGGGACCTTAGGGAAAGATTTCTAAATAGAGGCTATCCTGACGTGACACTAAAAAAGGCATTTAGGCATTCCCTCACACACAACAGAGATGATTTTCTGAACCCTAATAAAAAGGATGAAACACAGAATCAAGTTATTAGGGTTATTGGAACGTACGATGACTCTCATGAGAGGGTATTCGAAATCTTGAGAAGGCATTGGGACATCCTCCGAACAGATAGAGATCTTGTAGATGTGCTCCCACCCAAACCAGGGATCACTTTCAGGAGGGGAAAATCGATAAGGGACCATTTGGTCCATAGTTTCTACACCACACCGAAAACCTCTGGAACCTGGTTGGATAGGAGACCGTTGGGAACATTTAAATGTAGTGGTTGCATAGCATGCCCATTCATTATTACATCAAAATCCTTTAAAAGTGTCACAACGGATAGAACTTTTGAGATAAGGGACTTTGGTAATTGTAGGAGCTGTGGAGTGGTCTATCTTATAACATGTACGTGTCCCTTAAATTATGTGGGTAAGACTAAAAGGGAGTTGAGGAGGAGAGTAGGTGAGCACCTAGGGGATATTAGACATAAACGAGACAAACCAGTGTCGAATCATGTACTTGAGTTCCATGGGGGGGATCCTAAATCCCTGGGATTTCAAATCATTGAAATCATTCCTCCCTCCCCACGTAAAGGAGATTGGGATAAAAAGATTTTACAGAAGGAATGCCAGTGGATATATAGACTAAAAACTTATAGTCCACATGGCCTCAATGAACAATTATCGTTCGGCTGCTTCCTGTAAAATAGGTGCATCCTCCGTTCCTGACTTTTCCCACATAAATATAATTATTGAGTGAGACACACTGTCCACAACTCCCACTCAGCCACGACTAGAACTCATTCTTATAATTATTGCCTGTTCAGGGCATCCACAAAATGAATTACTCTACTTTTCTTGCTCATCCGTCCACTCTGGCACGACTATTAAATCCTTGATGTCCGGCTGTATATGGGGTTCACCTCCTCGGGTGGCCCCCTTCTCTTTCCTCAACTAAACCAACTACCAATGGTGACTCTATTGTTATCATACATTCTGTCATAAATTAAAATATCGGATCAGAATTGATCCTTCAGTAATTATCATAGTGCCGGAAGGGGGTGTATTTTGTAATTCTTTTCCCCCCTGATGGCTTGTTAATATATGGTCCAGTGGAACCTTGTCAATATATAAAGTGTCCTCAATCCCCATTTAGGGTGATCCAACTCCCTCTAAGCCTCCACTCTTTGTCCCATTCTCCCTCCCTTCTTTACTGTTTGCTAAATGCTATATCATATTATCCACTTAATAATCGATTTCGGTGGAAATAATAAACGGATAGCAATGATACATTAATAAACATGCTATTTGTAATGACTTAAACATTATGATGATTGCAAACCAATTGCACAGCCTCATTTAATATCCAAATCGCCTGGTGGAACGCAATTTGTGTTCCAAAACAACTTCCGGGTATCGGGACAGCACTAGATACGTCACTTCCGGTTTCGGACACCACTTCCGGTTTCGGACATCACTTCCGGTTTGTGGAACGCATATGCGTTCCAAATCGGCGTTTTACATGCTGCCTATATGGATCATCAACTGTGAGGTGGTTTATGACTATATAATATGTTTTTTATGAAATGTGCTATTACCATGACTAGGGGGATGTTAAATAATCCAGGAGAGAACACTCTGAATATCAAATTCATCTGTCTTGGTAACTTAATTATCTAAGAGGGGAGGGACTAATTGGGGGAGGACACTTTATAAGGCGCTGTTTTTGAACAGGACCTGGGGACACTGGTCATTTTTTTTTTGCCTACATCTGGGCTTCCATTCCTGGAGGGTCTTGATTGAGAGACGCCGAATCTGAAAATCTCTATCATGAGATATTGCTGATGGAGGATTGGTCTCCACTTCCCCTGACGAACCAGTCGGAAAATATTTGGACTGGGGAAACGTAGCGTTGGGATTTGTATGTTTGTATCTGTTTTTCTAGTGTGTCTTATATGCCTAGCCTTTTGGCAATTAGGATAGGGTGATAAAGGGAGAGCCAGTATAGGCACGAGGACAGGGAGCCTCTACCATTAAGGGGTGTCCCTGGGCTGAGTCTATGTAGGGTCATGAAGGGACATTTATAGGATAGGATTATTGTTTCTACTATTGGATATCACATTTGTGAGCTGTATTATTGCCATCACGACTTACAGACCACCTCAATCATCATTAGTGCGAAATAATCATCATAACGCTTCCTTTACCAGCACCAGATCTCCGTCTAGTTATGGAGCACTACACCCCTTGACGACCGAGCTAACCATCCTATTCCATCTGCCCTGGTATTTTAGCAATCGTGAGTAACCATCTGATTCCATCTGTTCTGGTATTTCAGCAAATCGTAAGTTACCAAGTAATCTTGGCTGTGGTTCAACAATATGTGAATATTCACGATATACAGACTCAGTATTTTCAGCTAACCGTGAACAATTATTGAATGTGTATCATATTTCAGCTAACCGTGAACAATCACGGAATGTGTATTTTATTTCAGCTAACCGTGAACAATAACGGAATGTGTACCATGTGAACTTATGCAATAGGATTAATAGTGAACTACAATATATTGGTTTCCTTAACAATTTTTTCTGGTCCTCAACTGTGCCTTACACTAAGAGTACCTTGTGCAGGGGTAATCAAAATCCCCAGGATTGCTTACCAGTCGTGTATCTTTACCTTGATATAGGTGTAACTATAGCCATTCCTTTTTTGCCATAATAGGACATTGTTTGTCGACTTTCCTTGTATGTGTAGTCCGGCTGTAGGCCAGATTTTAATAGAATATTATTAAAAGGTATATTTTAATTGGGAAGGTGTTCCAGTATATACTCATCAAATATTAGACAATATGTAACAAAATAACTTCGATCCACTCCCGAACAGCATGGCCGAAAAAATTCAAAGCGTGGTGTAAACTACCAATGTCTGAAATTAGGGAGAAGCAATCTCCTGAAAATGATACTTATGCCGAAACTTATATATGTCTTGCATAAATCCCCCGTATGGATTACACAACGGGTCTTTTTTTTAGAATACAAAGGTTGTTCAGAAGTTTGATTTGGCGCAAAAAACGGGCTAGGATTCGGTTGGACACATCACAAAGAGGGAAGGACACAGGGGGTCTATCTGTCCCTAATCCATGGTTATATTTTATCTCCTCGCAGATGCAGTAGTTGAGATGTTGGGGGAGGACTCCTGGGGACAAGGCATCGGCACGGCTGATAACGCACATTATGGAGAGTGAATCCCCGGTGGTTCTACTGAAGAATAGTGGTCTCTCCGATAAGGTGATGGGATATCGTACCCTTAATTTGATATATAAGGTTTGGCATAAGTGTCGGGACTTGCTGTCTGTAAAGGGCTTTACTCAGGTTACCCCATTGTGGAGGAATCCCCAGGTGCCTGAAATGTTTCACCTGGAAGGGTTCTCTCCATGGGAACGGAAAGGGGTGAGGTTTTTATATCAGTTGCAAAGAGATGGAGTGTTTAAATCATTTGAGAAATTCAGGAGCGAGTTTGCTCTTCCCCATACGGCCTTCTATCAATTTTTGCAATTAAGGCACGCTTTCTAGGCTCAGACAAGGTCTATGTCGCTTACCTGCACAATAGTCCCATTGTTACATGTAGCTCCTCGACCGGACTAATATCATCCATATATAGGAATCCGTTTGTGAAATCTGTGAAGCAAGACTCTTTGGGGGTCAAACAAAAATAGGAGGGAGGTTGGTTCCATTTCAGAAGATCAATGGAAAGCAGTCCTAGCATTGACTCCTCAGTTATTACTGTGTGAGGGCCAGCGTATGTCCCAACTGTTTCTTGTCCACCGGGTTTACCGGACTCCATCCTTTCTGTTCAAGATCGGGGTTAGGAATGATGCCTCTTGCCCTAGATGTGGAGAGAGTCCCGCATCCCTAATGCACATGTTCTGGGAGTGTACGGAGCTTAAGAATTTTTGGACAGGAGTGCTAACATGTATTAAAGAAGCATATCAAATTGAGGTTCCGCCTGGCCCAAGGTCATGTGTGTTGGGAATATTGGACATTATAAAACGTAAGGTATCTCAGGGGGTGCAGCGTCTGCTCTTCCAGGCCAGGAAGTTAATTGCTAAATATTGGCTTAGACCTCACTCCCCATCTAAGGCCGAATTTTTTAACAGGATGGACGAGATCATTCGTCTGAAAAAGGGTGTATATATTTAAAGGCAGTGTTTAGCCAAGTTCACCAAAAGATGGGACAAGTGGCTACCTTTTAGGACCAACGGGATGTGACATGGAGTAAGAGTTTCTGAGATGGGTTGGGAAGAACAGACTTAGTGACTCAAAGGATTTTAGATCATACATATACAAGACTGGAACAGGGAAAGGAAATCAGAGGTGATTTGGAGTGGAGAAGATGGGTCAATAGCTCCTCATAGCAGGGATGAGAGGTGGGCCTGCACATGAGGGCTATCCACTCATCTCTGAATGGCTTGGTTTGATATAGCTGTTTGAGTGCTAGGTGCACTGGACAAGAGGTAAGGGTGCTCATCCTTCATCATCATCTGCATGACCTACAGATCATCTGCTTCTTCCAGTTCCTCCTTCACGAAGGTCACTGCTTTCCTCTCCATGTTGGAGATGGAAACATCTGACAATGACATGGGGCAATTTTGGCCTAGGATTCGACAAACTTAGACAACGATGGAGAGACGTCTATGACGATAGAGGGGCACTCGATGGTGAGCAGAGACTCCTAGGTCCTGTCTAGAATAACTTCCATGTTGCCAGCTACTCTACCTCAGATTAGAGGGCACATCTTTGACTCACATAATGATTGTAGATGGGCAACATAACCATCACCTCCCACCTCTTCCTTTTGGTGACCACTTCTGCCTTAGCGTTGGAACTAGGACTTGCATTCTCCTCATCATTCCTTTTACATAAATGTGGATGAAAACCTCTCTCATCATCACTTCTTTCCAAAATGTTGACTGAGAGTAAGCAGGTTTAACAACGTTTTGGCCAAGTACAGGTCCTCCTCTACACCAATATCACCTCCGAAGGGGCTAGACCCTTGGTGCACCTCAGCTTTCCAGCTCTGATCACGATCCTTGGTGCACAGGAGCCCTCATTTCCAAAAAAAAAAAAAGTATTTTTCTTGAGAACGTTGTAACCAATATTCGGGTATCATTTTAATCAGCAGAATCAACACCATCAGGCAGTCTACCAGGCTTGATAGGGTTGATCCTGCTTATCAGTGATTTTTAAATGTATTGATTTAATTTTTTTTTAAAACTAGTGGTGGATAAATCTAGGTTTGTCCAATATTACATTATTTTTACAGATTGTAAAATATCTAGTGAAAACATAAAAAAAACATTTAGGAAAGAATCCTAGAATTCCCTTTCAGCACCCTGCAATTTCCCGTTTTACTCCATGCCCGGAGCCATACCTTTTTATTTTTTTTTGTAGCCGTTTTTTGCGGGACAAGTTTTACTTTCTAATGGCACCATTTACTGTTGAATACAATACATTGAGAAGTTGGAAAAACATTTCAAATGGTGTGAAACTGAATTTTTTTTTTAATTCTGCCACAGTTTTAGGGGTTTCGTTTTTACGGCGTTCCCCATGTGGTAAAACTGACCTGTTGCCCTCATTCTCTGGGTCACACTGATTACATTGATACCACATGGAGACTCTTCAGATGCTGTGGCCAGAAGGTTTAATGTCTTGTATCGGTGTTATTGCCGATCACAGACATTAGCCCCAGGTGTCTGCTCTTTAAAAAAGCAAAAAGCCGGCGGCTAAGGTACCCGCCATTTTTAAAGACCGGATGGCGGGGGTTTGGAAAGGGTTAAACGTGCACTTGGTAGTTGTAAATTAGCCTGAAGAAGACCCCAGTATGGAGATGAAACGTGTTAAAGCATTGGAGTGTTGAATTTTTTTTCACAGCATTGCACTTTTTAATTCAAAACTCCATTCCTTGTAGTGGCCCTCAGGAGATACAGAAGATTGCAAGTAGATTAGGAAATCGCTCAATAGGCAATTCCCTAACCCACATGTGAATCCGACCCAACATTTTCCTCCTCTCCATTCTCAGTATATCTACAAGAGGAAAGACAAATTAGTGCTCCTTCAGCCTCTTACCGTACGGCTTCAGTCACGCTGTTGGAGGTGTGCCCGGACAGGGCGTCATGCAGGTTGCGGATGAAGTAATCTCGGTAATCTTCAGAAAGTGCCATAAATGTGCCCCCCATGACAATGAACTCCACCTTGTCCACACTGTGCCCCAGCTGCTTGAGCTGTAAGAGCAAAATGGCGGTAATTACTGCACGTTGCGGGTTATTCATATCATAACGAGCTTGTGTGATTATCCCCTTGTGGAAGGACAATACGACTTCCTGCAGAAAATACTAACTCAGTGGTGAGTGACCGCTGCAGAGGAAGAAATGATGTGACCCCACGACAAGCAGATTATATCATGTTCATGTCATTCAGTAAGAATCCCTTTATTCTGACAACCAATCACATTTATATACCGAAAAATTCTAACCTGCATTTACCCCATGTCTGCCGGACATTTCTAGCCAGAAAACAAAAATTACTAGAAAAAAAGATTGTGTGTCTTATTGTTCGAAGTCAGAGGAAGGTGCTGACGTCAGATCCCCCCACCAACGATACGATAGAGTGCTCTTAAAGTGCCCAGCACTGATTTGTTTGACAGGACACATCATTGGAACCGGGAGAGGCGAGGAGCCCACGTGGAGAGGCGAGGAGCCCACGTGGAGAGGAGAGGAGCCCACGTGGAGAGGAGAGGAGCCCACGCGGAGAGGAGAGGAGCCCACGCGGAGAGGAGCCCACGCGGAGAGGAGAGGAGCCCACGCGGAGAGGAGAGGAGCCCACGCGGAGAGGCGAGGAGCCCACGCGGAGAGGCGAGGAGCCCACGCGGAGAGGCGAGGAGCCCACACGGAGAGGCGAGGAGCCCACACGGAGAGGCGAGGAGCCCACACGGAGAGGAGCCCACACGGAGAGGCGAGGAGCCCACACGGAGAGGCGAGGAGCCCACACGGAGAGGAGCCCACACGGAGAGGAGCCCACACGGAGAGGCGAGGAGCCCACACGGAGAGGCGAGGAGCCCACACGGAGAGGCGAGGAGCCCACACGGAGAGGCGAGGAGCCCACACGGAGAGGAGAGGAGCCCACACGGAGAGGAGAGGAGCCCACACGGAGAGGAGAGGAGCCCACACGGAGAGGAGCCCACACGGAGAGGAGAGGAGCCCACACGGAGAGGAGAGGAGCCCACACGGAGAGGAGAGGAGCCCACACGGAGAGGAGCCCACACGGCGAGGAGAGGAGCCCACACGGAGACACGGAGAGGCGAGGAGCCCACATGGAGAGGCGAGGAGCCCACATGGAGAGGAGAGTAACCCAGGTGGAGAGGAGAGGAGCCCACATGGAGAGGCGAGGAGCCCACACGGAGAGGAGAGGAGCCCACATGGAGAGGCGAGGAGCCCACATGGAGAGGCGAGGAGCCCACATGGAGAGGCGAGGAGCCCACATGGAGAGGCGAGGAGCCCACACGGAGAGGAGAGGAGCCCACACGGAGAGGAGAGTAACCCACAGACCACAAAGTATAAACCACCTAGTTTACACTAGATCACCAGGGTAAAAATGACCCCTGCCCTCCAACTTCTAAAATAACCTAGACTACCAGGTATTTAACCCCTCTTTCACACTAGACCAATAGGGTAAAAATGACCCTTCCCCACTGTAATATACATTACACCACCAGCTACCGTATTAAGCACCTATTTTACAACAGACCACAAAGTTTTAAAAAAATTAAAAAAATGATCCCCGTCCCCCACCCAAACCAGGTATTAAACCCCAGATTTTACAATACACCACCTAGGTAAAAAAATTAAAACAAAAATCTTCTCACTCTAATATAACCTACACCGCAAGGTATTAAACCTCTATTTTATACTAGACCGACAAGTGCTGCTGGAACATCACTGCCTTAAAGAGAAATCCCTCTAAAAATCAACTCTTTTGGCGACCATATTGGTGTGACAACCAATAGAGCCACTCTGACAGTAGTCGTAACCCAGCTTTCCTAGACTCCTGAACGTCAGTCCTACCTAGAAGATAGCAGATCTGGCAGACAGGAATCCCACCCGGTGGGTGCCTTTGTGGTGGCCATATTGGTTCTCACCCCACAGCCAAACGTGACAATGCCGATATAGACTCTACCTGTTCGACTCTATGCCTGGTCTGCAGGAAGGGGTCGTACCGGGCCCGGATAGCTCGCATGGATGTCGGCTGCGAAGAAATTGGAGAAGATTTTAAAGGAACAGTAAACATTTTAAAAAAATATACATAAAAAATCCCAACTTCCCTTTAACCATAATCAGATTTAAAAAAATGAGGAATCGATAAAGCATTAATTTGTATCCACTGCCCCGTCTTGTCACAGTCCTGAGATGGGACCTGTCTGTAAGGCAACTGTACATAGCAGCGGCCCTGCCCCTCCTCTATCTGCAGTAGGGGGGGGACGCCTGCTGAGACGTCCCATCAGATCTGTGCAGATTATTTCTAGGACCTTAGAAGTGCTGAGCCACCCCATCAGTGATGGTGGCGCTATGGCATGGCCCCCTTATTGGCTGTCCCCTGTGCACATCTGCAAATTGTAGGCCCAGCAGTAGATGCAGATCAATGGATGCCTGTATAATCCACGAGGCACTCCGAATAGAAGGGTGGGTGTCCCGATACAGTGACCCCTCCGTTCTAAACACACCCCTATGAAAATTTGTTTAAAGAGCAGACTATGCCTTTAACAGCGTACCAAGCGACAGAAAAGACCCCCGCGACTGATCCACAGATCCACAGATGGTGGGCCTTGTACCCCTGAGACCCGTATGTCCATAGAGGAGAACGTACCTCATATCCTGTATACGACTGGGTCGAGTATTCAAAATCAGAATCGGGACCTCCGGGGCAATACCTGCAGATGAATACAAGAGGAAACTGACACACTGTGCAGAAGCACCAGCAGCTATGCTGAAGAGCAGCTACATACACAGGGGTACATTATTTGCATGTCCTTACAGTGTTTTTCCAGTCCTATGTAGATTACATAATGAAAATGTACAATTCTCTTATTACACTCTTCGCCATAGTCAAGATCTCTGCTTGCTGTCAGTTTATGAAAACATTCTAGTTTTCATCCAGAAGCTAAAACCGGAACAGCTTTAATAGTTCTCTGTACTGAAGGTTTGTTACAGTGATATTGAGTCTGAAACAATGTACCCATGACAGCGAACTGTATAGACTACATATAACTGTAAGGTATGTACACAGTGACTGCACCAGCAGAATAGTGAGTGCAGCTCTGGAGTATAATACAGGATGTAACTCAGGATAAGTAATGTATGTACACAGTGACTGCACCAGCAGAATAGTGAGTGCAGCTCTGGAGTATAATACAGGATGTAACTCAGGATCAGTACAGGATAAGTAATGTAATGTATGTACACAGTGACTGCACCAGCAGAATAGTGAGTGCAGCTCTGGAGTATAATACAGGATGTAACTCAGGATCAGTACAGGATAAGTAATGTAACGTATGTACACAGTGACTGCACCAGCAGAATAGTGAGTGCAGCTCTGGAGTATAATACAGGATGTAACACAGGATCAGTACAGGATAAGTAATGTAATGTATGTACACAGTGACTGCACCAGCAGAATAGTGAGTGCAGCTCTGGAGTATAATACAGGATGTAACTCAGGATCAGTACAGGATAAGTAATGTAATGTATGTACACAGTGACTGCACCAGCAGAATAGTGAGTGCAGCTCTGAAGTATAATACAGGATGTAACTCAGGATCAGTACAGGATAAGTACTGTAATGTATGTACACAGTGACTGCACCAGCAGAATAGTGAGTGCAGCTCTGGAGTATAATACAGGATGTAACTCAGGATCAGTACAGGATAAGTAATGTAATGTATGTACACAGTGACTCAATTTGATAGGTAAAAGCAATGTGAACTGGAGGTCAATGATGCACATAGGGGTTGACCAGCTTTTAATACTAGCTGCGCATGTGCTAGATGTAATGTACGTCCTCAGTGTAAGTGAATAGAGGCCACTGACGGAACTCTCCATCAGCAGCCATGTTTCGAGCAAAGCACCCGGAAGCAGCACCTCTGTGTAAACATGAATTAATCTATCGGACATCAGTTCGGATAGCTCAATAATTCTGGTTACTAGCTGCGTGCGTGTACTGTCCCCAGCACTTGTGCAGCTAGTAATATACACTGGCCGATCACTGTCCTCTGTAAATGGGCCTGTAGTCCTCTTGGTGGATCTCCTTGGCCTTATCTGAAGACTCGGTACATTTCTTCAGATCTGGACATTGTACTTACACACAAATATTTCCGGTAAAGTTAATGTGAGGACATCTGTGAGGTTTACACATGACCGCCACCACAGCAATCTGCAAGAGAACAGCAGGAACGTGTGAAGGTCCATCTCAAGCAGTGAAGGAAGCAATAATAAAGTCACCCTGTCACCAGGTCAAAGGCGTGTTCCCATCTCAGACATGCCGTCAATGTCAGATAGGTGCAGGTCAGACCTCGGAGACCTGCTGTCATCCTCAGAAGGTGCCCCTGTAAGTGCATACAGAGCCACCCTCCGTTCACCCATAAGGGAGCGCTGGCTCGGGTATATCCGGCAGTCCGATGGCGGTGAACATAGAGGAGGCTGCACTTGCACAGTGCACTCTGCATTCACCCTTATGGAACGGCACGCTCACTCTGGTATTTTCAGAACTCCCATAGCAATAAATGGAGAGCAGGGACAGCGTCCTCTCCGTTACTTCAGAGACCCCATTCTACAGATAGGAGCGGGTCCTAAAGGTGCAACCCACTCCTATCTGACATTGACGGCATATCCAAGTGATACAGCATTAAATATGGACCAACCCCTGTAACATAGGAGCAGTATTATAGTAGTTATACTCTTGTACATAGGGGCAGTATTACAGTAGTTATATTCTTGTACATAGGAGCAGTATTACAGTAGTTATATTCTTGTACATAGGAGGTAGTATTACAGTAGTTATATTCTTGTACATAGGAGCAGTATTATAGTAGTAATATTCTTGTACATAGGAGCAGTATTATAGTAGTTATATTCTTGTACATAGGAGGCAGTATTATAGAAGTTATATTCTTATACATAGGAGCAGTATTATAGTAGTTATATTCTTGTACATAGGAGCAGTATTATAGTAGTTATATTCTTGTACATAGGGGCAGTATTACAGTAGTTATATTCTTGTACATAGGAGGTAGTATTACAGTAGTTATATTCTTGTACATAGGAGCAGTATTATAGTAGTAATATTCTTGTACATAGGAGCAGTATTATAGTAGTTATATTCTTGTACATAGGAGGCAGTATTATAGAAGTTATATTCTTATACATAGGAGCAGTATTATAGTAGTTATATTCTTGTACATAGGAGCAGTATTATAGTAGTTATATTCTTGTACATAGGGGCAGTATTATAGTAGTTATATTCTTGTACATAGGAGGCAGTATTATAGTAGTTATATTCTTGTACATAGGAGCAGCATTATAGTAGTTATATTCTTGTACATAGGAGCAGTATTATAGTAGTTATATTCTTGTACATAGGAGGCAGTATTATAGTAGTTATATTCTTGTACATAGGAGGCAGTATTATAGTAGTTATATTCTTGTACATAGGAGCAGTATTATAGTAGTTATATTCTTGTACATAGGAGCAGTATTATAGTAGTTATATTCTTGTACATAGGAGCAGTATTATAGTAGTTATATTCTTGTACATAGGAGCAGTATTATAGTAGTTATATTCTTGTACATAGGAGCAGTATTATAGTAGTTATATTCTTGTACATAGGGGCAGTATTATAGTAGTTATATTCTTGTACATAGGAGGCAGTATTATAGTAGTTATATTCTTGTACATAGGAGCAGTATTATAGTAGTTATATTCTTGTACATAGGAGGCAGTATTATAGTAGTTATATTCTTGTACATAGGAGGCAGTATTATAGTAGTTATATTCTTGTACATAGGAGGCAGTATTATAGTAGTTATATTCTTGTACATAGGAGCAGTATTATAGTAGTTATATTCTGTACATAGGAGGCAGTATTATAGTAGTTATATTCTTGTACATAGGAGCAGTATTATAGTAGTTATATTCTGTACATAGGAGGCAGTATTATAGTAGTTATATTCTTGTACATAGGAGCAGTATTATAGTAGTTATATTCTGTACATAGGAGGCAGTATTATAGTAGTTATATTCTTGTACATAGGAGCAGTATTATAGTAGTTATATTCTTGTACATAGGAGCAGTATTATAGTAGTTATATTCTGTACATAGGAGGCAGTATTATAGTAGTTATATTCTTGTACATAGGAGCAGTATTATAGTAGTTATATTCTTGTACATAGGAGCAGTATTATAGTAGTTATATTCTTGTACATAGGGGCAGTATTATAGTAGTTATATTCTTGTACATAGGAGCAGTATTATAGTAGTTATATTCTTGTACATAGGAGCAGTATTATAGTAGTTATATTCTTGTACATATGAGCAGTGTTATAGCAGTTATATTCTTGTACATAGGAGTCAGTATTATAGTAGTTATATTCCTGTACATAGGAGCAGTATTATAGTAGTTATATTATTGTACATAGGAGCAGTATTATAGTAGTTATATTCTTGTATATAGGAGGCAGTATTATAGTAGTTATATTCTTGTACATAGGAGCAGTATTATAGTAGTTATATTCTGTACATAGGAGGCAGTATTATAGTAGTTATATTCTTGTACATAGGAGCAGTATTATAGTAGTTATACTATTAGTACTATTGCAGTTCAGTATGCATTTCTTGTCATGTAGAGAGACTATTTCTCACCCCACTGGCAGTACGGATGGGCTTCGCTTTTAACTTTGGCACAAGAACTTTGCGGTGCTGCGGAGGGACAGCAGCAATGATGTCTACGAGGCGCGGTTGAGCCGACAGACCGTACTTGGCGGATGTTTTTGTCTTCAACCTGCATTTAGAAAGACACTGAACATTAGGGCGACACACTCCGAGTCCTGCAGCAGAGGAGCAGAATTTTTTTTTTAAATTATCTGAGACAGCTCAACTCCACGTCGTCAGCCTTGGAGTAGCTGCAGGGATAAACACAGAACGCACCGACAAGACGTTCTGCACACAAATCCAATTACACAGCACGACGTTGGGCCTTCATCAAACACACAGCACTTTGAACATGTGCCTCCTGATAGCCGGGCTCCGAGCTCCAGCTGTTCCAATAATACAGACGACCACAGCACTTCCCAAGGTGGCACAAATTGCTATTTACAAAGTTTCCAAGGAAAAGGAGAGGCGAGGAGCCGTCGGAAGGAAATAAACCTCTGCACACACCAAGTCAAATAGCACACGTGCCCACTGAGGGCAGAGAAAATATCACCGTCACGCCTCGCCACCGGAGAGGACATTCAGACGACGTGTGATCAGCTCGTCAATATTTGCATCTCGAGCAGAAGTGGAAAAACTAAAAAGTATCCGCAGAAGTGACAGACGATGGAGCAGTCATGTGACGGCGGAGCCTCCTTCATACCTGGAGGTCTCCCTCATGGAGCCCAGGTCACTGCCCCCAACATCCTCAACACACGTCTCCTGAAATACTCTGTGCTGCTGTCAACAAGTCGCTCTCAGTCTGTGACCTCACTTTTCCTAAAATCAGTGCCCTCCTCTCCTGAAATACTCTGTGTTGCTGGGGACCCTATTCCTTCCACCATGTGTCTCTTAAATCTGTGAGCTCCAATTAGATCATCTCTCTGCTCCAGAAATACTCTGTGCTGCTGGGAAGCAAGCTCCTTCCACTGGTCTCCATCACCATTGTCACATTATGTCACATACAGCCCAGTCCTCACCATCATCATCACAGGAGAAGACAGGTTCCTGACCCTCCTTACAAGCTCAGCAGAGTCTATTCTAGAAATACTCTGTGCTGCTGGGAACCTAGCACCATTCCCTTCATGATTTCCATATGCTCTGTGTCCCAGTGAGGGCCATTAACACATTAGGGCTTGACGAGAGCTGAATACTCCCATCAGGACAACCATTAATCATACGCCCTAGTCACAAAGGTGGACATCACAGGAGGGGAGCAGGGAGAAGAGCTGCCAGAAGTGCGCATTCAGCTCCGGAGGACTGCACACTGCCAAATATTACATGACCGATAGTTAATAACAGTGTTTATGTAACACTTCTTTTTATCAGCAAAATAGATGGCGGATGCTGTATGGTTAGACAGAAGTGCGATGTGAACGCTGAGGCCATTTTATAATGGTTCATAAAGACGAGCGCTCACTGGGAGTGGTAAAAAGTTTTACTATAGTTGTAATAGCAAAGGAGCCATCTGCTGGAGATAGATGGGAACTAATCAGCTAATACGTAATAGCAGAGGCGCCATCTGCTGGCAACAAATGGAAACTGATGCAACAAGATGTAATAGCAAAGGCGCCATCTGCTGGAGATAGATGGGAACTAATCAGCTAATAAGTAATAGCAGAGGCGCCATCTGCTGGCAGCAAATGGAAACTGATGCAACAAGATGTAATAGCAAAGGCGCCATCTGCTGGAGATAGATGGGAACTAATCAGCTAATATGTAATAGCAGAGGCGCCATCTGCTGGCAACAAATGGAAACTGATGCAACAAGATGTAATAGCAAAGGCGCCATCTGCTGGAGATAGATGGGAACTAATCAGTGAATATGCAAAAAGGTTCAAGGAATCCAGCTCCACTTCGGTAAAGGAATATTTATTTTGCTTGCGGTAAAATCACATCCAGTTACAGTTACAAAAGTCTTGTCTACGCGTTTCGGGCTACCAGAAACAATTCAAGCCCTTACTCATGACACAGTAAGACATTAAAAGTGGCACTATTTGTAGGAAAGACTGCACCTGTTTTCACTAATTGTGGTCACATGACTGCAAACCCCCTCAAAAAAAATGCCACGCCTTTGAACAACACTTCTCATGAGAAAAAGGAAAGGAAAAAAATAAATAAAACATACAATAAGCAATAAAGGAACCTATGCAAAAATACATGAGATATACAGTACAGACCAAAAGTTTGGGCACACCTTCTCATTCAAAGAGTTTTCTTTATTTTCATGACTATGAAAATTGTAGATTCACACTGAAGGCATCAAAACTATGAATTAACACATGTGGAATTATATACATAACAAAAAAGTGTGAAACAACTGAAAATGTGTCATATTCTAGGTTCTTGAAAGTAGCCACCTTTTGCTTTGATTACGGCTTTGCACACTCTTGGCATTCTCTTGATGAGCTTCAAGAGGTAGTCACCTGAAATGGTTCTCACTTCACAGGTGTGCCCTGTCAGGTTTAATAAGTGGGATTTCTTGCCTTATAAATGGGGTTGGGACCATCAGTTGCGTTGTGGAGAAGTCAGGTGGATACACAGCTGATAGTCCTACTGAATAGACTGTTAGACTTTGTATTATGGCAAGAAAAAAAGCAGCTAAGTAAAGAAAAACGAGTGACCATCATTACTTTAAGAAATGAAGGTCAGTCAGTCCGAAAAATTGGGAAAACTTTGAAAGTGTCCCCAAGTGCAGTCACAAAAACCACCAAGCGCTACAAAGAAACTGGCTCACATGCGGACCGCCCCAGGAAAGGAAGACCAAGAGTCACCTCTGCTGTGGAGGATAAGTTCATCCGAGTCACCAGCCTCAGAAATCGCAGGTTAACAGCAGCTCAGATTAGAGACCAGGTCAATGCCACACAGAGTTCTAGCAGCAGACACATCTCTAGAACAACTGTTAAGAGGAGACTGTGTGAATCAGGCCTTCATGGTAGAATATCTGCTAGGAAACCACTGCTAAGGACAGGCAACAAGCAGAAGAGACTTGTTTGGGGTAAAGAACACAAGGAATGGACATTAGACCAGTGCAAATCTGTGCTTTGGTCTGATGAGTCCAAATTTGAGATCTTTGGTTCCAACCACCGTGTCTTTGTGCGACGCAGAAAAGGTGAACGGATGGACTCTACATGCCTGGTTCCCACCGTGAAGCATGGAGGAGGAGGTGTGATGGTGTGGGGGTGCTTTGCTGGTGACACTGTTGGGGATTTATTCAAAATTGAAGGCATACTGAACCAGCATGGCTACCACAGCATCTTGCAGCGGCATGCTATTCCATCCGGTTTGCGTTTAGTTGGACCATCATTTATTTTTCAACAGGACCATGACCCCAAACACACCTCCAGGCTGTGTAAGGGCTATTTGACCATGAAGGAGAGTGATGGGGTGCTGCGCCAGATGACCTGGCCTCCACAGTCACCGGACCTGAACCCAATCGAGATGGTTTGGGGGTGAGCTGGACCGCAGAGTGAAGGCAAAAGGGCCAACAAGTGCTAAGCATCTCTGGGAACTCCTTCAAGACTGTTGGAAGACCATTTCAGGTGACTACCTCTTGACGCTCATCAAGAGAATGCCAAGAGTGTGCAAAGCAGTAATCAAAGCAAAGGCTACTTTGAAGAACCTAGAATATGACATATTTTCTGTTGTTTCACACTTTTTTGTTATGTATATAATTCCACATGTGTTCATTCATAGTTTTGATGCCTTCAGTGTGAATCTACAATTTTCATAGTAATGAAAATAAAGAAAACTCTTTGAATGAGAAGGTGTGTCCAAACTTTTGGTCTGTACTGTACATTGGCTGTAGAAGATAATAGAATAAAGGAATTTTTTTTTTAATAAATTAGGAAGCTGCGGGGACTCTGAAAGTGTGGATTATTGTTGCAAAATTAAATCTAGGCGTTTGTTCAGACCATCCGGTTGACGTGTATATTGAGTAAGGGCTTGAATTGTTTCTGGTAGCCCGAAACGCGTAGACAAGACTTTTGTAACTGTAAGTGATTTTACCGCAAGCAAAATAAATATTCCTTTACCTCTGCTATTACATATTCACTGATTAGTGGAGCTGGATTCCTTGAACCTTTTTGCATTGTGATACCCGGGCCTGACACGGGTCCTCCGTGCTCACAGGTGAAGGTGGGGCAGGTGAGAGCTGCTGAACTTTCCTTTTTAATCAGTGAATATGTAATAGCAGAGGCGCCATCTGCTGGCAATACATGGGAACTAATCAGTGAGTATGTAATAGCAGAGGCGCCATCTGCTGGCAATACATGGGAACTAATCAGTGAGTATGTAATAGCAGAGGCGCCATCTGCTGGCAATACATGGGAACTAATCAGTGAGTATGTAATAGCAGAGGCGCCATCTGCTGGCAATACATGGGAACTAATCAGTGAGTATGTAATAGCAGAGGCGCCATCTGCTGGCAATACATGGGAACTAATCAGTGAATATGTAATAGCAGAGGCGCCATCTGCTGGCAATACATGGGAACTAATCAGTGAGTATGTAATAGCAGAGGCGCCATCTGCTGGCAATACATGGGAACTAATCAGTGAGTATGTAATAGCAGAGGCGCCATCTGCTGGCAATACATGGGAACTAATCAGTGAATATGTAATAGCAGAGGCGCCATCTGCTGGCAATACATGGGAACTAATCAGTGAATATGTAATAGCAGAGGCGCCATCTGCTGGCAATACATGGGAACTAATCAGTGAATATGTAATAGCAGAGGCGCCATCTGCTGGCAATACATGGGAACTAATCAGTGAATATGTAATAGCAGAGGCGCCATCTGCTGGCAATACATGGGAACTAATCAATCAGTGAATATGTAATAGCAGAGGCGCCATCTGCTGGCAATACATGGGAACTAATCAGTGAATATGTAATAGCAGAGGCATAATCTGCTGCAGAAAATGCAAAACACCAGAAAATGTAACAGCACAAAATCCATTGGCAGGCAACAGATGGAGTTTATGGTGTCTTGAAAAAGTATTCATACCCCTTGAACTTTTCCAAATTTTTTCACATTACACCCACAAACTTAAAGGGGTTGTCTGGGATTGGGGACATTACTCTAATAGTACAAGTGTGGCATACACATTACATACAAGCAGGTAGTACCTTTGGCACAGATTTCTGCAGCCCCGTTTTCATCTTTGAAATTCATGGCCGGAAGTTACTGGTTTCTTCTCCTCAGTGACGTACCGGGTCCCTTGCAGGCAAGCAAAGCTTCCTCTTCCGCTGCTCAGGGAGCCCGGTGACGTCACTGGCAGCAAATTAATCGAGGTGAATATTGATGAGGGGCGGAGTTACAGCGGCTGGCTGACATCCCGCTAAGCCCCGCCCCTTAACCACCAGCTCAGCTCCGCCTCTTGACAACCCACTCAGCCCCGCCCCTCCAGTGGTGAGCTTCAGAATGAATTGAGGCGAATATTGATGAGGGGGCGGAGTTACAGCGGCTGGCTGACATCCCGCTAAGCCCCGCCCCTTAACATCCCGCTCAGCCCTGCCCCTCCAGTGCGGTGAGCTGCAGAATGAATTGAGGTGAATATTGATGAGGGGGCAGAGTGAGATAAAGTTGTCACCGTGATTTTGTAGTAAAAAGGTCACAGAGAGGCACAGAGCATTATCAATCATGTTAAAGGGAACCTGTCACCGGGATTTGATGTATAGAGCTGAGGACATGGGTTGCTAGATGGACGCTAGAACATCCGCAATACCCAGTCCCCATAGCTCTGTGTGCTTTTATTGTGTAAAAAACCCGATTTGATATATATGCAAATTAACCTGAGATGAGTCCTGTCCCTGACTCATCTCACGTACAGGACTCCTCTCAGGGACAGGACTCCTCTCAGGTTAATTTGCATATATATCAAATCGGGTTTTTTACACAATAAAAGCACACAGAGCTATGGGGACTGGGTATTGCGGATGTGCTAGCGGCCATCTAGCAACCCGTGTCCTCAGCTCTATACACAAAATCCCGGTGACAGGTTCCCTTTAACATGACTGATAATGCTCTGTGCCTCTCTGTGACCTTTTTACTACAAAATCACGGTGACAACTTTATCTCACTCTGATATTGTAGTAAAAAGGTCACAGAAAGGCACGGAGCATTATCAGTCATGTTACTGCTCCGTGTCTCTGCTCTCCGGAACAGGGCTTGGCTCTCTTTCACGCAGCAGATTACCAGCACGGGATCCGGTCGTGTGAAAGAGCCCTTATGATTTGCTTTCAAAAATGGCTTTCCTCTTGCCACTCTTCCATAAAGGCGAGATTTATGGAGCACACGACTAATAGTTGTCCTGTGGACAGATTCTCCCATGTGTGCTGTGGATCTCTGCAGCTCCTCCAGAGTGACCATGGGCCTCTTGGCTGCTTCTCTAATTAGTGCTACACTTGCCTGGGCTGTAAGTTTAGGTGGACAGCCATGTCTTGTTAGGTTTGTAGTTGTGCCATACTCCTTCAATTTTTGGATGATGGATTGAACAGTACTCCGTGAGATGTTCAGAGCTTGGAATATATATATATATTTTTTTTTATAACCTAACCCTGCTTTACACTTCAACACAACTTTATCCCTGACCTGTCTGGCGTGTTCCTTGGTTTTCATTATGCTGTTTGATCACTAATGTTCTCTAACAAACCTCTGACTCGACACTCATCAGCCAAAAACACTCGACCCACATCAGCCAAAAGTACAAAAGCCTCCATCAGGTAAATGGGGCCTGTGATAGGTCCCCAGCTACCAAGTGAACTAATCGTCTCCCCAATGGGCCACCTCCAACGATCAAACACCTAAGATGTTGCGGCCCCTACTGACTGTACCATCCAAGGGGTTCTTTGGTCCCGTGAGCCTTGGTTGTCACCACCAGGGAAGCCTGGCTGCAGCATCTACATCACAGAGGCTCAGGCAAGGCAATCCGTGCCGCATGTTTACATCGCTGAAGGCCAAGGGGTTAAAGGGGTCTGTACTTTTCTCATGGTAAACCAAGAGGGACGGCGATAAAATACCTCATGGGGCGAAAAGCATTTGAATCAGAGGCAGGGGAGACATCCACACGACCTGAGAATTCTGCTAGTAAATGTATATTACACTACCGGCCAATCTGTGTGCCCCCCGGGAACAAAATATCCACTAAACACCCCCCATGTGTGCCCCCCGGGAACAAAACATCCACTGAACACCCCCCATGTGTGCCACCCGGGAACAAAACATCCACTGAACACCCCCTATGATAAAACCATGAACATGATCCCCTCTTCTAGAAAGACTTTGAGACCCAATTGTAAGGATCCCCATCCTTTCAGTAGCAGGGGAATACCCACAGTCCTCCTATAGACACACAGTCCTCTCCATCCTCCTCCTATAGACACACAGTCCTCTCCATCCTCCTCCTATAGACACACAGTCCTCTCCATCCTCCTCCTATAGACACACAGTCCTCTCCATCCTCCTCCTTCTATAGACACACAGTCCTCTCCATCCTCCTCCTTCTATAGACACGCAGTCCTCTCCAGCCTCCTCCTCCTATAGACACAGTCCTCTCCATCCTCCTATAGACACACAATCCTCTCCATCCTCCTCCTCCTATAGACACACAGTCCTCTCCAGCCTCCTCCTCCTATAGACACACAGTCCTCTCCATCCTCCTCATATTACTATAGAAACAGTCCTCTCCATCCTCCTCCTATAGACACACAGTCCTCTCCATCCTCCTCCTCCTATAGACACACAGTCCTCTCCATCCTCCTCCTTCTATAGACACGCAGTCCTCTCCATCCTCCTATAGACACACAATCCTCTCCATCCTCCTCCTCCTATAGACACACAGTCCTCTCCAGCCTCCTCCTCCTATAGACACACAGTCCTCTCCATCCTCCTCATATTACTATAGAAACAGTCCTCTCCATCCTCCTCCTATAGACACACAGTCCTCTCCATCCTCCTCCTCCTATAGACACACAGTCCTCTCCATCCTCCTCCTTCTATAGACACGCAGTCCTCTCCAGCCTCCTCCTCCTATAGACACAGTCCTCTCCAGCATCCTCCTCCTATAGACACACAATCCTCTCCATCCTCCTCCTCCTATAGACACACAGTCCTCTCCAGCCTCCTCCTATAGACACACAGTCCTCTCCATCCTCCTCATATTACTATAGAAACAGTCCTCTCCAGCCTCCTCCTCCTATAGACACACAGTCCTCTCCATCCTCCTCCTCATATAGACACACAGTCCTCTCCATCCTCCTCCTTCTATAGACACACAGTCCTCTCCAGCCTCCTCCTCCTATAGACACGCAGTCCTCTCCACCCTCCTCCTCCTATAGACACGCAGTCCTCTCCAGCCTCCTCCTCCTATAGACACACAGTCCTCTCCAGCCTCCTCCTCCTATAGACACACAGTCCTCTCCAGCCTCCTCCTCCTATAGACACACAGTCCTCTCCAGCCTCCTCCTCCTATAGACACACAGTCCTCTCCAGACTCCTCCTCCTATAGACACACAGTCCTCTCCAGACTCCTCCTCCTATAGACACACAGTCCTCTCCAGACTCCTCCTCCTATAGACACACAGTCCTCTCCAGACTCCTCCTCCTATAGACACACAGTCCTCTCCAGACTCCTCCTCCTATAGACACACAGTCCTCTCCAGACTCCTCCTCCTATAGACACACAGTCCTCTCCAGACTCCTCCTCCTATAGACACACAGTCCTCTCCAGACTCCTCCTCCTATAGACACACAGTCCTCTCCAGACTCCTCCTCCTATAGACACACAGTCCTGTCCAGATTCCTCCTCCTATAGACACACAGTCCTGTCCAGCCTCCTCCTCCTATAGACACACAGTCCTGTCCAGCCTCCTCCTCCTATAGACACACAGTCCTCTCCAGCCTCCTCCTCCTATAGACACACAGTCCTCTCCAGCCTCCTCCTCCTATAGACACACAGTAATCTCCATCCTCATCATATTACTATAGAAACAGTCCTCTCAAGCCTCCTCCTCATATAGACACACTGTCCTCTCCAGCCTCCTCCTCCTATAGACACACAGTCCTCTCCAGCCTCCTCCTCCTATAGACACACAGTCCTCTCCAGCCTACTCCTCCTATTAGACACACAGTCCTCTCCAGCCTCCTCCTCCTATAGACACACAGTCCTCTCCATCCTCCTCATATTACTATAGAAACAGTCCTCTCAAGCCTCCTCCTCCTATAGACACACTGTCCTCTCCAGCCTCCTCCTCCTATAGACACACAGTCCTGTCCAGCCTCCTCCTCCTATAGACACACAGTCCTCTCCAGCCTCCTCCTCCTATAGACACACAGTAATCTCCATCCTCCTCATATTACTATAGAAACAGTCCTCTCAAGCCTCCTCCTCATATAGCCACACTGTCCTCTCCAGCCTCCTCCTCCTATAGACACACAGTCCTCTCCAGACTCCTCCTCCTATAGACACACAGTCCTGTCCAGCCTCCTCCTCCTATAGACACACAGTCCTCTCCAGCCTCCTCCTCCTATAGACACACAGTCCTGTCCAGCCTCCTCCTCCTATAGACACACAGTCCTCTCCAGCCTCCTCCTCCTATAGACACACAGTCCTCTCCAGACTCCTCCTCCTATAGACACACAGTCCTCTCCAGACTCCTCCTCCTATAGACACACAGTCCTCTCCAGACTCCTCCTCCTATAGACACACAGTCCTCTCCAGACTCCTCCTCCTATAGACACACAGTCCTCTCCAGACTCCTCCTCCTATAGACACACAGTCCTCTCCAGACTCCTCCTCCTATAGACACACAGTCCTCTCCAGACTCCTCCTCCTATAGACACACAGTCCTCTCCAGACTCCTCCTCCTATAGACACACAGTCCTCTCCAGACTCCTCCTCCTATAGACACACAGTCCTGTCCAGACTCCTCCTCCTATAGACACACAGTCCTGTCCAGCCTCCTCCTCCTATAGACACACAGTCCTCTCCAGCCTCCTCCTCCTATAGACACACAGTCCTCTCCAGCCTCCTCCTCCTATAGACACACAGTAATCTCCATCCTCATCATATTACTATAGAAACAGTCCTCTCAAGCCTCCTCCTCATATAGACACACTGTCCTCTCCAGCCTCCTCCTCCTATAGACACACAGTCCTCTCCAGCCTCCTCCTCCTATAGACACACAGTCCTCTCCAGCCTCCTCCTCCTATTAGACACACAGTCCTCTCCAGCCTCCTCCTCCTATAGACACACAGTCCTCTCCATCCTCCTCATATTACTATAGAAACAGTCCTCTCAAGCCTCCTCCTCCTATAGACACACTGTCCTCTCCAGCCTCCTCCTCCTATAGACACACAGTCCTGTCCAGCCTCCTCCTCCTATAGACACACAGTCCTCTCCAGCCTCCTCCTCCTATAGACACACAGTAATCTCCATCCTCCTCATATTACTATAGAAACAGTCCTCTCAAGCCTCCTCCTCATATAGCCACACTGTCCTCTCCAGCCTCCTCCTCCTATAGACACACAGTCCTCTCCAGACTCCTCCTCCTATAGACACACAGTCCTGTCCAGCCTCCTCCTCCTATAGACACACAGTCCTCTCCAGCCTCCTCCTCCTATAGACACACAGTCCTCTCCAGCCTCCTCCTCCTATAGACACACAGTCCTCTCCAGCCTCCTCCTCCTATAGACACACAGTCCTCTCCAGACTCCTCCTCCTATAGACACACAGTCCTCTCCAGCCTCCTCCTCCTATAGACACACAGTCCTCTCCAGCCTCCTCCTCCTATAGACACACAGTCCTCTCCAGCCTCCTCCTCCTATAGACACACAGTCCTCTCCAGCCTCCTCCTCCTATAGACACACAGTCCTCTCCAGACTCCTCCTCCTATAGACACACAGTAATCTCCATCCTCCTCATATTACTATAGAAACAGTCCTCTCAAGCCTCCTCCTCATATAGCCACACTGTCCTCTCCAGCCTCCTCCTCCTATAGACACACAGTCCTCTCCAGACTCCTCCTCCTATAGACACACAGTCCTGTCCAGCCTCCTCCTCCTATAGACACACAGTCCTCTCCAGACTCCTCCTCCTATAGACACACAGTCCTCTCCAGACTCCTCCTCCTATAGACACACAGTCCTCTCCAGACTCCTCCTCCTATAGACACACAGTCCTCTCCAGACTCCTCCTCCTATAGACACACAGTCCTCTCCAGACTCCTCCTCCTATAGACACACAGTCCTCTCCAGACTCCTCCTCCTATAGACACACAGTCCTCTCCAGACTCCTCCTCCTATAGACACACAGTCCTCTCCAGACTCCTCCTCCTATAGACACACAGTCCTCTCCAGCCTCCTCCTCCTATAGACACACAGTCCTCTCCAGCCTCCTCCTCCTATAGACACACAGTCCTCTCCAGCCTCCTCCTCCTATAGACACACAGTCCTCTCCAGACTCCTCCTCCTATAGACACACAGTAATCTCCATCCTCCTCATATTACTATAGAAACAGTCCTCTCAAGCCTCCTCCTCATATAGCCACACTGTCCTCTCCAGCCTCCTCCTCCTATAGACACACAGTCCTCTCCAGACTCCTCCTCCTATAGACACACAGTCCTGTCCAGCCTCCTCCTCCTATAGACACACAGTCCTCTCCAGCCTCCTCCTCCTATAGACACACAGTCCTCTCCAGCCTCCTCCTCCTATAGACACACAGTCCTCTCCAGCCTCCTCCTCCTATAGACACACAGTCCTCTCCAGACTCCTCCTCCTATAGACACACAGTCCTCTCCAGACTCCTCCTCCTATAGACACACAGTCCTCTCCAGACTCCTCCTATAGACACACAGTCCTCTCCAGACTCCTCCTCCTATAGACACACAGTCCTCTCCAGACTCCTCCTCCTATAGACACACAGTCCTCTCCAGACTCCTCCTCCTATAGACACACAGTCCTCTCCAGACTCCTCCTCCTATAGACACACAGTCCTCTCCAGACTCCTCCTCCTATAGACACACAGTCCTCTCCAGCCTCCTCCTCCTATAGACACACAGTCCTCTCCAGCCTCCTCCTCCTATAGACACACAGTCCTCTCCAGCCTCCTCCTATAGACACACAGTCCTCTCCAGCCTCCTCCTCCTATAGACACACAGTCCTCTCCAGACTCCTCCTCCTATAGACACACAGTCCTCTCCAGACTCCTCCTCCTATAGACACACAGTCCTCTCCATCCTCCTCCTATAGACACACAGTCCTCTCCAGCCTCCTCCTCCTATAGACTTACTTGTTGAGGTTCACGTCCTTCCCTTGCTCGTGAGCTTCTAAGAGTTGTTTGATGACGTCAGCGATGGTCTTCATCATCAGCTCCGCCTGGCTGACGTCTCCTGTGGAGGGGATGATACAAGAGATTGTAAGACTTGTGGAGTAACTGGAGAGTAATGGCCTCCAATACTATCTCCACAACTGCTCAGATCTGGACAGGACATGACCTTCAAGAGGATCTGCCTAAATGTGCAGGGAGATACCCGTAATCCAGCATCTGATAATACAGAATGCCTCACAATCCAGAATATTTCCGGTTGCGCTATAACTTTCTGCTTTCTGTTTAATTTTCTCACTATTTTGACCTCTGCTTTCTGTCAGTGAATGAGAACATTTACATTCAATATGAGACCTGTACAAACCTAGTACATTTTATTGTGGAGGTTATTTATGAAGAAATCTACTCCAAGTCAGTGCAGATTTCGGTTTGTGGAACATCTTGCGCCAGACAAATAAGACTTAACTTCTCCCTGCCCTGATGGTCTGTTACAGTGTGTCAGTCTGCAGTAAACAGCTCTGTCCTCAAAATCTGTTACAGTGTGTCAGTCTGCAGTGCACAGCTCTGTCCTGATGGTCTGTTACAGTGTGTCAGTCTGCAGTGCACAGCTCTGTCCTGATGGTCTGTTACAGTGTGTCAGTCTGCAGTACACAGCTCTGTCCTGTCCTGATGGTCTGTTACAGTGTGTCAGTCTGCAGTGCACAGCTCTGTCCTGTCCTGATGGTCTGTTACAGTGTGTCAGTCTGCAGTGCACAGCTCTGTCCTGTCCTGATGGTCTGTTACAGTGTGTCAGTCTGCAGTGCACAGCTCTGTCCTGTCCTGATGGTCTGTTACAGTGTGTCAGTCTGCAGTGCACAGCTCTGTCCTGTCCTGATGGTCTGTTACAGTGTGTCAGTCTGCAGTACACAGCTCTCCTGTCCTGATGGTCTGTTACAGTGTGTCAGTCTGCAGTGCACAGCTCTGTCCTGATGGTCTGTTACAGTGTGTCAGTCTGCAGTGCACAGCTCTGTCCTGATGGTCTGTTACAGTGTGTCAGTCTGCAGTGCACAGCTCTGTCCTCACAGTCTGTTACAGTGTGTCAGTCTGCAGTACACAGCTCTGTTCTGATGGTCTGTTACAGTGTGTCAGTCTGCAGTGCACAGCTCTGTCCTGATGGTCTGTTACAGTGTGTCAGTCTGCAGTGTACAGCTCTGTCCTGATGGTCTGTTACAGTGTGTCAGTCTGCAGTGCACAGCTCTGTCCTCAAAATCTGTTACAGTGTGTCAGTCTGCAGTGCACAGCTCTCCTGTCCTGATGGTCTGTTACAGTGTGTCAGTCTGCAGTGCACAGCTCTCCTGTCCTGATGGTCTGTTACAGTGTGTCAGTCTGCAGTGCACAGCTCTGTCCTGATGGTCTGTTACAGTGTGTCAGTCTGCAGTGCACAGCTCTGTCCTGATGGTCTGTTACAGTGTGTCAGTCTGCAGTGCACAGCTCTGTCCTCATAGTCTGTTACAGTGTGTCAGTCTGCAGTGCACAGCTCTGTCCTGATGGTCTGTTACAGTGTGTCAGTCTGCAGTACACAGCTCTGTCTGGATACTATTGTAACAACCCCTCAGAACTGAGAAGTCTTCAGTTTTTACTGGATTCTCTGGATGTAAAAGATTGCTGCGCCAATTTGCTGACAGCAAGCAGAGATCTTACATTTGATGGGGAAGTGAAACACAAAGTAGATCAGAGAGGAGACAACAATATAGAAATGATAACTATCCATATAATGTGTGGATTACAGTGACGTGTAACGCGGGCGCAGGATAAAACACCCGGCGTCACCCGTCACTGAGGCCGCTCACGTCACCGCTCCTCCGGGTCTCACCCTGTTTTTTCTTGGGCTTCATCTCCGGGTGTTTCGGGTGTACACACAACCCACGAGTCTCCGGCCCAGCTGTCAGTTTCCGGATCGTACGGAGAGCAGAGAGGGACAAGCCAAGCAGAGGCGCAGCTAAGGACGGCGCCTGACGAGAGACAAACCATATAGAAGGGCGAAGCGGCTCACACACACTGATATAATGAGGAGGACGGTGACAAATAACCTGTTCCCTCCGCTGTGCGGCGCCACATACTCTGCCAACATTTATACATTGTCTACCCGGAAAATCATTTGTACTTAAGAGCTGCCCCAAATACTGCTCATAACCCATCAAACAAGAGTGCCCCCACTAATACTGCCAGCCAGAGTGCCCCCACTATACTGCCAGCCAGAGTGCCCCCCCCCACTATACTGCCAGCCAGAGTGCCCCCCCACTTATACTGCCAGCCAGAGTGCCCCCCACTAATACTGCCAGCCAGAGTGCCCCCCACTAATACTGCCAGCCAGAGTGCCCCCACTATACTGCCAGCCAGAGTGCCCCCCACTATACTGCCAGCCAGAGTGCCCCCCACTAATACTGCCAGCCAACGTGCCCCCCACTAATACTGCCAGCCAGAGTGCCCCCACTAATACTGCCAGCCAGAGTGCCCCCCACTAATACTGCCAGCCAACGTGCCCCCCACTAATACTGCCAGCCAGAGTGCCCTCACTAACACTGCCAGCCAGAGTGCCCCCCACTAATACTGCCAGCCAACGTGCCCCCCACTAATACTGCCAGCCAACGTGCCCACCACTAATACTGCCAGCCAACGTGCCCCCACTAATACTGCCAGCCAGAGTGCCCCCACTAATACTGCCAGCCAGAGTGCCCTCACTAACACTGCCAGACAGAGTACCCCCCACTAATACTGCCAGCCAGAGTGCCCCCCACTAATACTGCCAGCCAACGTGCCCCCACTAATACTGCCAGCCAACGTGCCCCCCACTAATACTGCCAGCCAACGTGCCCCCCACTAATACTGCCAGCCAACGTGCCCCCACTAATACTGCCAGCCAGAGTGCCCCCACTAACACTGCCAGCCAGAGTGCCCCCACTAACACTGCCAGCCAGAATGCCCCCATTAATACTGCCAGCAAGAGTGCCCTCCATTAATAGTGCAGCCACAGTGCCACCCACTAATACTTCCAGCCAACGTGCCCCCCACTAATACTGCCAGCCAGAGTGCCCCACTAATACTGCCAGCCAGAGTGCCCCACTAATACTGCCAGCCAACGTGCCCCCCTACTAATACTGCCAGCCAGAGTGCCCCCACTAATACTGCCAGCCAGAGTGCCCCCACTAATACTGCCAGCCAGAGTGCCCCACTAATACCGCCAGCCAGAGTGCCCCACTAATACTGCCAGCCAACGTGCCCCCCACTAATACTGCCAGCCACAGTGCCCCCCACTAATACTGCCAGCCAGAGTGCCCCACTAATACTGCCAGCCAACGTGCCCCCCACTAATACTGCCAGCCAGAGTGCCCCACTAATACTGCCAGCCAGCGTGCCCCCCACTAATACTGCCAGCCACAGTGCCCCCCACTAATACTGCCAGCCAACGTGCCCCCCACTAATACTGCCAGCCAGAGTGCCCCCCACTAATACTGCCAGCCAGAGTGCCCCCACTAATACTGCCAGCCAGAGTGCCCCCACTAATACTGCCAGCCAGAGTGCCCCCACTAATACTGCCAGCCAGAGTGCCCCCACTAATACTGCCAGCCAGAGTGCCCCCCACTAATACTGCCAGCCAGAGTGCCCTCACTAATACTGCCAGCCAGAGTGCCCCACTAATACCGCCAGCCAGAGTGCCCCACTAATACTGCCAGCCAACGTGCCCCCCACTAATACTGCCAGCCAGAGTGCCCCACTAATACCGCCAGCCAGAGTGCCCCACTAATACTGCCAGCCAACGAGCCCCCCACTAATACTGCCAGCCACAGTGCCCCCCACTAATACTGCCAGCCAGAGTGCCCCACTAATACTGCCAGCCAACGTGCCCCCCACTAATACTGCCAGCCAGAGTGCCCCACTAATACTGCCAGCCAGCGTGCCCCCCACTAATACTGCCAGCCACAGTGCCCCCCACTAATACTGCCAGCCAGAGTGCCCCACTAATACTGCCAGCCAACGTGCCCCCCACTAATACTGCTAGCCAGAGTGCCCTCACTAACACTGCCAGCCAGAGTGCCCCCCACTAATACTGCCAGCCAACGTGCCCCCCACTAATACTGCCAGCCAGAGTGCCCCCCACTAATACTGCCAGCCAGAGTGCCCCCACTAATACTGCCAGCCAGAGTGCCCCCACTAATACTGCCAGCCAGAGTGCCCCCCACTAATACTGCCAGCCAGAGTGCCCTCACTAATACTGCCAGCCAGAGTGCCCCACTAATACTGCCAGCCAGAGTGCCCCACTAATACTGCCAGCCAACGTGCCCCCCACTAATACTGCCAGCCAGAGTGCCCCCCACTAATACTGCCAGCCAGAGTGCCCCACTAATACTGCCAGCCAACGTGCCCCCACTAATACTGCCAGCCAGAGGGCCCCCCACTAATACTGCCAGCCAGAGTGCCCTCACTAACACTGCCAGCAAGAGTGCCCTCACTAACACTGCCAGCCAAAGTGCCCCCCACTAATACTGCCAGCCAGAGTGCCCCCCACTAATACTGCCAGCCAGAGTGCCCCTCACTAATACTGCCAGCCAGAGTGCCCCACTAATACTGCCAGCCAACGTGCCCCGCACTAATACTGCCAGCCAGAGTGCCCTCACTAACACTGCCAGCCAGAGTGCCCTCACTAACACTGCCAGCCAGAGTGCCCTTACTAATACTGTCAGCCGGAGTGCCCTCACTAACACTGCCTGCCAGAGTGCCCTTACTAACACTGCCAGCAAGAGTGCCCTCACTAACACTGCCAGCCAAAGTGCCCCCCACTAATACTGCCAGCCAGAGTGCCCCCCACTAATACTGCCAGCCAGAGTGCCCCTCACTAATACTGCCAGCCAGAGTGCCCCACTAATACTGCCAGCCAACGTGCCCCGCACTAATACTGCCAGCCAGAGTGCCCTCACTAACACTGCCAGCCAGAGTGCCCTCACTAACACTGCCAGCCAGAGTGCCCTTACTAATACTGTCAGCCGGAGTGCCCTCACTAACACTGCCTGCCAGAGTGCCCTTACTAACACTGCCAGCAAGAGTGCCCTCACTAACACTGCCAGCCAAAGTGCCCCCCACTAATACTGCCAGCCAGAGTGCCCCCCACTAATACTGCCAGCCAGAGTGCCCCTCACTAATACTGCCAGCCAGAGTGCCCCACTAATACTGCCAGCCAACGTGCCCCGCACTAATACTGCCAGCCAGAGTGCCCTCACTAACACTGCCAGCCAGAGTGCCCTCACTAACACTGCCAGCCAGAGTGCCCTTACTAATACTGTCAGCCGGAGTGCCCTCACTAACACTGCCTGCCAGAGTGCCCTTACTAACACTGCAAGCCAGAGTGCCCTCACTAACACTGTCAGCCAGAGTGCCCTCACTAACACTGCCAGCAAGAGTGCCCTCACTAACACTGCCAGCCAGAGTGCCCTCACTAACACTGCCAGCAATAGTGCCCTCACTAACACTGCCAGCCATAGTGCCCCACTAATACTGCCAGCCAGAGTGTCCCACTAACACTGCCAGCAAGAGTGCCCTCACTAACACTGCCAGCAAGAGTGCCCTCACTAATACTGCCAGCAAGAGTGCCCTCACTAACACTGCCAGCCAGAGTGTCCTCACTAACACTGCCAGCAAGAGTGCCCTCACTAACACTGCCAGCCAGAGTGCCCTCACTAACACTGCCAGACAGAGTGCCCCCCACTAATACTGCCAGCCAGAATGCCCCCCACTAACACTGCCAGGCAGAGTGCCCCCCACTAATACTGCCAGCCAGAGTGCCCCACTAACACTGCCAGGCAGAGTGTCCCCCACTAACACTGCCAGGCAGAGTGCCCCCCACTAATAGTGCGGATAGAGTGCCCCTCATTAATACTGCCAGCCAGAGTGCCCCTACTAATATTGCCAGCCAGAGTGCCTTCACTAACACTGCCAGCCAGAGTGCACTCACTAATAGTACTGCCAGAGTGCTCCCATGAATATTATCATTCAGAGTGCCCCCCATGAATAGTGCCATTAAATGCTCAATACAAAGTAGTGAATTCTGTAATACTGCCATATCACCACTAGGTGTCAGACCAACACCACACTCCGTCACACACTGCTCTCCTATGGCACAGTGCAGTTTTTTAGAGGTTTGCTCTCCACATTTCTATTCAGTGACAGTTTACACAGATAATTTACATAATTTACCACTTTATAGCGGAATTTATGTTTGTGAACGCCGGCTTTTATATCGACCTCCAGACAAGAACTGAAAATTCAGTTTTTGACAGAGTTATAGAGCTCTAGGAAAATCGAAGGATCCCCTGCTGTCCTCGACCAGGCGGCAGCTAAAGCCTGAGCTAGCGGTGGAGTCAGCAGGCCGCCCAGGGGTGTCACTACAGCCATCGCAGCACTTGCTATGGGGCCCAGAGGTTGAGGGGCCCCAATCAGGTGCAAGAACAATTAACCTTTTTGTAGGGAATAACAATATGGCGTTATTTTTTGCTATAATGTGGGTTTTCTTATTTATGGCGCTGTCATACATACCTTGCAGTTGGCTGATTATTTCTTCCTCGGAGGGTTTTATTAACCCCCTAGGCTGGGTTCACACGGGCGTTGCGGGTGACGTGCGGGAACAGATGCGGGTGCATTGCACAATATAGAGCATGCTGCGATTTTCACACAACGCACAAGTAATGCGTGAAAATCACAGCTCATGTGCACAGCCCCATAGAAATGAATGGGTCCGGATTCAGTGCGGGTGCAATGCGTCCACCTCACGCATTGCGCCCGTGCGGAAATCTCGCCCGTGTGAAAGAGGCCTAAGAGGTGGAATACAATTTGCCACGCAGCCCTATGAAATTCTTCTTATACCATTTGCAAGATCTCTGCTGGCTTTCGGTGAATGGGGATATTCACGTTTACACCAAAGTCTGGAAAAACAGTAATACTTTGCACAGCTGAGGGTTTGTGACAATTGCATCTAGTCCAGGCAACCCTCTGCGATATAAGCACATCGACAGCCCGCGCGTCTCTTTTCCGTTCTGAGGCTTGCAGGTTTGAAGTCCAGACTGTTCGGTTCACAAGGGACTGGATGGAATTGCGGGATGTCATTGTAACAAACCCTCAGCTGCGAGAAGTATGTGTACGGATGTAAACAAGGGCGATCCCATTCATTGACAGCAAGCAGAGGTTGGTTACCCTTATTTTTCTTGGGAAATTCCGTGCTGTATTGTAGTCCTGTGCTGGAATGTCAGATTTTCTGGATTACTGGATCCAGAATAAAGCGATTGATCCTCTGAGATATGGGGGGGGGGGGGTGTACGCAGAAAAAGGGTCCCCCTATTTAGAGAAAAGCCAACATGTTTAATGCCAGGACCTATTTTCCTCTATGTCGTGGAGTAGACAGAGATGAGGGTCGGCAGAGCAACGATAAAAGTAGGGAGCTTTCAGCTGCTGCCTGACACCAGCAGATTCCTGACTACCTGACACAAGGAGTCCCGGCGCATCGTCCAGGGTGGGTGGCAGTGCGGCCTCTGCAGACATCACATCCCTGGGCGGCTTCTCAGCACCCATTAAAATGCCAAAGGCTTGGAATGTGCCAGGCTTGGTCTTTCTATTTTGGGGGCACCATGGCTGTCACTATTTTGGGGGCACCATGGCTGTCACTATTTTGGGAGCACCATGGCTGTCACTATTTTGGGGGAACCATGGCTGTCACTGTTTTGGGGGCACCATGGCTGTCACTGTTTTGGGGGCACCATAGCTGTCACTGTTTTGGGGGAACCATGGCTGTCACTGTTTTGGGGGCACCATGGCTGTCACTGTTTTGGGGGCACCATGGCTGTCACTGTTTTGGGGGCACCATGGCTGTCACTGTTTTGGGGGCACCATGGCTGTCACTGTTTTGGGGGAACCATGGCTGTCTCTATTTTGGGGGCACAATGGCTGTCACTGTTTTGGGGGCACAATGGCTGTCACTGTTTTGGGGGAACCATGGCTGTCTCTATTTTGGGGGCACCATGGCTGTCACTGTTTTGGGGGCGACATGGCTGTCACTATTTTGGGGGCGACATGGCTGTCACTATTTGGGGGGCACCATGGCTGTCACTCTTTTGGGGGCACCATGGCTGTCACTGTCTTAGGGGTACCATGGCTGTCACTGTTTTGGGGGCGACATGGCTGTCACTGTTTTGGGGGCACCATGGCTGTCACTGTTTTGGGGGCACCATGGCTGTCTCTATTTTCGGGGCACCATGGCTGTCACTATTTTGAGGGCACAATGGCTGTCACTGTTTTGGGGGCACATGGCTGTCACTGTTTTGGGGGCACATGGCTGTCACTATTTTGGGGGCACCATGGCTATCACTGTTTTAGGGGCACCATGGCTGTCACTATTTTGGGGGCAGCATAGCTGTCACTGTTTTGGGGGCACCATGGCTGTCACTATTTTGGGGGCGACATGGCTGTCACTGTTTTGGGGGCACCATGGCTGTCACTGTTTTCGGGGCACCATGGCTGTCACTATTTTGGGGGCACATGGCTGTCACTATTTTGGAGGCACCATGGCTGTCACTGTCTTAGGAGTACCATGGCTGTCACTGTTTTGGGGGCACCATGGCTGTCACTATTTTAGGGGCGACATGGCTGTCACTGTTTTGGGGGCACCATGGCTGTCACTATTTTGGGGGCACCATGGCTGTCACTTTCTTAGGAGTACCATGGCTGTCACGGTTTTGGGGCGACATGGCTGTCACTGTTTTGGGGGCACCATGGCTGTCTTTATTTTGGGGGGAACCATGGCTGTCACTATTTTGGGGGCACAATGGCTGTCACTGTTTTGGGGCCACATGGCTGTCACTATTTTGGGGGCACCATGGCTGTCACTATTTTGGGGGCACCATGGCTATCACTGTTTTGGGGGCACCATGGCTGTCACTATTTTGGGGGCACCATGGCTGTCACTGTCTTGGGGGTACCATGGCTGTCATTGTTTTGGTGGCACCATGGCTATCACTGTTTTGGGGGCACCATGGCTGTCATTGTTTTGGGGGCACCATGGCTGTCACTGTTTTGGGGGCACCATGGCTCTCACTGTCTTGGGGGTACCAGGGCTCTCACTGTCTTGGGGGTACCAGGGCTCTCACTGTTTTGGGGGCACCATGGCTGTCACTATTTTGGGGGCACCATGGCTGTCACTGTCTTGGGAGCACCATGGCTGTCACTGTTTTGGGGGCACCATCGCTGTCACTATTTTGGGGGCACCATGGCTGTCACTGTCTTGGGGGTACCATGGCTGTCACTGTTTTGGGGGCACCATGGCTGTCACTGTCTTGGGGGTACCATGGCTGTCACTGTTTTGGGGGCACCATGGCTGTCACTATTTTGGGGGCACCATGGCTATCACTGTCTTGGGGGCACCATGGCTGTCACTGTTTTGGGGGCACCATCGCTGTCACTGTTTTGGGGGCACCATGGCTGTCACTATTTTGGGGGCACCATGGCTATCACTATTTTGTGGGCACCATGGCTATCACTGTCTTGGGGGCACCATGGCTGTCACTGTTTTGGGGGCACCATGGCTGTCACTATTTTGGGGGCACCATGGCTGTCACTGTCCTGGGGGTACCATGGCTCTCACTGTCTTGGGGGTACCATGGCTGTCACTATTTTGGGGGTACCATGGCTGTCACTGTTTTGGAGGCACCATGGCTGTCACTATTTTGGGGGCACCATGGCTGTCACTGTCTTAGGGGTACCATGGCTGTCACTGTTTGGGGGGCACCATGGCTGTAACTGTTTTGGGGGCACCATGGCTGCCACTGTTTTGGGGACACCATGGCTGTCACTGTTTTGGGGGCACCATGGCTGTCTCTATTTGGGGCGCACCATGGCTGTCACTATTTTGGGGGCACAATGGCTGTAACTGTTTTGGGGGCACATGGCTGTCACTATTTTGGGGGCACCATGGCTGTCACTATTTTGGGGGCACCATGGCTATCACTGTCTTGGGGGCACCATGGCTGTCACGGTTTTGGGGGCACCATGGCTGTCACTATTTTGGGGGCACCATGGCTGTCACTGTCTTGGGGGTACCATGGCTCTCACTGTCTTGGGGGTACCATGGCTGTCACTATTTTCGGGGCACCATGGCTGTCACTGTCTTGGGGGTACCATGGCTCTCACTGTTTTGGGGGCACCATGGCTGTCACTATTTGGGGGGCACCATGGCTGTCACTGTCTTGGGGGTACCATGGCTGTCACTGTTTTGGGGGCACCATGGCTGTCACTATTTGGGGGGCACCATGGCTGTCACTGTCTTAGGGGTACCATGGCTGTCACTGTTTTGGGGGCACCATGGCTGTCACTGCTTTGGGGGCACCATGGCTGTCACTATTTTGGGGGCACCATGGCTGTCACTATTTTGGGGCCACCATGGCTATCACTGTCTTGGGGGCACCATGGCTGTCACTGTTTTGGGGGCACCATGGCTGTCACTATTTTGGGAGCACCATGGCTGTCACTATTTTGGGGGCACCATGGCTATCACTGTCTTAAGGGCACCATGGCTGTCACTGTTTTGGGGGCACCATGGCTGTCACTATTTTGGGGGTACCATGGCTGTCACTGTTTTGGAGGCACCATGGCTGTCACTGTCTTGGGGGCACCATGGCTGTCACTGTTTTGGGGGCACCATGGCTGTCACTATTTTGGGGGCACCATGGCTGTCACTGTTTTGGAGGCACCATGGCTGTCACTGTCTTGGGGGCACCATGGCTGTCACTGTTTTGGGGGCACCATGGCTGTCACTGTTTTGGGGGCACCATGGCTGTCACTATTTTGGGGGCACCATGGCTGTCACTGTTTTGGGGGCACCATGGCTGTCACTATTTTGGGGGCGACATGACTGTCACTGTTTTGGGGGCACCATGGCTGTCACTGTTTTGGGGGCACCATGGCTATCACTGTCTTGGGGGCACCATGGCTGTCACTGTTTTGGGGGCACCATGGCTGTCACTATTTTGGGGGCACCATGGCTGTCACTGTTTTGGGGGGCACCATGGCTGTCACTATTTTGGGGGCGACATGACTGTCACTGTTTTGGGGGCACCATGGCTGTCACTGTTTTGGGGGCACCATGGCTGTCACTATTTTGGGTGCACATGGCTGTCACTATTTTGCGGGCACCATGGCTGTCACTAGTTTGGGGGCACCATGGCTGTCACTAGTTTGGGGGGACCATGGCTATCATTATTTTGGAGGCACCATGGCTGTCACTATTTTGGGGGCACCATGGCTGTCACTGTCTTGGGGGTACCATGGCTGTCACTATTTCGGGGCACCATGGCTGTCACTGTTTTGGGGTCCCTGTGGCTTACAGAGGTATAACTGGAAGCTCCTGGGCCCCAATGTAAAATCTGTGTTGAGGGCCCCCCACCAAACAAGTGCCATTTCTCATACTTGTCCTTCTGCACCCTCCCATAGCCATGCCCGTCATGGCTGACAATGTTATGTTATGTGATCAAGATGGGTATAAGTTTGTGAAATTTTTATGAAGCTTTGTGTCAATTTTCCGATGACATCACAGAACGGTGACGTGGCAGAACCGGTGGCCTCCGCACTACATCCTTCCCTGGACTGATTGAGGAGTTGGGGCATTAGGGTCACCAGTTACAATGTCCCAGGATGCAGATACAGGGGACACGAGGACGGATAAAGAATCTCCTCTTTAATTAGCCTCCGGCTAAACTGAAGCATAATTGGAATTTAAAGGGCCGGCAGGGTTTTATCTGATGGGAGTTATCCTTGCAGATAATCTCTGACGCGCTGCTGCTGAACCTATCTAATGGACACATTGCCCTCGGCTCACACTCCCCATCAGGTTATCTGGTCATGGGCCTGAATGATGGGGGGAGTGGGTTCCTGCGCTCTGACAGATGCCGATTGATGGGGACACATTCTGAGATTGATTTGCAGTCTTACGTCATCGTACAGATTGTATCTCGATGTGACAGATTATATGCAGATCTGGGTTTGCTTTGTGTGTTTTTGAAACATTTGCATAATGCCGAGAGCTGGATCCATAGACTGACAAGACCTTCAGCCATTACTGATACATCCATTGATTTCGATGGTCACATAGTATCAAGGCTGAGATCAGCTTCAGGGGCCACAATTTGAAACCCCGACAATATGGAGCTGTATTTTATGTCTGGAAGGGCAGTGGTATCATCCCTGTGGTAGTGGAGCATGAGCGCTGCTGGGGCACTTAAAGGTGATCTCCACCTTTCAATAAAAATTCTGAAAAATAAGTCTAGAATAGATAGGATCGGGGTGTGAATTCAGCCCAGCCTCCCTGTTCCTTATCAAGGCCTGTGGGGACTTAAAGGGGGTTTCCATGACATAATTAATAATGGCCTATCCTCAGCATTGGCCATCAATTTTAGATCAGTGGAAGCCTGACACCTGGCACCCCATGATCCGCTGTCTTGGGCAACCTCTGGCACCAAAAACTATACAGTAGACGGTGTGGGAACCAGAAGGATGCATGCACAGTGTAGTGGCCAGGGTGCCAGGGTACATGCACAGTGTAGTGGACAGGGTGCCAGGTACATGCACAGTGTAGTGACCAAGGTGCCAGGGTACATGCACAGTGTAGTGGCCAGGGTGCCAGGGTACATGCAAAGTGTAGTGGCCAGGGTGCCAGGGTACATGCACAGTGTAGTGGCCAGGGTGCCAGGGTACATGCACAGTGTAGTGGCCAGGGTGCCAGGGTACATGCACAGTGTAGTTGCCAGGGTACATGCACAGTGTAGTGGCCAAGGTGCCCGGGTACATGCACAGTGTAGTGGCCAAGGTGCCAGGGTACATGCACAGTGTAGTGGCCAAGGTGCCAGGGTACATGCACAGTGTAGTGGCCAAGGTGCCAGGGTACATGCACAGTGTAGTGGCCAAGGTGCCAGGGTACATGCACAGTGTAGTGGCCAAGGTGCCAGGGTCATGCACAGTGTAGTGGCCAAGGTGCCAGGGTACATGCACAGTGTAGTGGCCAAGGTGCCAGGGTACATGCACAGTGTAGTGGCCAGGGTGCCAGGTACATGCACAGTGTAGTGGCCAGGGTGCCAGAGTACATGCACAGTGTAGTGGCCAGGGTGCCAGAGTACATGCACAGTGTAGTGGCCAGGGTGCCAGGGTACATGCACAGTGTAGTGGCCAGGGTGCCAGGGTACATGCACAGTGTAGTGGCCAGGGTGCCAGGGTACATGCACAGTGTAGTGGCCAGGGTGCCAGGGTACATGCACAGTGTAGTGGCCAGGGTGTCAGGTACATGCACAGTGTAGTGGCCAGGGTGCCAGGGTACATGCACAGTGTAGTGGCCAGGGTGCCAGGGTACATGCACAGTGTAGTGGCCAGGGTACATGCACAGTGTAGTGGCCAGGGTGCCAGGGTACATGCACAGTGTAGTGGCCAGGGTGCCAGGGTACATGCACAGTGTAGTGGCCAAGGTGCCAGGGTACATGCACAGTGTAGTGGCCAAGGTGCCAGGGTACATGCACAGTGTAGTGACCAAGGTGCCAGGGTACATGCACAGTGTAGTGACCAAGGTGCCAGGGTACATGCACGGTGTAGTGGCCAAGGTGCCAGGGCACATGCACGGTGTAGTGGCCAGGGTGCCAGGTACATGCACAGTGTAGTGGCCAGGGTGCCAAGGTACATGCACAGTGTAGTGGCCAGGGTGCCAGGGTACATGCACAGTGTAGTGGCCAGGGTGCCAGGGTACATGCACAGTGTAGTGGCCAGGGTGCCAGGTACATGCACAGTGTAGTGGCCAGGGTGCCAGGGTACATGCACAGTGTAGTGGCCAGGGTGCCAGGGTACATGCACAGTGTAGTTGCCAGGGTACATGCACAGTGTAGTGGCCAAGGTGCCCGGGTACATGCACAGTGTAGTGACCAAGGTGCCAGGGTACATGCACAGTGTAGTGGCCAGGGTGCCAGGGTACATGCAAAGTGTAGTGGCCAGGGTGCCAGGGTACATGCACAGTGTAGTGGCCAGGGTGCCAGGGTACATGCACAGTGTAGTGGCCAGGGTGCCAGGGTACATGCACAGTGTAGTTGCCAGGGTACATGCACAGTGTAGTGGCCAAGGTGCCCGGGTACATGCACAGTGTAGTGGCCAAGGTGCCAGGGTACATGCACAGTGTAGTGGCCAAGGTGCCAGGGTACATGCACAGTGTAGTGGCCAAGGTGCCAGGGTACATGCACAGTGTAGTGGCCAAGGTGCCAGGGTACATGCACAGTGTAGTGGCCAAGGTGCCAGGGTACATGCACAGTGTAGTGGCCAAGGTGCCAGGGTACATGCACAGTGTAGTGGCCAGGGTGCCAGGTACATGCACAGTGTAGTGGCCAGGGTGCCAGAGTACATGCACAGTGTAGTGGCCAGGGTGCCAGGGTACATGCACAGTGTAGTGGCCAGGGTGCCAGGGTACATGCACAGTGTAGTGGCCAGGGTGCCAGGGTACATGCACAGTGTAGTGGCCAGGGTGCCAGGTACATGCACAGTGTAGTGGCCAGGGTGCCAGGGTACATGCACAGTGTAGTGGCCAGGGTGCCAGGGTACATGCACAGTGTAGTGGCCAAGGTGCCAGGGTACATGCACAGTGTAGTGGCCAAGGTGCCAGGGTACATGCACAGTGTAGTGGCCAAGGTGCCAGGGTACATGCACAGTGTAGTGGCCAAGGTGCCAGGGTCATGCACAGTGTAGTGGCCAAGGTGCCAGGGTACATGCACAGTGTAGTGGCCAAGGTGCCAGGGTACATGCACAGTGTAGTGGCCAGGGTGCCAGGTACATGCACAGTGTAGTGGCCAGGGTGCCAGAGTACATGCACAGTGTAGTGGCCAGGGTGCCAGGGTACATGCACAGTGTAGTGGCCAGGGTGCCAGGGTACATGCACAGTGTAGTGGCCAGGGTGCCAGGGTACATGCACAGTGTAGTGGCCAGGGTGCCAGGGTACATGCACAGTGTAGTGGCCAGGGTGTCAGGTACATGCACAGTGTAGTGACCAGGGTGCCAGGGTACATGCACAGTGTAGTGGCCAGGGTGCCAGGGTACATGCACAGTGTAGTGGCCAGGGTACATGCACAGTGTAGTGGCCAGGGTGCCAGGGTACATGCACAGTGTAGTGGCCAGGGTGCCAGGGTACATGCACAGTGTAGTGGCCAAGGTGCCAGGGTACATGCACAGTGTAGTGGCCAAGGTGCCAGGGTACATGCACAGTGTAGTGACCAAGGTGCCAGGGTACATGCACAGTGTAGTGACCAAGGTGCCAGGGTACATGCACGGTGTAGTGGCCAAGGTGCCAGGGCACATGCACGGTGTAGTGGCCAGGGTGCCAGGTACATGCACAGTGTAGTGGCCAGGGTGCCAAGGTACATGCACAGTGTAGTGGCCAGGGTGCCAGGGTACATGCACAGTGTAGTGGCCAGGGTGCTAGGGTACATGCACAGTGTAGTGGCCAGGGTGCCAGGTACATGCACAGTGTAGTGGCCAGGGTGCCAGGGTACATGCACAGTGTAGTGGCCAGGGTGCCAGGGTACATGCACAGTGTAGTTGCCAGGGTACATGCACAGTGTAGTGGCCAAGGTGCCCGGGTACATGCACAGTGTAGTGACCAAGGTGCCAGGGTACATGCACAGTGTAGTGGCCAGGGTGCCAGGGTACATGCAAAGTGTAGTGGCCAGGGTGCCAGGGTACATGCACAGTGTAGTGGCCAGGGTGCCAGGGTACATGCACAGTGTAGTGGCCAGGGTGCCAGGGTACATGCACAGTGTAGTTGCCAGGGTACATGCACAGTGTAGTGGCCAAGGTGCCCGGGTACATGCACAGTGTAGTGGCCAAGGTGCCAGGGTACATGCACAGTGTAGTGGCCATGGTGCCAGGGTACATGCACAGTGTAGTGGCCAAGGTGCCAGGGTACATGCACAGTGTAGTGGCCAAGGTGCCAGGGTACATGCACAGTGTAGTGGCCAAGGTGCCAGGGTACATGCACAGTGTAGTGGCCAGGGTGCCAGGTACATGCACAGTGTAGTGGCCAGGGTGCCAGAGTACATGCACAGTGTAGTGGCCAGGGTGCCAGGGTACATGCACAGTGTAGTGGCCAGGGTGCCAGGGTACATGCACAGTGTAGTGGCCAGGGTGCCAGGGTACATGCACAGTGTAGTGGCCAGGGTGCCAGGTACATGCACAGTGTAGTGGCCAGGGTGCCAGGGTACATGCACAGTGTAGTGGCCAGGGTGCCAGGGTACATGCACAGTGTAGTGGCCAGGGTACATGCACAGTGTAGTGCCCAGGGTGCCAGGTACATGCACAGTGTAGTGGCCAGGGTGCCAGGGTACATGCACAGTGTAGTGGCCAGGGTGCCAGGGTACATGCACAGTGTAGTGGCCAGGGTGTCAGGAACATGCACAGTGTAGTGGCAAGGTGCCAGGGTACATGCACGGTGTAGTGGCCAAGGTGCCAGGGTACATGCACGGTGTAGTGGCCAGGGTGTCAGGTACATGCACAGTGTAGTGGCCAGGGTGTCAGGTACATGCACAGTGTAGTGGCCAGGGTGCCAGGGTACATGCACAGTGTAGTGGCCAGGGTGCCAGAGTACATGCACAGTGTAGTGGCCAGGGTGCCAAGGTACATGCACAGTGTAGTGGCCAGGGTGCCAGGTACATGCACAGTGTAGTGGCCAGGGTGCCAGGGTACATGCACAGTGTAGTGGCCAAGGTGCCAGGGTACATGCACAGTGTAGTGGCCAGGGTACATGCACAGTGTAGTGGCCAGGGTGTCAGGTACATGCACAGTGTAGTGGCCAGGGTGCCAGGTACATGCACAGTGTAGTGGCCAGGGTGCCAGGTACATGCACAATGTAGTGGCCAGG